>NC_050574.1:270862483-271462483 GCF_011100635.1 Trichosurus vulpecula
AGACTTGTCATTTGTTCTGATCTTTCAAGGAAAGCCAAACAAAATAACACATTGCTGGAAAAAATAGTCATTGGTGATGAAATGAGAAATTCCAGCACGATCCAGAAACAAAGCACCAAAGTCTACAGTGGAAAACTCAAACATTCTCATGACCCAGGAAACAACACATGTCAAGCTCACGGGGGAGAGACACTGTTGATTTGTTCCTTTGACATCAATTGTCATTGTACATGCCAAATTCATCCCACAAGGTCAAATGGTCACACTGTTTGAGCAGAAGTTCTAAGGCTCTTGAAGGGACTCTATGAAGCACAAAAGAGAGAGCTGCTCCCAGTGTTGACTTCTCAGTAAGATGTTTCAGGACCTATTTTACTTTCTGAAAAAATCTGATTGGAACAAAATCACTATTTCCCAGCCTGATCACCCACCTTAATCATCAGACTTGATTCTAAATGACTTTAGGTCACACCTCAAAACCAGTCACCTTCTAAGATTGGTGACCATCGAGGATGTTCAGAAGACTGTTCTGAAGGGTGATTCCAAAAGGGGAATTCCACTCAGGTTCTGAGCAATGGCGGCAACTTGAAATTAGTAAATAGCCATTCAGGGTGACTACTTTGAAGGGTACAATACTCATTTGGATTTATAAGCTCTAGTATGTCTGTTTAAACACTAATCCCATTACTTTATAAGGAATCTATTGCTCTCCTGATAGCATATTGGCCCAGGTTTATTTCTTAGAAGTCACTTGTCACTTTGGCCCGGAGGAAGTAAAACACAGCGCAGATAATTTTTAACGTGTATATTTTGTGGGGAGGAGAGTGACAGAAATAAACTCTATGTGTCAAAAAGTGAGAATGGGGAGAAGCATGGAGATGATACCAGGCTGGGGAAGGAGAAAAAGGGGAACAGGCCTAATGTGAGGAAGTGTCTGGGTTGGAGAGGAGTACACAAATGAGTGGTATGGGACCCCAAAAGAAGATGAGGACAAAATTTAAGCCACACTTCAGGCCCACCCTGTGTTAACATTGTCCATATTTTTGAAAGAGTATCATTAAGATATTATAATGAAACCCTGCCATGCATAAGTTGATCTATGATCTCATCAAGGTAAGTTCTCTCTCCAGTAGGGCAGATCAACCTATCCACACCTTTTGATCCTGTGTCATTCTTGTCCATGACATACACAGATCCTCTATAGGTCCATTCAGCCCATTTGCAACATTGTTCTTATGGATCTTGCTATCATCTAGGATGTTATTTTACCTACAATCATGTTTATCTGAAACCAACAGAGAATATTGTGTCACAGGAAGCCCACTGAATTTGGAATCAGAGGACCTGATTCACATCTTGGCTCTGCTGCTTTAATGCCTAGATAACCTTGGTCAAATCATTTCACTTCACTGGATCTCAGTTTCCTCATTTGTAAAATGAGAGGGTTGGAGTAAGTAGTATCTAAGGTCCCTTCCAGCTTTAAATACACTGGATTAATGACAATAGGTGGACTACATAGTTATCCCACCTTTCATCTATATCTAGTTCGGCCATTAAGTGAGTACACGAAAAGGCCCTAGCCTAAAAGGGCCAGGGTTTCCCATTGCGTCATGGGTCATCTCCAGTCACCCTGATGAATATCTGGTCACTGGATCCAGATGGTTTTGGAGAAGAAAGTGAGGCTGGTGACCTTGCACAGCCCTCCCTCACTGAAATTGAAGTCAACTGCAAGTCATGTCATCATCTACCTGATGTCATGGTCCTCTTCAAAAATGAAGGACAAACACAACAAGTTCAGCCATAGAAGAGCAAGAGCCAAGTGGGTTTTGTAAGGAACTTCCTAGGACCTCTACTTCCTGGGAATTGGATCATTCCTAGAACTCATCAAGGAAGCTATACTCTAGAAGCAAGGATTATTTTATACTACAAACATTTATTAAGCTGCTATTGCATGCAGAATATTTTGCTGGGCAGTGGGGAAGATGCAATGTTTGCAAATGATAGGGTCCTTACCCTAATGAAGCCCATAGGCTGAATTTCACCGCTCTCTAAACTCTGGCTCTAGATTCTGATCCCTTGACCTTCTGGATTCCTGAGCTTAGATCTGTACCAGAGGTCTTTGGCACCCTCTCCCTAATTACCTTTATCCCCTCTGCCACAGGTGGCCATATTCCCTTCTACCCCTGTTTCTGCATGATTCAGACAAATACATTTCTTCTGGAGTCTCTTCTAAAAGAAAAAAGAAGAAAACGCATTCAGAAATCATGTATGAGGAGCAAAGCAATTTTTAAAAAATAAGTATACAAAATAATTTGACCTAAAACAGGCTGGATGACTCCACGCTCACAGAACTATCCTAACCAACTGAAAATTCACAAGCTAAATCTTCAGCCTGTGATGATTATTAAGGCCCCTGAGTTTCCTGTTCCCATAGAATACTAAGTGAAAATGCTATGGCAAGTCAGAAAATCAGAGCAAAAGGGGATTGTAAAGATCAGAGGCAAACTCTTTGTTCTATATAGATTAGGAAACAGAAGCCCAGAGAGAGGAAGTGATTGTCCTTAGGTAGCACAGAATGTAGCAAACATGAGATAGGTACTCAGGTTGTGGTACTCTGAATCCAGCATTCTTGCCTCTGTACCATGTATCTTCCCATTCCCAGAGCAAACCCTCACATTCTGGGATCGGCATAGCTAGACATTCTGGACAGCATGCATTCATTCATTCTACAGTCCCAAGCTGTCCAACTCCTCAAACAGTAATGCTGCTTTCATGGCAGTGGGGTGGGGAGGTGGGGAGAGAGAGAGATGACCTGCACATCCTCTCTATAAGAAAATGTCTCTGTTAAAGCTTCTTCTTCTTACCTCTCTGTTATTCTCCCAACCCTTCCCTGTGCATAGAAGGATCAGGACCCACTGATCCTGAACTCTGTTCATTCTCTGACATTGACATTTAACCTGGCTTACTGTTATAGGGATCCATGAAACTGAAAGTTCTCCTTGCACCCTCTCTCCCCCATCTCCACCCCTCTAGGGAGGTTAGAGCCTGAGGAAATGGACTTCATATAGAGAGGGCAATTATGTGGAGAAAGGAAGTACCTGATAGGCTAAGTCCTAGAACAGGAGAAAGAGGAAATCTCCATAACTGTTGACTTGTTATAAGACAAATTTGAGAAAGCAACTAGATTGGAAAGTCCATTTGCCAACCTGCAGCAACCTACACAGGGAAGCCATGACTGTCTCAAGACAACCGCTTGGCATAAAGGAGGGTAGTTTTGCAGGCTCTCTGAAAATTCCAATGTCGTCATTTAATAGGAAAGATCTCAGCTAATGAATGCCAGGAATAACAGTGGCTTCTTAATAGGACCTTTAATGAAGACTCATTTCAGGTTTTATTAACATGGAGGAGGAATAAACATTGTTTCCCTAGCCATCAGGCATCAGCAGGAATGAAAATCAGTACCTTAGCATTCTCCCAGTCCCTGCCCCCTGGATCTCTATTGCAACAAACGCAACGATGATCTCTATTAGCTCCAAGTGCAGCAGTAAAGATTGTGATTAGACTCATAGAAGAACTTATTTTGGGGGTGGGTAGGACACTGTATATTGGAAAGCGTATGGCATCTTCTTTGAAGCCTGTCTCTCTTTCTGGGGTTCTGGGTACATGTCATCCTCTCTAGAGGCAGAAGGATGGACAAGAGGGGAAGCCTTTCGGATAGATTGGGATATCTCTGAAATGTGAGCCCTAGCCCCGGACACAGTTCAGGAGTCCTACTTAATTGTCCCATTTCCTAAATCATCACTGTCTTGGGCCCCACTGGGAAACCCCAGTAGGAAGATGAGAATAACTATGAAACAAGTCCATTATTATCCCATCCTTGCTGCTTATTCCATCCACCAATAGTTAGCACACAATCACCAAGTTAATTAGATGAGTCTCTGGGCCCCAACCAGTTAATCAGGCTGAACTAAGCACCAAGGTGTCAAGAGCACCATACTAGGCACTAGGCAGAGACTCAGAGGAAGAAGAAGCCATGGAAAGAGCCCATAACCAGGTTTCAGGAGCCATGAATTTAAGATCTGTTGTTAGCTCTTTGACCTGGGCAAGGTCAATTCGCTCTTGGAGCCTTGGTGCCTTCATGTATAATGTGAGGGGGGTGAATTAGGCTATCAGCTCTAGTGCTTTTGGAGAGCTCCCAATGCAATGGGGAGGTAGACACACCTCTATTAAACAACATGTAAGTAAATTCATAATTAATATCTAACTGCTGAGAGACCAGAAGCAGTCAAGGGGTAGTGAGTTAGGTGAGGCAAATCTAGGAAGGCTTCCAGCAGGAGGCAAATTCAGAGCAGAGCTTGGATTAAGGGGACAGAAAGGCATCATCATTGTAATGGCTCTCATTTTTTTCTAGTGCTTCGAAGTTTGCAAAGCCTTTCCTTGAAACAACTCTGGGGCGCAAGCAGTACAAATATCATTAGCCTCATTTTACAGAAGTTGAGGCTCAAGGAGGATATAACTGGCTCTGGAGGCAGAGAACCTGGGTTCCAATCCTAGCTCTGGTACTTATTATGTGACCATAAGCAAGTCACTTAACCTCTCAGCCTCAGTTTCCTCATCTGCAAAATCAGGGGAGCTAGAGTGGATGGCCTCTTAGGACCCTTTCAGTTCTACTTTTATGATCTGATCTGCATCAGATCAACATCTATGACTTGCCCATGGTCACAGGGCTAACAGATGGTGGAGCAGAGAGAACCAAAACTAGCAGTGACCTATCAGGAAGCAAAGGAAGCTTCACTCTAAGCCCTGGCATCAAGGGAGGGGTCCCTTCCTCTCCCCCATCACCCCAAAGTGATCACTATCCCTGTGACTTGGCTTGAAGACTTTGCACAACCTCTCTGTAAGACCGTCTATGGACCAGGCTGCCCCCTGCAAGCAGAAGAACGGTCCCATTGGCTGTCACTGCACTCCCCTCCCTGACTACACTATGTGCCATCGGGAGCCACCCTTCAATTGAATTTGTCCCTAATCCACAGCTCTATAGCCAGGATTCAAACCCAAGTCTACTAGAGTCCAGGTCTAGGACTTTTACACTGTATTCGACTGATCATGTAGAGAAGCCTGCTAGGGTTTCTTCCTAAGGGGGTGACTCACCTGCCAGTGGTAGATTGATTTGATTAGAGAAGAATCAGCATTGGCACTCAAAACCCAAAAGGGGAGACTCCTCTTTTCTAGGAAGACAAGGTGGGAATGAGTGAAGTACTACCCCAGACAAGGAAGGAGACAGTGCCAGGGCCCACTTGGACCTGTGGTTTTCTTCATTTTATTCTTCCCGCCAGGTTCCTGGAACCAGGTTGGAAAGAGAGACTTTACAACTCAATGGATTCGTCAATAAGATTTCATTAAAATGCAAAGGGGAGCTTGGAGATTTTAAGAACCATCGCATCTGACTTAATCTATTTTCCCACTGAGGTTTATACCCCATCTGCTCATATAGCCACCGGCAGGACGCTGCCCCTGGAGAGACAGCATGATGACCCTGGGGAAGCAGAGGCTCTGATAAGGGGGCATTTAATAGAGGCAGTGTGGGATAATGCTTAGAGCACTCAATCCCAAGTCAGAAGATCCAAGATTGAAATCAGGCCCTGCCACTTACTACCTATGAGACATTAGTCAGGTACCCTTGCTCCTTAGGACCTTAATTTCCTCACTTGTAAAATACTAATAATTGGCATTTGAGAGGCAGCACGTTATATAATGGGTGGAAAACCAGGGCAGGAGTCAGTAAGACCTGGATTCAAGTCAAAAAACTTAACCCCTCAGTGCCCAGAGGCAACTCTCTAGAATTGTGCATTTCAGAGCAACAGTCAATCTGCATTGATAGAGGGAGTTTCCTCACTGGGTGTTCCATTACCCAATGATATCACCTGTCTGGTCCAGGGGAAAAAAAACCACTAGTATTTGCATAGTTTTAAAGTCTGCCAGTGATTTACATACATAATTTCATTTGAGCCTTAAGACAACTCTGTAAGGTAATAGAAGGAATATGCCATTTACACTAGTAAGAATGACAGAAGGTAGAATGAAGGGAAGAGCAAAAGAGAGATCCAGACAAATGGCTGCAGGGGAATCTGAAGATCCCTTCCAGCTCAGTAGATCAAGGAAGGTTTTGGGGAGGAGGTGCCCCATCCCCACCCCCAGACTGGCTCCTGAAGAAAAATCCGATTTCAAATGGCAGCTATGACGCAAGATGGACAGTCTGTATGAACCCACAGAGGCAGAAAAGTGAGAAATGAGATTAAGGAACAGCTAATGATGCAGATGTAGTTTAGTTGGAACACAGAATATGAAGGGAAGCAATATGAAATAAGTCTGGAAAGGTAAGTCAGATTGTGGAGGGATTTAAAAACCAGGCTGAGGAATTTGTGTTGTAACCTCTCCTCCCCAAGTACTTTCTGCACACAGAGGCAACAGGGACCAGTGGACAGCAATGGGAGGGAGCCAGTAACTAAATCCCTTTGCACAAGAGTCAGAAGACCCTCTGGCCCCACTATGTTGTTGTGTTTGTCCTTCATTTACGGAGAGAACCATGGCATCGGGGAAATGATGACATGACTTACAATTGACTTTGATTTGAGTGAGGGAGGGCTGTGCAAGGTTACCAGCCTCACTTTCTCCTCCAGAGCCATCTGGGTCCAGTGACCAGATATTCAGCAGGATGACTGGAGATGACCCAGGATGTAAATTCTGATGGCCAGAAACTGCTCACTTAACTTGGGGTTTACTGGCTAGATTTCTTCCTTCCTTCCTTCCTTCCTTCCTTCCTTCCTTCCTTCCTTCCTTCCTTCCTTCCCTCATTTCTTTCTTTCTTTCCCTCATTTCTTTCTTTCTTTCTTTCTTTCTTTCTTTCTTTCTTTCTTTCTTTCTTTCTTTCTTTCTTTCTTTCTTTTCTTTCTTTCTTTCTCTTTTCCTTCCTTCCTTCCTGGCCCCACTATGACTACTTTTTTAGGAAACCGATGCCCTCAGGCAGTAAAAAAAGACTTCCTGCTGAGGGACCTTGGAGGAGGGAGAGGACCCAAGACAGCAGAGAAGCTAGATATTGGGGCTGCCTGTTGACTGGCTGGCAAACAACACCTTTATCATGTCCTCTCCTGTTCAAAAATGTTCTATGTCTTTCTATTACCTACAGAATAGCGCTAAGGGCCTCCAAAACCCATGATATGATAGAGCTAATGGTGAGTCACAAGGCTGGAAAATCAAAGTGAGCACTGCAGTCCCCTGATCCTCTTGCTGTTGAGGGAGAAGGGGACAAGAGAGGGAAGCATAAACTGATGGTATGGGAGTTTCCACTAGATATACCAGAAACTAGGAAGGCTGTCCACCCACGAGTAGTTTAGTAGAAGAGACCAGTATAGAATGAGTGAGCAGTTCCTGTGCTATAAGCTAATGGGGTGCATTTCAGGGGAGACTAGGCAGCATGGTGACCATGAGGTGTCCATGAGACATTGTAGATAGAGGGTCACTGGGCAACCTGGCCATCTGGTCCCAACATACCTTGTCTCCTGCATAACTCTACCTCCCACCATATTGGTCTCTCCCTGTCCCCCGGATTAAATCTCATCTCCTCCATAAAGCCCACACTAACCACTCCAGCTCTTAGTGAGCCCTCATACTCTGAATTCATACAGCTCTTTCTGTCTGTATCACCTACTCGGTCCTTATAGATATCCCAGCATTGTTTCTTCTGCATGCATGACTTATCTCAATAGCATACAAACTCCTTCAGGGCAACAACTATTTTTATTTTGTCTTTATATCCTATTTCTTTGTATCTTTAGCACCTAGCACTGAACCTGTGGCACATGGTGATAGCATAGCTGAATGAATGTTCATTGAATGAATAAATGTTATCTCTGACATTAGATGGCAAATTCCTTGAGGACAAGGGCCTTATTTATTCTCCTTTGCATCCCTCCCATGCCTTGTATATACAAGTCATTTAAGAAATAGCTGATCAGCTGGACACTCAATTGCCTAATTCTTTCTTAGCCTTCTATTTCAGGTGATTATAAAATCACAGCATAAATGAAAGAGGGGAGAGGGGTCAGCTGACTCCTACCTGGGAATTGGCTATTTCTCCTTAAGCCCCTCAGAGTTTAAAGTTCTTAAAGGAATCTTGCCTTCTTTTCATCCCCCACCCTCCTGCCCAGCTCCAAAAGAAACATCTGTCTCCTTGCATTGGATTCCCTCCTCCTGGGCCTGCCTAGTGCCCCCTCCCACCTGCCCTGCATCTCCCCAGGCTCCCCTCGCCTGCTCAAAGTCATGTAGCCAGGAATGTAATTAGGCCTTTCCTGGGACGTCATCCCTTCTGCACAGTCAGGCTGCCCGTCCAACAGGGGATAATTTATGGAAATGGGTAAAGGTGTTTTAAATTATTCAATTTAAATGTAAATAGGAGAGATGGTTTCTCTGAATAAATTGTCTTATTTATGTTCTACCCTCCCCCTCCCAGTGAAATATGGAGCTGTTTGGAAACTGCTTGAGCAAGGGGGGCCCCTCACCCAGCCTGGTAAATAATGTGAAGATTACACTTGTTTGCCTGAAAAAGGATTAGAATTATAGATAGGAAAGCCCCCTCCCCCAAACTACAAGCCAGGGACCCCTGATGACTGCTGGTCCTCAGAACAGTGTCACAGAAAATATTCCCAGGGGCTCTCCTGGTTCTGTCCAACTCATATGCTGGGACCCAGAAACTTTTGCCCAATAAGCAACAAAGAAAGTGGACATCATGGATGTGAGAGGGATTAGATTAATTCCATTTGACCCCAGAGGACAAAAAATAGGAACAAGGCATATAAATTCCAAGGACACAGATTTTGTGCTCAAAGTCAAGAAGAGTTCTTTTAAACGTTACAGCTGTCCCAAGATGGGAAAGCTGCTTGTGGAGTAATTTGGGAAGTGTCTAAGTAGAAACCAGATGGCCACATCTCAGGGGTGAAACAGAAGGGTGGGAGGTGGAACCGGATGACTCCTAAGGTCATTTTCCCTAATTTGAGCATAGAATCTACCTCCTTGTAACTTTCACCCATGGGTCCCAGATCTGTCCTCTGGAATCAAGCAGAACACATCTTACACCTCTCATATCCATAGCAATTATTTTCTTTGTCCCTTCTTTGGCTGGAACTTCTGTGTTCCAGGGTGTAGAAGTTGGACAGGCCCAGGTCTGATCCTGGGATTCTGTGATTTGGTGCCCCATTGGGTCCAGGATTGGAAAGCAAACAATTAAATAGCCTCCCCTTTTGTCAGCATGATGGGAAAAATGGGGCACCACAGGGTGCCATGGCAAAAGAGGATGCAGGTGGCACTTGGGCTATACAAAAGAGATTCCCCTGGGGTGCCCCCACTGCTCCAGGGCAGCCAGGAGCAGCTGAAGCAAGTGGTAGCTGATTGAACCAGAATGTCTGCCAAGGTATTCAGGGAAGCCAGGTGATGGGAAGGGGTTGGTACAACTTGGAACAAAGCGTTCTAGACATGGTGAAGAGCAGAATGTGTGCATTCGGTAAGTGGAATAAAAGCAAGGGAGAGAAGGGCTGGGTCTGGGCCCTGATGAGACACCCAGGGTGTTTATCCCCCTCTTTCAGGTGATTGTAAAATCTCGGTATAACTGTCCCGTTATCAGACTTACTTGGTGACATACTCCTTGAAATTCAGGAGATGGACCAGCTGATTCCTCTGACTTGGTGACTGGATATTCCTTTCCTGAGCTTGGTCTTCGGTCTCCTCCCCTTATGCCATCATTGTTATGTATGTAAGGTATTCATGGATTTCCGGTCAGTCTGGGGTCGTGGTATATGCTATATGAAAGCATGCATGTGCATACACACACACACACACACACACACACACACACACACCATTCACCAGAATTGTGGGAGGTATGGGTTGATAAGAGCTGTGGTCAGATCCAGCTGAAGGGGGACTTCCTGAATTGTACTATCTGAACTTTCACTCAGTTTCACAACTGAAGATAAGGGACACCCAGCAGAACCTCCTTAGGCATAATTTTCTTCTCTCTATGCAGGGGAAGATGAGGGAGTATCTGAGGCCATGGAACTGCCCCCACTCTCAGAGCTAGGCATAGGCAGAGGGCAAGGCTAATTGGAAAGTAAAAAGAAAAAAAATGACCTTTGGCCCTCTCTTACCTCTCCAGTAATTACCTCTCCTTATCCCCAGGGGTCACCTCTGTTTATGATGCCTTTAACCTCCTAGGGACCTCACAGCTAGACCTATTTCACACACACACACACACACACACACCCCAAATGCAAGCATGCACACACACCATGTATATGCACAACACATACTACCGCACACACACATACACACTCATGCACACACACACAATCACACAATATCCTGTGGTCAGTTTCTTCAGGTGATTGACTTTTAAATTTCTTATAAACTAATTCACTAAGATGTAGGGTAAATTAATATGCTAACAGTTGAACGTGTCTTCCCTTCCTACTGGGGATTTCTAGAAATATCAGTGCCTTAACCCAAAGGAATTATTACCTTAGTACAGGTATTTCAGTCCCTATGGTAAACTAATAGAGGAGATTAAGCAAAGGTAAGCTCTGGAACAAGTCTCTCGTTCCTCTACCTAAAGCACAGTTTGGCTCTGGGGGTGAAGGATACATATCATTCACTATCCTCTTCCCCAAGGAAGCCTGCAAGGGGACAACCTTCTAGCAGCAGCAACCTCAAAGCTGCAGAGAAAGAAAATCTATCTTCTAATACTCAGAGAGAGCATTGGCTTTGGGGTCAGAGGACTTGGATTCAAATCCTGTCTCTAACACTTATTACCTATGTGACTTCAGACAAGTTACTTCTTACCCTTGTCCTCAGTTTCCTCATCTACAAAAGGAGGGGTTTGCCTAGATGAGCTCTGAAGTCCCTTCCAGAAACAGATCCATGATCCTATGGCACAAGTGCAACCAAAAATGAATAAATAAGCAAAGGAGCTGTGTCAGAAATAATCCAGAGAATTCTGGTCCAAGTTACCACAACCACTGTCACTGCCATGATCACCATCATCAGTCTTCATTATCACATCGTATGTGTTTTATAATTACCATTATCACCACTGTTATAATCATCACTAGTGTCATAATTATCGTGTGGAAAAGAAGGAGGGATATGTTATAAACAATAGTACAATTAGGTGAATTAAGAACTGGTTGAATGACCAGACACAAAAAGTCATCATTAATATGTCCCTGTCAACCTGGAGGGAGACAGCATATATTCGTTCAGTCATTTCAGTCATGTCTGACTCTCTGTGACCCCATTTGGAGTTTTCCCGACAAAGATACTGGAGTAGTTTGCCATTTTCTTCTCCAGCTCACTTTACAGATGAGGAAACTGAGGCAGACGAGGTTAAGTGACTTGTCCGGGATCACACAGCTAGTGTCTGAGGCCGTACTTGAACTCATGTCTTCCTGACCCCAGGCCCCTGGGTCTTGCATTATGGTGCCCCCTAGCTGCCCTAGCATAAACTTATGGTGCACATTTGTGATCTCTGCTTAGCCCTGTGCTCTTCAACATTTTTATCAATGACTTGGATAAAGGTACAAATGCAACCCTTGCCACATCCAAAGTTACTTTGTGTTTGCCTTGTATATGTTTTCTGTATACATATACATATGTGTGTGTTTTGTATGTGTTTTATATATGTACATATATAAATACATGTATACGTGTGTGTATATATATATATATATACAAGTACAAATATATATATACATACACATGGACACATGTTGTTTGCATAAATAGAATATAAGCTCCATGAGATCAAGGGCTATTTTCACATTTGTCTTTATACAACAGCTTGTATAGTGTCTGATACACTGAAACTTAATATTTGTTGATTGATCAGTTGAAAGGAAGTTGAGGCAGAGAGATGATGCAGTGGAGTTAGTAAATCTTGAGTTCAAATCATGCCTCAGGCACTTACTAGCTGTGTGACCCTGGGCAAGTAGCTTCACTCTGTTTGCCTCATTTTCCTCACCTGTAAAATGAGTTGGAGAAGGAAATGGCAAACGACTCCAGTATCTTTGCCAAGAAAAGCCCAAAAAGAGAGTCACAGAGAGTCAGACACAAGTGAAAAACTATTGAACATCACCCGAAAACTAAGTCCAACAGAAGGCACCCACAATACTGAAGAGCCCTGAAGAGTATGATATGTAAGGGTCAGTTGAAGAGGCTCAGAATAGTTAACTTGAAAAAAAGAATACTCAGAGGGGACATCATACGATTTTCGCAGCATTACCTTGTTAGGTTTGAACCTAAAGGGCAGAGTTAAGAGCAATGATTGGACATTACACAGAGGCAGTTCTGGGCCCATGCTTCCTAAAAAGTGGAACAGGCTGTCTGAGAAGACAGTGGGCTCCCCTTCTCTAGGAATCACCCTATATCCCCTGCTCCCATCTGAAAGATCTTCTCATATTGACTCCTCAAACTACCAAGTCTAATTCCCAGACAGCCTCTGAGCAAGGTCCTAAGATGCCCAGCTTCCTCCCAACTATTCTCTCTTATTAATCTTGAGGGTAGAGAGGCGGATTGGCCTGACCATTCTTCAACCCCTAGCTCCAGTGCCATACTCAAATAAAATGGATGTGGCATGTTAAATCCCTAGAGAGACAGACCCCAACATTGGTTCTGCCACCAGCTAGCTGTATCCCTCACCCTTTCGAATCCCCAACCTATCACCCTCACCACCATCTCCATCACAGATCACAGGGAAATGAACAAGGTTCCTGGAATCAATTTCACGGACCTTGGGTATGATGAACAGCAAGTAGAAAGGAACAGCGCCCATCTAAGGAGTTAATGGCCTTGGGTGCCTGCATAATGGGTCATTCCTTTTTAACAGAGCCCAGCCTTTCTGACTCAGCTACCTTCTCCCTCTGGCCTCCTCCCCATACTTTTACTTTCTCTCAAGGTGACATAATAAGCATTGTCTGTCTGTCTGTCTGTCTGTCTGTCTGTCTCTCTCTCTCTCTCTCTCTCTCTCTCTCTCTCTCTCTCTCTCTCGCTGTTTCTCTCTGTATCTCTGTCTCTATCTCTGTATCTCTGTCTCTGTGTGTGTGTGCGCATCTCTCTATCACACACACACACACACACAACGGCACACTATGTTCCTTCTTTTGCCAGCACAGCTCATACATCCAGCTGCTGAGGTGGTATGGCACAGAGCTGTCCAAAGCAAGTTTGCTGGAAGGCCATTTTGGATGGAGAGATGTGACCCCTTTTCCTAAACATCTCCCAAGGGACTTTACACAACTCTTGTGGAAAAAAAGTCCTGCATCTAATCTGAATTCTTCCTGTTATCCTGAACCTATCTTAACTTGTCAGAGGGAACAGACTAGCAGATCCCTGACCTTCATAGACCTCCTTAAAGATTATGATGATTTTTCCCTCAGCCTTTTCTTCCTTGAAATACCAATAACCTTTCCTCCTGAGGCCTATTTCGATAAATCCTAATAAGTTATGTTTCTTCAGTTTAGAACAATGAGGCAGCTCTAATAAGATAGAATTTGATATGGACAAATGTAAAGTCTAAAACTCAGGTTCAAGTATAAATTATAAATAAGAATGAGATAGTGTAGCACAACAGGGTAAAAGTTTGAGTTCCGACTCTAACACTAGCTATTGCTTTGCCTCTCATATATAAGGTAGGCAGAACCAGTATAAATATTATTATCTTCATTTTACAAGTTAGAATATTGAGACTTCTGAATCAATTAATGGAAGAACCAAAGCTATAAGCAGATGATAGAAAGAGGTAACAGAAACATTTTCCTTAAAGGTCTTTATGAGCAAGAGAAGCAATGTGGCATGGAGCATTGGTGTTAGAGTCAGGAAGGCCTGAGTTTAAATCCCACTTGGACCCTGGGTGGGTCACTTAATCTCTCTGTGCCTCTGTTTCCCTTCTGTAAAACAAGGGAATTGGGCTCCAGGGGTGGGGAACCTGTGGCCTCAAGGTCACAGAAAGACCCTCTAGGTCCTCTAGCGCAGCCCTTTGACTGAATCCCAGCTTCACAGAACAAATCCCCTTAATAAAAGAATTTGTTCTTGGACTCAGTCAAAAGGCCACAGCCAAGGAGATAGAAGGCCACATGTGGCCTCAAGGCAGCAGGTTCCCCACCCCTGGTGGACATTCTCAGAACTTCCTTACAGCTCTAAAGCTGTGATCCTACTTCCTTCAATTTGCCTTAGAAGAGGGTCTTGCTAGGAGTTGTCTTCCTAGATATAGTCCAGGGATAGATCAGCCTCTGGAGAGCCATAGATTCTCAGACCCCTAAATGGAATGTTTACTCAGGACAGAGACTTTGCTCAGGTTTTCTAATTCTTTGTCCCATACCCTTTCCACCCTACAATTAAATATTCCTCCCACCAGGTTGAGATGTTACAATTGAGTAACAAAATCCCACCCCTCCTCATGGAGATAAACAAAAGCTAAAACTTCAAGGCATCCTCTTAGAATTCCACCTTTCCCTGCTGACCCCTCTCTGCCCTATATCTCCCAAAGAATGAGATGACAACTGAAGGGAACGATCACTAACTTTGGGGATTTCTGCTGAGCCTTCCTGCATGATTGCAGGGGCAAGAATTGTGCTTTCTCTAAATGTTATGTTCCTAGCATAGTGTTTTGCACACAGTTGGTGTTTAATAAGTGTTTTTGGTTGAATGAATGAATGAATGAATGAGTTGGATCTTGGCTGCAAATCATTTCTAGAGGCTGCAGGGAAGGCTCTTGCACTGAGTCCAGTTGGGAAGGAGATAAATACATGGCTCCAGACCTGGTTGGGAGGCTTGGAAGCAGAATGGAGAGATCCAATGCTCAAAGAAAGAGACTTTGGGATGGGGGTGGGGGGAAAAGACTGTGGCTAAGGCAACAGGCAGAGCACTGGCTGCCCCCCTTCCTCTTCCTGACTAGGGGAGCAATCATCGCCATAGAGGAAACAGCAACAAGCCTGCTTGACATTTGGACTGGAATTATTAACAGATACTTGTTCCCAATCAGGTCTCAAGTGCCTCTGAAGACCACTCAGCTGCCGGGGAGGGGAGACATGGAGACTGCCCAGATCAGGAGGAAATCTCTCATCGCCCCTGTCTTCCTTACCCACTTCTAGGAAACTTCTAGAGCCTGAGAATTCTGGAAAGGGCTATAACAGAGCATTGAGGGAGGGGCCTAGGTCCTCTAACTATGAAGGAACAGGAGAAGGACAAGAGACAGGGAGCTAGGAGACTATACTACCAGGTTCCTTTCCTGATTTGGAAATACAGAGAGGCCTTTAGGGATGAGAATGGAGTCAGAATACTGGAGTTTCCTGAGGAGCACCTAGAAATAGGGGAAGGTCATTACCAACTGGAGAGAGCTGGAAAGGCTCCCTGGTGTTGATGTTCATCTTTCAAGGGTGTGTAGGACTTCAGCAGGTGCAGGACATTCTAAGAGCAGAGATCAACCAGGGAAAAGCAATGATTCAGGAGGACCCATGGCACATTCGGAGGGCAGAGTCTATAGCTTGGCTGGAGTGTACGGTGCTTGGAGAGGTTAAGAAGACACAAAGTCAACAAGGCAGGTTGGCTTCAAACACTGGAGGCCCTGGAATGCCAAGCAGGAAAGTAGGAACCGTACTTGGGAGGCAAAAGGGAGCCATGAGAATTCACCTTCTCCCCTCTGTTACCTGTGCTTATATCAAGCATATGCTTTGTCAGAATCTGGTGGTACCAGGAAACACCAAGAAAAGAGCATTGGTTCTGAAGTCGGAAGGCTTGAGTGCAAAGGCTGTTTTTGATGCTCACTATCTGTGTGACCTTGGGCAAGTCACTTAGTTTCCCTGGGTCTCTGTTTCCTCATCTGTAAAATCAGGCCTAGGGATATTATGATCGGCCCTAGGTTACCTTGGTAATAAGCAACAAAGGTGGGGTTTTTAACCCCAGTACTCTGTTCATTACACACACACACACACACACACACACACACACACACACACACTCACACACTCTTCCATCTTTCAGGCAATTTCTGAAATCCCACCTCTTAAGAAGCCTTCCAGGGCTAATCTACAGGAACCACCTCCCCCAACCCCACCCTTTCCAAATAGGAAAATTTTACCATGTCCCTTTTTTTAACCACTCATAACCCTCTTAATTTACAGTCATATAAAGCAAACAATCCTATCAACTCCTCATAATCCAGTATGTGGCTACTACAGAGATGGTGTAGAAGAAAGGAGACTGCCCTGGGAATTCAGAGACCTGGTTTCTAGTCCTGACTCCAACACCAATTAGTTTTGTCAGCCTGAACAAGCAGAACATCACTTTCTCACTGTGAAAGGGCATCATAATCTCTGCCTTGCTTACATCCACAGGGTTATTGCAAGACTCAAATGAGAGAATGTGGGAGAAATTACTTTGAAAGCATAAAGCAAGAGATGTAAGTGGGAACTATAATTATTTCTAGTCTGTAAGCTCTGTGAGGGCAGGGGCCTTGTTTCAAATACTCAACTTTTTATTTCTCCCAAGGCTGAGCACAATGCATCTCACATAGTAGGTGCCTTAATCACTGCCTGGAGTTGAATTCCATTGAGCTGGTCATTACTACTGTTAACAATAACTAATTGAGAGGCATCATGGCACAGTTGAGAGAGAGTTGGCCTTGGAGTCAGGAAGACCTGGGTTCAAGTTCTACCTTTGATATTTATTGACTGCATGACCCTGGGAGAGTCACTTTACCTCAGTGCTTCAGGAAAATCTCTAAGACTGAGTTGCCAAATAGTTGCTGATCTGCATTGGTAAAGAAAGTTCTTCACCTGGAGCTCAGAAACCATAGGTCCAGCCGAAAAACTGATGGATGCTACAAGCACTATCTGCTGCCCACCATGGTGCCCCTGAGACTTTCTGCTAATGTTTTCCTCCAGCACTTCACCTTGTCAGGGAGCTGATGCTGGGTTCTAGGAGGCTTATACTAGGGAAGCACAAGCTGGCATTTGTATAGGGCACTATGATTTACAAAGCACTCTATATGTTATATCATTTTGTTGTCTGATCCCTCCCAAGAATCCTGTTAGGAAGGCAGCTGTTATTATTCCCATCTGACAGGTGAGTAAACTGAGAGTAGGAGCGCTGAAGTAACCTGCCCAAGTTGCACTCAGACATTAAGTGGCAGGGAGGGAGACACTTACATCTGGGTTTCCTGCCTGAGATTCTCTAGGTAGGGAGGGAACTTCCCAAAGAAGCAATTCCTCCAATCAGCATCAGTCCTGCAACCCCGCCAGCGACCTGTTGGAATTCATTTTAGTCACCCAAGCTCTCATTTCTATTAAAACTCCATTTGCTAGAGAAGCGAAAAGGTAATTATGATCCTTCGTCTTAAATCACTCTGCCGCTGAATTATTAAAGGGAAGAATTAAAAATAATCAGGCTTTTTCATTACACTTCATAGCAAGGAAATTAAAGGTGTAAGAATGTATTTTTTTCCTTGAATTTAAGTATTCATTTTGGAGATTTATAGGGGAGTCGAAATGATTCCCTGCGTGCTTGGCTCTCCCTTTTATGAAAGGGGGAGACAGGGGGAAAAAAAACCTTGTAAAATTAAAAGGGAGATAGAGCGAAGAAGGGATTTAACATAAAGAAGTACATCTGAGTGTTTTGCATTTTAATACATTTTTTTTTCTGCACAATTACACCATTGAGTGATATGGCAGGAAGAGATTAGGTTGCTGCTAATTTCAGATACAGGGTGGTAAAAATGAAAAGAGGCGGGGAGTCCCCACAGCTGTTGGGTCAGTGGAAGCATGCTAAGGCAGCCATCATAGCTAACTCTAAAGATCTCAAAGCACTCTACCGGAATGATGTACTTTGGCCTCTAGGATGTTTTTGTTCTATAATGGGGGAGGCAGGGTGTGGGAAATGGGTTTACTTTAAAGAACACTATATTTGAAATGTCAAAAAGAGAAAGGAATTGGGTTGGAGCAACAACAGGAGGGTTAATACACAGAAGGACTCCCTAATTATCTGAGTCAAGAGATCGTAGAGACATAGTCTAGTAACAAACTTTTTGAGATCATCTTGTCCAACCTTCTCATTTTACAGATGAGGAAACAGAGGTCTAGAACAGTTAAGTGACTTACCCAGGGGAAAAAAGGAGATTCCTCCATCTGCCTGGTCAGAAGGAGAAATTTTCTTGCTTAAAGGCAAGCAAGGGATTGATCAGTCTCTGGATGGCCATGAAACTTCAAACTCCTAAACTGAATGTATCCTAAAAATAGACCTTACCCACACAGATTGGGAAATACGGGTGAAAATCCAGAGGAACAATGAATCCTAAAGACATTTTTAGTTCAATAAAGGAAGTAGAACCTACCACCTTCCCACAGTTATGAAAAAAGTGTAAACTCTAAGGTATCATGGATTTAAATACATGGGGGAGGGCAAATAATAGCTTACATCAATAAAAATTTACACTTATAAAGTGCTTTAAAGGTTACAAGGAATTTTCCTCACAATTTTGTGTAGTAGATAGTACTATCCCTCACTTTGCAGGTGAGGAAACCAAGGCTCAACCCATGGTGACAAAGCTAATAAGTTTTGGAACTGGGTTCCAACCACAGTCTCTTGAATACAAGTCTTGTATTCTTTCCACTACAGTACATTGCATGCACCAAAGCAAGGAGAACTTAATCTTCTGGAGAAAGTGAGTCTCAAGTAGGTTTTTAGAAAGGAAGGGAGGAACATGGTTCAATAGAAAAAGGAGCTCTGAGCAGGTCACATCAATTCATCGAGAGTATCATCTCTGCTCCCCCTCATTTCCTAAGAATAGTTCAAAGGGAAAATAGGAGAGTAGATGTGAAAAAGTCAGCAGAATGAGTCCTCCATCAGTAGAGGTTTTCAGGAAGAGAGAGGATGACCACTTGTTCAGGATAATACCAAAGAGATTCCAATTCAGAGAGAGTCTGGACTAGAAGACCTCTGAGGTTCCTTCCAACCCTGAAGTTCTGTGATTCTGTTATTTATTCTGTGAGTAACCTAGTCTGTGAAGTAGTTAGTTCCCTGTCATAGGAAGAGTTCAAGTTCAAGCTAGATGACCCTTTAACAAAATGTGATTTTGAAACTACCATGCAGCATGAGGTTGGTCTAGATGTCTTCTGACATTCTTCACAATTCCAAAATTCTACTAATAAGTGCTGAGAAAGTGTGAGTGATTCACATTACTGGCAACATCTGGGCAGTACCAGCTCCAACCCAGGGAAGGGGCCCCAAGAGAGAGAACACAGTCCCCATCCAGATGTGTATCAGCTCCAACAGCTGGCCTGCTTCTCACTGGCTCCACCCTGGGCCCCTAAGCAGCTGTGGCAATGGATGGAGGGAGAAGGTCTTACCTCTGTCCTTATTCTCTTTTCTGCCCACACTAGTTGGCAGCCCAAATCCAGGGGTGGGTGGATGAGAAGAATGCACCTAGAAAGGAAATGTGCCTGGAGAGTCCCTCTAACCTCCTCCTTTCCCCACCTCCCCAGCGGTAATGAATTGCAGGGAAACGCCGCTGAGAGGTGTCAGAACAATTTCTATTAAACATAATTTCCTAATGAAAAGGTTACGAGGGAGTTCGCCGGAGCTAATCAGGATTGAATGCTCCACTCCAACTAAGGGGAAAAGACTGGGGGTCCTCTGTCCGTGGTGCTAGAGCACCCAACCCAGCTAGGGCTGGGAAAGGGAGGATCCTGGCATCTAGTGTGGCCATCTAGATCCAGTGGCCAAGCTCTGAGCAGCTGCCTATTTTACTGAAGGTACATATGTTCCCTTCCCCCACCTAAAAAAAAAAAAGATTTCATGTGTCACATCACTAGCTTAGAATCTCTAAGCAGTGATTATCCATAATAACAACAACCCACATTTATATAATGCTCTAAGTTTTAGAAACCACTTTTTCACTGCTGTAAGAAAAAGCCAGCTACTGACCTATGAGGAAGAGAAGAAAATTGCTGCTGTCCATATTGAACATCTGAGGAAAAGAGGGGCTCAGATTGAGGTGACTTGCCCATATCTTAGGATAATTCATTATCAGAAGCAGGATTGGAACTCAGGTCTCCTGCCTCCACGCTGAGCATTCTTTCTACAATGTGAGTGATGGCAAGGATACAGTTAACTCTCCTTGCTCTGGGTCACTCAGTGTGCTGTAGTGGGAAGAAAAGAAAACTTGGATTCAAGAGATCAGGGTTCAAAATCTAGTATTCCCTAGCCAACCTTAAATTTCCATAAGATCACCTTGTTGAAAGGAACATAGACATCTTGAAGTGGGAAGGATTGGGAGTGTGGTTAAACACACCATAATTCAGAAGTATTAAAGGGAATGTGATCCCATGACCACCCAGCCTATTTTGTCTCGTTATTGGGTAAGGTTTTCTGCCTTTCTGAGGGAAAGAGGGGAGAAGTAGGGAGGAGATGAGAAAGAAAGAGAGAGAGAGAGAGAGAGAGAGAGGAAGGGAGGGAGGAGGAGGAGGAAGAAGAGGAGAAGGAGGAGAAAGAGAAGAAGAAGAAGAAGAAGAAGAGAAGAAGAAGAAGAGAAGAAGAAGAAGAAGAAGAAGAAGAAGAAGAAGAAGAAGAAGAAGAAGAAGAAGAGAAGAGAAGAGAAGAAGAAGAAGAAGAGAAGAGGAGGAGGAGGAGGAGGAGGAGGAGGAGGAGGAGGAGGAGGAGGAGGAGGAGGAGGACGAGGACGAGGACGAGGAGGAGGACGAGGAGGAGGACGAGGAGGAGGGAGGAAGGAAGGGGAAGGGAGGGGAAGGGAGAGGAAGGAGGAGGAAGGGAGGGAAGAGAAGAGAAGAGGAAAGGAGAGGAGAGGACAGGAGAGGAGAGGGGAGGGGAAGAGAGGAGAGGGGAGGGGAAGGGAGGAAAAAGGGAGAAGAAGAGAGAGAATTCATTTAAAAGAGAATTATAAGATGACTAACTACTGGAAGGTACTTTAGAGGTCAGTTTCCTCCTTTTACAGATGAGGAAAAGGAGGCCCAGAGAGGTTAAATAACTTGTCAAAAGTCATACAGGCAATAAATAGCAGACTCTTATCCAGGGTCCTCTACTCCAGTCTTGCCCCATTCTCAGGTGAGAAAAAGAGTTTGTTCCTCCTAAAAAAAATACCCATTGTGTGACTTACTTATTCTCACAAAATGTAATGCTGTGATGAATTGCAGACATAGTACCTAAGAGAAACTAAGCAATCTCTAGGTTAAATGTCTTTCAGATTAAACCCTATTAAGGGAAAGTAAATATGCCTCTTTTCCAGTAATAGAATCATAGGTTTTAGAACTTAAAGGAACCTTAGGAGGCATATAGGGGGAAGCCAGGGGCCTCATAGTGCACAGAGCCCTGGCCCTGGAGTCAGGAGTTCAAATCCAGCCTTAGACACGTCTTAGCTGTATGACCCTGGGTGAGTCATTTAACACTGTTTACCTCAGCTTCTTCCTCTGTAAAATGGGCTGGAGAAAGAAATACAAACCATTCCAGTATCTTTGCCAAGAAAACCCCAAATGGAGTCATGAAGAGTCAGGCACAACCGAAACAACTGAACAAGTCCAATCTCCTCATTTCTCAGAAGAGAAAACTGAAACCTAGAGAAATCAAGTGACTTGTCCAAGTTTAAAAAATATTAGAGATGAGGCTCAAACCCAGATGAGCCTCATTCTGCAGTCCAAGGACTGGATATATTTATTGGGTATGTGCAAGCTCACTGCTCCTATAGTTAGCCTCTACCAAAAACTTATCTCTAAGCAGGGATTCTTCCCTGTCCACCCCTCCCCATTCAAACTCATTCAGCTCAGAGGCTGAACTCCCATAATAATGGAAGTTGGTGCTACTAATATGTTAAGGGATTTCTCTTGAGCTTCCAATTACAAGTCATTTTGAAATTGTCATCCCCCTCCCCCAGCTTAAAGGTTGACATGATATGGGGAGAGGATTGGGGAGGGGAGAGTTGTAGACAAGAATAATGGTGAAAGCTGGGCAAATCTTAGTTTTAGTATTGACTAGTTCTGTTATCTCTCAGGATAGGGGTCAGAGATCCGAGCCCTTTGGAAATACAGCCCAGCCACAGTCACTAGTCTCAAAGGAGGATCTAGGACTCATGGATCCCAGAGGCCATAGAGCATCAAAACCTTCATTTTACAAATCAGAAAACAGAGGCCTGGACAAGTAGAGTGACTTGCCCAAGGTTATACAGGTAGTAAACAACAAACCAGGATTCACACATAAGCCATCTGAAAAGAGGGAACAGGAAGGAGAGATGGAATTTCAGATATGTCCTCACAAATAGACACAGGACCCCAGAAGCTGTGGCTCTGACATGTCCAAAGGAGCTCTATTCTCTCATCCTTGGAAGAAAAAAGGTGGATTGTGTAAAGGAAGAAGGCATTGAAATCCCACCCATCATCTGCACACTCATACATTCTCCTGTCTCTCTGTAGGCTGCCACGCTCCCTTTTCCACCCTGACTAAGGAGCCCCCTCTCCTCTATCGCCTTTCAGAGAACATGGAGCATCCATCCCTCATTAAGATGTAGCTGTCACTGACTCTGTCACCCAACCTATTCAGGACATTCAAAGCCGGCATAAAATATGCAGCTGTCTTCTCCCAACCCATTCCCTCTCTCTAATTGCTCCATGCAGATTAAACCTGGATATTGCAGTTCTGTCTGCCAGGAAATTCAAACAATTATTTCCTTAGAAAGCAAGAGCAAGACATTTCAGCCTCAAGGTATGGGTGGCTGGGTTTTCCTTTCTTTAGGGACGCCTGAGGTCCCTCCATTTATCCCCTCCCAAGGAGATCTACCACAAAGGCTGGGAAATGAGATGAGTAGTAGGGGAGTGATGGGTAGCAGGTGGGATTCTGAGGCTCATTGACTCTCGGTCCATGAGCAATAATAATGGGGTGATGATGATGAAGTTGAAATTAATGTAGAGCTCTATGATGACAAAGTGCTTTCACAGACATCATGCACCAGGAAAGAGTATTGAATTTGGAGCCAATGGACTCAGATTCAAATCTTAACTCTGCTTCTTCCCACCTGTGTGAACTCCAACAAATCATATGATTTCTCTGGGCTTGTTTTTTTCATCTGTAAAATGGGGAATAGGGGAGGGGGGTGACTAGATGGCTTTCTAAGATCCTATTCAGCTCTAAATGTATGATGCTATAAAACTGGGGGAAACTTAGTGTCATTGTATTGGTAATTAAGGTGGGACTTTCTTTTACTGTTTTCTCTTTCAGTACTTATTTAATAAGTGCCCTTGAAGAGTTTGGACTTTGTTTCTTTGATTTCCTTGCCTCAAGGGAAAGCCTAGTTCACATGGGTTTGAGTCATATATCTGTGACGTCAGAAGCTTTTAGGCCACATGACCCTGAACAAGATATATAAAACCCAAAGGTTGGCATTCTCCCTTGGGGCTCTCACTCCTGGAGGAGTGTTGATGTGGAGACTCTGGGCAGCCGCTCTAAGAGCCTTCTGGCTTGTGAACCCAGATGTTGATGCTTTCCTGGTGTGAGAAACGTGGTTTTGGGGATCACCGGACTTTCTAGGCAGGGCCAAAGCCCTGAGGAAGAATCCTGTAATAATCCCTAGGGAAGGCTGTACAGACCACAGGACTTCCAGAGGAAAACCAAGTGGTAGCCCCCCTTAATCTGTGGGGATCACAGGGCCTCCTAGGGGTTAGACCCTAAGGAGGACCCAAGTGATGGCCCCTTAAGAAGGCTGTGCAGATCACAGGGTTCCCCAGGAAAATCCCAAGTAGTTGCCCTCGTACACCAACACTGCAGTGGGGATCACAGGACACCCCAAGGCAAGATCCGGGACTAAGCCCGGGACTAGCTTCCACTGCTCATTGCTTCCCTTCACTTGACCCTAGGAAGATCCATGTGATTTGCTTATTCTCACCCAAAGAACTCAGAACCAGAGTGGGCAGAGGAAGGCATTTAATTACCCTCCTCGAGAGAGCGGGTATAGGTTTCACTGGAACACTCACACTGATATAGCTGCAGGAGCAGGGGTAACCATTCCCTCCACTCCTGCTAGAGTTATGGTTAGTTTATAATCTTTATTTTTTACATAGTTTTCCTAGGTTATACAGTTTATATAGGTAGGATAAGGATACAGAAGCAAAAGTGAAGTTAATTAGATTTTCCTTGTCTTAGTTTAGGATTAAACTACATTCTTTTACTTCCCCTACTTTCCCTCTTTTACATATGCAAATTATGCAAATCAGTAGGCCTGGATTCTTGACCAAGACCAGACTCTAGATAAGCTTGAACTGGTTCAAGCTGTTTGGCCTCTCTAATTTCCCTGACTGCCTTCTCAAAAAGCATACACATGCATGCAAGTCTCTGACCTCTCACCTGACCGACCTTGAGGCCTGGTTTCTGCTAAAGCTGGGGTGGGGGAGGGGGGAAGTACACCTTTAGTTCTATGGAAACAAAACTCCTCCTCCCATTTCTTACACTGGTAACTATGAATTGTGATTTGGTCTGTTTATATTGTATATGTTTGCAATTTGTTTTTATTTGTTCTGAAGCTCAGGTTGCTGGCTTTTCCTCCTGAACTGAGTGATATTTGTATGTTGGATTAAAGCAAGACTATTAACCCCTTAATGTTACTTTCCTTAGTAAAGCAAATCAAAGAACCTGTGCTGGCAGCTCTTGTTGCTGGTCTTGTTGGATCTTACACCCCACAACAGCTGCTAGCCAAATTGTTGCTACAGTCATTGAAGAAGCCATTGCTATCATCAAGGTATATGAGGCCCTGAGCTGTGATTGTTGTTGTTTGGTCTTGTCCTTCATTTTTTGAAGAGGACAAATGACACAATGGTGTGATGTCTTGATTTGCACCTGACTTGTATTTAAGTGAGGCAGAGTTACACAAAGTCATCAGCCTCACTCTCTTTTCCAGAGTCACTGAAGTCCACAGGCAGGACAAAAGCCAGGACAGCATGCAAGGACCTGGGATGCCTTTGTGACTATTGGAACAAATTGTTCTCATCTGCCCATTCCACTGGGAGAAGTCTTCACATACCTGGGGTCGACACTCCCTAACTCACCAATGGTTTGAGGCCTGTCAGAGAGGGTAACCCAACAGGCCTCAAACCCATCGGTGAGCTAGAGGAATTGGGCTGTGGTCATGACAATGTGAATAGATTGGAAGAGAAGAAGAAACACATATGAAAGCAAGAGGGTTGCAGGGATCTGGACTCAGGATTCCCAAGCCCAGCTCATCCTTGAAGCGTGACTCCAATCATGCCATGTGCCTCCTGCAGGAGGCCCACCCTGGAAAGACTCTGAGAGGAAGGAATCTACCGTTACTAATCAGTCTAATTCTTCTGTTGGCAAGTCCTCTCATTTCTTCCAGCATTTTCTCATTTTCTAGTTCTGTGGCCTTCTCCAAACATTCTCCCCTTAGACTCCAGACTAAGCCAGTGCTGATCTACTTTGTTTGTCTCTTATATCAAATCCATGCTCTCAGTCTTGGACTTCAAGGACCTTCCACCTGCCTTGCCAGCTCTTTTCCTACCTCACAAAATTCATTCGTAAACCTTCCCCAAGACCAGGTCTTCTCCCTGCTAAAGTCACCATCCCTAGCACACAGGTTATTTACTTTCACACAGGATCATAAAATCTCTGAATTGGAAGAGACAGCAGATGTTATCTAATCCAATCCCAAACTGAAACATGAAGCTTGTGTTTGGCTTCCCTAGAAACTAGTCATCTAGGAGGCAACTAGGTGGCACAGTGGATAAGGTACTCTACCCTGGCATCAGGATAGACCTGAGTTCAAATCTGTCCTCAGACACTTTAATCATTGTTATTTTTTTTTTTGAAGCTCCATCAGACTTTGTAACATCAGGCAAGTCAATTAACCCTATTTGCCTAAAAAAAGAATTAAAAAAAAAAGAAAATAGTCATCCAATATCTGCTTCAAGGCCTCTAGGAATGGTGAATTCATGCCCAGTTCCACTATCTATTCCCAGCCCAATTGGATACCTCTTCTACAACTCATGCTAAAATTTGCCTCCTTAGAATTCCCATTCATTCCTGGTTCCATCCTCTAGGGCCAAGCAGAAGTAGATTGATCCCTCTTCCATATGACTGCTTTTCAGATACCTGAAACATTGATCTTATCTTCCCAACCCCCCACAAGCTTTTTCTTCTCCAGTCAAAGAACCCTCAATTCCTTGAGCAGATCCTTAGCTGGCACAACCTTTAGGCCCCTCATCATCTTTTTTTGCCCTCATTTGAGCATGCTCCAGTTGGTCAATGACTTTTCCAAAGTGTGGCCACCAGAACTGATCACAATATTTCTGATGGTCTTTGACCAGGGCTTCTGAGTATTGACACAAATCATTCCCTAAGCCTCTCAAATAAAACTGCTACCCTGCCTTCAAAACCCTTCACAAAGGTCACTCTTCCAGGAAGCCCCACTTATATCCCCCTCACCAGTTCTTATCAGCCATGCAGTGTCATATCCATAGCAATCATGGACCCATCATAGGCACCACAATCTCACGTGTGTGTGTGTGTGTGTGTGTGTGTGTGTGTGTATTCTTCCTCATTTCTCCCCATACAGAGACACAGACGTGACTTGGGTGCACAATGGAGGGAAAACACAAGGATGAAGAGGAGTCAGACAAACACCAGTGAAGAGGAGCAGTTTAGCTGAAGCAGCAAATAACCTTGCTATGTAACTTGGAGAGGCTGGGATGTATTTTCCCAATTTTTCTTCCTGGCAAACTCTGGCTGAGCAAATTTCTAATCCCTTGGTTGTACCAACTGAGAGTGAGGTCAGGAAGCTAAACCCCAGCTGAACAGCTGCAGGAAATCAGTCTGGGATTAATAGTCACAAAGCAGATAATCTAGAGATTGACTGAATCTCTATCAAGCCTCTCTTTGTAAGAGTTTAACATGTCTTTACATCTCTTCATAGCAGTTCTCTATTTGGCCCCCATCATTCCCATGAGGGATATGGGCAAAGAGTTATTCTCCCAATATTACAGATGGAGAAATTGAGGCTCAGAGAAGATCAGGCCAAGGTTAATCATTAAGTATGATGGAGCTTCACAAAAAAATAACAATGATTAAATGCCTACTATGTGCAAAGCATTGTGCTGGTTACTGGGGAAAATATTTGTGTTTTCAGACATTGTCAGACATTATTTCTGACATCAAGGTGCTTACAGACTACTAAAGGGATAAACACAAAAATGGTAGCTAAACTATTATATATAAGAATATACATAAATATAAATAATACATATATGTAAATACAATATAAATACTATGCATTAGAGAATTACAAAGAAAAGTGCTACAAAGATATTTTAAGGGTATATCATAACCAACAAGAAGGGTATCAGGTATGTCTCCATTAAGGAGGTAGCACCTGAGTTGGGGTGATAATTCATTGGAGAGATAGGATAGGAGAGAGCTAACCTTCAAACCAAGAAAATCTGAGTTCAGTTCCTATCTCTGACATATACAGGCAGTGTGACCTTGAGTAAATCCATTGCTGTCCCCTTGCCTCAGGCAACTCTACAAGACTCTAAGTTGAGAGAAGATTCTTATTTGCAGAGGTTCTTAACCATTTTTGTGTCATGAACCCCTTTGAGGGTCTGGTGAAACCTGTGAACCCCTTCACAGAATGTTTTCTAGATAACTGAAGGAAATGGGAGTGGGGCCAAGATGGTGGAGCAAAAGCAGGGATTTGCTTGAGCTCTCCCCCAAACCCCTCCAAATACCTGTAAAAAATGACTCTACACAAATTCTAGAGCAGCAGAACCCACAAAATGACAAAGTGAAACAAATTTCCAGCCCAAGACAACCTGGGAGGTCGACAAGAAAGGTCTGTAGGACCTGGGTGAGAGAAGAATGTGGTCTAGCCCCAGCCCCAGGGCAGAGAGGAGCGGGTCAGGCCCCAGCCCTGGGGTGGTAGAGGCAGCAGTGCTTCTAGAGCTCTCAGCTCACAAACAGCAGGGGAATCGATATGCTGATCAGAGGGGGATTGCAGCAATCTCTTTGCTGGTGCTGAGGCGGGATTCTCTTGCTTTGCCCGTGCTTCAATCTGGGTCATAGTCCTGAATGGAGGTCCTGGGGCAAGGAGGAGCACTGGTGTGGCGGAACCTGTGGCGATAGCGGAGAAGGAATCCTCACAGTTCCAAGGCAGAAAAGAGTGCTTGTGGTCACTCACAGACCAGAGCACAGGCCAGGAGAGGAATAAACACCTCTCCTTTGATCGTATCACCTTAGAAGAACTAAAAATCTACAGGTCCTTAGAAGTATCTCTGAAAAAAGCTGCACAAAACCCCTGAAGCTTGGGACTGTACATCTTCCACTCTGGAAGCAGAGTCCTACCTTAACAAAGAGTTTAAAACTTAAGTAATTGACTGGGAAAACAAGCAAACAGCATAAAAAACTCAGACTACAGAATCTTACTTTGGTGACAAAGAAGATTAAAACATAAAACATTAAAACAGAAGAAGACAGCAAAGTCAAAGCTCCTACATCAAAAGCCTCCAAGAAAAATACAAATTGGTTACAGGCCATGGAAGAGCTTAAAAAGGATTTTGAAAATCAAGTAAGAGAAGTAGAAGAAAATTGGGAAAAGAAATAAGAGTGATGCAAGAAAATCATGAAAAACAAGTCAATAGCTCGCAAAAGGAGATTCAAAAAATACTGAAGAAAATAACTCCTTAAAAAATAGACTAACTCAATTGTCAAAAGAGCTCCAAAAAGCCAATAAGGAGAAGAATGCCTTGAAAGGCAGAATTGGCCAAATGGAAAAAGAGGTCCAAAAGCTCACTGAAGAAAATGATTCCTTAAAAGATAATTGAAGAAAATGTTAAATTTCAATTAGAGTTAGTGAAAATTGAAATATAATTTTTTTCTCATCCAATTTCATGGATCTCCTAAAATCTATTCCCAGACTAAGTTGTCTCCCCAGGAGATCTGCATACCAATGAAATCCCAGGTCTGGTCAGAAAAAAAAAGTAAAGAAGAAGAGTGTGGACATTCCCTAGAAAGAGGAGGAACAAACCAAGTACATATTGAGTTTTCAGTCCTTGGGTAACATCCAGATAAAAACATCCTGGAGGCATCTGGAGGTGTTGAAGTTCAGAAAAGTGGTCAACCACGAAGATATTGATTTGAGAGTCATCTTTATAGGAATAGTAATTAATCAAAGCCATGGGAACAGATGAGATTGTCTCAAGAGAGAAGGTAGAAAGAAGTCTGAAAGTGCACCCTTGGAAAGTACTCACATTAAGGAGCTAAAAAAAATGAAGAATCAGCAAAGGTGGCAGAGAAATTAGTGGTTCCCTGATCAGAAGAGCAAAGAAGTGAAATATCTTTAAGCCAAGAAAAAAGAAAGATCTAGTGAGAGAGGGCAGACAACAGCGTTTGACAATACAGAGATACCAAAGAAGATGAAGACTGAGGAATAGGCCATTGGATTTTCACATTAAGGGTCCTAAATGACTTCTTTGAGTGGAGTTTCAGTAGCGTGATAAGGAAGCTAGAATGCAGGAGGTGATTGCAAAGTCCTGGAGAATAGAATCAAGGACACAAATAGAAGGATTAACCTTAGGGATAAGGGTACTACCTCTTCTGTGACCAAAGAGAAATAAGAGAGAATGGGTGATGATGCTGGAATGTTATAAAGAAAAGAAGAGGGGAGAAGAAAGAGTTTAATAGGACTATAAACTTCGACCAGGCTAGGAGATGATATGCTCTCCTCGATGCTTCCTTCTTTAGGTCAAGAAGACACATTTACGGGCAGCAGGAAACTAGACCCCTTTCTTTCTCACCTGCTGCTCCATTCTCTCTGGCAACCCAATTGGGTTCTTCCCACAACGTTTTGGCTGCCAATAAGCCACAAACAAGAAACCAGAAATTCTCTCAAAAGATCATCCATCCACAGTCACTCTCTATTAAATAGCCCTGGGACAAATAAAAATAATAGCTCCCATTTCCATAAAGCTTTAAAGCTGTTTCCTTAAACAGCCCTTAAACAGGTATGCAGTGAAAGACATTATCCCCACTTGACAGACTGAAAAACTGAGGGCCAGTTTTATAGGCAACTTTGCCTACAGCCCCTAGTAGGTGTTGGAGCCAGGACTCAATTCCAAGTCCCTTTATTTCAAGTTCACTGCTCTTTCTACTAAATCAGGATACTTAGACTAAGATTCAGATTCTATAAAACTAAAAGTTTAAATTAAGATTAAAATTCCAGTTACAATCATATTTAGAGTGTGGGTCCAGGTAAATAAATCTGAGAGATGAAAGCAAATGCTCTACTGATTGAGTGTATTCTATGTCTCGTTTATCACAATAACTCAGTGTCCCTTCCTGCATCCCTAGCAAGGATTCCAGGAAATCCTTTCTTGGTGCAAATCAAGTCTCTCCCTGTATCAGAATGATTGCTAAGGGCCCCAGTGGAGACTGTTAGATTGCTCCTGAATCATGCAAGATTTTAGTAGCTTCCCTATAAGTCTAGGTGAGCACCTCTGTTCAAAAAACTCCATTAAATATAATGCTTAATGTCCTACATAGACTTGTTCATATGTCCTATTCTGCAGTTGAAGAGACCTTTATGTTGTCTAATGAAACCACAAAGCAAAATTCCCATTTGCGAGATCCCCCTCCAACCACCAGAAAAAGTATAGATATGGGGCAGCTAGGTGGCACAGTGAATAGAGCGCCGGCCCTGGAGTCAGGAGGACTTGAGTTCAAATCCGGCCTCAGACGCTTGACACTTACTAGCTGTGTGACCTTTGGGCAAGTCACTTAACCCCAACTGCTCTGCCTTCCCCCCTCCAAAAAAACTAAAAAATTATGCATAGGTCAAATACGTCTGTACTTCCTGGCAATATTCTTGAAAGGGTCCCATCTCATAAGTTTTACCAGGGTTGTATAAGCCCTAGGCTATACATCAAGGGACCAAGTTCAAGCAAGTCTCTGACCAATGAGAAGGCCAAAAAATCTCCAAGTGAAGAACCAGAAGTGGGGAACAAGAGATAGCACCCCATTATTAGTTAAAACACTGGAAAGTCCGTAGAGTTCAAAAAGCAGGGCCCAGGGACAGTAGAAGAATATAAAGAATAAAGGTGGTCAGTTAAACCAATACTACCTCTGCTCTCAGACATGGCACCATATACAACAACACAGGCCCAGGAGATGCCCCCTGGGGAATTGAACTGACCTTCTAAGTAATGAAGGCCAGAGGCAATCGCACCTCACACTTACTAGGACCAACCAGCCGTGGAATATGTATTCTTGTGGGTTTCACCAAATAAAAGTGGAATCAAGGGTGTGTGTGTGTGTGTGTGTGTGTGTGTGTGTGTGTGCTCAAGCGCTGTTATTTCCACACTAAGGAGAGCACCAGATTTTGCTACTGAGCAGATATCGAAGACATGAGGGATGACTCATCACTCACCCTGCCCTAACTCACCTTGTCAGAATTTGACATAGCACTTGTTTCCTTCCTAGGTACCTGGCACTGTGCTCCCATCACTCAAAAACAGTCTCCCTTCAGGCACATCTCCCTGGAGGCCCACCAGGATTTGAGGCATTTCCCCAAGACTCTGTGAATACATGATTGGTCCCCTTCACCTCCATCACCTCACTGGCTTCTCATTGTCTCTCTTCTCTCCTTGACCCGCTAGTTACTGAACTTCTTGAACTCCATAGGAACAAGCCAGAGATGATCAAGATGAAGAGCAGGGAATCAATCTTGTTCCTCCCCTATTCCTGGAAAGGACCTTCTTGTCTCCTATGTGTACCAGTCCCTGTACACATTCCAGGACATTAAGTATTACAATTCAAAGAATACTGCCTAATTCACTCACTCTCCCACTCTCTCCCCCTCCCTCCCTCTCTCTCTCCCTATCCCTCTCTTCTTCCCTCCTTCTTCCTCCTTCTCCCTCTCTCTCTCTCTCTCTCTCTCTCTCTCTCACACACACACACACACACACACACACACACACACACACACACATCTATTCAATTCAAATCCTGGCTTTTCCACTTACTGCGTGACTGAGCAGACCATATAGAATGTGCATGAGTATATCCAAATATATATGTATATACAGAGACAAAGAGAGATATCACACATAGTCTTACCCTAGGTTTCCTCTTGGGATCCCAATAGCAGGCATTTTTTTCTGAACTGCAAGCCCCAGAGATATATATGAGGCCCTCGAGTGACATTTGATGTTACTTTAGAGGTCTATATTGTGCTAACTCCAGGGTGTGGTGTTTATATCCCCAGGAGACTCAGCAGGCTGGTCTGAGGATAGAAGCTATCATTGTTCTCTCTACAATAGAAAAATTCATCTATAGAAGAATCTCTCACTTGAACCAAGGATGGGCAAGACATACAAGGTTGGGTCCACAAAAGTCTGCAAGGCTAATGTTCCAGAAGCAATTTATTTTCTCCTAAGTTTAAGCAAGTCAACCCCAGGTATACGGTGCCTTTATGGAGGCCATTAGATCCAAGCCAAGCCTCAAGTAGCCTAGGAGAGGCTAGATTACAAAAAGAGGGAGGCAGAATAGCAGCACCTTGAACCCCTAAAAGTTCTGGAGATAGGGAGGTGTGCCCAGTCTTATTCAGAGATTGTATTTGGCCACAATCAGGGAGGCAGAATAGTTGACTTGTAGAGACAAGGAGGCAACAGCTGTTGCCAATTACCCTAACAAGGGCAGCAGCATCCCAGCAATTCTGAAGCTCCCCTATCAGCGGCAGGTAAAGGCTAAGAATAGTCAGGCCTCTTGGCTAGTGTTTAGTCTGACCTGTTATGCTGTACTGTTGTATGTGTTCTGAAGAAGACAGAGCAGGTGAGACCTCTTTGTGACACAACAATACAGCTGGAGGGAAGCTAGTTGCCTGTGTTTGTGTTCCCTTGTGCCGTCACTTGTGTACAGTCCAGAATTAGACTGTACTATATGCTGCCTGAGGTCTTAGACACAAAGAAGACCAAATGGCCATCGGTGATGGCTTTATATTACAAGGTCAGTAATAGTAGGGACCCTGCCAGCAGCTTCCCAGCCCTTCCCTATCCTCTCAGTTGTGCCTGTGCCAGAGGCCAAGAGACTGTGAAAGTCAAAGGTCAAGGGACCCTAACAGCAAGACCCAGGGTGCAATGCCTACATATCCCCAGGGAAGCAGGACAGAGCTCTCAGACGGGGATGATCTGGGGGAGCAGCAAGTCGGAGTCCTTTTGTAGTAATTAACAGGTCTTTGTTCCCATCCATGATCTCGTCAGGCAAAGCTTTAATCATCCTCTTCCCTGCAATGAGCAGCCTTCTCATTAGGGCCTTAAGAACCTCTATTATAAACATGTAAATGGAACTCAACGAGGAGGGAAATATTTGACTGCTCCAATTTCCTTTGTGCCTCTGTCGGTTTTTAGCAGCACATGGCACGTGATTTTACTGCTCAGCAGCTCGGTGCCGGCACGGTGCCGCTGCCACCTTGTCACACTTCTCCATCTTTCCCTATCAGAATTTAATTACCTTCCCCAGCTAATGTTTGGAGAACCCCTCTCCATCAATTGATTCAGAAGTCAAATTTTTATTGCTCTACACTCAATGTCACTGTGCCAGAGGGAGCCCAGGAGCAGGTGGAGTTGGGACCAAGTGGCCTCCCAAAATGGAGCAGGTTAAAGGGAGCCATCTGATCAATCCCCCTGCCTTCATGCAGGGTAACACTTCACTGGACCCAGACAGATTCGCATCTCTGCTTTTCTTTACAGGTCTCAAGGAATGGGACTCTGGAGCCTCACTTTTTAGCCTGCTCAGAAATTTTTACCAGATGTCTAATTAGGGTCCCTCCCCCTCCAATGTAAAATATATGTTTCTGTTCAGTTTTGAATGAAAATTAAGGAATGTACTTATTTGAGGACCACAGGATCACAGATATAGAGCACAAAGTGACCTTCAAGGTCATCTAGCCTAAGCCCCTCATTTTATGGATGAAAAAGTCGAGGTCCAGGGAGTGGAAATCATTTTCCCAAGGTCACAAGGCAGTAAGTAATGGATCCAGGATGTGAATTCACTAGGTTATGATCCAACAACTTCCCAAGAAAGGAGATATCAGACACCCAAACCAAGGTCTCCTGTCAGGAAACCTGATGTATCTTTTCCATTTGTGAGAAAAGCTCAATTACCTTGTCTAAAGGAACATGCACCCTTGTAGGCAGGACACAGCTGGATGTCAGAGCCTGGTGCTGGGGTACAGGAGCAGGTGTACTAGCCCTACCCCCTCTATGAAGTCTTCCAAGACCACTCCAACTCACAGTGATCTCACCCTTTTCTGAACCTGCAACGCTTATTAACTTATATCACTCACTCGGCAATTAATCATGCCCAGCCACATGACGTCTCGTGTATTATTGTCTTATACTGCTATTTAATTTTTAATGTGTGCATGTCTCCCCAGCTGATTATAAGCTCCTTAATAGCAGGGACCATGTCCTATAATAACTCACATTTGCATAGCACTGTAATGCTTTACAAAACGCTTTGCATCTTTATCACTCGCACATAGGAATGGTCACACATTGGATCACATTAACCACAAATGCCCTACTTCCCTAATAAAAACTTCTCTATGAGACATTCTTCTACCTGACCATAACTGCCTATCATGCCATCGCTCTCCATGCCTCACCCTTCCTAAATCCATTCTTCTCTCTCATTAAGCCTTCATTCCTTCTACCCTTCAGTACTTTCTTTTCTCTGACTTCATTCCCCTCCCCCTCCAATCCTGATTCAGTAGTTAGCCAGTCCAACTTTACATTGTCCTCGTCTCTCTAGTCAGCTGCCCTGTCACCACTCGTCTCTTGTCTAACCTCAGTCCTGAATTATTTCCATCATTCACTTCCTCTGCTCCCATTAAAGTATTGTTGAATACAGCTGGAGGAGATTACACCCCAGGGTTAACTGGGTACATTATAAATTCATACTAAACAATTTCAGCTGGGCTCTCACAGCAGAAAGGCAATCCTTCTATTCCTCCCTAATTAATTCCTTATCATAGTCCCTAAAAAGATTTTTCCAAACCTTCTATTCTCCTAACCCTAAATGTGCCTCTCATACCTCCTTCTTCTCACTCTTTCTCAGCTGACAATCTTGCCTCTTGCTTTATTGAGAAAATGGAGGTCATTCGTGAGAGCTCCCTCTTCTCCCTTTCGCTTCATCTCAGAACCCCTTCACATCATCTTATAATATCCTCCTTTTCCCCAGTCTTTAACAATGAGGTGACCCTTTTCCTTGCCAAGGCCAACCCCTCTATATATCCCATCTCCTATCTTCTCCAGTAGACTGGAAACCTCTCCAATCTTTACTAGTTTCTTCTCTACTGCCTTCAAATATGTCCAAGTCTCCCCTATCCTTAAAACCTTTCCTAGATCTTACCCTCCCATCAAGCCATCATTCTTCGTCTCTCCTTTTATTAGCAAAACTCTATAAAAAAAAAAAAGACTGTCTATACTGGCTGCATCCACTTACCTTCTCACTCACTCTTTAGCCCTTTACAATCTGGCTTCTGAATTCATCACTTAACTAAAACTGTTCTTTCCAAAGTTAAGGAGAATCTCTTTTTTTTTTTAATGCAATTTATTTATTTAACATATTTGGTTTTCAGCATTGATTTTCACAACAGTTTGAATTACAAATTTTCTCCCCATTTCTACCCTCCCCCCCCACTCCAGATCTGATGGGGTTTTCCCAGTTCCATCCTTCTCGACCCACCCTTTCCTCCTAGATAACCTCTTCTTCCCAGGCTTTTGTCATCCCAGTCTCTCTTGGTTCTCCACCTACCTGTCCAAATGTTCTTCCTCATTCTCCTTCGTAGCTCAGTACCCCATAACTGTGGGATTCCCTTAGTCTCTGTCCTGGGCTCTTCCTACTCTGCACTCTCTGGGTGACCTCAGCAGACCTTACTCTATCCAAATGAGTCACAGATCAGTTTATCCAACCCTAGTCTCTGCACTAGTTCCAGGGCAGCTAGGTGGTTCAGTGGATAGAGTACTAGGCCTGGAGTCAGGAAGACTCATCTTCCTGAATTCAAATCCAGCCTCAGACACTTATAGCCATGTGACCCAGGGCAACTCATCTAACCTGTTTGCCTCAGTTTCCTCATCTGTAAAATGGACTGGAGAAGGAAATGGCAAACCACTCCAGTATCTTTGCCAAGGAAATACCAAATGGGGTCACAAAGAATCATACATGACTGAACAACAACCAGTCTCTACTCTAGGCTTCAATTCTGTATCACTAGTTGCCTATTTGAACATTTCAAACTGGACGCTCTGGAAACATCTCAAATTCTACATGTCCTAAACTGAACTATCTCTCTCACTCCTTACCTGACCCCTCTTCTAAACTTCCCCATTTCTGTCAAAGGTACCCCCATTCTTCCAGTATCCTAGGCTTGTAATCTCAACATTATCCTTACCTCTCACCCCACATGTTCAACCAGTTGCCAAATCTTACGTTTCTACTTCCATAGCATCTCAAATCTTATGTCTTCTCTCTATTCACACAATTTGGCACCTTAGTTCAGGCCACCATTATCTAGATTATTGCAACAGCCCAGTAATTGGTCTTTTCCCACCCTCAAGTCTCTCCCTACTTCAGTCTATCTTCCAAATGCTGCCAACATGGTTTTCCTTAAGCACAGATCTAAATATGTCACTTCTCTACTCACTCAAATCCGCTGGCTTCCCATTGCCTCTGGGATCAAATATAAATATAAATTCCTCTCTTTAGCTTTTCAAGCCTTTCACAACTTAACCTCAACCCATCTTTCCAACCTCATTGGTCATCATGCCCCCTCCAACACTTTGCCGTCCAGACAAACTGACCTCTTCGTTCCTCAGACACCACCCTCTAGCCCCCATCTCTCCCTCCTCACCTCTGCCTCTTGGGACTCCTCTCTTCTTCCGAGATGCAGCCCAAGCACCATCTTCTACATGAAGACTTTCCCAATTCACCTCTGCTCCCAACTACTACTGCCTGCCTTCTCCAAATGCTGTGTATTTAACTTGTTTGTGTTTATTGGTAATTATTCTGTATTTAGATATATAACTCTGTATACATATATGCATACATAGGCATATATACCCACCGGTCTCCCATGCTGAATGTAAGTTCCTACAAATAGGGCGTTTCGTTCTTTGTCCTTGTGGCCTTGTACCTAGCACGTATCTGACACAAAGCTGGTACTTCAGAAATACTCAGGGATTGATTATTGGATTATTTCATTTGATCCACAGGATCTGCTTAAAAAGTAACTAGTGCTTAATTTTATCCCTATTTTCTGCACCAAGAAACTAAGATTCAAAGAAATGGATTGTTATTTCCCATGCTATGGTCACGCATCTATTTTCATAGCTTCAGCTGGAAGCCTGGACCTCTAACTCCAAGTCCGGTGTATTAGGCAGGCAAAGATTCACCAGCAGTTTGTGCAGAGGTTCAAGATGATTTCCTGGGGCAAGAAAATCTGTCTAAATCTTTGAAAGTAGGCAAGGTTTTTTAAATTGTCTTTGCTTTCGGCATCCTATGTGTGTCGATCAGCCAGGAAGCCCGTCAGTCATTTCTTTAGTCCATCAGTGAGTGTGTCAATCAGTCAGTCAGTCAGTCAGTTGGCAGGTGAGTCACTCAGTCAGCTGAGCAGGCTAGCACTCCAACCTTTAGTCAAGTATTAATTTATTTAGTTGGTGAGTGGGTGAGTCTATACCAGCTAGCCTACACCAACAGTGTCAAACATGCAGGCCACAGGCCACATGCCTTCAAAACTTCTCAATGTGGCCCAAACCAGATTAAAGTATGATTGGGAGATATTTAGCAAAATATATAAAAATACAATACAAAAATACAATAAAACATAGATAATGTTAATGCATGATTTCCTAAGTCAATATGTGACTACAGAGATCTTTATGTGCAGGTTAGTGGCCCCCATTTCTATAGTTTGACTATAGTCACTGGTCTATACCATCCACAGACTGTCTGCACCTGGCACCAGACACCCTTTGGATTGAATACTGTATGAGGTACTGTGGGGGCATACAGGGAAAGGAAGAGGCCTTCCCTTGGTGAATTCCAAGTCTAAAAGGGGAGACAAGAAACAATCCTAATGTTAAGGACAAAGACATGATGACATTTGCACAGTGACATAGAAATGACACACAGTGAAATGAAATGGTCAGGAACACTCCCCTATTAGAACACAAGCTTTTTTAATCCAAGGAGTGTCTAGGTTTTTGCATTTCTCTATCCAGTGCTTATCACTGTAGCAAGCATATCACAAATATGTTTTCATGTATTTATTTCATTCCCTATAGATGATGAAATTCTCCAGATGCTCCTGTCTTCAGATGATATTGTGCTGGTTGTATCCAGCCCTAGGGCCTCCTCAGTGAGATCAGCTATCACTTAAAAGAGATCAGCCTAGCAATCTACACTAGAAAAACCAAGTGGATAAAGAATGTGTATCACCCAGATTAAGGTTTGTCATTAGACAGGTAGCCCACTGAAGTTAGTCCATCAGAATATCTGTCTCAAACAGACACTACAAACAGACCAATAAACTGGGCCCAGTATTGAATAGGGGTAGAGGAAGCTGAATCACATTTGGGAAACTGTACAGTACTTTTAGTGATCCCAAGATGTTCCTGCCACCAAAGTCTATCTTTTCAACATTATTATTCTCTCATTGATAAGCTGTGAATTATTGAGCACTGCTATCTCAGAAGAATAGAAATTGGAGATGACCTGAAGGGCAATGCAGATTCAAACGGTGAGCATAAGTAGGAAGCAGCATATTACCAAGGAGGAATTGCGTCTGAGAAGAAGTGAACTAGGCATCATCACAGATAGGTTTGATGGGGAAAAGGAGTCAGGCTGGCCATTTGATGAAGGAGATGGAAAAAAGGGCAGCTGCAGGAAATATTGAAAGAATCAGAGGAAGACCTCCAGAACATTGGGTAAATTCCCTATAGAGAATTCATGAAAGGATATAGACAATTGTTGTTGTCCCAAATGACAAGGAGAGGAAGCAGGAATGAGCAATCCTTTCACTGTCTAAATAGGGTTGACACTGATAAGTACTAAACAGGTACGTCTGGTTGAACCAAGGGCAAGGACAGATGGTGTTTGAGAATAAAGGAGACTCCCAAGTGACCAAGATGACTATGAGCCAGTTTCCAGAGGCAGAAGGATGAATAAGATGTCCTTTGGAGGGTCTTGGCAGACTAAGACAAAGTTACTATTTGAGGTCATTCAGAAATAGAAGTCCTGGAGCTTTCAGAAAAAAAAACTTCCCTACAGCCACTATACTTCTAGGTCCTCAACATGGAGCTGAGCCAGCGAGCTGTCCAACATATAGGGAGAGTGGGTCTTAGGAGCCCTTAGGTCTGTGTCTCTATCCCAGTAGACATCCTTATCAGCCAAAAGAGTCAGTGATTTGATGGCAAGGGGGATTTTCCATATACAAGGCAGGAAAGACATTATGGTGTCATAGAAAGAACACTGACTTTAGAGTGAATGCACTTGGATTCAAATCTTGCCTCTGATGCTTACTACTTGTATGACCTTGAGCAAGTAACTCTGAGCCTCATATACAACTAATATTAATACACCATTTTACATATAGCATTTCATATGATCCTCACAACAACCCTGTGAGGAAGGTGCTTTTATTATCCCCTCTTTATGAGGAAACTGAGGTCAAAAGAGATTACAGGTCACCTAGCAAGTTGGTGACCAAGACAAAATTTGAACTTAGTTCTTCTTGACTCTATGTCCTGGTCTCTATCCACTATACCATTCTACCTCAGTTTTCTCATCCATAAAATGAAGAGATTGGACTAGATGTCTCTGGAAGTCTCTTAGGGCTCTAGCTTTATGGCTTATGATCCTAAATCTGAAGAGGGGTATGGGTGGCCACTGATTGGGGAGGGTTGGAAAGGGGATTAAAATTGGCTCCCCCACCACAACATGAAACTATTTGGAATGAAGAGTATCAAAATTATGAAGAATAACAGAACATATGGCTCTTGTACCTTGTGTCTCTGCTCAGCTCTGAGTACTGAGGCCTTAGTATATGGGAACCGATGGAGGAAGGAGTAAGAGTTCCCAGTTCAGAGAGATTAAAGTCTACCTTCAGCAAAGACCTGCATCCCAGAAATCCTCCTGCCTGATACTGTAGACATAAGCTGTAGTTTTCACATGATTACTCAAGCCCTTTTGAGCCAATTAGTAAGGCTATCTTGGCTTAATTAATTGATTAATTAATCACTACTCCTTGAGTCTAGTCCATGTATACCTACTGCTAAGTACCTACCATAGGTCCCACCATTGGAGAAAGGGGATATCTAGGAAGATAAACTAAACACACTAAAGGAAAGTAGCTTCAGGACTTTCCAAAGATACCACCCCTGCACCTAAGAGGAACTAAATACGTGAAGGGAGAAAAGGACTTCTAGTAACCAAGAGTTGAGTTGTTTCTTTACCACGTGGATTCCTTGAATGTCTTCCTCACTACCATTTTTCTACAAGTTTAAAGCCCGATCTCCCCAGGGACCTTGGGAGTGCAAGGAGAGAATGGATCTCTGGTTTGAAGGACTATTTTGTGACAAGGATTCCTGCTGTACCTGCTTAGTAAATACATTTCCTAAAGGCTAAGTCTGGCTGAAAATCGATGAGAAGCATTCAATAGGGGCGCAACAGTAATAGAAAACCTCAGCAAACCTAAGGGTTACCAGGTGGCAACCTAAGGGAACCTACAGGAATAGTAATAGTTACTGCCCTGGGATATGGCAAACCAATGTCTATGAAAACTGGAGGAATGGCCCCAGTCAGGGTGCTACACTTGTATAGCATAGTTTCAAGTTGACATCAGAATGACACTTCTCTGGATGTACTCCAGCTTGTCAATACCCTTTTTAAAATATGGCCCTTAGAACTGAAAACAGTACTCCAGAGGTGATGTACTGGGGCAGAACACAATAGAACTATTACTCCCTTCATTTTGAATATTGCAGTCCTCTTTTTTTTCTTTTACATTTTTCATTTTTATTTTCAGTTCTAAAATCTCTCCCTCTCTCCATCCCCTCCCCCATCCACTGAAAAGATAAGAAATATGATACTCATTGGTGGAGTTTCAAACTGATCCAACCATTCGGGAGAGCAATTTGGAACTATGCCCAAAGAGCTATAAAACTGTGCATGCTCTTTGACCCAGCAATACCATTACTAGGTCTGTAGTCTAAAGAGATCATAAAAAATGGAAAAGGACCCACATGTACAAAAATATTTATAGCAGCTCTTTTTGTGGTGGCAAAGAATTGGAAATTGAGGGAATCTCCATCAATTGGGGAATGGCTGAACAAGTTGTGGTATGTGAATGTAATGGAATACTGTTGTTCCATAAGAAATGATGAACAGGCAGACTTCGGGAAAACCTGGAAAGGTTTACATGAACTGATGCTGAGTGAAGTGAGCAGAGCCCAAAGAACACTGTACACCATAACAGCAATGTTGTTCGATGATCAACTATGATAGACTTAGCTCTTCTCAGCAATACAGTGATCTAAGACAATTCCAAAAGACTCATGGCAGAAAATGCTATCCATATCCAGAGAAAGAACTGCAGAGCCCGAATGCAGATCAAAGCATCATTTTTCACTTTTTTTGTTTTTTCTTTCTCCTAGTTTTTCTCTTTTATTCTGATTCTTCTTTCACAACATGACGAATGTGGAAATATGTTTAATATGATCATACATGTATAATCTATATCAATTTGCTTGCCATCTTGGAGAGAGGGGAGAAGAGGAAGAAAAAATGTGGAACTCAAAATCTTATAAAAGTGAATGTTGAAAACTAGCTTGGAAATTGGGAAAAATGGAAAAAATTAATTGGAAATTTAATTGGAAAAAATAAAATACTGTTAAGCGGGGGTGGGGGGGGCGGGGAAGAAATATGCTATCCATTAAAATATAAAGTTACACAAAACATTCCCTGTATCTCTCTTACTATAGCCTAAGATCCCTCTTCCCCTCCTCTTTTGGCTGCCATGTCTCACTACTGACTTATATTGGCCCACTAAAATCCCATATTATTTTCTATTTAGCCACTCATCCCCCATCTCACACTTGTAAAGTTGATTTTTTTAAAAGCCTGTACCAGGCATCCCATCTATCCCCATTAAGGCTCAACTTGTTCGACACAACCTATCATTCTACCTTTTCAAGATCTTTACAGACCCCAATTCTATCAGCCAATGGATTAGCTGTCCTTCCCAACTTGTCATCTGCAAATTTGATAAGAAAAATAATGCCACCTGTGCCTTTATCCAAGTCATTGATGAAATTATCAACCAGAGCAGGTTTGGGCTCCATCAGGGACCTCCTTCTAGGCTGACATAAATCAATTAATCACTACTCCTTGGGTCTGGCCATTCAACCTATTTAGAATTCACCTAAATGTTCTCCCATGCTGTCCAAATTGCTTCATTTTGTCCGTAAGATTATTATAAAAGGTTTTGCCAAATGTTCTGCAGACAAATATATTGCATTCCCCTAATCTGTCAGAAAAGGAAATTAGGTTAGTTTGGCAAGGCAGGTCCTGATAAGCTCATGATAGACCTTAATGATCACCACTCTTTTTCCTAGTCCTCATAGACTATCCCTTTAACAATATATTCCAGAATTATGCCAAAAGTTAAAGTCCACAAGGCTATACCTTGAAGAATATATCTTCTTGACTGTTTTTTCAATTGGCACAAATTTAGCAATCTCCAATCCCATTCTCTACTTCTGTTCAGCACTTAGTGATCTGTGATTCCATCTTTGTAGGCACATCATCTAGCAGTTCAGATCAAAGCCCTCCATATGGTAAATGGTCTTCATGAGCTGCTAGAAAAGAAGAATCCATCACTCTGTTGATGAGTATCTCTGAACTTCTGTAGGCTAGTCCTCAGGGTGAAAAATCACAGTAAATCATTGAGCCAATACTCCAAGCTTTCCAGCTGGGTGCAACTTTTAAGACCTTATATTCCATTTGCATAACCTTGGAGAAACCCGGATCACCTCTCCACTACAGTGATTCTTCATAGCAGAACTCATTCTCCATAATTTCCCAGAAGCCATTGACAAGGACTCAGCTATCCTACCTGAAAGTTCTTTCAGTGCTGTAGGATGTAATTCATCCTGGCCTGGTGATAAGAACTCAATGAGGGCAGCCAAGTGCTTTCTTCATAACTTCCATCTAGTGCTCTTAGTTCAGCTTCTTGAAGCCAAGAAGAACAAGAGGGATCCCCCTTCCATATGATAGCCCTTCAAATATTTGTAAATAACTACCATGCTCTCTAAGTCTTCTCTTCTCCAAGCTAGTTGCCCCTAATCTTTTCAAAAGGTCTTAGCATTTAGCACAATGCCTAGCATATAGTAGACACTTAATAAATGTTTGTTGACTGATGATTAGCCAATAATAATCCCCAATAGTTACCCAAATAGTTACACAGTTTGCTGTCCTGTCACTATCCTGGTTGCCCTCCCCTCTCTGGATATGCCCCAGCTGGTCAATATCTCTTCTAAAATGTAGTCCCCAGAACCAAATACAATAATCTAGCTGTGGTCTTGTTAGCAGAAACTTAAGCAGGTAGGATGAAAACTCAATATCAGAAGAGGGTAAGAAGCCAGTAACTGGAAAAGAGGAGCAGCAAATCTGCCCACCTGGACCAGAAAGATGGACCTAAAGGACTATGGAAGAAAAGAGCTTGGGAAAAGAATAATGGGATGTGTTTGGAGGGAAATTGAGAGAAAGCCCTCAGAGCCTGTTCAAACAGGACAAGTTGCAGAGAGCTGGGGCAGATATGAGGAAAACTGTGTTTGAACAGAAACTTCAAATAGTGCTTCACTACAGCTAGATACAAATGACCAACCATCCCTGTGAAAGGACCACTTCCAACCTCAACAGCTCCAGCTCTTTTCTCTCCTGTTCTCTCTCTCCCTTACCCTCCCTATGTCTAGTTTCCCATCTCTCCAGGTACAGATCTTCTTCTGGTACCCACCCTCCAGCCTCTCCATCCACCCCAACTTTTCTTCTTTCCAGGCATCTCTCAGGGCAGGATCTCCCCCAAGGGAGAGATAAACACCATCATAGATTAGTCCCGTGTCTTCCAGGAACCAGAGCCCATGTCTTATGCTTCAGGCCAGCCAGTCATTTCTGCCAATAGTACTACTTCCAACCTCAGATATCAGCAAAGAATCAGGAAAAGGGATTTAAAGATAAAATTACCTTTATGGGGTTATTTTGTAGAAGTTTTCCCCAGACATTTTCTGTTTTAAAAAATGAGAACCAACTAAAAATGTCCAAAGATGTCCCTCCCCATCCCTAATATCTGAAGGTAAAGGGGAGAGAGGGGGGCCAGGAAAAAGCCAGAAAGAATTTGGGAGGGGGGAGAAGGGAAGAAAGATCAGTTAGGTTCCATTCCATCTCCACCTCTCCTTCAAGGATCTCCAAGCATGGAAAAGAAGCCCAGGAAGGAGAGGAGAAAAGAAAGGACTAAGGGCTAGTCACAGGTGTAGCATGGAGGGGATTTCAAGGAGCTGGGCACGATTGGGAAGTCAGCAAAGTTCATCCCTGTTCCTCCTTTCCCCATTCTTTTACTCTACTTTCAGTGCCCCCTCCCTCACCCTTACTGATACATTCCTCACCCCTCCCTCTTTTCCACTCCTTGGAAAATGAAGTTATCTCATTTACCCAGGGGTGTGTGGGAGCCAGCTTGAACTGACTCAAGAAAGTCAGACGTGAGCTTTTCCACCTCAGAAATCAACCAATTCTACAAATCAAGGTTTGTTGGTCATTTTGTTGACTGTCTAAACTTGAGGAAGTGATAGAGAAAATGTTAATGCGAATTAAATTTAAAAGTGTGTCCTGTATACATTTTTTTCTGGAGACTTTGTTGCTAAACATTGCCAGCACATCATTGAATAAACTAATTAACTTACTCTGCTTTCTTCCCCTAGGGAGGACATACGCCATTCAAGGAATGAATGGTGGAAATTCAGACATGGTGGTAGACAGTAAGGGTTTCAAGGATGAAGGGCTTCCTGGGGCCTTCCAAATCATATCATCTTGACAGCTACCTATCCCACCTATAGAAGGCTAACTCAGAAATTCTTTTCTCTGATTTTTCCCAGCTAATTGTGATTGGAGAAGGGGATGTTGGAGAAGGACCCTATGGGAAATCCCAGATTGGAATGAGACAGTGAGTCTTCCCCAGAGATGTGGGCTACAGTATTTCTTTCTTCTTCTCATCCACACACCCCCAATAGTACTTTCCCCACGGACTGCAGAGTTGAAAGCCACACACCCCCAGCAGAATGATTCCTCATGTAGATACAGAATATGCCCCAGACAGTCCCCCTACTTCCCAATGTTATTGCTAATGATCCATGTAATGAGCTAGAAGCCACATCTTCAGGAGGAGAGCTGATAGTGATGGAGGGAGAGGGGAGAGGGGCAGAGCAGTGAGGCGGGAGCTTATTTGTCAATGAACCCTCCAGTCTCTACCCTCTTCCCTCACTTTTCCATCTGTTCCCGTTTCTTCCCCCTACCACCAATCTCATGGCGCATCTCATCCCCCATCATGCCAATACACATCACATGCCTAGTATAAATCTTAAAATGATCAGATGCGAAATCAGTAAGTCCTGAATGGGAGGTAGGAGATGGGGGTGGAGAGATGTGGAGGAAAGGAAATCAAATCCAATGAACTTAGTGAATCTCGTGCTGGTAGCTGGAGCCCAGAAGATTATGTATTGAGGGGAGGAGGGGAGAAGGGGAGCTCAGCCTAGGCAAGATAGATAGAACCAGGTAACAGAAGGAAATGGCCAGAAAGGGGAAGATTAATGAGGGAAAATAAGTGGGACTAGTGTTTAAATCTCTCCCTGAAAAAAATGGCAGTATAGTTAGTATATAATAAAATGTGTATTGATCTTAGAATCTGAAGACCTAGGTTCAAGCATGCACTCCGACTCTTACTAGCATTTGACTAGGCACTGGGGCAAGTCACTTAAGCTCTCTAAATCTGTTTTCTCATCTATAAAATGGGTATAATAATACTTAACCTACCACAGGAGTTATTATAATTCTTGTTGTTACTACAAATTTGTTCCTCACCAAAAACAATTTTATTGGAATAATATTATGGAGGAAGACTAGTTCCATAGTACCAATGTTTTATAGATTCAACCATAGTATAGCAGATTGCATACCTTTAAGATGGGCTTTGGTTGTCAGCCAGTCAGTCAATGAACACTAATTAAATACTATCTGTGTTGGGAACACCTGCAAAGAAAAGCAGAAACATGGTCCCTATCTTCAGAGAACTCACATTCCTATGGGGGAGATGTCATGTAAATCATTATATTCGTTGTTCCATTATGTCCAACTCTTTGTGACCCCATTTGGGGTTTTCTTGGCAAATAAACTGGAGAGATTTGTCATTTCCTTCTCCAGCTCATTTTATAGATGAGGAAACTGAGGCAACCAGGCTTAAGTGACTTGCCCAGGGTCACACAATTAGTGACTGTCTAAGACTGGATTTGAACTCAGGTCTTCCTGACTCCAAGCCTGGTACTCTATCCACAATGCCACCTAAATAACTATACACATACCAGATATCTACATGATAAGTGGAAGTAATCTTAGGGGGAAGACACTAGTGGAGTAGAAGCAGGGGAAGCAGGACAAGCAGACGGGGGACAGAAAAGGCTTCTTGCAGAAAATAGGTTTTGAGCTGGGTCATGAAGAAGACCAGGGAAATCAAGAAGTGAATGTGAGAAGGCACAGAATCGCAGACGTAGGAGACGGCTAGTTCAGAGCCACTGAGATGGGGAATAGAGGGTGCTGTGGATAATTATATTGCCATTTTTTCAGAGGGAGATTGGTCTTCCTGATTCACTCCCACTTCAGTCTATCTTGTGGGAGGAACAGCAAGTAGGCCAATGTCACTGGGTTGTAGAATATAAGGAATGGAATGAAGTGTAAGAAGATGGGGTAACCAATAGGCCTCAAACCTATCAGTGAGTTAGGGAGTGTCTACCCAAGCTTGTGAAGACTTCCCCTAGTGGAATGGGCAGATGAGAACAATTTGTGCCAATGGCCGTGATGGCGGCTGAAGCAAGCACCATAGAGTGCTTGGAGCTTTGTCAGATGTAGAAGACACTAAGGCCATCCATTGGGTCCTGGGCCATTACCAGTCATGCTGACTTTTGTCCTGCCACTGGACTTTAATGACTCTGGAAGAGAGGAGGAGGCTGATGCCTTTGTGCAGCTCTGATGCCCTTAAATCTAATTCATAAGCAAGTCAAGACATCACCCCATGATGCCACTGGTCCTCTACAAAGGATGAACAGCAACAAGAAGACAGGAAAGATAGGAAGGGGACAGGTTGTGAAGGCATTTAAATGCCAGAGAATTTTATGTTTGATCTTGGAAGTAACAATTGAAAAGAGAGGTAACATGGCCAGACCTGAACTTTAGGAAGATCTTCTTGGCAGCTTCATGGCTCCAAACATAGGAAGCACTTAATAAGTGCCCGTTGACTGGCTGGTTGATAACCAAAGTCCACCTAATAGGTGTGAAATCCAACATACTATAGTTGGAGGATGGACCAGAGTGGGAAAAGACAACTTGAAGCAAAGAGATGTACCAAAAGGCTATTTCAATAGTCCAGGCATGAGGTGCTAAGGACCTGAACCAAGATGGCAGCTGTGTGAATGAAGAGAAGGAGATGTATACAAGGGATGTTAGCATCCCTTGGCAGAAACAACAAGACTTAGCAACAGATTGGATATAGAAAGTGAGTTGGAGTTAAAAGTCAAAGATGCCATCTAGGTTATGACTCTGGGGGACCAAGAGGATGGTGGTGCTATCTAAAATGACAGGGAAGATGGGAAGGAGGGTGTGGAGGGAAACATAATGAGCTCTGTGTTAGACATTTTAAGTCTGAGATATTTATGGGACATTTAGTCTGAGATGTCCAAAGAGCAGTTGGTGATTTAGGACTGGAGTTCAGGAGAAAGGTCACAACTGGATAAATAGATGTGAGAATCATACGCACAGAGAAAATAATTGGACCCATGGAAGCTGATGAAATCACCAAGTGAGATAGTATAAAGAAGAGAAGCAGGCCCAGGACAGACCCTTGAGGGGATTAGTGATCAGGCCCTGGATGAAGATACAACAAAGGAGACTGAGAAGGAGTGTCAGACAGGTAGGAAAAGAACCAGGAGAGCGGTTATGCTGCACTAACAAATTTATGTGAGGTGGGTCTGAATCAGAAGTGCAAGGGGCTCAAGGTTTAGCAGATACTTATGAGTCACTGAGAAAAGGCAGCAGAACAAAAGCATGTGCTTGCCTCCGGACACTTGAAGGGGGAAACCACTAAAAGGAGGAATAGCAATGGGAAAAACAGGGCTATCCTGCCTAAAACAGGGCAATTGTGACTTTTAGCACCCTCCCAATACTCAACCAAACAATTCGCACTTAGTCGCAACCCACTCTGTGCCTCCAGTCATTGTTCTAGGAGAGACTAGCATCGGGAGGAATCCCAAGAGGCTTCATGTAGAAGGTGGCACTTAAGCTTTAAGAGGAGCTAGAGATTCTAAGAGGCAGAGATGAGGAGGAAGTGTATATCAGGCATGAGGCACAGCCCATGAAAAGGCCTAGAGATCAGAGATGGACTGTTGTATATGAGGAAGCGCGAACAGGCTAGTTTGATTGGAATGTAAGGTGCGTGAAAAGGAGCAATGTGTCATAAGTGTAAAGCGCTTAGCAGAGTGCCCGGCACACAGTAGGCAGTTAATAAATGATGTTTTCTTCCTACCTACATATCCTTGATCATGTCTCTTACACCCCTTATTGCATATAATGCCTAAGCAGTAGCATGCTACAGAAAATTTATGCCAAATCATCCATATTGCTCTTTCTGAGGAGGTAGAAGATTTGACAATTTTTCTTTCTCCTCCCAGATCTCTTCTTTAGGGTAGGAAATCAGGACCAGGCAGTATTGCCCAAGACAAATCTCTACTCCCCACAAACATACGTGAACATGTGTATCCACATACCTATACATATACTTTCATTCCTTATACATTAATAAACTAATATAAATGCATATGTCTGCATGTATACACGCTTGAGTTTATATTTTTATATATATATACACATATGCACATGTATGTGTGTGCATGCATGTGTGTGTGTATACACACACACATATCTATGCACGGTCATTCATATGAACTGAACAAATAATTACACCCGGTCTCTTCCTTCCACTCTCTGGCTCTAAGATCAAGTTGAAGCCTGGGGATGTAGGGAATTTCCAAAGCAAGAAGGGAGATGTTTTAGGGAAAGTGGTATCTGCACCACAGGGTGCTAGTGCCCACCCTGGCCAGGCCAGCTCCACTATATCCTCCTTTTGCCCATGACCTCACTTTCCCTCTGGATGCAGAGAGTCCAGGGAAAGCTATGCTTCCTTGGATCCCCTCCTGACTCTCCAGGATTCCTCTCCAGTTTATTTACTCAGAATAGCTCCTGGCATGAGCCCCCTGGCACTGCCCATGGTATTCCTAGAAGGCAGAGGCCAGGTCCTTAACCTCAGAGGTCCTGAAGGAGAAGACTCCTTTATATGTGGTCCAGGGTTATGGAGGAGGGCCAGAGAAAGCAAGGTCCTAACTACTGCCATGCTCCTTGATCCATGCCAGCATACCCAGGCACCCCAGGATCCTACAGCTGGGTGGGCTCAGGTTGGGGGAAGGGATGGAGAAGCTGGCAGATGAAGCAAGGATGAAATATTGATGCCCACATCCTGGTAAGGCAGAGAACGCCGCCTGTCCATGAATAAAAGATGGGCCGGAGGAACAGGACGGGCAGCAAATTAATTAATCCAAGAGAGGCTCTCAGCAGCCATTAGAGAGAAAGAAGCAAACAGCTCCCCCCACTACACACACACACACACACACACACACACACACACACACACAGAGGCACCCAGCCCACAGTTTGGAGAGGGAGGGAGGGATGAAAGAAGAGAAGAGGAGCTCAGGGCCAGGACAGCTGGGCATACAAGAGGAGGGACAAAGCAGCAGTGCCCATCCCCAGACCTGGCAGGAAGCCAGGGAGCCAGAAGATGCCTACAGCAGAAAGGCTCTGGAGAATCAGGAGCTCTGAGTTCAAGATCCAACTGTTACTAACCAGCTTGTATGCCCTTGAGCTACAGCACAAAAGCTGCTTCCAGGCAAGGACTAGGTCATAAACATCTTTATCTCTCTGGTCATCCAGGGCATGACTCCACACATGGTAGTGCTTCATAAATGGTTATTGCATGAACAAATGAATGAATGACATCACATCCTTTCTCTGGGCCTCCTTTGTCACTGCCCTAAAATGAAGGGGTTGGCCTAAATGACCTTTAAGGGCCCTTTCCAGGTCAAACATTCTATCAGGAAGATAGAAAAGGACAGTGGCAACTGGACAGCTCTGGACTCCTGGATCCCCTCCAGATTGGGCTTTAGTACCCACCTTCTGACAAGTTCAATGGCATATGGGGGAGAAGAGGAGAGACTTGGGGTCAGGAGGTAGATGAGGAGACCAAAGCTAGCTGGACACTCCTTAGTGGGGGGAGGGTAAACAGAGAGGAAAGACACCGTAGTACCATGGGAGTTGGGCACAACCTGGGGGCTACTTGGAAGAATCCAGGCAGTGATGGGGGAAGAAGCTGAGAGGTCTTCAAGGCAGAGACAAGGTAAAGTTGGTACAGTCACCCGCCTCCTTCTCCCATCCAATGGACAAGCCCTCCAGTCCGTTCAAGGGACTCAATGCAGAAGCAGTATCAAGTACCCTTTTGGATCATGCCCCCAGGATCCAGCTGTGAGACCAGGGTGCCCAGATGGCAGGAGCTCACATACCAGCTGCTGCTACCCAATACCCTTGGGAGGCTCTGCCACATGATAGTGCTCTCAGGTTGGCACAGATGAAGTGGCAATAATGCCATGCCTAGGGTAGCCACCCTGGCTGATAAAAGCACCTGGAGACAATAGAGAATCCAACATTCAGGGCATTTTTGCTACGGTAGCCCACTAGAAGGATGCCAGGGCCTCCAATGCCACATGCAGCTGGCATAGCCCATGCTCCTGATGGTGTGGGGTCAGAATGTCATCATCTTCAGAGTCTGCCTGAGGCTATGAGCTGGCTAGATGCTGCAGACAGAGGGAGAAATGAGGGAGGGGGGTGGAAGGTCCTTCCCTCCAGCCTGACCTGTGAATCACAGATGGTAGACACAGCTCAGGAAAAAAACCAAATGCAGCCAGCCATTTCCAGGAGCCAAAACCAGACACAGAGTGGGAAGTAGTAGCCAGGCCTGGGCTGTTGACATCTGCTTCTCCCTAGCACAAGGAGAATCTGGCCTAGGGAAGCTGAGGGGGCAGGTTAAGGGGGGAAGGTGAGCTTTCCCTCCTCTCTGCCATCACCACAGGCTGACACACCCCAATCAGTTGTAATGCACAGATCCACAGCTGGAACATCTGGTTTTTCTAGCCCAAGATTCACCTCCTCCCAAAAGTACTCCCTGATATCCAAGCTCAAAGCATCTCTTCTCCCACCAAACTCCCTCAGCCCCCATCGCCTGAATTAAACACTAAGTCTGCACATACCACCCAGATCATCTCAGTCACATTCTTCTTAGGCTGATCTAGGGACACTCATGTCCACCTACCTTGTCTCTCTCATGAGACTGAATAGAAAGATGCCTGTGCCTCACTCATCTCTCTCTTTCCCTCCCTGCCTCCCTCCCTCCCCCCCTCTCTCTGTCTCTCTCTACCTCTCTCTACCTCTTCTCTGTCTCTGTCTCTCTCTGCCTCTGTTTCTCTCTCTCTCTCTCTCTCTCTCTCTCTCTCTCTCTCTCTCTCTGCCTTCCTCTGTCTTTCTTTGTGCCTCTCTCTTTCTCTCTGCCTCTTTGTCTCTCTCTCTCTCTGTTTCTCTCTGTCTCTCTGTCTCTGTCTCTCTGTCTCTCTCTCTGTCTGTGTGTGTGTGTGTGTGTGTGTGTGTGTGTGTGTGTGTCTGTCTGTCTCTCTCTCTCTTTCTGGCTTTCTCTCTCTGTCTCTGTGTCTCTGTCTCTGTGTGTGTGTGTCTCTCTCTGTCTCTCTCTTCTCTCTGTCTCTCTGTCTCTCTCTGTCTCTCTCTCTGTCTCTCTCTCTCTGTCTCTCTCTCTCTCTCTGAAAGTACCTAGCTGCAGAGCCTAGCACAGGCTGACCGCATAATAGGATCCCAGGCTCAGAGTCTCAGAAGGGAACTTTTAGGTCATTTGGTGCCAAGCCCTTATTTACAGGTGAGAAAACTGGTACCCAGATGCCATGAGTGACTTGCCCAATGTCACACAAGAAGATTGAACCCCAGGTCCTCTGTCTCCAAATCTAGTGTTGAAGAGGCTTAATGAATTTGAATGAACGAATGACAATAATCATGGCTAACATTTATCTAGCGTTTGAAGGCTTGAAAGGGGCTTTACATATATTGTCTCACGTGATCCTTACAACTCTGTGAGGTAGACACTATAATTACTCCCATTTTAAAGATGCTGCAAGTGAGGCTCAGAGAGGCTCAGATACTTCTATACAAAGTCATACAGATAGTAGCTGTCTAGGGAAGAACTTCAGCCCAAGACTTTTTGACTCCAAGTCCAGTGCTCTCCTCAACGCTATCCAAAGGTGCTAAATCTGACCTGGGATCACCCTTGGTGCCCTTTTCCTTGACCTGGCTTTTTCTTCCTTCTCACTCTTATTTTTGCTGGGGGGAAGGCAGGGCAATTGGGGTTAAGTGACTTGCCCAAGGTCACACAGCTAGTAAGTGTGTCAAGTGTGTGGGGTCACATTTGAACTCAGGTCCTCCTGACTCTAGGGCTGGTGCTCTACTCACTGCGCCCTCACTAGCTGCCCCTCTTCCTTCTCAACAACAACATTTACTAGCACTTACTATGGACAGTATGTAAGAATGCTGCCTATGAGTGATGTGATGATCTTAGGCAAGCCAAGTCCTCTAAGCCTCACTTTTACCATCTCTAGAATGAGAGGGTAGAAATAAATGATTTCTAGTCCTTTCCATCACTAACTCCTACAAGCCTATAAACTTTCCACTTCTCCCCTGCTCCCATCCCCCTTTTCTGGGAAAGAGAGAAAAGAGACTTCCAAACTTCAGTAAGAGGCAGTGCTGAGTGGCTAAGGACAGCCCCTGGATGAGAAAGAGCTGCCCACTGTTGAGCACCAAGGGGCTTTGAGAGAAGTAGAGACAACACAGGAGATTGGGGGTGAGTGGCATATTAATAGAGTGACTGGGAGAGGGGGGAGCCATATTGCTAATCAAAAGATAGTACCTATGATAGATCTCATTTAGACTAGAGTTGGGAAGATGGTGGAGAAGCTCCTATCTCTTTGGGTCCCATGCACCCTTCCTCATTACCCTATCAACAACCCAAGGGCTCTGGCTTATTGGATCCTATGCTGCGGTCTCCAGGATCTACCAGCCAGACATTGATAGGTAGGGTGGGGTTGAGTAGTAAGAAAATACTTTGAAGTTTAGAGTAAGAGAATCTGAGTTTGGGTCCCAGCTCTTTGGTGTCCTGTGTTCCTACTGGTCTAGTTACTTAACTCTTCTGGGCTTCAGTGTCCTCATCTCTAAAATGAGGGTGATAATATCGACCTTCCTGCCTATGGAGGCAGTCTGGCATAGTGACAAAAGCCTTGGATTTGGACTCAGGAGACCTAGATTCTCGTCAATCAATTAGTACACATTTATTAAGCACCTACTACGTGTCAGCACTACACTAATCCCTACATACAAATCATAATATTACCTTTAAAGTTTGCAAAGCACTTGACCCTCATAGGAGATTGGTGCTATTATCCTCATTTTAGACAGGGAACTGAGGCAGATGGAGGCTAACGACTTGCCTAGGGTCACATGGCTAATAAGCATCTGCCACAAAGTTTGAACTCAGGTCTTCCTGATTTGGGGTCCCGCATTCTGCCTACTGTGCCGTCTGAGTGTGCTAGTAATACAATCCTAGTCCTGGCCTGTCTCCTTAATAGCTATGTGACCTTAAGCAAGCCTCTTTGAGCCTCACAGGCAGCATCTCTAAAATGAGGGATGAGCTGGACAGAGTGACTTCACTTGTGAGGCTTCTTCTTTTTTGATGCTGTGAATACATGATCTCTAAGATCCCTCCAGTTCTGACATTCTGTGCTATCTCCCAGGGCTGTTCCAAGGGACCTACTTTGTAAATTCTAAAGTGCCATAGAAACGTGAGTTCTTATTTTCTTGAAGTAGTCCCATCTGCCCAGGCTTCAGAAACCTGAGAAGAGGAACAGGACAGCCCTGAGCCTATTATTCCTGCAACAACACTCCCACCCTCTGGACATTTGAGGAATAACCAATATCTGTTCTTTTTATCTAGCATAAGCCTGTGCAACCTGGAGTGTTCTCTCCCCAGTCCTTCACTATCACCAAATACCCTGGCAGCTTCAACATGATGTAGGTTGGACATCGGGAAAATTTTCCTGACCTTGAGAGAGAAGGAAGCAAGGGAATACGTGACTGAGGGAGGCAGTGGTTATGGAAAAGAGACAAGAACATCTACTAGGGTGGAGAAAGGGTCTAGATCAAAGGTGGCCAGTCTTCAAGCAGAAGTTCACACCAGAGTGGGGGAGTGAAGAGAAAGAGAGAGAAAAGATGGGCCAAAAACGCATCTCCATGGCAATAATACCAGAGGAAGGCCTGAGATTCCTGAGATATAGAAACCGTGGCCTTTTCCCTAAGATGGTGCCAAAGTTAAAGAAAGAAGTGTTTGCCCTCCTGAGATAGAAGCCAAAATAAAAGCCTTGAAGGCCAAAAAGGCAGTGTTGAAGGGTGTTCATAGTCACAAAAAGACGGAAATCTTAACATTCCCCCAATTTCAGCAACTCAACACACTTCAACCAGGAAAAGTGCTCTTCAGAGGACAAGCTTGGTCACTCTGTTCTTATCAAGTTTCCTCTGATCAGAGTCTACAATGAAGATGATTAAGGACCACAATACCCCTGATGTCAGAGTCAACAAGCATCAGATCAAGGAGGCCACGAAGGAGTTGAATGACCCCAGTGTGGCGAAGTTCTGATTGAGAGAAGAAGACCCGCATCAAACTTGTCCCAGACTCTGATGCTTTAGGTGATGTCAAAAAGATTAGAATTTTATAAAGTATGTCCATCCAGCCTGTTCCACATACAATAAAGTTTTTCCACTGTTAAAAAAAAGATATGGTGACTATGGCCTCTCCTATAGTCATAGGATCCTAGATGAAGAGCTGGAAAAGGCCTTAGAGGTCACCATCTAGACCACCATTTCGTTTTGCAGATGACTATACTAAACTCAAGTGACTTGTCCAAAGTTACACAGGTAGTAAGTACTCCCACGTACATCTATCTTTTTATTCTAACGTAGAATTCCACAAGCATTTTGCTAGCTTGCTCATATGTTCCCCAGCACCATGCATATACATGGGCATATACAGCTGGCTTCCTCTCATACCTGTATGCACACAAATAGACTCTTGCATTTGTGCATGTAAGTACATAGTCTGTCCCCTCACACACTTGTATATACATGGAGTCTATATGAATATAGTTCTACCCCTCCCTGCCCCCTGCCAACCCTTCTCAAAGGAATAATGCCTCCTTTTCTAGCCCTCTGATGCCCAAGAGCTGCAGATTGTGGTGGTCTGGAGCTTTGGAATCTCTGTACCTAATGTCATTAAACTTCAAGCCCTCCATGGGACTTTCCTGACCTGAGCACTATGGGACTGCGCTTTGGAATCAGTCTCCACCTCAGAAATCGCATGGGCTCAGGTTTGGTCTGAGCCTCATAGGCTCAGAGAATGTCAACAACAGATGAGATATCTAAGTCAATCCCTTCATTTAAGAGAGGAGGAAACTGATGCGTCTAGGTTAGTAGGGAGAAAACTCATCAGTTGAGTAAGTGCCCTCTAGACCACTTGAGGAGACTGTAGGATGTAGGGGGAGTTAATAGAGACAATGAAATATTAAGGATCTGCCCTCAGGAGTAGTAGACAAGTTTGTACCTTGTAAAAAGTGTCCCCTTTCAGATTATAAGTGGATCATTTTGTACCTTGTAAAGGGCAAGAGATCTTGAATGGCTCATACCATGAGTTACCTATTTGCAGATTACAAAGGATGTGAAACTTGATATCTTATAAAAAGGTAAAGAAGAATACTTCCTTGCCCTCTCAGAAGGTATCAGGAAGTTGCTCCATCAACTAGATGGAATTATAGAGCAGCTAGCCAATGTCTGGATAAAGGATCAGTCATAAAAGCAAGCTAGCCAGCTCTAGGCTAGGAGTAATCATTCTTTTTAATTCAAGGAGTCATCTCTGGCAGTTGATAAAAGAGGCAGCTAAAAAGGAAAACCCCAGCTCTTGAGATGGAATCCCTCTTCGCCTTTTCCCTTGCTTCTCATCCACTGTGCATTTGGGATGGGGAGACAGCCTCTCTCCTCTCCACCCTTTAGTAATGGAATTCTTACAGCACAATGACTCACCCAGTAGGAAACACGGAGGGAGGACCTCCACTGACGTCCAGACAGTTTACAGTCACACGCCTAATTAACAACTAGAACTCAGCTTAGATCTCATGACTTACAGTTCATTTTTCTTTCTACTATATCAAGCTATCCCTAGAGATCTGTAAAAATGGCGCTACCAGGGGCCATTAGGTTGCCTGATCATGACTGAGCAAGATTCACCAGTTTACTCCCTACCCATATTCCTGGAAGAAGATCCCAGAGGTAGCTGTGGACTGCCTCCAAGGGAAGCCTTGGAATGTATTTGAAAGTCTATGAAATTTGTCTTTGGGCCACCAACTTTCCATGTCACTGTCCTTAGCCCGCATTTTCTCACGCAGGACCAATTCTCTTCCACAGAAAAGATCTAAAAACTCATTTTTTTTTCACTAAGATGTTATTCACCAGGGTGCATGACAAGATGATAATGGACAATAGAAGGAAGAACTACTTATCTCCTAGTTCTCTACTAAGAGAAATAATCTTCAGATGAGGAAAGTTAGAACCAAAATGATTAACTAGGAATTAAAACATAAGATAAATGAAGGGGTGGTAAGAGCATACCTCAATGAGTTCAAGTCACCCAGGCCTAGATCAATTGTATCCCCAGGAACTGGAAGAATTCCTAGATATGGTTGCTGAGTATCTACCAGTAAACTTTGAAAACATCCTGGGGCGGAGGAAAGCTGATATAGGACTGAAGATGGGCAACTGCCAGACCAATTTTCAGCAAGACTGTATAGATTCTTCAAACCATAAGCTAGTGAGCTTAATTTAAATTCTTTAAGGAATTTTAGAACAAATTGTTTAAGGTATGGTTTGTAGACCCATAGGGAGGGAAACTGTGATTACTAACGGCTAGGATGGGCTCAAGAACAAATCATGATAGACTAATTTCATTTCCATTTTTTAAAGGGATGCCAAGTTGGTTGACCAATGACACCCACAGACACAATACATCTGGATTTCAGTAAAGCATTTGACAAAATCTTATGATTGAGAACTGGTTAAATGGCTGGTCCAAGAGGGTAGCAATTTATGAATTAATGTTAACCTGTATGGACATCTGTAGTGGAGTGCCACAGGGATCTTCCCTTAGCATCCTTGGAGACTTACATGAAGATATAGATGATATGTTTGTCAAATTTTCAGATGACACAAAGCTAGAGAGTATAGCTAGCACATTGTATGACAGAGTCAGGATCCAGACAAAATGTCATTAGAATGAAACAATAGGGAATATAATAAATTTTAATAGGAGTAAATGTAAATTCCTACATTTGGGTTCAAAAAATCAACTACAAATGCACATGGTAGGGAAAGACTAGATACAATGACTGAATTACAGTTTAGGTAGGGGAAAAAAGATTTAGGAGCTTTAGTGGACTGCAAACTCAATATGAGCCAACAGTGTGACATAGCAACTAAAAAGGCTTCTTAGATCTTAGGCTGCCCAATAGAAGCAGTGTACAGAATCTCCGCAAATGTTCTGCTCTTGTGTTTCATTGTGTTGTGAAGGTCGAAGGCTATGCCCCTAGAATGAAATCTAATACAGGAATGGAGATTGACTATATGTCCAACATCTGAAGAACTAACTAAGTATAGAGAATGTTATCACAAGAACCCTGGCCACCAGGGGATGTATTTTTTGACTGTTGTAACCTATGAAGACCATCTATTAAGGAATTGAGGGGTTGCCATTAGCATTAGGGGGAAAAGTACCAAGATTGATGAAACCACAAATCTAAAAAATATCAAAGAATCCAGGAGAGGGAAGGGAATCATTCCACTGTACTTATCTGGAATGTTGTATTCGGTACTGGGTGCCACGTGTTTCTGTAGAAAGATCAGTAAGAAACCAGCCTGTGCTATATTGATGGAGAGAAGTATGATTCCAAAGGCCATCAGCCTTTTCAGTCATCTCCACTCAGTCTAGCCCTTGGGTTTGGCAGAGAATCGAGGGACATGATGGTTTAAAACAGCTTTCTCACTAGTTTTACCCCCAGGTTCAGCTCCTTCAACTCACCAGCTCTTTTTTTAATTTGAGAATATGGATCCTTGAGAATTCTTGCCTTAACCAAGAGGATCCCATAACTAAAACGGATTTCTGACCATAAGCCAGATGGGAGTTGAACTGAAGGAGTCAGATGAAATAATAAAAGAAAGAGGAGTTCAAAGGGCAAATTGTGATCCTAATCTGGGCATCTGCTGCCTTCTTTGGGCAGCCTGGATGAGGGGAAGAGCTTCATAGTCGCTGGCTGGGAAACCTCACTGAGGAGAATGATAGCACTTTTCTGCAGGCAAAGGCTTGCTAGGTGCGGCAATGCCCAGTGATTAGAGGACAGAATAGCAGTTGGAACTAAGGATAACATATTTACTGAATACTGTAGCTATAGCTGGGGCAGCCAGGTGTTTCAACAATTTGCTAGCAGCTGCTGTGGGGGTGAAAAACCAACATGAGCCCAACAACAAGAATACTGCAAGCCCAGGTTCTTTCGATCTGCTTTACTAAGGAAAGCAATGTTAAGGGGTTAACAATCTTACTTTAATCCAACATACAAATATCATTCACTCAGCTAGGGGGGAAAAGCCAGCACCCTGAACTTCAGAGAAAACACAAACAAATTACAAACATCAACAGACAAATCTTGTCTGATTCAAATCTCAATTCATAGTTACCAGAGATTAACAAAGTCTGAACATCCAGGTTTACAGGCTGGAGGACTCTTAACTACAGCTGCCCAGAGTCTCCACATCAGCACACCATCAAGAGTGAGAGCCCTAAGCAAATAACTCTGTTCTCTCTTTTTATACAGTTTCAGTGGTCATCAAACATCATCTGAGCAACCAGAACTTAGGCTCCTATGATTGGCTCTGGTCTTAGCAACTCTCCTTATGACCCTGAGGGCTTCACACCCACACAGGCTTAGCACCTAGTAGATAGGGGTTTGGGCCTGGGGTTTAGCACCTAGTAAGACTCAATCAAAGACACCCAACTTAATTGATATTACACCAGGTGGCACCATAGTGCACAGAGTGCCTGGTCTGGAGTCAAGAAGACTCATCTTTCCCAGTTCAAATCTGGCTTCAGACATTTACTAGCTGTGTGACCCTGGGCAATTCACTTAACCCTGTTTGCCTTAGTTTTTCCATCTGTAAAATGAGCTGAAGAAGGAAATAGCAAACCACTCCAGTATCTTTGCCAAGAAAACCCCAAATGCAGGCATTGAGGGTCAGACACAACTGAAAACAATTCAAAACAATTGAACAATAACCACAGCTTAAAAAGAGGCACCTCTCTCCCCTATGAGGGAGAGACTTAACCACCATAGCAACCTCCAGTAGTTGATGGAGGTGGCTGTAGACCTTCCTTGCATAGAAGAGGTTTACTAACCATCCATACTACCCATCCTAATGGGTAGTGGACAGGGGATTAGGTTAACCTGAAGAGAGCTGGTTAACTCAAGACCACCTGGAGCGGCAATTCAATGCCTGGTAGGAATTGAGCAGAGCAAAGAGAAGCCTGATGACTTAACCTGAAGACATCACCCTCTCTGCAGAGTTGGAGAAAGGAATTACCACTCCATGCATGTATCTTGGTCATCCATGTTCACCACATATGTATGCTGTGCAAATGATCCCTGCACATCTTCTATCTTCTCAATGAGCATGTTTAGCTCAGTTCTGTTTAATGTTTTTGTGAATAACTTGGATAAAGATATAGATGGTGTGCTCACGAAATATGCAGATGACACAAAGCTGAGAGGGATAGCTAACACACTGGATGAGAGTCAGAATCCATGCGGATCTTAATAACAGCAGTGGCGTTTATTCAGTGCTTTAGAGTTGTTATGAAACATTATGAAATGCTTTACATACATTATTTCATTTGAACCTCACAACAACCCTAGGATGGAGGAGTTAATATCATCTCCATTTTTCAGGTGAGGAAACTGAGGTAAAACAAAGGTTAAGTGATTTGTTCAGGGTCACAAAGCTACTAAGTGTCTGAGACCACATTTGAACTCAGATCTTACTGAATCCAGGCCTGGGTTCCATCCACTGTGCCATTTATCTGCCTTGGATCTTGACAAGCTAAATGCTCTGGGTATTTTCTCTGGCTGTCCCGCATGTGTGGAATGTTCTGAATCCTCATGTTCACCTATGGGTTTTCCTGACTTCCTTTAGATCTCAACTAAAATCCCATCTTTCACAGCAAGCTTTCCCTGACCCCTCTTAATTCTAACGGTTTCCCTCTCTTAAGTATGTCCTATTTATCAAATATGTAGTTTGTTGGTACATATTTTTTTGCTTGTCATCTCCCCCATTAGATTGTAAGCTCTTTGAGGGCAGGGACTATCTTTTGCTTCTTTTTGTATCCTCAGCACACAGTGCCTAACATGTAGAAGGTGCTTCATAGACTGGAGCATTAGAAGTAATCTTATAAGATGAAACATAATGGGAAATTAATGTAAAGCCTTGCACTTGGTTACAAAAAAAAATCAGCTTCAGAAGTATAAGATTGGGGCATGGTTGAATAGTTGTTCTGAAAAGAATCTGGGAATATTCATGGACTACAAACCCAACCAGAGCCAGCAGTGTGATGTAGCAGCCAGAAAAACAATTGTGATTTTGGTCTGTTATCAAGAGGACCATAGCTTCCAGTAATAGGAGGCAATCATCCTACTTTACTCTGCCCTCTTTACTCTCATATGAAGTATCGTACCTAGTTCTGAACCCCACAGTTTAAGAAAGATATTGAGAAGCTAGAGAACGTCCAGAGAAGGGCATCTAGGATACAGAAGGGCTCTGAGTCCATTTTATAAGAGATTTAGCTTAAGGAACATAGAATGTTTAGCCTGGAGGAAAGAAGGCTTAGGAGGAAAATGATGGCCATATTAAAGTATTTGTAGGGTTATCCTGTGAAGGAGGGATTGGACTTGTTTTATTTGGCCTCAGAGGGCAGAATTAGAAACAATGGGGGAGGGGGGAGAATTGCAAAGAGTTAAATTTAGCTTAATGTCACTTGAGTTGTTTTTTATTCATGTTTGACTTTTCATGACCCCATTTGGGGTTTTCTTGGCAAAGATTCTGGAGTGATTTACCATTTCCTTCTCTAGCTCATCTTGCAGATGAGGAAACTGAGGCGAGAAGGGTTAAGTGATTTGCCCAGGGCCATACTTTTTTTTTTACAGTCAAAAATTATTTTTTATTATCATTGCAGGCATTGCATTAGCTAGCAGTGGAGACACAAATACAAAATTCAAAAAAAATAATAATAATAATCCCTACTCTCAGCAGTTTATAATCTAAAATTATTTGTGACATAGGCTCACAGCCAAGAAGACAAGTGGTTCCAATATGATCATTTGGGAACCTTTGATTATTGAGGATGACAAATCACCCAGTTTTTCCCCATTATCCCAGCAGTGTTCTACTGGTGGATATCATCACCCACCCCAGCCCTTTCTAGGGGAAGGTGGCATATGAGAAAATCACTGTGGAGTGCAGGTGGCAGGATGGGCTGGCACCGGTACCATTAGTGCAGTCTAAGGTAAAAGGTATATGCTGTCATATGCCCAGGACCACTGCCTCTGGCAGCCTCTAATAATGAGGGCCGGATGGGGTCAGATTTAATTTTTTTTTTTTGCAAAGATTCTGAAGTGGTTTGCCATTTCCTTTTCCAACTCATTTTACAGATGGAAAAACTGAAGCATTAGGGTTAAGTGACTTGCCCAGGGTCACACAGCTAGTAAGTGTCTGAGGTTAGATGTGAACTCATAAAGAGGAATTTTCCTGGCTCTAGGCCGAGCACTCTATCCACCACACCACCGTGCCACCTAGCCGTTCTTAAATGTCACCAAAAACTTCCTAATAATTAGAGTTATCCAAAAATAGAATTGGCTGCCTCAAGAGAAAGTGAGTTTTCCACTCCACTCTCCTGACCACCATGTTGGAAATCTCCAAGCAGAAGCTGGACAACCACTGGTTTGGTACATTCTAGTGGAGATTACTGTCAGGCATGGGTTAAACTAAACGGTTGTTGAAGTCCTTTCAAACTCTCAAATTTGGTGATTCTCTCTGTGTGATTGTGGGAGAGTGAGCTTATAAGGCTCACTGGTTCTGTTGTTATTTTTATTGCTATGCTATTTCATTAAACGCTTTTCCTTTGAACTGCATGTTTTGGTGAAACAGTCAAAGTAAACACATCAGTGGAGAGGATTCTAAGCAACTAACAATTTAGAAACTGGGTAGCTTTGCGGGGTTCCTGGTTGTTACAGTAAGAAAGACACTTAACAAACTGGAGCTTTTCCATAAGTGTCCAACCAGGATCACGAAGGGCCTAGAATTATATCCTGTAGGGCAAAGTTGGAGGAACTAAGGACATTTATCACGGCAAAGAGAAGACTTAAGGGCACATGTAGCTGCGTTCAAGAGAAATTAGGTTTGTTCTGCTTGGCTTCAGAAGATAGAACCAGGAAAATGAGTGGAAAACGCAGTGAGGCAGAGTTAACCCTAGTATAAGAAAAAAACTTCACAATAATTAGAGCTAATCTAGAGTAGAATGGACTGCATCAGATAATAGCGAGCTCTGTTTCATTAGGAGTATTTAAGTGAAGGCGGCATGATTGTTCAAAGGGGGTGCTCCCGCGAATATTCCTACCTAAGTACAGGTTCAATTAATTTCTCTCTAAGGCCCCTTCCAAATCTGAGCTTCTGTGATTCTAAGACTTGCTACGCTCATGATTCAGATTTACATTTTAAAAGGAGACTGGGGAGAGGGCCTATCACAAAAGAATGATTCTCTAATGGCAGATGGCAGACACTGGGACGGGTAAGTGAGGAAGATATTTTGAATGGAAGATATGTTAAAAAAAAAAAACTTTCTTTAGAAACTTTGGGGTAAATTGGAAAAACTATCTAAATTTGATATGAGGTTTCCTGTTTCCTCTCTGCCCCTTCAGTGAGGGAACATAAGAATAGACCAGGGGTCGGGAATCTGTGGCCTCAAGGCCTCACGTGGCCTTCTAGGTCCCTGGGTGTGGCCTTTTGACTGAGTCCAAGTTTTACAGAATAAATACTTTTATTAAGGGGATCTGCTCTATGAAGTTTGGATTCAGTCAAAGGGCTGCCCTTGAGGACCAAGAGGACCACATGTGGCCTGGAGGCTGCAGGCTCCCCACCCCTGCCTGATATAGATTATCCAAAAGTCAACCATTGGCCATGTTTCTTGATAGACTGAAGGTGGGTCTGAGATTGGAAAACCAATGAATGGGTTCCATCTAGGGTTCGAGGCTAGGCACTGGTCAACAGTGTCATATGCCATTAAGTTCCAGGAAGATGAAGAGACCACCTACTGATATCAGGAAACAAGCAAAAGAATTTCATGTTCGTCATTGTAGCTCAGTGCCTGGCACATGGCAAGCACTCAATAAATGCTTGTTGACTTGACTCAACTTCCTTACCACCTGCCCATTAGCTCCCGAGGGGAATCACCTGTCTCCTGCTGGGCATCACGAGGGCAATAAGAGTGTATCTGTTCTGAATCATGAGGCTCTGGCATGAAGAGGGCCATCCTCATCATTCAAACATGTGCATGGAAGCATATGAGTCCGTGTGGGCGAGTAGCCACGTGCCTTACACCTGCCTGGCCCACCAGGTGTTTGAGTCTGGGAGGGGTGTGGAGCACGTCTGCCTGTTTCTCTGGATCTGTAGAGGCATCCAGACAAGCATATACCTGTGTAAGCTAATAATAATGCTACTAATAATACTAATAATTGGGAGAGATGAGAACAAGATAATATTAATACATTGTGTTTGTACTGGGCTTTCTGGCTTACGAAACATATTATCTCATTTATTTCTCACAGCTGCCTGGTGAGGTAAGGTAGGCAGAGAAGAGATTATCTCCATTAAGCAGATGAGAAAATAAGGCTTAAAGAGATGAGGTGACTTTGTCCAGTGTCACACAGATAGCAAGTCTCGGAACCTTTCTACTGTTCGTACCGTACGACGCCATGCCCGCAGGTCAGTGCCCCATCTTGGGAAGGAGTTTGTGATCTGATGCAATTGTACAGAAAATCACATGACTCCCCTATTGAACCAACTCCAGCAGATTCTCTTTGCCTCTAGCACAAAATACAAACTGCTCAGTTTAGCTTTCAAAGCACGATACAGCTTGGACTTAACCTATCTCTCCAGTCTCACTGTGTGGTTACCACTCTTCCCACATTCTGCAATGTTGACCAACTGGGATTCTCTCTATTCCTCACTCACTGCCATCTCTGTGCCTTCTCGCTGACTGTCTTCTGTGCCCGGATTAGTCAATCAGGCAATAAGCATTTATTAAGAACCTACCACGTGTCAGGCACTGTGCTAAGTGCCGGGGATACAAAGGAAGGCAAAAGACAGCCCTTGTTCTCAAGGTGCTCACAGACTAATGGAGGAGACCACAAATGTGTACCGACAAGCTTTAAATAGGAATTAATTAACAGAGGGAAGGCTCTGGAACAAAGAGGGATTGGGAAAGACTTCCTGAAGAAGGTAGGATTTTAGCTGGTACTTGAAGGAAGCCAGGAGGAGAAGATAAAAAGGGGGAGAATCCCAGGCATGGGATACGGTCAGGGAAAAAGGACTCCCTTTTTCCCTTCACCCCACAGAGCGCTTCTCTTCCTTTAAGATCCATCTCAGGTGCCATCTTTGGCATGAACGCTTTTCTGATGTCCCCAAATTTGATGCCCTCCCTCCAAATAACCTTGCATTTAACTATTACACACACACACAAATATATATATATGCATATATGTATATACAGTATATATGTGTATATACACACATACTTTATGTCGTTGCTACATATATGCTTATATGTAGTTGTCTCCTCCATTAGAATGTAAGCTCATTGAGAGTAGGGATTGTTTCACTCTTTGTACTTTTCTCCCCAGGGCCCAGAATAATTCTTGACTGATGAATTAAAAGAGGCCATGAACCCCACAGTAACTATCTCTGGGTTTGCAGGAATAGTGACATAGTAAGAAATCAGGCATCAGAGGAGTAAAAATTTGAATTTTGCTCCTGCTTTTATTGGCCCCTGCTTTCCTGTGTCCCCAGCTCCAGAGTCACCCCTCAAACGTGGAGAATTGGGTGTTTGACCCAGTGTTATGTACTAGAGAGATCAGTGATAGAGATACCCAGGCACACACGTTCCCATGTAAAATAAGTGAAGGACAGTCACTCAGGAAGGTAACTGTGAGGGGAGATAGACTAAGAAGAAGTCAAAGGAATAAAAGGAGAACAGGAGAGTAGCGTCGTAGGAGCCAGCAGAGAAGCATCCAGAAGGTGGTCTGCAGTGTCATGTGCTGCAGAAGCTTAATAAAGGAGATGACAGGACAGGCAACTTCTGAAGAGGCAAGTTCAGTTCTGAGGCCACATCTGAGTAAGGCCATTGATAAACTGGAGTATGGCCAGAGAAGGGAGACCAGGATAGGGAAAGGACTAGATATCCTGCTCTGTGTGTTCCCATTAAATTAACTGGAGATATTTAACTTGGAGATAAAACTTAGAGACAATAAGATAAATGTCTTAAAACATTCAAAGGTTTTTCATATGGAAGGATTAACCTTGTTCTGCTTGGCCCAAAAGGACTGAACTAGGAATTAGGATGAAGAAGATTCAGTCTCACAGTAAGGAAATGTTTCCTAACAACTAGAACTAATCCAGAGTGGAATGGGACACCTCAGGAGGTAGTGACTTCTACCTCATTAACAATTTTCAAATAATGCTGGATTTCCACTTGCCGGGATGTGACAGAAGGGATTCCTGCACAGGTACAGGTTGGACTATATAGTCACTGAAGTTCTTTCCAAGTCTGACTTACTGAGATTCCAATTCTGGAGTCTGTACTGAGAAAGACCTGAGGCTCTGAAAAACATGTCGGAGACTTCCTCCTGATGCCCTAGATCCACTTTTGTTGCTGTTTGGTCATTTTCAGTTGTGTCTGACTTTTTGTGTCCCCATTTGGAGTTTCCTTGGCAGAGATACTGGAGTAGGTTTTCGATTTCTTTCTTCAGCTCATTTTACAGATGAAGAAGGGGAGGCAAACAGGGTTAAGCAACTTGCCCAGGGTCACACAGCTAGTAAGTGTCTGAGGCTGGATTTGAATTCAGATCTTCTTGACTCCTGGTCTGGCACTCTATGCCACCTAACTACCCCAGATACTTTAGGGGCCTTTTATTTCTCTACTTTGGTTATACTCACCCAGATCCTCCTGGAATTTCACTACCTGACATTCCCCTAAGCAGATTTACCAGTTTTCCTTACAATTATATTGGCTTGCAAAGAAGAAGACGTGAACAAATTTATTTACAGGTTAATGTAAACAAACAGTACTGTCTTGATGGCGAGCTATCAGGGTTTGTTCCTTCCCTCTCTCCATCATCATCAGTGCTCCCTTCCATGGTTTTTCTGTCCTCACGGCATTGCTGGCTTTCAGCAAGTCCCTGCTTCTCTCCAGTGCTAAGTAGGGCAATACCTGGCATTCAGTAGATGCTCAAAAATGTTAATGAATGCTTATTGACTGATGACTCTTCAAAGGCATCTTCACACACTGCTCAATGGTGCTCCTGTTACCTCCCTCCCAGCAGATGATAATCATATCACTGCCAGCACCGGACCTTGCAGCTCCCTCCTTCCACTCAGCACTCACTTCAACTCCCCACCCTCTGATCTGCTGCCATCTGTATTCAGCAGTTCAGCTCTTCTCCAGGAGATGGCGGTCATCCTCCATCCCAGGGGACCAACTCTAATCTCACCTATGAGAATGTGTCAGGAGAGTGGTTTCTTAATATTTAAAAAAAAAGAAAAACAACAACCCAGATGTCTATTATTTTGAAGTCTTCTCCTATACACAGTCCCTATATCCCCAGACAAAGACTTATAAAGTCTTCTGGGGATCCTCCTTTCCCTTACGCTATACAGGTAAATTTCGTTTTCCAATCCCATGTAAGTTTATGGTGAGTCATTACCCCATGCCTCCTCTCTCACCCAGCATCTGGACAGTGGATCTCCTGCTTAGGTCAGCACTTCCCACTGGGTCTGAGGATTTAGATAAGCACCTACACCCTCCTCAAATGCCTTTCCAATCCTTGGCTTCTCCTTTGGAAGTTAGGCTGGGTTATTCAAATCACCCAGTGAGGTTGCTCAGAAATATGTAGACAGGAGGAAAAGAGGGAGGGATCTGAAGACTCAAACGCAACTGAACAAATACTCTTACCAGAATGACATACATATCTATAATCAAATCAAACACTGGGCCCCCATCACCAAGGAAAAGAGCTGAGCCAGTCCCTCCTCCTTCCACAAATACTCCTTAAGCTACGTGACTGGCCAAGATGAATATTACTCCCTATCCCTATAAGTGAGCACAAGCCAGAAGAAATCGGACAGCCCCAATGGTCTCTGACTCCCCTGAAATTCTATAGCACTTTGACTGTACCACTCATCAATAGTTACGAATCTTCTAAAGCACATACATATCTTTTCTCCTGTCTAAAGTGCTAGCTTTTCCATCCCAGAAGCATTTGCTCTCTCAGATGACATGAACTCAACAAATGTTTACAATTCTTTGCCTCCCCACTCCACTCCACCCCCCAGAACCAAGCACAATGCTAGGCACAGATCAGCGTATAGTAAATGTTTCAGCCTAAGAATTGACTCCTGTTTCCTGCATTCAGGCTGGGTAAATCATTAAGATGCGGTTTGCTGGCTAAAGATGTTAGTTATGGTAACTAACAGTGAAAATAACAGTAACAGCTCCACGTGGGTGGCTAACCTTCATTCCTTTCTCTTCCCAGATGGCTGCTGATATGTTCCCAGCACTGACCATGAGCAAGTTATTTTGGAAAATCTATGTTCAAAGTTTGAACTCTCCCTAGCTCCTAGCCATAGCTCCCTCTCCTGACTCCTTCACCCATCTTCTCTGAATTAACTTGGTCTGGAATGGACCCTCAGCCACCCTGGGTTGGTTTCTAGCCTCCACCCCGCCTCCACCACACACAAAGCCTAGCAACCAGCTTTTGACTCATCCTAGAGGAAAAATATGAGAAAACACAGCTGTCACCATGAGGCAACCCAGAGGCACTAGATCCAAGATGTTATGAAGAGGATAAGCAAAGTGTCCAAGAAAAGAGACAAAGACCCAGATAAATACCTGGAGACACAAAGAGAGACCCAGATCCAATAATAGACGAGAAGGCTGAGATTATAGTATTTAGCCTGTAGCATATGTCTGGAAGGGGCTTCAGAAATCATCTAAGCTAACACCATCATTTTATAGATAAGGAAACAGAAACCCAGAGTGACTTGGCTAACATCACCTAGATAAGTAAATAGCTATGCTATGGACCCAGGTCCTTCAAATCCAGTGCTCCTAACACCATGACAGGCTGCTTCTAATAAAAAGTCAGAGCAATCATTAGAACCAAAGAAATAACGAGCAAGAACAGATGGTCAGAGAGACAAAGGCACGGGAAGAAATACATTTAATCATGCAGGCACCACCACCACTACCAGGTAGGCGAGAAAAACTGAGGGAGCCTGTGGCTTTCTCCTGGATGAAGACACCCTAACCCACCCCTGATGATTTGGAGGCTATCCTGATCTAAGGAAGGGGCTAGAAATGATTTATTTCCCCATCCCTACCTAATCCCAGCAGCTATGTGGCACAGTGGATAGAGTATCTGGCCTGAAGTCAGGAAGACTCATCTTTGTGAGTTCAAATCTGGCCCGACTCAATTACTAGACTCTGGGCAAGTCACTTAACCCTGTTTGCCTCAGTTCCTCATCTGTAAAATTAGCTGGAGAAGGAAATGGCAAACTATTCCAGTATCTTTGCCAGGAAAACCCCAAGTGGGGTCATGGAGAGCCAGATATGACTGAACAACAACAGCAACCTAATTTCAGTCCTGCCCAAACTGCCATGGCCAGATGATGTGATGTTCACACAGCCCTTAATTGATCTCAGTGAGCAACGAGGCCTTTATGTGGACTGGGATTCTTGCCCAAATCGAGTGGACTGAGCTCAGCAACAGTGATTTAGCTGGCAGCTAGCTACTTCATTGCGTGCTGGAGCTCCTCTTGCTGCACTGCCCAGTATTTCCCACTAGGGTTCAGCCTTACACTACCGATGGTCCCCACACACGCAGGAATGCACCATCCCAAGGTTTGTCAAAGCTTCCCACAACGCTGCAGCTGGCTTTGCCCGGGAAGTCCAGGGATACAGATTGTCCCCTCTCTCCATTATTGTTAGCCCCTTTGTCTCTCTTCTAATCAGCCTCCTTTCCTTCTTTTCTGCAGACCACCCTGTTCTTCCAACCCTTGATTTTCCTCTCCATCACGAAAGATCAGTGCCACTAAGACTTCTGGGTAGAATTATAGATCTAGAGTTGGACAAGATCTCAGTTGTTATCCAGCTAGCCCAACCCCCTCATTTTACAGATGAAGAAATCGAGATTCAAGAGGTATGGTTTCCCCAAGGTCACACAAGTAGTAAACATAAGAGACAGGATTTAAAAGCAGATCCTGTTGCCTTGGAAGATGATCAATAATAAACATTTATTAAGTGCCTGCTATGTGCTAGGCACCATGCCAAGCTCTGGGGATACAAAAAGAGGCAAAAGACAGTCTTTGCCTTCAAAAAGTAACAATCTAATGGAAGAGACAACATACAAACAAATAGATACATTGTATATAAGATAAAGAGGAAATAACTAAAAGAAGGGAAGCAGTGGAATTAGGAGGGGTTGGGGAAAGCTTCCTCTAGAACGTCAGTAGTCAGAGCAGGGAAGGGAGAGCATTTTGGGATGGGGGAAAGCCAGAGAAAGGGCCCAGTGCTCAAAGATGAAGGGTCTCCTTCATGGGACAGCCAGGAGGCCAGCCGATGGATCTAAGAGAATGTGTGTGGGAGGAAGGTGTAAGAAGAATGGAAACATGGGAGTAGGGTGAAGTTGTGAAGGACTTTGAAACCAAACAGAGCATTTTGTATTTGTTCCTGGAAGCAATAGGAAGCCATTGAAGTCTACTGAATAGAGGGGTGACATGATGAGACCTGTGTTTTAAGAAAATCACTTTGGTGGCTATATTAGAGTGGGGATTAGAGTGGGGAAAGACTTGAGGCAGTCAGACCCACCAGTAGGCCATTGCAATAATCTAGATGTGAGGTGATAAGGGTCTGCATCGGAGAGGCAGTAGTGTCAGAGGAGAGAAGGGGGAGCATCTAAGAGGTGTTGAAAAGTGAAAACAGCAGTCCTTGGCAACAGATTGGATGTGAGGGTACAGAGGTTAGAGCTAGTGAGGAATCCAGGATACTTCTAGGTTGCTACCCTGAGGAACTGGAAGAATGGCATTGCCATCTATAGTAACAAGGAAGGGGTGTGTGTGCATGCGTGCGTGCATGTGTGCATGCGTGTGTGTGTGTGACAGAGTGGAGAAGGGGGGTTAAGGTAAAAGATAATGAGTTCTGATTTTGACATATTGAGTTTAAGATGTCTACCAGACAACCAGTTCCAGACGTCTGAAGTGTAGTTGGAAATGTACCATTGGAGGTTAGCAGGCAGGAAAGGTATATTTGAGAATCATCAGTATAGAGATGGTAATTAAATCCATGGGAGCTAATGAGATCATCAAGTAAAGAGGCAGAAGAGTAGAGGGCCCAGGGCAGAACCCTGAGAGACACCTAAGTTTAGAGGTCATGATCTGTAGGAGAATCCAGTAAAGGAGAAAGAGATGGAATGGTCAGACAGGCAGGAGGAAAACCAAGAAAGAGTGGTTTCCTGAAAAGGCAGGAGATTAGAGCCTGGGAATGATGGATCACCATTCCTGGAAATGTCACTTTCTCAGTCTCTGACTTGGGGGTTGAGAGACCATATTTGAGTCACAAAATCTTCAGTGGGTTTGGAAAGGAAAGGACAGATACTAACAACATCAAAGAGACAAAATCCACAGGCCTTGGTAACTAACAATTTGATATGAAGAATAAGGGAGTAGAAGGAGCAAAGATGACCAAGGTTTGAAGCCTGAGCAGTGGATGTTGCTAGCATCTCTCCCTTTTTCTCCATTCCCACTGCCAGCACCCTCTTTCAGGTACTCATCAGCTCTAGTGATGAGTCTGGGCTAAGTTCCTAGCAGATACCCTCCAGATTGCCCCCTCTCCAGTCCATCCCACATATTACTGACAAAGTAATGCTCCTATACAGCTGGACCCAATCGTGTATCAGAAATTTATAGTGACTCCTCACTTCCTACAGAATAAAATCCAAATTCTATTGGCATTCAAGGTTTCTATAACACAGCCCTAACTAATCTTTCCAGACATCTCTCATTGCTCCCCTATACATATTAGACCCAGTCAAATTGGGGCATTCATTATTCCTTAAACATGTCCTATGCTTTCCAGCCCGGTCCTTTACGCAAACTATTTCCCTCTGAAATATCCTATCCCTACACCTCTGCTTTTTAAAAGCCCACATACCTGCAAGGGCATAGCTTAAATGTTACTAATAAACCTATCTTGATTCAACAGTCAGATGAGACCTTCCCCTCTAATTCTTTTATACTTCATTCATTCAGCAAACACCTTTATTAAAGAATTACTGCCTATGAAATACTGTGTAAAATACAAAGATTAGACAAGAGATCTCCTGTGTTATACTGGATCTCACAACCTAGTAGAAAGATGCAAACACAGAGAGCTATAATGCCAATGTTACACAATTAGAGCATTGGAAATGCAAGAAAGAAAAAGAAAAAGGGTTACCTGATGTGCCAGGGGAAGGCCAATGCCAAACACAGGAATGCATGGAAGGCTTTCTGGAGGAGGCTGAATTTGAGTTGAGCTTTAAAAAATGGATGAGAATTCAACAGGTAAAGGGGGAGGAAGGGAGTACAGGTATGTGTTCTTGTAGCACATATCACATTCTTCCTTGTAGTAAATTCTGTTGTCTCATCACCCTTTCAGACTCAGTTCCTGAAAGGCCAGAGATTATATCTTACTCCTATGACACACAACAGCCAGTGCGGTAAGATAATGTAACATAAACCTAGAACTAGAAAATTCCTTAGAGGCCAAATCCAATACCTTCATTTTTAAAGATGAGGAAACTGAGGCCCTTTGAGGTAAACTGATTTGCCCAAGGTAGGATTTGAACCCAGAGCCTGTGACTCCAGAACCAATGCTCTCTCCACTGTACCACACTGCCTCACACATATTGTAGGTGCTGGACAAATATTTGTTGGACTGAAAGGAAAAGAGGAGAGACAAAGAGAATAGGATAGGTTTTTTTTTATATTAACAAGACTCAGTATGAGCCCATTGTCAATGGTATGCTGGCAAATGTTTAACAACCAGCTCCCAGGAGATAGGGAAGAAGAGAATGTTCTTATAACACCCTTCAAGGTTTAATCTGCATTAGTTTTTTAAATTAATTTATTTTAAACTTATATACTAAAACTTAAATACACAATAAGAAAAAAAAACAAATTATAAATTTAAATACAAAATAAGAAAAAAAAAAAAAGCATTGCCATGTGCACAGCTGTAACAACAATGCTACTTGCCACTACTGTGGCTGTGTAAGGCCAATAACACCAGCACACAGGAGGGCTACTAGCACTTTACTTGCCATTACACTCCACCCCTCCAGGATCCTTGGCCTCACAATCTAAATGGTCATGGATCTTGGAACAAATAGAGGCGCTATACTTTGTGATCACATTCAGGGAACAAAAGCACAACATTCACAACATAATAAAACGTATCATTCAGTATCATTCCCCAAAATACTTGTTTACATAAGCAGGGGGTCCCAGGCCAAGGTCTTCCCTAGCACAACATATCCTTAAGGGGTGGCAGAAAATACAAACACCATTCACCCCTAGGTCACAGCAAGTTACAATCTCCTCAGTTAATACAGAGTGTCAAAGTGAAGTCCTTCTTGAGGGTGTGTCCTTCTCCCCATACTGCCATTGCAGGCTTCCTCCTGGGACGCTCAGGTACCAGCATGCTTTAATGAGCAAAGCCCCAACACAAAAAAGTCCAAATAAACTTCTCTTGGGGGTGTATTCTCCCCATACTGCTCCAGTACCCGCTTCCAAGTCCTGAGGAGCCGCTGGGCAACAAAGCCAATAGGATGGGTCCTCAGGGGTCTGAGACATTTGCCCCCACCCACCATAGACAACTCTACCACGCGCCCCCCAACCCCAGTCCCAAGCAACTATCCCAGGGAAAGGCAGCAAAAAAGCCCACTCAGCACCTTGCTGCAAAGTTTTTATCTTGCCCCAGGGCTGAATTCTGAGCTCCAGGGTTCCCTGTCCTCCAGCAGAAGCTGGCTGCTCCTGGCTTCTGCCTGAATCCCCATGCAGGCAGCTCTCTGCTTTTCCTCTCACCTCACCAGTTGCTCCTGCTGAATCTGTACAAAGGCAGTTCTCTGCTCCTGCTCCATGGCTCCACATATAATACAATCTCAGGACATTCACCTCTCCAGCATAGTCTGAAGCTGGCTAATCCACTCAAGCCCTGGCTCTGGCCATCCCCACCTCCCCAAAGCTTCTGTTTGTTTTCCTCCCATGGCTGCTGCTCCAGCCTGTCTTCTCCAGAGTGCTAGTGGGGTAGGGAGGGGAAGGAGAGGTTATTTCTCAGGGGTCTTGCTCTAAGCACCTGGGAAACCACTCCTATCACTGTCACTGGCCTATTTTCCCTCAGGCCACTGCTGCTCCTGGGGCTCCCATAACCATAGCCACTAAAACTGGGAAATAATGAACAAGTATCCCAGGACCCATGCTTTCCTTTTAATTTGCAGATCCTGCCGACTATGCCATTTTGTAACAACAATGCTACTTGCTGCTACTGTGGCTCTGTAAGGCCAATAACACCAGCACACAGGAGGACTACTAGCACGGGTTCTTTGAACTGCTTTTCTAAGGAAAGCAACTTTAAGGAGTTAACAATCTTACTTTAATTAAACATACATATATCATTCACTTAGTTCAGGGGGAAAAGTCAGCACCCTGAACTTCAGAGCAAATACAAACAGAAATTACAAGCAGAAATTATATTAAACAGATCAATAGACAGGTTTCTGTCTGACCATAGCAATACATACATAGTCACCAGAGAGAGAAGCACCAACATCTGGGTTTTCAAAGCTGGGAGGCTCTAACGGCTACCCAGAGTATCATCCGATCAAATCACACAAAACTCGTCCAGTGAGTGAGCCCCAAGAAAAATGCTAACTCAAAGTATACATACACTTCTTCAGGGTCAGAGGGCATCACAACCATGTGACTGAAACCCAGGTGACCTAAGCCTTCCCATGACTTAAGCAGATCATCAAAGACTCCCTATTCAATCAAAGACCCCTGATTGAAACAAAGGCAAGACTCAAAGGCACTTGATTGTCTTAGTGCTGAAAAGCACTCCAAAACAAAAGACAACAAAAAGTCCCACTTGTCATTACAACAGCAGTATGTAAGAGAGGATTCAAAATATCAGTCATAAATTTCCATTTCAAGAAAGCCTATATAATAAATACTACACATTATATTCAGAGCTGTCCATCTTTGCTTCATTGTTAAGTTTTCTTTTGCTCTCTGCTATGCACTTTTTACTTTGTTCTTTTTTTCCCTTTTGTCGCCCCCCACAAGAAGGCTACAATTAAGTGCAGATACATTTATATATACATATGCATACATATATATATATACATACACTTACATATACATAGATATCTATAATCATACTCATATATAAACATACATGTTCATATGCATCTATGTAAGACCATACTATACTAAATTGTCCTCTGTTTCTCTGACCATGGATAACATCTTCCTTCCTAAGTTCAAGTCTTTCCATATTTTTCTAAGTCCACCAAGTCATCATTTCCTATACCACAGCAATATTCCAACCTTATACTGTCTAGTTATTTTAAATAGTCTAAAACAATATTGATTAATATGGCTGGCATATAGTAAAATTTCCCTATTCTTCTCTTTTGATTAAATCTATTTTAATTTTAACTTTTTCTGAGGTCATGTACTATCCCTGCTTTTTATTCCTAGTAAATTCTATTCCTGGTCTTTGTTTTATGTTTGTGTGTATATCTTATTTCCTATCCCTCCTGATTCCTCTACTTTTCTTCTACTCACTACGGTGCCCTCCAATTACTTAACTTAGCTCCCAAAACTTACCTCCCCTCCTTTATCCTCCCATTTCCATTCATCTAAACACCCTTCTCTACCTCCCCCTTATCCTATCCCTCACCCTCTTATTTCTTTATAAATTCAGAAGACTTTTATTCTCTTCTAAATGTATGTTGTTCTCTCTTTAACCCAGATCTGACACGAGTAGGGTTCCCTCTAAAAATAATCTGCATTATTAACATTTTCCCCATCACTTTCTAAAGTGGAGGCAATTGACAAATCAAAAAATAAAGCCTAATTGGAAGCATTTGCCTATTTCTGAGGTGTAAATGCTCAGCTGAAAAAAATTTAACAATCAACTTTCAGTTAGAAATGGCTCCAGCACATTCCTGAATATTATTCTATTGCTCCCAAAAATGCATTTTTCAGGTTCATTGAGAGAGAATTAACTTTAGAAAAGCTCAGAGAATAAGCCAAGAAAAACCCAATTAATAACGATAGGTAATTATAAGAACTGACATTTATATAATGTCTACTGTTTGACAGGCGCTGTGCTAACTGCTTTATAAATATGTCATTTGAGCCTCACAACAACTCTGGGAGGTAGGTACTCTTATTCTCCCCATTTTACAGATGAAGAAACAGAGGCAAACAAAAGTGAAGTGACTTGCCTAGGGTCACACAGCTAGAGAGTGTCGGAGATCACATTTGAATTCAAGTCTTCCTGATTCCAGGTGTTGTACTCTGTCCAGTGAGCCACCTAGCTACCCTCAGCTCCTGTCCTTTTTTGTCCTTCTTCTGCTTTCACAGTCAGTCTGGGAGGCCCTGTGAGTTTTTGATGTTTCCAAAGTGGTATGATCCATGGAAAGGTCTGTTCACTACCCTCCTGGTCTGAACTCTGCAAGTTCTGGACCCAAGGCAGGATCTGTTGGCCTATGTGTGGCTGAGTTTCCATAGACTGGTGCTATACTAGGTCACTGTTATCTGCTAGGAGGTTCTGTGGGTTCAGATCAGCTGAATTGCCAGTTTCCCCTTGGTCTTAATCTCCTGCCTGAGGGCCATCTCCACTTGTCCTGATCTATATCCCTCCACTAGACCCAGGTGGCTCTAAAGGAGAAAGTAAGGTTGGTAACCTCGCATAGCCCTCCCTCACTTAAATCCGATTCTCTTGCAAGTCATAGCATCACCTTCCTGATGTCATGGTCCTCTTTGAGAACCAAGGACGAACAACAATAATCTCCTGCTCTGGCTGTTCCTCTGCAGATTTATGTACTGGGCTAAAAGTTAGGACTGAGTCATCACTCCGCTTCTGGGCTCCGAGCCACAGAGTTGAGTTTCTGGAATCTGTTCTGTGCTCAGTACTCAGCTAGGGACCCACTTGCTCATAATCACTCCTCTCCACCCTAAGTCTGGGCCCAGAAATTGGGTATTGGGTGACAGAGCTACCAGACAGCATCTGTTCCTGCTCCCAGTGCTTCCCTCAGGTTCTCTTTCTGCCCTCTTGCTTCCTAACCTGGTGCTTTGTTTTTGCTCATTTTCCAATCTTGGGCACTCCTTGGGCCTTAGAGATGCTCCCTGTCCCTACTACAGCTCCATGTTCCTCACCAGCCTCTGCCCCAGTGTTGGCAGACCTCTTAATAGGTCTTCCTAAGCTGCTCTGGGCTAGAAAAATGACTCACTGTGACTTTTTCTTGGCTTTCCCATTCAGAATTTGGTCTGCTGAGTTTTCTAGGTTGTTGTAGAGGAGTTGTGCTAGGTGGGCTAAGGCAAAAATGCTTCCTATCACTCTGCCATCTTCACTCTGACACCCCACACCCTTACTCCCCCCCACTCCACACACATACACACACACACACACACACACACACACACACCCCTTCAAGGGCTTAATGTGTAAATAAATTGTTAACACCCAGTGATTTCTTTATAAAGCTAAGCTGAAAATACACATGTCCCTGGGGATTTTAAATAGTTAAATCCTTATGAGAGTTGAACAGTACTAGTACTGGTAAGCTCCAGCCCAGAGCTTGCTGTTGCATACCTTACAGCTGCCTTCAAGAGGTTGAGAAGGTGCAGATTTTTCTTTCCCCTCTGCTTTCCCACCCCGCCCCCATCAGCCATGATTCAGTGAGGTTACTGCTCTGAACAAGACACATTATCTAGCAGGGGGGAAGTCCATTTGAGAGTCTGAGGCACAGGTAAGAGAGCAGAAATATACACTCCAGAAAAACACAGGTGCAAAGAGGCAATCGCTAGAAGGCAGAATCAGTTTCAAAGAGCAGGACATCTGGCAGCAGAAAAGAGAGTCAGCTGCGGATTCGAGAGAGAGTGACTCCTGGCAATCAGAATCAAGCTCTGAAGAAGAGCAGACTGTGGGAGCCCAGATGAGCCAGCTGCCTAGTAGACATGGTGGACCCATGGCAAGCATTGTAAGCACTCTGCTAGGAGAAAAAGGACTGCGAGGCCTCGTAGTTACAGAATTGTTGTGTTTTGTCCTTCGTTTTCAAAGAGGACCATGACATCAGGGAAATGACGACATGACTTGCAGTTGACTTTGATTTGAGTGAGGGAGAACTGAGCAAGGTCACTAGCCTCACTTTCTCTTCCAGAGCCATCTGGGTCCAGTGACCAGATATTCATCAGGATGACTGGAGATAGCCCAGGATGCAGTGGGGACACTGGCCCTTTTAGGCAAAGGCCTTTTCATGTACTCACTTAGAGAGAGGTAACGCCCATTCAGTGAATTGTAAGTTGCTTTGGACACGTACATTCTCTATATGTGCACCTCACTGCTGAGTCCCGTGGATATTTTGTGTATTTCTGGGGCAATGTGTCTCAGGTTTGGGGGCTAATACTTTATTACGTCATCTTGGTAAATACCCTTTGCTGAGAATCAGTTATATTTACTAAATCACTGTTAGCGAGAAGCATGCTCAGAGGGATTTATGAACTATAGAGTTAGGAGAAGTACCCTTAGGGTATGCCTAGAACCTCAAACTATTAACCACCTTCCAGGGTGCTACATATGTACATGTTATCTTCCTCAATAGAATAGAAATTCCTTGAGAACTGGAATCTTTTCATATTTGTCTTTGTATTCCTATTGCCTGGCACACAGTAGGTGCTCAATAAATATTTGTTGATTGACTGATAGGTCACAGGAGGGTATGGCTGATCCTCAGTCAGCCAATCACTAAGAATTCTCTGTGCTCCTTCACTTGGCATTATCCAATGACCAACAGTGATCAAGAAATTTCTTCAATTTGATTAGAGACAAATAATGGTCCCAAATCTTCCCATCTCCCATAATCCTATCAGGTTATTTAGGAGAACTCTTCAATTCAATTGTTATTATTCTTCAGGGCTGTATGATTCTTCATGACTCCATCTGGGGTACTCTTGGCACAGGTACTGGAGTGGTTTACCATTTCCTTCTCTAGATCATTGCTCCCCAGACAAACAGAGTTAAGTGACTTGCCCAGAGTCACACAGCTAGTAAGTGTCTAAGACCAGATTTGAATTCAAGAAAAGGAGTCTTACTGACTCAAGGCCTGGTGTTCAATCCACTGCGCTGCACAACTTCCCCTTTCAATTTGGTTAGGGACTTCCTAATCCAAAAGTAAAAAGGCATTTAATGAAATCTCCTTACAAAAGCAAAAAGGCATTTAACAAAAGGGAATAGCAAGATAATAAAAAGGAATTAGATGAATCAATTTATTATAAAGCATTTATTAATTACTTACTATGAGCTAAACACTATGCTAAGTGCTGAGGAGACAAAAATTGAACCCACGCAGTAATTAGATAAGACAATACACGTAGCAGAGGCCAGCTTCAGGGTACAGAGGTAGGCCCAGAGGACTTAAGAATGCAGCTACTGGTCAGGTGGCAAGGCCCAGGGTGAGAGGCCCACAGAAATAGCCCATCGCTATTGGGGATGGAGGAGGGGATCTAGTCAGGGTGGAAAGAAGATTTTAAGTTCCCTCTGGCAAAGGTAAGGATAGGAATTTAATGTCTGGCCAGGAGGTAGGGAGAGGCATTGGCAGGAAAGTTGAGGGCGGGCTCTGGGTTGAGGGAAGGGGGAAGTGGGGGCCCACCGGGTGCCAGATCTGCTTGCAGCCTTTCACGTGTCCCTATACGGTCTGGGCCACCTGCCTGCAGGGGGAGAAGAAATGGATCATATTAAGTGTTCTTGGTGCCCATTCCCAAATGACTGCCAAATCCAATATGCCCCTCTGCCTCCCCAATGCAGCAAGAGAGGGACATATCAGCTCACTAGTGGAGGAGAGAAGAAAGGCAGAGAGGGGAGGGGAAGAGAAGAGAAGGGAGGGGAGGGGAGGAAAGGGAGGGAGGGGAGGCTAGAAGCAGGGACACTAAACAACAAGAAATAGGAGAGGCTATTTGGTTATACTCTAGGGCACTCAGCTTCAGATAAGGTTTTACCTGTCAAAAGAGAGAGACAGAGATAGAGACAGACAGAGATAGAGAGAGCTCACACATTTAATAAGTGCATCCTAAGGGCCAGTCACTAGGCTAAGCTCTGAGGATACAGATACAATCAAACAAGACAATCCCTACCCTCAAGGATCTTACATTCTAGTAGGTAAAATGATCCATAAAGGGGTACTGCAGTGGGGAGTAGGGCAGGCAGAGAAAATGTCAAGAAGTGGCTTGGAGGCTGGACTCTAGAAGGATAAAGCAAAACATCACCCATTAAGAAATGGAGGACCTAAGGGTTGCATCCAAGTTTCCAATGCAGTGGAGATGGAAGGAGAGTATGAGGTATGATGAGGAGACCACCAGAAAATGAGCAATCTTGAAAAAGGAATGGGTAGGAATGGAGGAGGAACAGTAATAAGGACAGAGGGTTCACCAATTCCAGATGGGAGCACAGAGACAGATCCTAGTCAGGATTTTTTTTTTCCAGGAGGAACCTGGCCAATCTGGCACAGCAAAAGTTGGCTGAGGCCCCTGGAGGGAGAATGGAAAAGCTAAGGGAAAACTTATTCAGAACAGCAACGGTTATTACTGAGTCAACAACTCAGGCATCTTCTTCAGTCAGCCTTCCCTTAGGTGCCTTCCCTGTGCTACAGAAAAAAGCCTTATTCATCCTCATTCTTAGCCTCTACCTTTTCTGAACTGTGAATATCTCCTAGCCTCCCTCCAAGTTACTCCATAGAAAACCCACCACCCCTGCCTTGCTACCCCTAACCTAACAGCCCAGGCCTTGGAGGATTTCACAGGCTCTAGGGAGTAGAGATCTCTACAGAGACTTTAAATTCCAACCTCCTGAGTGTGCATAGCTCCTACCAATGCTATGCTGGTAAATATTTAACAACAGGAAAGCTGGGAGAGAAAATATACAGTGGACACATTTTTCAGTTTAATCTGTGTAACCTAGACATGTCTGGGCACATTCAGCTCAGATAATGTGGTAGAGCCCTTGAAGGCCCTTTGGAAAATGTCCAGAGAACTACTGGGAAGGCTTCTGTGGGGTTCCACATGGTAAAGGAACCCTCCTTTGATTGGCTTCCGTATCTTTAAAACTGGCAAGACTTTTTTTCTTGCTACTTTCCTTCTGCTGCTCTCTTTACCATATTGAAGATTATATCCAGCCAAGCTTCAGCCTTGGATCACCTCCACCATCCATCATCTTTGAGCCTATACAGGTGCTGCTGAACAAAGGTGGAAAAAATCATACCACTGTTCAGAGTCCACTGCAAATTTATGTTGCACAGCCTCAACCGGGCTCTCACTGCTGCTAGGCAATCTTGTTATACCTCCTTTATCCACTCACTATCCCACTCTCTTATTTATCTCCATAGAGGCTCTTCCAAACCCTTTCATCCCTCCTCGGCGGCGCCCCCCGCCCCCATGGCTCCCCCTCCCTCTACTTTCTGAGCTGAGATTCTTGTCTTATATTTTATGGGGAAAAAAAAGAAGCCATTCACAGAGAGTTCCCTCTTCTCTAGATACCTTCTGCAACTCTCTCCTTCACCCCTGTCTCATGTGATAAAGTGACCTTACTCCTCACCAAACAGCTCTACTTATCCAAGCAACTCCATTCCATCCTGTCTCCTCCAACAGATTGTTCCCCTTCCCCACTCTTCCACTTATTTTCAATCTCTCCCTCTCTACTATCTCATTTCCTAGTGCGTACAAACATGCCTGTGTCTTCCTGATCCTGAAAAAAACAATCTTACTTGTTCCTTCCGTCCCTGCTGTCATCGTGTATGTCATTCTGTCCTTAGTAGCATGTACAATAGGTGCTTCCACTTTCTTTCCTTTCTTTCTCTTCTTAATCCCTTACAATCAAGCTTCCTACCTTACCCCACCAAAACTGCTTTGGCCAAATCCAGTAAATGGCCTTTTCTCAACCCTCGTTCTCCTCGACCTCTCTGCAGCCCCTGACCCTGTTGGTCACTTTCTCCAACTTAATACTCTCTTCTCTCTAGGTTTTTGGGACACCACTGTTGAAAGGAAAAATCTTCATTAGGGCTTCATGCTAATATATGAGGCAGGCTCAGGAAAAATGTAGCAAAAGGAGTTTATTGTTACCCACAAAGCATATGCAATGCATGGGCCTGGCCCAGAGCTCAGACCATGCCTAATCTTTTAAAGACAAACTTTTGTAACAAGAGAAGTCAATTCTAAGAGGTTAAAATTACCAAAGGGGATGAGCTAGTGTGTATCGATGTCGAGTTTACAATCCAAGTAGGATACTAGTTTCTAAAAAGGAACAAAGAACACGTAGCTGCTACACTCAGTCTGACACGTAGGGCAACCTTCTCTACAAGAGGATTGTCACGTTCACCTGTGCAGCCCCCTGTCATGTATGTCTCTAAAGAGAATGAAAATCATGAGTATACTTGGGTTAATGAGGAAATATCACCCTCTTCTGGTTTTCCTCCTATTTCCCTAACCCCTCCTTCTCAGTCTCCTCTGCTGGATCCTCATCCAGATCACATCCTCTATCATAGGATATCCCTTGGGGTTCTGTCCTGGGTTCTCTTTTCTTCTCCCCTCTAAACTACTTTACTCAGTGATCTCATCAGCTTCCATGGACTTAATTACCATCTCTATGCTAATGATTCTCAAATCTACCTTTCCTGCCCCAATCTCTCTGCTGACCTTCAATCTCACATCTCCAAATGCCTTTCACACATCTCACACTGGACATGCAGCAGTAGGCACATCCAAAACAGAACTCATCATCTTTCCCTCTAAACCCTTTCTGCCTCTTACTTTCCTTATTAATGTAGAAGAAAATACCATCTTCCCAGTCCATCAGGCTCACAACCTAAAGGAGGCATTCCAGATTCCTTACCATCTCTCATCCCCCAAATCCAAGCTGTTGCTAAGGCCTGTAAATTTCGCCTTTGCAACATCTCCCAAATATGTCTCCTTCTCTCCTCTGACACGGTGCAGACCCTCTTCACCTTGTGCTTGGATTATTGTAATAGCCTGCTGGTGGGTCTGCCTGCCTCAAGTCTCTCCCTACTCCAATCTATTCTCCATTCAGCCACTAAAGTGATTTTCCTAAAATACAGGTCTGATCATGTCACATACACACACCCTACTCAGTAAATTCCATAGGCTCCCTAGTATCTCCAGGATCAAATGCAAAAAGCTGCTTGGCATTCAAAGCCCTTTATAATCTAGCCCACTCCTACCTTCCCAGTCTTAGATGCAGTAACACTGGCCTCCTAGCATGAACAAGACACAGGCATTTTCTCTAGCTGTCCCCTGTGCCTGGAATGCTCTTCCTCCTCTGCTCTGACTCCTGACTTCTCTGGCTTCCACTAAGTCCCATCCAAAATCCCACCTTCTACAAGAAGCCTTCCTTAACCCCTCTTATTTCCAGCGCTTCTCCTTTGTTAGTTATTTTCTGTTCATCCTCTACTTACCTTGCTTTGCATACACTTGTTTACACGTTGTCTCCACGTGACATTTAAAAAGTTTCAGAGACATAATTTCTGGGTAATTAGTCATTTCATTAAGAATGCAAGCATTTTTAACAAAAGGTCAGCGATGCTCTCAAATTCACACTCACATGTCCTTGGAAGAAGGGTATTCCTGGGGGTGACAATCAATTCTGATTGGTTAACAATTAATGACAGAATGAATATTACAATGAGGGGCTGAGAGTGGCATCATGTCAAAGTAAGACTATACCCAGACCACCCCAGCCTTGGACAATCTATTCAAAGAATTTATCCCCACACCAGCTGGGCGGGGTCTGAACAAGATGGTTAAGAAAGTTAATCCAATCTCATTACCAGTAATGAGAGACTGAACTTTTGAAATGACAACTTTAGAAAAAGGGGGAACTCCGGATCTTCCCAAATCATTGGTGATTAATAATCATTTCTCTCACCCATTAGACTGCAAACTTCTTGAGGTCAGGAACTGTCTTTTGCCTCTTTTTGAATCCCCAGCACTTAGCACAGTGCCTAGAACATAGGAGGTGCTTAATAAAGGTTTGCTGAATTGAATAGAATTCTACGATTCTTTTTTCATCAACAAGAGCTCCCACTTGTAACACAGACCACCCAGGCCCCCACTGCCTAGGGTTCTCCAGTACCCTTAAAGGGATCAGGGGTGTCTCTATGCTCACTGCAAAGAGCTTCAGCCCCTGCTGATGGTGTTCCCAAGTGTAAGGGTAGGTGGTCCCCTGTACCCCAGTTCTGTTAGACACTAACAACCAGATTATCTTTTACAAAGGAATATTTACTTCCAAAATATAGTCACAAATATACAAAATTACTCTCCCAACAGGTAGGAGGCATAATCCTCCTTCCAACTTATACCATCTCAGTCTCTGGGGAGGGGAAGTAGATTAGGTTCATAGCTAAACTCAGTTTCCATAGAGCACAGTCCCAGTTCCAAGTCCAAAATCTCCCTCAGGCTCAAGTCACAGGTACTCTGGCTTCTCAGGACTTCCACATCAGGCTAGCTGGCTGCACTATTCCTCAAGTAATCTTGGCTCCAAGGACATCATGGCTCAAACACTTGGGTTCCATGAAAATCACCTCTGGCACCTGATACGGAGGAGGGCAAACACATAGGTCAAGAACAAACACCCCCGAGCCCATTCTTGGAGACAGGGTAAAAGAAAGGGAGCAGGGGAAGGAAACTTATTCCCTTCTCACCAGATCAAATCAGGGTATCTTCACTGTGGGTAACTGGGATCTATACCCTCTGGACACAGGAGATAAAAGTTGCCCCAAAAAGAGCAGCAGAAAAAAAAGTGATGGAAAAAAGAGAGCCAGTGGCTCAGTCTTGCCAGTTCTAAAGACACAGGAAACCAGCCAACATACGTGGTAGGCAATAAAAAGGTCTTCATGAGAGGCAATCTGGACATGCTTCAAAGGTCCTCCAAGGGCACGTCTGTGTTACCTGAATTGTGCATACCCAGACATGCCTAGGTTACATCTGCATTTATTTACATTTTTCCATCACTTTATTAAGTCTAGACAGGCAACAAACAATAAATCAGACCTTGATTTATAGCGTTTGCTGATTTTTGAGATATAAAGGCACACACTGAAAATCTAACAGTTGGCTCTAGCTGGCCCTATGAGCTAGCTCCAACAGAAACCTGCAGGAGTCCTGACTGTGTTGTCACAGAATTGTCAACTCTTAGCATTGTAGGAGACCCTAGAAATCACTAAGTCCAAGTTATGATAGGAGAAATAGCCTAACCTTTCTAATCCCTGCAAGTTAGGCTAGCTTTTCCTCAAAGGAAATTAAGACATGTACAAACTGAAGCAAAGTGAAATGAGCAGAGCCAGGAAAACATTATACACAGTATCAGCAACATTGTGTGATGATCATCTATGAATGACTTAGCTCTTCTCAGAAACACAATGATCCAAGACAAGTACAAAGGACTCATAAAGGAAAATGCCATCCACGTCCAGATACAGAACTGATGGACTCTGAATGCAGATCAAACATAGTTTTTCACTTTATTCTTTCTCGTGTTTTTTTAAATCTGTTTCTTCTTTCACAACTGTGACTGAAATGGAATTTTTTTTACATGATGGCACATGTATAAATGATATCAAACTGCCTACCATTTTCAGAAGAGGGGAGAAGAGGGAGGAAGGAAGGGAGAAAAATTTGGAACTCAAAATCTTGCATCAAATGAATGCTAAAAAGTTTCTTGACATGGAATTGGGGAGGGGGTGGAAATAAAATACCATTAAAAAAAGAAATCAAGACATTAAGTTGGCTGGAGGGGGTCTGGAATAAGAGCTGAGACTATCCAATCATTTACTTCCTTATCACCTGAATAAAAAGCATAGCATGCACAGTACAAAGCTGGAGGGGCTCACTTAGTTGAATTAACTCTGGGGGTTCTCAATGCCTACCCTTGTTAGATATCCTTCTCTTGCTATGTCTAAGTAAATTTCCTTTTTTTAACCATTGAATGACCTATAAGTGCCACATTTTATTCCAATATTGAACCTAACCTACAAGGGGACCGGCCTGAGATAGGCCCAGACTAGAAGCATTGGCATAGTTGGGAAGGATTGGATTATAATGAGCTCACTGATGTGGGAGATGAGCTGTAGAAGAAGGTGGTCCCAGATTAGCCTTTCTGCTTCTGGTGGCACTTTTGGTGATGCTTCTAGAAATGGTGGCTGATTTTTTTTGTTGTTGTTCAGTCATTTTCAATCATGTCCAACTCTTCATGACCCCATTTGGGGTGTTCTTGGCAAAGATACTGGAGTGATTTGTCATTTCCTTCTCCAGCTCATTTTGCAGATGAGGGAATTGAGGCAAACAGGATAAAGTGACTTACACAAGGTCACACAGCAAGTAAGTGTCTGAGGCCAGATTTGAACTCGTGAAGATGAACCTTCCTGACTTCAGCCAGCTAGCTGCCCCAGTGGTTGATCACAAGGGCCTCTTCTCAAATTTTCTTGACCTCTCAGCACGCTTAGACACAGCAGCTCAACCTCTTCTTGATTCTCTCTTCTTTTTCGGTTTTTTGTGATATTGCTCTCTCCTAGTTTGCCTCCTACATGTCGGGCCACTCCTTCTCAGTCTCCTTTGCTGGATCTTCTTGCAGTTCGTGCCCTCTAACCATGAGTATCTCCCAAGGCTCCATCTTGGCCTTTGTTTGTTCTCCCCCTGTACTATTTTGCTTGGTGATCTCATCAGTTCCCATGGATTCAATTAACATGTCTGTGCTGATGATTTTCAGGTCTATTTATCCATCTCTAACCTGTCTCCTGACCTCCAGACACGCATCTCCAACTGCTTACTGGCTATCTCAAACTGGTTGTCCCACAGACATCTTAAACCCAAAATATCCAAAACGGAATTACTTATCTTTTCCCCCAAGCCCTCCCTTCTTTCTAACTTTCTTCTTACTATGGAGAACACTACTATCTTCCCAGTCATCTAGGTTCACAACCTAGGGATCACCCTTGATTCCTCACCCTCTAACCCTCTGCCCCCACCCCCTAATCTGGGCCAAGTGCTGTTGATTTACCTTCCTAATATCTTTCATATATATTCCCTTCTCTTCTTTGATACTACCACCACTCTAGCATAGGCCTTATCGCCTCAGGCCTCAACTATTGCAATAGGCTGCTGGTGGGTCTCTCCTTGCCTCAAGTCTTCCTCCATTCCAGTGCATTCAGCTTCTTTACTCTTACACTCACTCTAAGTGAGTGTAAATAGCAATTGTTTCTCTTCTGGCCAGAAATTCTGAGGGTCTTCACCTCCCATACTGATTCTTTTGTGAAGGCAAACTAGGCTATTTTTTGCCTCATTTCTTCTTTTTTTTTCGGAGAAGCAATCAGGGTTAAGTGACTTGCCCAGGTCACACAGCTAAGGAAGTGTCAAGTGTCTGAGGCTGGATTTGAACTCAGGTCCTCCTGACTCTAGGACTGGTACTCTATCTACTGTGCCCCCTAGCCACCCCATTTTTTTCTCATTTCTTACCTAGTCTTTAATTACTAAAATGGGTATTGCCTCAGACAAACTGAGACCTGGGAAAGACTTTAGCTTAAAAAGGCCAAGGTCTCCCACTGCATCTGGGGCCAGCTCCAGTCAGCCTGCCCTATATCTTGCCTCTAGACTCAGATGACTGTGGAGGAGAAAGTGAGGCTGGTGACGTTGCACAGCCCTACCTCACTTAAATCCAATTCACTTGCAAGTCAAGACATTACCTGATGTCATTGGTTTGCTTTGCGAACAAAGGATGAACGACAACGATCCTCAATTGCAGAGATTTGGATGTGCAGATCTGACTACCTCCCCCCTTTAATCAACTCCAATGGCTCCTCATCACCTCCAGGATCAAACATAAAATATTTTGTTTGGTCTTGAAACCCTCCAAGACCTGACCCCTTCTTACTTTTCTAGTCTTCTTCCAACATGCTCCCTGCCTGTCATGAAGTCAGCTGTTCAGTACCTTTGGCCTCCTTGTTGTTCCTGGAACAAGATATCTCCTGACATCATGCATTTTTACTTGCTGTTCCCCAATGCCTGCTCACTCCTCCTCCTCACCTCTGCCTCCTGGCTTCTCTAGTCTGCTTCAGGTCTCAGCTGAAGTCCTACCTTCTGCCACAAGCCTTTCTTGGTCTTCCTAAATGTTAATGCCTTCCCTCTGAGATCAGCTCCAATTTATCCTGTATGGAACTCATTAGTAGAATATGGCACACTCTCTCCACAATTAGACTGTGAGCGCCTTTAAGACAAAAACTGTTTTTACCTTTGTTTCCCTGGTACCTACCATGGCACCTAACACGTAGTAGTAAATACTTGACCATGTTTCTCCACTCTAGTTCCCGGATTTCCTTATATGAATATACCATCTTAATCTATAATGTTAACCCACCCCACCCTTTACCTATCCTGTTTCTTTATTTTTTTAAAAAAAGGATATAGATAAATTGATAGATGGGACAGCTAGGTAGTTCAGCAGATAGAGTGCCAGACCTGGAGTCAGGAAGACTCATCTTCCTAAATTCAAATCTGGCTTTAGACACTTACTAGCTGTGTGATCCTGGGCAAGTCACTAGCCCCTGTTTACCTCAGTTTCCTCATCTGTAAAATGAGCTGGAGAAGGAAATGGCAAAACCACTCTTTTCCAAGAAAACGCCAAAATGGTGTCATGAAAAGTCAGACATGACTGAAACAACTAAACAATAGATAGATAGATAGATAGATAGATAGATAGATAGATAGATAGATAGACAGATAGATAGATAGGGCATATGTATCCAGAGCCATATACCAGTCATGGGTCTCATTCCATCTAGTTTCAGTGATGCCTATGAGATGTCATTCCTTCAGATCTCACATAGAAAATACTATTTTGCTGTGAATTATAGTTGTAGGGAAAGAAATCACATGGAAAGAGTAGAAGATTGGTCAGATTAAGCATTTTCCACATGGAAGAGGTCAATGCTATGGCCACAGGTAACACAGGACATTTTCTATATACAGAAGCATGTCTTCCCACCCCCACCCCCTGCCTTGACCCAGGTTCCTTTTGGCTAGGTCTGAGATTTAAAATGTCAAGTCATTCACATTTAATATTTCATAAAGGTATCATAAATTGATTTGTTATGGCTCAATGCCATTAGGATTCTTATCTCCTTTGAACTGGAAATTCCTCAGCTGCCAGTTCTAAACCACAAATACCCAGGAAAATGAGAGAGAAAAAGAAAGAGAGAGATTTGGAGATGTCCCACCTGCCATACTGCACAGTTTATGAAACCTCTCTTTGGTGTGACTCTGTAGCCTGACCGCCTGGCATGATGCCCAGGCTTGCCTCTCACGTCGGTATTCCCAAGCAGCCAAGTCCCTGAGATCTTGAACTCCTCTGGTCTGCATGACAGTTTCTTTTTTAGTTTTCATTTTTATTGATTTTTTTAAATATCACACACATTTCTTAACGCATCTCACCCCACTACCCTTCCCAGAGAGCCATCCCTTATAACAAAGGAATAATAAAGAGGGGGAAAAACACAGCTCAGCTAAAATAATCATCAAAGCCTAACATCACATGCAGTACTCTCTACATCCTTAGGGGCAGCTAGATGGCACTGTGGATAGAGTTCTGGACCTGAAGTCAGGAAGATTCCTCTTCCTGAGTTTAAATCAGACACTTACTAGCTGTATGATCCTGGTAAGCCACTTAATCCTGTTTGCCTCAGTTCTTCACCTATAAAACGAACTGGATAAGGAAAGGGCAAACCACTCCAGCATCTCTGCTAAGAAAACCTCAAATGGGGTCACAAAGAGTCCGACACGCAACTGAAAAATGACTGAACAACAACTACATCCTTAATCCTCCACCTCTGCAAAGATGATTGGGGGTGGGGGTGGGGGTGGGGGGAGAGAGGTGCCTCTTTCTTTGGGGCCAAGTTCTGTCATTATAATGTAATTTCACGGAATTCAGCCTCGATTGTTTTATTATTGTTGCTCTTTCCTTTACACTGTTGAAGTTGAGAGGGGGGTGGTGCCAGATGGCACACTGGATAGAACACTGGACCTGGAGTCAGAAAGACCAGAGTTCAAATATGACAGCAAGCACTTATTATCTGTGTGACCTTAGGTAAGTCACTTAACTCCTGCCTGCATAAAACTGGAGAAGGAAATGGCAAACCACTCCCATATCTTTGCCAAGAAAAGCCCATGTACAGTCAATCCACAGGGTCACAAAGGGTTGGACTTGACTTAACATTTATTATTATATTCCTGGTTCTGCTTGCTTCACTTTTTATTAGTTCTTATAAGCTTCCTTCATGATTTTCTGTATTCATCCTATTCATAATTTCTTATAGCACAGTAAGATCCCATTACATTCATGTATCATATCTTGTTTAACCACTCCCCAATCAAAGGGTATCTATCTTGTGTCCACTTCTATAAATATTTTTTGTATTTATAGGGCTTTTTTTCGCCATTGACCTCCTCGAGGACACATCTCTTTAGCACATAGTAGGCATTTAATAAATGCTTGTTGAATGACTGGTTGATTGATTGATTTCTTTGTGATGATTTCAAGATAGTTTTATTGCTTTCATAGTCCTGGGTGTTCCTTCCTGATGGAATCCTAATAAAGCTGCCCCCAGCCCCAGTAGTCTAACTTCCTTATAGGCACCACTGAACAGCAGGCACACTGCGCCTACCTAGTCACTCATCCCCGCCCCCCACTCCACCCCATACACACACTCAATATCTATGAGAAACATGCTCACTCTGAACAAAATACAATAATCATTGTGAAGCCAGGAAAGTTCTCATTTTATTTTAGCCAATTATTCCCTTGCCAAGAATTCCACCTGGCCATGAATGAATTTAGAAAAAAAAAGATGTTTATTTCATGTCATTTCTGACAGGTGACTTGGCCTCCAAGCACAAGTTGTTAAGCTAGTTACAAAAGCCCTTTTATAATTCATCCAGATTCAAATTTCCACCTGGACACACATTGGTCAGCATTTCAGGGTTCACCAAACCCCACCCCTTTGATTACATCTTCTCATGTCCACATTTCAATTCCCCCTGCCTTCTCATCCTCATACACTTTATTCTTTTTTTCTGAGTTTAAATCATTGTTTATTTAATATTTTTAGTTTTCAGCATTAGTTTTGACAAGAGTTTGAATTACAAATTTTCTCCCCATTTCTACCCTCCCTCCCACTCCAAAATGGCATATATTCTGATTGCCCCGTTCCCCAGTCAGCCCTCCCTTCTGTCACCCCACTCCCCCCCCATCCCCTTTTCCCTTACTTTCTTGTAGGGCAAGTTAGATGTTTATACCCCATTGCCTGTATATCTTATTTCTTAGTTGCATACAAAACCTTTTTTTAGAACATCTTCTTTTAAAACTTTGAGTTCCAAATTCTCTCCCCTTTTCCCTCCCCACCCATCACCCCTAAGAAGGCAAGCAATTCAACATAGGCCATGCATGTCATTATGCAAAACCCTTCCACAATACTCATGTTGTGAAAGACTAACTATACTTTGCTCCTTCCTATCCTACCCCCCTTTATCCAATTTTCTCCCTTGACCCTGTCCCTTTTCAAAAGTGTTTGCTTTTGATTACCTCCTCCCCCTATCTGCTCTCCCTTCTATCGTTTCCCCTTTTTTTACATACACTTTATTTTTATAAAAGGAAATGCCAAACTGCAATATTTTTAGTCTCCTCTCCGTTTATCTGCATCAGATAGCTTGAGAAAGGTTTCTCCTTAATTGCTAAGAGATTTGACAAAAGCGTGAGTTAGAAGATTCGAACCCAGGATATCAATGATTATGGACTTCCTCCTCATCCTTTGTGATGAGGAGGCCTGGTCTGGCAGTTCTTTTGAGATACAGGAAAAGGCCTTCTTCAAAGAAAAGGAGTCTGCCTTTTAGATATGTTGATTTTCAGGAGGTCAGCATCCTCTACTGCCTCTAAAAGCAGTTTTATCTCTTACAATTAGCCACCAGTATGGCTTCAAATCATATTTTCATATCATTTCTGGGGAAACAAAATTCAATCATACCTTACAATATCCTAACTTCTTCATATATGCCTCACTGCTCACTAGAACAACAGGTGTGTCCATGAACTCATATTTCTCACAAAACAGTGGGCGTGTCCATGGGATGGGATCCCAGACACTGCCTCTAGTTAGCCATTGCCCCCAGACCCATTCATCATATATCCCACAGAGACAGCAGGTGTGTCCATGCACTCAACCACAACCACATCCATCTAGTCTCAGACATGACCACAATACTCAGCCAATCAGATAGAAGCACCACCGGGATGCCCAAGCAGGAGGTGGACCCCAAAACAATAGAAGGGATTTTCCCTAAGTAGGCACCTGCTCAGTAATAGTAAAGAACTGACCTAGAGTGAACTTATGATGTAGAGAGGCTTATTATAATATCATTATCATATATACATACCCTGCCAAATGGGCTTTTCTGTATGCATTGTGGGTAATCGCATGCCCAGTTTCACTGAGCTGGGACCCCTCCCCTATTATCTAATCCCTTAACAAACCTCTCCTGCCTTTTTAATATTTATAATTTCTGTTATGTAATTGCATCTTTACCCTATAAAAATCCATCTTGCTTTCTCTGAAGTTGCTGGTTCCTCTTGGTTGACTTCACGAGAAGCGTCAATCTCAATAAATGCCTGTACTTGGATTAGAGGTGTCTGACTCTGAATTCTTTGAGATGGTTCTACCACAATACATCATGAAACCACAACAGTTTTTGGCATCCCTGGGTAGGCAGAGTCTAAACCTCATCACTTCTTACCCCTGGTTTTCAGACCCTGGAGTGAACTATTTTAGTGAAACCTATGGGTACACAAAGAAGGCCGGCCTACAGAAACAAATGCCGCATAACTATCTGCATTGGGGTCTTATTCTCCAATTAGATTGTGAGCTCTATGAGGGCAAGACATGTTTCTAAACTTTGAATTTTCCCCACCAAGGAACTCTGCATGTATAGTAGGTATCTAATAAATGTTCTTTGAATCAATATTGAAAATTAAAAGTATATAAATAGATATGATATCAATTCTTTTGAGATAAGCATAAGGGAGAGGCAGAGAAGTTCTGGAAAATAGTATGGGAAATTAGAGGAAAGACCGTGTCATACAGTGAAAGAAGTCAGGAAAGTCTTCCTGGGGAGGTAAGATCTGATTTGTGCTTGAAGGCAGGGTTGGACTTCAATAGGTGGAACTGAGGTGGAGGAAGAGGGGATAAGCGCTGGGACAGGAAAGAGTGGACCCATTCTAAGCACGGAGGTGGAAAGTAACCGGGAGGCAGGAGAGAGCAGGATGCCTATAGAATTGCTGCTTGTATGTATTTAAAGGGAAGGAACGTAAGACAAAACTGGAAAACTAGGATGGAGATAGATTGTGAAGGGCCTTGAATGCCCACATCAGGAGGTTGGTTCAGTTGGCAATAGGGAGCACTGATGGATTTTTAACAAATGAATGACACAATCAGTGTGACCAGAGCATAGATATTGACACCATTTACAAAGCATCCTCTTGACGATGCTATGAAATTGTTTATAAGGCAGCTAGGTGATGCAGTGAATAGAACACTAGGCCTGGAGTCAGGAGAAGCTGAGTTCAAATCTAACCGCAGACTGTTACTAGCTGTGTGAACCTGGGCAAGACATTTAATCTCTTTCTGCCTCCTTTTTTTCAACTGTAAAATGGGGATAATGATAGCACCTACCTCCCAGGGTTGTTGTGAGGATCAAATGAGATAATATTTATAAAGCGTTTAGCTTAGTGCCTGGCATGTAATGGCTAGAGTACTGGGCTTGGAATCAGGAAGACTCATCTTCCTGAGCTCAGATGTAGCCTGAGATACTTACTGGCTGCACAGGTCGCTTAGCCCTGTTTGCCTCAGTTTCCTCATCTGTAGGATGAGCCAGAGAAGGAAATGGCAAACCACTCCAGTATCTTTGCCAAGAAAACCCCAAATGGGGTCACGAAGAGTTTGAAAAAACTGAACAATGGTTACAATAAATGCTTATTCCCTTCTCCTCCCAAAGTGAACTTAGAAATTGTAATAATGCAAATATATATAGCCCTTTACAGTTTACAAAGCGCTTTATTTCATTTGATCCCTGTGACAATCTCGCGGCAGATAGCACAGCCCCATTTGAGAGATGGGGAAACAGGCTCAAACAGCTCAAGTAGATTGCTCGGGGTTGTATAGCTAGTTAGTGACAAAGCCAGAGCTTTAACATACATTTCCTGACTCCCCAGTTCATCGATCTTGCTACTCTACCAAACTATCTGGCTGCCTCTGGGACCTTGTTTCCTAACTCCACCGGCCTTCTCCCCCACAGGCTGGGAGCTACCCAATTGAGAATGCAGGCTATTAAGCAGTCTGAGAGTTTCCAGAAGGCACTTGGGAGCCATTCTAACGACTTAAAATTTTTCCACATGCTTTTTATGTAATTGAATTATAAATTCCTGAGTGCTGCAGCTTTACATCTGCCCCAACTCCTGGGACTTCTCCCCAGTCTCAAACCTGCTAGACCCTTTTCTCTGAATCAGCAAAACATTTTTCCCCCAGCAGAGAGCCTGGGAGAAATATGGGGAATTCAGGTGAGGGCTGGTCAATCAACCAGAATCATCGATGCAATGAAATGTTCAGAAAATGTTTGTTAGGTGGTTGTGTGCCAAGTTCTGTGCTAAGGGCCAGGGAGGGGAGAGGAGTACAAAGCCAAAAATGAAACATTCTTTGCCCTAAAAGACTTACATTCTGCTATGGGGGTGGGGGTGGGGGTGGGGAAGAAAGAGGAAGAAGAGAGAATGTGGCACCTTATCTGGGCCTTGAAGGAAGTATAGGATTTCAATAAGTGAGATGTGGAAGAAATACATGGGTGATGGGTGGCACAAAATGCCTAGAGGTAGGAAAAGGCAGGATGAGATCAGAGAGTATCACAGAATCCATATGTGGCTGAAATGGAGAGAGAAAATGAAGGGGAGTGATGTATAATAGAGCTAAATCAGAGTCATTGTGAAAGAGATTATTATAATTCTTGTTATTCATTATTTTAAAATGTTGATTATAATTTATAACAATAGCCTGCATTTTTCTATGGCCATGGACTGGAGTAGGCCTAACTCAGGCTACTCCAATAATTCAACCTCAGGGTTAGAATGAACTGAGACACTCATGGATCATAAAATCCAATAAAAATTACATAAATAACAAAGGATAAGAAGAATAGGATTCCTAAGGTTAAAAAAGATATGGGAATTCCACTAAGCTAAATTTTTCAACTCCAACCAAGCTAAATTTTCCAACTCCCCAAAGGCTAGGCCTTTTATGTCTCAAGCTAAGCCAATGATGATCTGAAGAATAACCGTTATCTGCCCCCTTAAAGGAAAACAGCCAAGCGTATATAAAACATGAACTTCTCCTGGCACAGCCCTTTAAGCATAACTGCTAGACTCGGAAGTTTGTGTGTTTTCCTCTAGACAAGGGGGAGGCACTGAAGATTTCTGACCAACTAGTTTTTGCCTTTCTTTGGATCTCTAGAGCTTAGACAGTGCTTGGCACAGTTCCTTGATAAATGCTCATTGTCTGGATTTGACTTGACAGGGTAGAAATATGGCCAGATTTGCTCCTTAGGAAGATTATTTTGATAATGATAAGAAAGATAGACTGGAGGCAGAGAGACCAGTTAGGAAGCAAATACAACAGTCCAAATACAACCAGAAGCAAATACAACAAGAGGTGATGAGGACCCAAATCATATAAGTGCAGAGAAGGAAATAGATACAAGAGATGTAGCATGAGGAGAATCGACAACACTTGGTAATTGATGGGATATGTGAAGTGCAGTGAGAGAGAAAGAGGAGGCCAAGATGACTCAGAGATTACGACTGGAAGGATAACGATTTCCTCAACAGAAGCAAGGATATTTGGAGAAAAAACAGGTCTGGAGACAAAAATGAGGCATTGTGTTTTGACATGTAAAGTATTATTAATTCACTTTAATTGATCATTAATTAATCATTAATTGTTATAAGGACATCAGATTGTTTATTGTAAGGATTTTCAAACAGATTTAACTGATATAAATCAATAAACACAACAAAGAAATGCCAAAAACCTGAGAACTGCCTTACTCAGCTAAAACGTAATTCCTTCCCAAAGAAGAGAGATATGACAGCCAAGGGCAACATTATTCAGTATATAGATTCTTTTATAAAGTCTTATGGAGAAGGATGGTAGAAGATTACAAGCAGTATCATCTCATAAAACAGAGAAGCAATAGAGAGCAATACTAATTTTTTTAATGATAAAATAAAGAGGAAAATTATCTATATGTACCAAAGTACTTAAGTAACCCTTTTGTAGTAGCCCCCGAACTAGGAACCAAGAAACTGTCTTCTTATTGAAAAATGACTAAACAAATGGTGGTATATGAATGTAATGGACTATTATTGTATCATAGGAACTGATGAAATAGTTCCAGAGGCAACTGGGATGAGCAAAGTGAGCAAAATGAGGAGAATAATTTACCCATTGACAACATTATAAAGAAAAAACAAGTTTGGAAGATTTTAGAACTCTGGTCAGTGCAATGATAAACCTCAAGCCCAGAAGGCTGAAGATGACTCATGCTACTTACTTCCTGACAGAGAGTTGATGGACTTAAAAATCTAAATAAGACTTTCATATTTGGATATGGCAATGTGGGAAATTGTTTTGCTGGACTATGTATCTTTGTTCTCAGGGGCGTTTTGGTGAGGAGGCAGAACAGAGGGATAGATAATAGAATAATAAGGCTTTGTAAAAATAAACAAATCCATTTAAAAAAAAACTTGGTTGCGACCCAACATAGCAAAAATAAACTAAGGGTATTCAGGGATCAAACTGAAAGGAAGCCAACAAACAGGTGTGCTTGTAGAGAAGGTGGAAAAGACCCAGAATAACCAGTCAATAACCATTCGTTAAGTGCCTACTGTGTTCCAGTCCCTATCGGGGATACAAAGAAAAGCATGACAGTCCCTGCCCTCATGGGGTTCTGTATTGGCAATCAAAATGGGCTCTTAGCACCTAATTCAACCAAGTGCCCTTGAAGAGTTTGGTCTTTATTTCCTTGATTAAATTAGGAGTCCTCGATGACCTCCTTGCCTCAAGGGAAAGCCTAGTTTACATGGGTTTGAGTGACATGTTTTTGATATCAGAGTCTTTTAGACCATGTGGGTTTAAGTCACATTTTTGTGACTATTTTAGGTCACGTGGGTGAGTCGCATGTGTGACTCACCCTTGACCCTGAAAAAGATGTAAAATTAGAGGTTGACTTTCTTTTTTCGGAGCTCTGACCCACAGCAGGAGTATTGCATGACTCTGGGCCAGCCCTTGTCAAGCTCCCGGCTGAATTCAGATGTTGGTAACTATGAATTGTATTTGGTCTGTCTGTTTATGTTTGTAAGTTGTTTGTATTTGCTCTGAAGTTCAGGGTGCTGCCTTTTTCCCCTGAACTAAGTGAATGATATTCGTATGTTGGATTAAAGTAAGACTGTCAACCCCTTAATGTTGCTTTCCTTAGTAAAGCAGATCAAAAGGACCTGGGCTTGCAGCGTTTTGTGAGCTAGTTGTTGGTTTTTCACTCCCACAGCAGCTGCTAGCTGGATTATTGGAACAGGTTCACAATCTAATGGGGGAGACAACACATAAAAAGAAGCTAAAAAGGTGAGGGGAGACCACAAGGAGCAGGGAGATCATGTTGAAGTCCTGCAGCCAAGGTAGGAAAAGATCAGAGGAAGTGGCAGTTTCTGAGTTGATTTCATCTTGCAGAATGATGAGCTTCTGGAAGTCCAGGAAAGTATCAGGTGGGAGATGAAGAAAAGAATTCACTGAATGTCTTCCTTCAATTGTGTAGGACCTGGGAGGAGCTATCCAATGTCTATCTTCCACCTTCTCCAACCGGAGGTAGGGAGGGGCCCCAGAGGATGCTGAGGAAATGTGACTTTCTAAACTGATTTTGTTTTTCAGAATGATGGGTTTCTGGAGATGATGAAGTCCAGGAAAGTAGACCCATAGGGAATGATGAAATAAAGCAAAGATGGAGTAAGCAGCTGGTCTAGGACAAGTAAAGATCTGTGCTATAAAGAAAAGAATTGTGAAAGGAGGGCATTGAGGGACTGATGCTTGAGGCATATGAAGGACAGAAAGATACCAGAGGCATGAAGAACAAAGACCTTAGACCTTATTACTACCAAAAGAAGACAGCCAAGAAAGAGAATAGCAATAAAATTATCAATATATGTCTACTTTCAAATCTATATAAAATGTATGAGAATAATCTACACAATAATTGAGAGCATCTTGGTCAGGATATTATTAGAAAATAGGCAGTCTTCCATGAGCGACACTCCACAGTAAGCTGTGTCTTTACCATCATGCAATCAACTGAAAGAGGTAGTAAACACAAATTCCCTCTGTACTTCTTGTTTGTTGACTGTAAAAAAACATTTGATTCAATAATACAAAATACTATATGAAAGACCCTCCTCTAATAAGGTGTCTACCATACACATGTTAAATTTTTTTCAAGATTCTTTTAAAGATATAAGAGATAACCTTGTTCAATGAACTTATCATTAATATCTGGCAAAGAATAAAATGGAAATGGATACTCAACAAAAACCTTTGACTCTTTTCTAGAGGAGATGTGTAACAGAGTTCTCTATAGATAAAGAGGAGATGAAATATAGATGATAAAATTGTCCAGAGGTTTTTGTTTTGACATGTGATAGTACCAATTACATCAAATTCCAGAACAAAGTAGAGACTCCCAAATGAAATCAATAACCACTCAAAAGAGTTTGGCTGAACCATTTACACAGGAAAAAAAACCAAAGCAGATGAAGAATCTCTTTTGTTCAGACTAAGGTAAAAACACACAAGGTAAATGAATAAACCTATAGAGCTGATTCATCAGTATACTATCTTAGACAGATACTACAATTGTTAAGTTGGGCCCAGAATTGAATAGGAAAAAAGAGCACATTGGGAAGCACATTGCTTTGGGAAATTGCAAAGTTTTTCTAGTAACTCCAAAGGTCTTCCTGAAAAAGATCCATCTTTCTAACACTAAAATTTCTCTAGTGTGGTTGGATGGTTTTGAGCCATAGAACACCACAGTCTTTGAAGAACTGAAAATGTCTATCATCCAAAGGAAATGGGAAAGATCACGTGAAAGGAATTAGGAAAAAAAAGAAGTCAAGGATATCTTCAAAGAAATACGGGAGCCAAAAACATGGTGGTGCTAGAAAAATGGATAACCAATGCACAGCACAAGTGATCCACTATGCCTGGGACATAGTTGTTGTTCAGTTGTTGTCAGTCATGCCCAACTCTTCATGACCCTTTTTGGGGTACTCTTGGCAGTGATACTGGAGTGGTTTTCCATTTCCTTCTCCAGATCATTTTACAATGAGGCAACTGAGGCAAATAGGGTTACATGATTTGGCCAGGGTCACATAGCTAGTAAGTATCTGAAGCTATATTTGAACTCAGGAAGAGGAGTCTTCCTGACTTGGGCCAATACTTCATCCACTGTGCCACCTAGCTGCCAGGACATAGTTGGCACTTATTAAATGTTAATTGATTATCATGATATCAGGAGAAAGTGATGAAAGTTAAGTGAGTTCCAAGTGTAGTATGCTTAGAGGAGGTCATGGACAAGAGTTAAAGGAAAAAATCAGCATGGATGGGTTGCAATCTACATGTTGAGAGGAAATGTCACATTCAGAAATCAGAGGTCCACAAGTTTAAGTGAGGATATGAGTATAGTTATTGTTAGGAAACCATTTTATAAAATATAAAGGACTATTTCTTAAATGGCCATACCAACCATAACAGAGCCCATTACAAATCCAAAACAGAGGGATGCACATTGATGTTCCTCCTGAAATTGGGTCCCAGGGAAATATGGGAGAGAGAAGCATGTAGTGGGAACTCTTACCTTCATAACCCAGCCCAAGCAGAGTAGGTCCAAATCACACATTGCTCCTCTTGGCCTTCCCCATCTCAATTACCTCAAACCCTTGATGTCTCTTCATGCAGAACTTTATCTCAGGTGAAGTCTAGTTAAAATGAGCTCAACATTGAAGCGGAAGAGGCACAGAAGTAGGAAAAAAGAGACAACACTAGCCTTAAGGAGGTATATACATTAGAAGGAGAGATTTAGTGCCAAACCTTAAACCTGGAATAACCCTGATTGTATGTATATGACTCTCAAGTCTCTTTTTGTCAGTCAACGAATATATTTATTAAGCTCTAATTATGTCAGTCACTACACTAAACTCTGAGAACACAAATACAAGTAAAAATAAAGGCAGTCCCTGTCCTCAAGGAGCTTATATTCTAATGGGGAAGACAACACATAAAAGGAAGTTGAAAAGGGGTGGGAGTGGAGGGTAACCTGGCAGGGTGGCATGATGGAGAAATCCAGAGGAGCCTGGTGGCAAATGAAGAGATGGCTGCCCCTTTCTTATTCACCAAGGCTGTACTTTTCCTACTACCTGATCCAAGCAAATAAAGTCAGAACAACCATATCGTGCTACTCATCTGAATGTCAGAGATCACCTAGCCCAATCCCTTCACATTACAACTGAGTAAACTGAGTAAAAAGAGTTAAAGCAACTTGGCCCAGGTTACATAGTAAGTTAATGGTAAAGCCAAAACTAGAACCTAGGTCTCCTGACTGTTCACCCACTGTTCTTTCCAATACAGCCTCTCTGCTGCCCCAATTTGCAGTATCCTGGGATGGTTTATCTCCCCCACCTACCCACCCATTCCTCCATACTCCACCCCCAGACACTCACTCTAAGTGTCTCCTCATCTTGGCCCACTCCAAGTTATCTAACCTAGGCATAATGAACATAGATCTAAGCCTAGAAGCAGGAGAAATGTCTTCTAATCCCACCTTTGATACTCATTAAGGCTGTGAGCATAGCAAATCACTCCTCTGAACCTCAGTTTCTTCATCTGTAAAGAGAGCATTGCACTAAGTAATCTCTAAGAACCCTTCAAGCTCTGGAATTCTGAGATTCTATGATTAATCCTCCTTAGAAAGAAAAATGCAAGACATCTTTAAAAAAAAACATTACAGCGGCATAAGAAATTCTCTTGAACCATGAGCCATGTACATGGGAGGAAATACATATAGCTAGGGAAGAATAAAGAATCATACAGGATTGTAAAAACAGTTCCAAAAAGGCTAATGCTAAAGATCATGAGCAATTTTAAAGTCAATTTTAGAAATGTTCCAGGTTGGGCCTGATTCATCATAGTTTATGTTCAACGGTGAAACAAAATATGACACTTGTAGGTTATTTAATGGTTAAGAAAAAGAAATTTACTTATCCATAGCAGAAGGATATTCAACAAAGGCTGAAAGATACTTCAAGTTGATTCTGCTCAGTGAAGCTTGCCAGAGTTTCCCATCATCATTATCATCATCATCACATCACCATCACCATCACCATCACCATCATCGCCATCGCCATCATCATCATCACCATCATCATCATCATCACCATCACCATCACCACCACCACCATCATCATCACCATCACCATCACCATCACCATCACCATCATCATCACCATCACCATCATCATCATCCTCCTCCTCCTCCTCATCATCATCATTATCCACCAGCCAAACCTCAAGGTTCCTCTGGAGCTCCTCTGAGTTGCTGTTTTGTACTCAGGAAATGAGGAAATTATGTCAACAATTTGAGCCTTTAGTCCCTTGAGTCAACCAAGTTTCAAGGAAGGTCTTAATACCTTTTAAGGATAAACTAGCCTAAATTGCATGAAGGGAGAGGTTAGGACATTGCTTGTGCCACAACCAATAAAGACGGTATAAGGCTATGTTCAGGATGAGATAGGCCACTGACCAGAGCAGATAGATAATATTAAGAGAAGGAAGAGGGAAAACAGTACTGCTTAACTCCTACTATGCCTGAATTTTCTTTGCCAAGGAGAGAAATCTTCAAAATGGAAAGGCTGGAATGAATATCATTAACAAAGAATTAAAGCTCAAGATAGAATAAGAGATGACAGAAGAGAATATAGCCACTTTAAGTGCATTCAAGTCTCCATACCAAGAGAGTTAACCCTTGAAGTAATCACAAAACCATGAATCATCTTTAAGAAAGATCTTTAAGAAGAGGGCACTAAAGACTGGAGGTCAGCAAATCCTGTCCCAGTTATTAAAAGAAAAATAAATAAATTCCATAGAACTGGAGATCAGTAAAATTTGTATCTATCCTTGGCAAAATTCTAGAATGCATTATTAAACAGAGAGTCTGGGAGACTTAGAAAAGAAAGAATTAATCACTAGGAGACAAAATAAGTTCACTAATAAACAGGCTATGCTCAAGTACCATCATTTTCTTTTCTGGCATCTGGTTACTAGACTGATAAATAAGGAAAATACCATATTCAGAGTATAACTGGATTTCATCAAAACAGTTAATAGTCTTTCATGATATCCCTGTAGGCAAGATGGAGAAAATTAGGCTGGATAACAAAGTTAAGTGGACTTGTGGTTGATTTAACAACCATTCCAAAAAGAGTGTTGCCTAATTGATTAATGTGAACTTGGAGGGAGGTTTCTGGTGCCAAGGGGCTTTGTCCTCAACTCTGTCCTATGAATATTTTCATCAAAAACTTGGCATGTAGAAGGTATGCTTTTTAAATCTCAGAGGACACAGAACTAAAAGCAATCACATGTTAGTTGACAGAATCAGGATTCAAAATGGTCTTGATAGGCTAGAATAATTAGCCAAAACCAAGGAGGAAGGAAGAAAACAAGCATTTATTAACTGACTTCTTTGCTGGATCCCCTTCCAGATCATGCCTTCTAAATAAAGGTGTCCCTCAAGGTTCTGTCCTAGGTCTTTTTCTCTTCTCCCTCTATATTACTTCACTTAGGGATCTCATCAGCTCCCATGGACTTAATTACCATCTCTATTAATTACCATCTCTATTCTGATGATCCCCAAACCTACCTTTCCTGCCCCAGAGTCTCTGCTGACCTCCAACCTCACATCTCCAAATGCCTTCCAGACATCTCACACGGGATGTCCAGCAGACATCTTAAACTCAATATATCCAAAAAAAAAACCCCTCATTATCTTTCCCCCTTCTTAAACTCAGTATGTCCAAAACACAGCTCATTATCTCTCCCCCAAACCCTCCCACCTCCTATCTTCCCTATTACTGTAGAGGGCAACACCTTCCTCCCATCCTCAGGCTCACAACCTAGGAGTCACCCTGGACTCCTCACTATCTCTCACACCCCCATATCCAAGCTGTTGACAAGGCCTGTCAATTTCACCTTTGCAACATCTCTTAAATAAACCCCCTTCTCTCCTCTGAAACTGCCACCACTGTGGTGTAGACCCTCATCACACCATGCCTTAATTATTGCAGTGGCCTGCTGGTAGGTCTGCCTGACTCAAGTCTCTCCCCACTCCAATCTACCTTCCATTCAGCTACTAAAGTAATTTTTCTAAAATGCAGATCTGACCATGTCACACACACGTGCGCGCGCGCACACACACACACACACACACACACACACAAACACACACACACACACACACACACACACACACACACACCATTCAATAAACTCCAGTGACTCCCTATTGCCTCCAGGAGTAAATACCAAATGCTCTGTTTGACATTCAAAGACCTTCATAACCTAGACCTTCCTATCTTTCCAGTCTTCTTACTCCTTCCTCCCCAACATATACTCTTCCAATTCAGTGAAACTGGTCTCCTGGCTGTTCCATTAACAAAACATTTCCATTTCTCAGGTCTGGGCATTTTCTCTGGCTGTCCTCCATGTCTGGAATGCTCTCCTTCCTCTGCTCCAATTGCCAAATTTCCTCATTTCTATTAAGTCTCAACTAAAATCCCATCTTCTAGGAAGTCTCCCCCAACCACTCAATTCCAATGCCTTCCCTCTGTTAATTATTTCCTATTTATCCTGTATATAGTTACTTTGTCTGTGTTTGTTTGCATGTTTTCTCCCCCATTAGACTGAAAGCTTCTTGAGGACAGGAGCTATCTCTTGTCTCCTTTTGAATCCCCAGCACTTAACACAGTGCCTGGCACATAGTGGGCATATAATAAATGTTTATTGATTGGTGGATTGGTTTTACAAATATTATCTTCTTTGATCCTCACAGCCCTGGGAGGCAGGTGCTATTATTATTTATTAATTTTATTATAATATATATCATAGTAATTAATTAATATTAATGATATTATTAATATTATTATCCCCATTTTACAGTTGAGGAAACAGAGGCAGACAGAAGTTAAGCAACTGGCCCAGGATCACACAGTAGTAAGTTTGTAGGATCAAATTTGAACTCAGGTCTTCCTGACTCCAGGTCCAGCACTCTTTCCACCCTATCTTTAACTAGCTGACTCTAGGTGAAATTAAGAAAATGGAATTAAACAGGGAAAAAGTTCCCTGTTCACCTCCATCTGGCCCTCAGATACATATTTTATATTTGTCAGCACATTAAGTGTATTTAAATGATATGTTTGGTACCATAGCCTTCCTCAAGCATCCTGGGAAGCATTCCTGCACCTCCTATCTTGAATCTCAACCTGACAGTGAACATTCTGGTGTCCTGAGACCATGCCCTATTCATTAGCAGAGAGATTTCGATAAGATTGTAGAGACAGGCATTCTAAGCTTCAAGATTCAGATAATGAGTGATAGCAGAATTCAGGAAAGGAAGAGGTCACTGTTAGCTAGGACGTCTTCTAGGAGGAGACAGGCCAAGACCTGAGGGTTGAAGAAGAGATGGGTTTTAGAGAGGTAAAAAATAAGTAGAAGGGTAAAGGCTTAGAGACAAAAGTAGGGTATACAGAAAGGGTGAATATGAGACAGAAACAGAAGATGATGTTAGGGAAGAGTGGAGGAAAAGTTGGGGGTGGGGAGAGGAGAGGAAGGGAGGGGAGGGTGGAGTATATGTTAGGAGGAACTCGAACATCAGTGTAGTTCAGAAAATGACTCTCGTATGCAATAGGGCTCAATAGATAAATCTAATTATGACAGATCCATAATGGGTAATCAGTGCCCAACTGCAGTAATTAACTCATCTTGGATCCCTGGCAACATCTATTTTTCTGGTCCTTTTAATTAGCTTTGTTCTGCTTCTATTTTCATTTATCTCTGTTATCCTGTGTGTAATTTTATGAGCTTCCTTAAATCCCTTTTGGAAGGAGGCTGGGTGTGTCAGAATTAATAAATTAGATATTGGGTTCTTTAGATATTGGATGCACATCCCCAGCCTTCTGAGATTAATATAAAGGGGGAGAGCCATGCCCTCTCGGCACATCCTCTGTTACATTGTCAACTATCTGGGCTGAATGGCCCAGAGGGTCCAAGCCAGCTCTTATGTTTTTAAGTGGTCACTGAAACACAGATGCTGATAGAATTGGGAACAGCTGTTAACAGCCAGATAGTCATGCCCCTCAACTAGCTGGACAGCATTATAAAAATGGGGAACTGGGCTCAAGCAAACACTTTGGGTTAAACATGGGTTTAAGATGCAGAGTGATCAACAACCCCAGGCCTTCACATTTAAGAAGGAGGAAGAGAAGGAAGAGAGGGAGGGAGGAAGGGAGGGAGAGAAGAAAGGAGGGAGGGAAGAAGGGAGGGACGGAGGGACGGAGGGAAGAAGGAAGGAAGGAAGGAAGGAAGGAAGGAAGGAAGGAAGGAAGGAAGGAAGGAAGGAAGGAAGGAAGGAAGGAAAGAAGGAAGGAAGGAAGGATAAAAACAAGGAGGGAAAAGAGAAGAAAAGAAGGAAGGAAGAGAGGCAAGGAAGGAAAGATAGAAGGGGAAGGGATAGAAGAAGGGAGGAATAGGACCTGGGGTCTTTGTCCTTGACAATTCAACAGTAGAGAAAGTAAACCAATGGGGCAGGGGGGAGAGGAGGGGAAAGAAAATATAATGTTTTCAAGACAGCAAAACCTTTACATAGTGCAAACTATAGATCTAAGTACCAAAGGTACAGAGAGTGAGTCAGGCCTGGTAGGGATCAATCAGGGAAAATTCACTTGCACAAAATTCAGAAGGATGGGGGTGGGGCAGGGGGGTAGACAGGGCTCAGAAGGGATAGGATGAGTGGTGGGAAAAAGAAGAAAGTGAAAAGAACAGGGTGCTTTTTCTGCTGCCTTGGGGGAGAAGAGTGGTAACAAAGCTACAGCCATATGTAGGCCAAGTACAGATAAATAAATTACAAGGAAGCAAACCCAGAACAGGAACATTCTCATTTCCAGGGCATTATTTATTCAGTTGGGCAGGTGGGCAGGCAGGCAGGTATACTTTCCTGAGGCCCTCTCTTAAGGATGCTGGAAACACCCAGAGGGCTCCATGCTAGAGGTTCACCTGTTCCATACTGAAATCTCTACTTTATCCTCACCACAACCTGATGGGATCAACAGAACTGGAAGCTTTATCCCTGTTTGGCAAATAAGGAAAGTGAGGCACCAAAGGATTAGCAAATGATATCCTGTCATTCAGGGCCATAACAAGCTACCAAGGGGTCAACACCTCTGGCCATTCCCAAAAGAGAAACAGGATGGGCAGGAAGGAAAAGGACCTGAGTGCTTACCTTTGGGAAGCTGGGGAGGGATCAGCAATGGCTTGGCTTCAATTGATGTGCCCCACCTTTTCTGAGAAGGAAAATCCCTGGCTAAGAAAGGTGGTTGTTGTTGTCAATCCTTCATTTTCGAAGAAGACCATGACATCAGGAAGGTGATGCCATGACATGCAAGTGAACTGGATTTAAGTGAGGGAGAGCTGTGTAAAATCACCAGCCTCACTTTCTCCTCCAGAGCCATCTGGGTCCAGTGGTGAGTTATAGATCAGGATGACTGGAGATGGCCCAGGATACAGTGGGAGACCTTGGCCTTTTAAGCAAAGGTATTTAACAGGTCTCAGTTTGACTGAAGCAACACCCATTCAGTGATTAAGGCAAGGTAAGAAATGAAGCAGAGAATGGCCTATTTACCTAGTTCAAAAAAAGATATCAGTCTGAGAGGGGAAGACCCTCAGGATTTCTGGCCAAAACCAAAACAATTGCTGTTTACATTCATTCTGAGTCAATCAGGGCCCGAACAGTGACCAAGTAGGGCTTAGCCTGGGACAGGAAACACAAGAGTACTGAAGGAAATAGAAGAACCACTCAAAGAAGCACAGACCAGGGTTCTTTTCTCATCTCAGTTTTACTCTGGAGCCTGAAGGCAAGTTGGAGCCCATCCTATATATTGGCATCCTCATCTTTCAAAGGGAGGTGGATTGTAAGGTTGTCTCTAATGTAGATGTCTGGGAAAAGATTAAGGTAAGGTCCTCATCTCCTGGGCTTCCTCCAAAGCTTGGGGCTTGGAAGTATTTAGGAAAGAGTTCTCATTTCTTCTCCATCTAAGGCAAAGTCCTTTCTTATTTTGTTTAGACTTGTATGTGTGTAGCAGGACTTTGGTGTATGCAGGCTACCTAAGGTGGAAGAACCCACCTGGGAGACACCAGAGACTTGCTTCTTGGTTGTGGGAGGACTGGAACACCCATATTGGCCTACCATGTGGTTGAGACCAGCCTCCTTCCATTTGGTTTCATGGCTGGAATTGAGTCTTTTAAAGTACCGGACTGGGAGAGTCTCTCTGTCTCTCTCTATCTGTTTTTGTCTCTGTTTCTCCCCCTCTGTCTATTTGTCTCCTCTCCTCCCTAAGTGGCATGTGGTATCCAAATGTGAAGATCACAATCACCCACAGCTTGGGTCTTTTCCCTTCCCCTTAGGCCCTGTGGTACCAAGAAGCAGGCTTGAGTTTGGTCTGTTCCATTTATCCTTTTCAGGTCTAGGTACAGGGGGATGGAGTCCCTGGACCTGAGAGTTCGGGCCTGGGAAGCCCAAGCAGGTCTAATGCTACTTAGGAACTGAGTTAAACTGTGAACCTAATTCTTGTCCCTTCCCCAGAGAGCAAAGTAGTACAGGAGGGATTATGCCCCTGAGGTGTTAGGATGATATTTGTATGTTTGCTCATGCTGAATTTATCTTTGAAGTTTTGCTTGCTTGTAGCTGTTTTTCTTTTTTTTTTTCTTTTTGAGGGGGGAAGGCAGGGCAATTGGGGTTAAGTGACTTGCCCAAGGTCACACAGCTAATAAGTGTGACGACTGTCTGAGGCTGGATTTGATCTCAGGTCCTCCTGGCTCCAGGGCCGGTGCTCTACTCACTGAGCCACCTAGCTGCCCTCTCTTGCGACATTTTTGAAGTAAATATTCCTTTGTAAAAGTGAACCTATCAGCTAGTTAAATGGAACTGTGGTGCTTAAGGACCTCTACAATCTGGGGGATACCAAGCAGGGGCTTGAGTCAATGGAAGAGGCAAGTTAGAACTCTCAGCCCCCGTAAGGGTGCCAGAGAACCCTAGGGGTGGGCCAGAAATGTAACACACCTAGTCTTCAGGCAATGGAGGCCAGTCACAGTTACATGTGTACACACACAAAGGAGGAAGGACTGGCCACGGAGTCCTGGAAGCACGTGATGAGGAACCTCTTGCTTCTGGAAGTTCCCATTCATTTGAAATGGAGGGGCCCAACTCTCCACTCCAGAACATTGACAGGTATTCTTTTTTTCCTGTTCTCTAGTGAAGAAAAGTGCTTTTAATGGGATGCTAAGCCAGAATTGAGAGTGCCTTCAAAAGGCTCCAAAAGAGAAATTCAATGTCTCTTTCCTTCCTTCTAGTCATGAGATGTAGTTAAGTCTCTGAACTCTAGAAGGCCAATAATGGGGGGCTGGGGAGGGGGGACCCCCAAAGGACTTCCCACAGCAGAGCACTTGGCCTAGGCAAACCTGTGCCTGGGAAGGGGCTACCTCCTGTTAGTATCTTCTTTCCTTTGTCACCCAGCCTTGTGAGACCTCAATAGCTACAGTAACTGAAGTCCATGTCAGAGTTTGCCAGCAGCTAAGCACAGGTAGCTAGGTAGCAGCGGATAGAGCATCAGGCCTGGAGTCAGGAAGACCTGAGTTCAGATCTGGCCTCAGACACTTACTAGCTTGGTGACCCTGGGCAAGTCACTTAATCCTATTTGCCTCAGTTTCCTCATCTGTAAAATGAGCTGGAGAAGGAAACAGCAAAGTGCTCCAGTTCTTTGCCAAGAAAATTCCAAATAAGATCACAAAGGGTCAGATACAACTGAAAAAGACTGAACAATAACAGTGAGTTGGGATGAGGAGTATAGCCTAGAAGGGTGGACTATAGAATAGCCCATCGACGGCAGCCAAGATGCTGTACTCCTGCATTTTCTCTTACTCCAGCCAAAGACAATAGAGCATTTGGAAGTGAACTCCTTATATGTGCTCTTAAAATCCTGAGAGGGAAATGAAACTGTTTCTTGAATTGCCAGTGTTAGTGGGACTTGGGATAAGGCCCTCTTAAAGCCTACATGGGCTACATGTTACTCTTCCCTGCTCCTAGACTATAAGCTCCTAGAGGGCATACCTTTGTAGTTCCAGTACTTAGCATGTTTTTTTTCAATCAGAACTGTGACTTCATTGGTATAAGGAACTCCTCATGAGCAAACCTTGTCCCTCTTACTAATACATATTGGTGATTGCACTGCAGCTTATAATCTTGGAGAGCTGCCTGGGCACACTTTTTTATTGTTATCCCCAAACACACCCAAGACCCAAGTCCCATACCCAACCTCACCATCCACCATATCTCAGAATCCCCATGAATTTTCCTTATACAACAGTCACACATTAAAGAGCCAATATAAGAATTTAAGTTGAGTGAATGCCCATCAATTGGTGAATAGCTGAACAAGCTGTGGTATATAATTGTGATGGAATACTGTTGCACTATAAGAAATGATAAGCAGGATGATTTCAGAAAAACCTGGAAAGACTTATGTGAACTGATGCAAAGTGAAGTGAGCAGAACCAGGAGAACATTGTATACTAAAACAGCAGTACCATATGATGATCAGCTGTGAATGACTGAGCTATTCTCAGCAATACAAAAATCTAAGACAATTCCAAAGGGCTCATGATGAAAAATGCTATCCACTTCCAGAGAAAGAACTGATGGAATCTGAATGCAGCTTGAAGCATACTTTTTTATGTGGGTTTTTTTTCTTTTGATCTGTGTTTTCTTTCACAACATGATTGCACATGTATAACCTATATCAAATTGCTTGCTGTCTTGGTAGCGGGGAAGAAGGGAGAGAATTTGGAACTCAAATTTTTAAAAAATGAATATTAAATATTGTTTTTACATGTAATTGGAAAAAAATAAAATATTGAGAGGCATTACAGCATAATGGATTCAAATCCCACTTCAGTCAGCTCTATGATCCTGGGAGGAGCAGGAGGAGCAGGAGGAGGAGGAGAAGTAGTAGTGGTAGTAGTAGTAGTGAGGGATACAGACTTAATGATTCCTTCCAGCTCTAAATCTATGATCTTATAAACCTTACATTTCCTAAGAGTATGAGATTTAGAACCAATATCATCATTTTATAGATGAGAAAACTGAGGCCCAGAGAGATTAATGTGACTAACCTAAGGTCACATTTCTATTTAGTGATGGAGTCTGAGATAGAACCCTAGACTCATGATTCCTAGTCCAGTGGTTTTTTTCCATTGTAAGAAGCTGCCTCTTATGCCTGGTACTGGAGTTGGAACAAGGATGATGGTCTGGGTGGGGGAAGGATGGATGCCTGCTCCCTGAGTATTTCTCTGGCAGCTACCCAGTATTCTTCAGTCCACTGGAGAGAAATGGATCTAACACCCCTTCACCACCACAAGGCCTAGCCCAAAGCAAGGATGATTCAGGATAGTGCTTATGGACCATAGCTGGGGTAACTAAAGAGTCTTTCTCAGGACATGGGCAAACGACAGGCCACTCACCCCTCCAACCATCATGAGGCCTCAAATATTACTCCTGGGGCTCTCACGCAGAGAAACTAGGAAAATGAGCTCTTTTCCCATGCAACACACATTGGAAAAATAAAAACCCCATTCAGAGCCTCCCTCTTTCCTTCCTGCCAGTGAGCAGCCGTGATGCCACAAACATAAGGAAAATATTAGAGGGTTTATTTCCATCAAGTCCTCCCCTCCCCCACTTCACTCTGATTTCTCCCATCATTTTGGAACAGCCCCACAACAGAGTAGTGAAAGAATGCTTCCTAGGCATGCTTCAATACCATTGGCCAAGGGCTGTTGGTAAAGGATATATATTATTTATCAACCTCATAAAGGGGAGTTTGGGATGCTCTGAGTTTATAAACTAGAATGGTGGCCATTTATGTAGAAAAGTAGCTTTGTCAGAGATACAGTGAAGCTGTAGGGTGGTGCAGTGGTTAGAGCACCAGGCCTGGAGTCAGGAAAACCTGGAGTTCAGATTCAACTTCAGACATTCTGTGTGACCCTGGGCAAGTCATTTAACCTCTGCCTCAGTTTCCTCAGCTGTAAAATGGGGATAACAATAGCCCCTTCCTCCTAGCGTTGTTGTGAGGATCCAATGAGATAATGATTCTAAAGAGCTTTACACAGTGCCAGGAATGTAATAGGCAAAATGTAAATGTTAGTTATTATTAGGAAATGGAATTAAAAGTACCATCAGCTGGTTGCTGTGTCTTTGGGGTTTGTTTGTTTGTTTGTTTGTTTTAAAGTCACAAGAAGCTAGTTCCTCTGCCAGATGAAATCTGTTCATTCCTAAGCCTAATTTTATCATCAACCAGAGAAACTGCCGACTTCTTTTCCAACCACTATGCTTCCTGCTTTAACATTTATCATCAGAAAAGGGGAAGAGAAAATGGGTGTTGGCCTGACCAATATCACAGGCTGATCTCTGTCCAACCCAGCCCGAGGCACAATGATCTAGATATCTTTACACCAGGGCATCTCCATCTTTTCTGTTCCATGGACCCCTTTGCCAATCTGGTAAAGCCTATGGACCCCACGCAGACATAGAATTACAAAGGAAACCAGTTCTATTGAAATAGTTATCAAGATATTGTCTTAAAGCAAGCTCAGGCCTCAGGTTAAGTTTCTGCTCTAAACCAAGTGCAGGATTTGCTTACCCTTGAGGGTCCTGAACCAAGAAATGGGAGCAAGAGGAAAAATTTCATCATTAAAGAGAAAGAGAAGCAAATGAGCTGGGACTAGGATTTGAAAAGTCCCTGATCACACCTAGAATATCCAAATCCTTTTCAGCTACCTCCCTGGGAGAAATGATCATAGGTGCTCACCTAACCCAAACCCTCATCACTGCCTTCAGCACTGAGAGCACAGCTGAGCCTGCCAAAGGACTACAAGCACAGCCCCAGCTCACCAACAGGCTGCAAGTTCTTTGATTTGTAAGTCAGTCATCTGGAGGTTAGAATTCTTTTTCCACATAGAAGCAATGTTCTAAACGGTGGTACTGTGGGACAGATCTACCTTAGGCCAGTCAAATGATTCAGTCTTAGGGTTATAATGCTTTGAGACCATCATGGACCACAAAATGCAATTAAAAATTATGTTACTGACATAAATGGATAAAAAGGATACAGTTCCTAAAGTTTAAACAGTATTCTCCTCCACCTTAGCGTTCACCAAGCTAACCAGCCCATGGCCACTCGGTCAGAAAGGCATTCTTCCACAGGGCAAAAGGAATTCTGTTAAAACCTCTAGCAGCAATGCTCCTCAGGCTACATTTTTCATTCCTCTGGAGGCAAGGAAACAAAATAGTTTCCCCATCCACTTAAAGGTGCTGATGCTGCCTGGGTGTCAGATCCTAAGGCTAGACCACAGAGGCCTATTTAGCCTTTAGTGTAACTGAGCTATTCTTCCCAACTAATCATGTGCAACACATTTCATTATGGTATGAACAATGGAAATTTTATACTTAAGGCAAACATTTATTGAATAGTCATTCATAAAATGCATTGTTCTTATTCATCAAACCAAAGAGACTGAAACGTAATTTAAAAGTATTACCAACTAAACCTTGCTTTAAAAATACAAACTTTGCAGGGGGCTCCTTTTAATCAAACATTTCTTGTTATCCCAAAATACAAAACAACCTTATCAGCCTTATCTTTTTGGCTACAAATAAAAAGCTTTACAACTGATGCCTACTCCCCTAATCCCTTATTTTGTCATAAAGGCCAGTGTCGGAGTTTAAAAACTGGTGATTAGTGACTCATTCTTTTAAAATTTAAAACTTTAACTTTTTTGCCTTCCTTTTCTGAACCACCAAAAGCCTCTGAATCACACAATATTGCCTAAGCCATGGAAAACAGTGGCCAGAGGACTCAAAAGAGAAAAGACAATGTCTAGTGGATTATTCCCTGACCTAGCTGCAGTTGGCTAGAATGAAGGTGTCGAACAAGTGGCCAGCAACACTCCTGAGTACAGCCTGAACCAGACAGAATGTAATTAGGAAATATTTAACAAAACAAAATATAATAAAAGAAAGATAACATTACATTTTAAAATTAAATCAATATGCTATCCACAGAGGTTTAGTGGTCCTTGTTTCTATTTGGATTTGATACCACTGGGTTAGAGGACCCAGGCAGGAGCCAGGAGGGTAGATAGAGGGTTCTGGAGATGAAGCAGCCCCATGGAGACACTAGAAGGTACCACAGAGCAAAGCACAAGATCCACCATCTTTTTCACGTAACAGAGCCTCATGGAAGGAGAAGGAAGTGGGAGAAAAGGTGGAAGCCACGGCAACCAGAAGATCCCCATATACCAAGAAAGCCACTCTTACCATCAGCCGGCTCTGGATTACTGGCAGCCCTGCGGCTTGGCACATTAACGCCCCCAGCCTACCCCATTCACATGTCTATGCTAATAGAGCCCATCTAAATTCTGCCTCCTAGGATTAAGTGCACGTATGGAATCAGAAAATGGGGGGAGAGAGAGGGCTTTCCCCTGTTAAAGGGCATAGGATCAGCCCTAAGCAGCATTTCAAAAGAGGAAAAGTTTATTTGGACATAACACCCACACCCTTTCTGTACCAAGAACTGAAAAACTACTGTTGTAGAACATATTAATTTATCCTCAAAAAACAAACAAAGGTCTTCAGAAAGACCTGGCAGCTGGAGGGATTGGTATTGATTCTTCTACAGTGTGGTATGGGCTTCTCGAAGTTGGAAGAATTGTGAAAAGACCAGTAAAAAAGAGCCGCTAACCATTGCTATGAAGAAAAAATGCTTGTAAGACTACACAAACACTAGAGTACCAAAGGCAAGAAAAAAGTAACTTTCACAAATAAAACTCATTTTTTCTTAAAGATTGTACCAAAACCTTTGTTATAAGAAAGGAAAATTTTCATAAGATTATAAAATATTGAACAAAAAATGTTTTGATAAGTTTTTCCTTTCAGGTAGTCAGAAAATCTTGTCCCCTTGAGGGAATGATGAACTAGGATAAATATACTAATATACTGAGAAGCAGAATTGTTCCAGAATTAGGGAGTTCCAAAATGGAGGCGGAATACCTCAACATGAACTTGCACCATGCTGCTCATCAAAAAAGACTAAGAAATTTATTCAAGGGATAGTTATGAACATATTTTAATAGGCTGAGAACTCACCAGATTTAAATCCCATTGAAAATCTATATGTGCTGCGATCAAGGCCAGACTTGAAAAATGGAAAGTTCATCAAGGCTGGCTTAACATCTGATGTGATAAAAGTGTACTAACATGAGGAAGAATGAAAGAATGTGACAAAAGTAGGTGAACTCAATACAAAACCATGTTAAACAAATGATTAGAGCTAAAGAAGGATGTTACACGTTAAAAGCTTTTTTAAATGTAAAGATGTTCCATGGTTTATTATATGTTATCTTAGGCACTTAATAAATGGGTGTTGACTTGATATTTAAAATTTTAGTTACTTTGCTTTGTCCCAATTAATTTGCACAACACCGTACAGCTGGTTTACTTCCCTATTTCTTCTGCCTGTGTAAGGGAGGGGAAAATATCGTTTCCAACTACTCTCTTTCCCTACTTGAGGTAGCCACAGAAAGCTACTCTAAGAAAGTCAAGTAAGTAAAATCAGATAACACAGGTGATGAAGTATTAATGTACTAACAAAATGTTAATACCTTGTGATCCCTGAAGGAATTAAATGAACAGTCTCATGATGGTGATCAAAAGTTGGACATATCTTCACAGGGCTTTATGCAGTTAATCCATGAAGGGCTTCAAGCCACAAAGTGAAAGAGAACCCCAGCTTCAGAGGTTGTTAACCTGAGGTCCATTTTTAATGTTTCAATAACTGTATTTCGATAGAACTGATTTCCTTTGTAATCTTATATGTTTCATTAAATGCTTTTAAAAGCATTATTCTGAGAAGGGTTCCAGGCTTCACCAGACTATCCAAAGGGTCCATGACACATACACACAAAAAAAGGGCTAAGAATCTCTGCTTTAGAGGGAGAAGAGGAATTTTTATCTCCTTTCTCTTTTCTCCTCCCACCCTCACCTGCCATGTGGTTTTGAAAGGAGGATCAGAGACATACATTCGAACCACACACAGTTACAGAGAAGCCGTCACTAGAAGAAGAAGTCAACCTCCAAGAAAGGATCTTCTGGCAGCAGAGAAGAGAGTTATCTGGGTACCTGAGAGAGCTAACCTTGGCAATTGAGAGTAGAGCACTGGAGAGGAGCAGACCCTGGGAGCCCAGCTGAGCTGTCTGTCCAACAGAAACAATGTACCTAGGCTGGAGTTTCATGAAAATGCCACATGGAGAGAGATAACATCCAGGTCTTGCGGTATCACAATTGTACCTTGGCAACATGTGTTCACCATATGTGTCCTCAGTATCATTATACTCTAAGTTTGTGTCTACTCTTCCCAAGAATGCTGTGCATGTTGTAAAGAGGAGGGGGATGTTTTATAGCTACTATTCTTCCTATGCTATATTAATAATTCCTTTATCGAATGAGTGAATGAATAAAGTATTTAAGTGCTTACTAAGTACAGCGCACTGTGCTAAGTGCTGGGGACACAAACAGAAAAGTCAGACAGTCCTCATCCTCAAGGAGCTCATGTTTACTAGGGGAGACACATATAAAGAAGGTATTAGATGGAAAGGTTCCATAGTTGGTCCTTAGGATGCGGCAGACATTCTTTAAAGTTACTGAAAAACTAAACTCGTATCAGTTTCTGATGTTGAACCATTTCATGGTACCTAGAGCATTAGTGGCAAGAACATTCTTTCTGGTCTTCAATAGATGTGGCCACATCGCCTGCAGTAGCAGTGACCAAGAAGTATCTCCTCAGGGATTACTTCCCAGGATGATGGCTTAGGCACTGGGCTGGAAGGATTGCTATTACAAAAGCTTTTAGGTTCAGGGCCCTGGGACATTTCTATCAGAGCCTGAAGAGAAACAATGTCTGACTTGCTTGGCACATTCTGTCTCCCATATCTCCCTCAAGGTGCCTCACTGCTTCAGCTAGACTGGCACAGCTGCCCTTTGAGGGGCAGCTGACTTGGGCAGCTGGTGGGAATGCCTGACTCCTTCTCTACAGGAATTAGTTCCTCAGGTGATGGCTGTGGAGACTGGGCTGAAAGTAGCACCACTAGTCTAGGGGGTACTTCTTTTCCCAGGGCTTCTGTGCTCATCTATCTTTGGTGGCAGTTGGTCAGAAGTCATTGCTGGTAGTAATGAGAAAGGTGAGTCCCTCATCCACAATGATTTTTTTCTCTCAATGATGGCTAGAGTAGTTGGGCTAGAAGCAAGTCTGGTGGTTTGATGGACACTGCTATTCCTAAGGCTCTTGGGCTCCAGGTCCTGGCCCCTTTCCATTGGGGACTGCGAGGAGATAATGGTTAAAGTGGTGGTTGATGTCTGCCCCATCTGTCACATGCTGCCATCTCTCCCTCAACGTGCCTTGGTGCTTCAGCTAACCTGGCTTTCCTGTCCTGTGATTATTATTTTGAGCTATTGTGTCTACTGACTGACTGTTAAGGGGAAGTATACTTATGGGGGCTCATGGGCTAGAGTGTTATAAAGGTAGCCCCAAAGGATATGCTTTGAGCATAACTGATATTTAGGGACCCAACCTGCAAGTTGGGGGAATAGTTAGGGGAGTAGCCCAGAAAGAGTATTATATATTGCATTTTCAACTCCTCCCTCCCATAGGCTATCCCCCAGTCCTGGAATGTCTCCCTCCTCACCCCATATTCTTGGAATTCCTAAGTCTTTTCAAGGTTCAGCTCACATGCCACCATCTAGAAGTATTCTTTCCTGTTGATTCCAATTGTTAGTTCCCCCCTACCCTCTGCCTCCTGGAAATTATTTTGCATTTCTTTTGTATTATCTTATCTAAATAAATTTTGTTTCATTCTCTCCACCCTCCTGTAGTGAGAACAAATTTGTGGCTTGACATAACTAACTCCATTTTGTTTTACACCACCATTTTGTGGTGAAGTGTTTTGAAACTTATCTTTCATAACTGACTTTTCAATATTAAGATAAGCATATGCACAGTATAGGTTGGTAAACAACATATGTATGTTTATAAACAACTGATAAACGTATGGGTCCCCCAAATAGGACAGACCACCAATGGGAAATTTTGGTAAACAACCTTGTCATTAGCTTATGTCATCAGGTATCAATCCAATTAATTGGTAAATGAATTAGATCACTGACCACCAATCAAAATTTGGGTACAACTGGCTAATGCCCATAGCTAGAACAACAAGAAACCCACCAGAGGCCCTAGCCTTCAACATACACCTGGATCCTGACTAGGACAGACTCTTGTATTCCCTCCACACTTGAGACTCAGATGTTCACTTGAGAATAGTACTGGTTGACTGATGGAGATTCTGTTTGCTAGATGGCTACCTCAGAGGAAGATACACACCCACTCTGGCTGGGCAAAGAGGAAGCCTTGTCATTAAGTATCAGTATTAGATATGCTTACTAGGAAGCCCTTCTTCCTAGTGGAGTTGATGTTTGTGTGGTCTAATAGATGATATAAACAAATGTTTAGATGTATATGATTGATAAAATTTGATTGCATGCATTGAGAAGTATAAATCTAATTAGTGTTTTTCTTCCACTACTTAGCATATGTTACAGGCAGGCATACACCTGTGTTTCACCCTTGCACCTTCCAAGTAAAATATAAACTCCTTGAACACTGGCCAGCTCATAGTAGGTAATTAATATGTACTGAATTGAATTGAAATGAACACTTTGCTGGATCCACGACTGTCTCATTGTGGATGCTCCCTCTACTATGGAGCATCACAACACCTGTGAACCTTCTCATCTGCGCTTCTTGCCCATGTTCTTCCATGAATCTTCCATAGAGGAGCTCTAAAATGCTGGAGGCCTTCCTCTGGTCCTTTAGGTGTTGCTTACACTTTTATCTTGTGACAGTCCTCTGGCTTAAGGGAGTCCCTTTTGGGAGGACAAAAGTTCCTTTTTGACCTTTGTTTTCTAGGACTGGGTTCACAGTGTCCAAGACCCCGCCAGGGCTGTAACTGTCTCCTGTCTGGGGATCAGGTTTACGTCTCAAGAAAACCCTATGAGCCATCCAGAAATGTTGGAGAAAACAAACCTCTTAATGAGTTCGATTGCCATGAAGAATATGTCATAACAATGCGGGCCAGTTCAATATCCAAATTTTAGACCACTTGAAAGGACCTGTGCCCCTGGGAGCTCCAAAGCAGAGCCACCCTTATGTGAATTTATTCTATGCTAATATGTATATGTCTGACTTGTATATTGAGTCCCCTTCACCCCTCCCCTTCCCTTACCCCTCCTCTCTTACTCTTCTCTATTATTTATTAATTAATAAAACTTCCATAAGTAGGCCTTACAGAGGCAATAGTGTATGCAGGAGGAATGGAAGGGTCTTTTCCTCTTCCCACCACTGCCGGTGTTGCTATTGCTGCTAAAGGAGGTGGGGTTGCCAAGACTGGTCCTTTTCTGGTAGCTACTGCTGTCTCAGACTCTGCCTCCTTTGGGTTAAGGCCAATATCGGTGAGACTTACTATAATTTAGTAAAACCTGAAAAAATCTAATCTGGTTGGCCTTTCAATAAGCAGCTCATGTGGTAAAAACTTGTTCAGACCTTAGGGAGCTAACCTTATAAACAACAGACCTATAAGAAGAATATCAAAGTAGGCTTATTGAATTTTTGTCTTCACTTATCACGTCTCTTTCTATCAAGCCCTAATTATTGCAACATCTAGAAAAGATGTAGCACTGTGCAAACCCAATGTTGCACATTAATATATAACTACCAGCAATAGGATTGTAAGCCTAAGAATTCATTTGCTTAGTTGCTTAAGATAGGATAGGAAGTTGACCACAACTTCCGATTAAAAACAGTAAGATCTTTCATACTTGCATTCTATGATAATAACCTAGCGATGTTTTAGTATTGCAAAGATAAAAACTGCAGTGCAACTGTCCTGATTATAGAAATTTGCAATGAAAGGGAAAAGAGGAAATAGAGTTACGACAAAATCAAGACCAACCCTTCAAGGGCACAGACTGACCTGATATAAGCATTGAAGAGGAAAACTCTCTTAGCTCTGTCTGACTCCAGATAAGGGTCATAGTTGACCTTTGTTTTGAAATAGCCAATTATATAGCAAAGTTCCACATTATTCACAATATATTATAGCCACACTCAGAATTAACCAGGTGGGAAGATTACCTGTTCAAAAAGGAAACAGCACAACAGGGAAATTGAGTCAGGAGGATCCTACCATCACCTCCACAAGATCATCCCTTCAACTTTCCCAGGCACAGACAGACATCCACCCATAGCAACTCTCAAACCACACTCCCTTTGGGCAATACATACATTTCCATTGAATGATGGATTACTGACTTAATGACAATCCAATCATACCTGAAATCAAAACTCAGAACAATATTAAATAACAGTCCCAAAAGATTTTGCCTCAAATAGCAAGTCTCATTAATCAGAGCTTAGAGCTAGATGCAATAATTAATATTATTTTTTCTTGTTGTTGCAATAACAGTTAATAATAAAAAGTTTACTGGGCCTTTTCCAAAACACTTATTCAACATTTTTTTCTTCTTAAATCAATTAATTAATGTTATGACAACAGCTTCTAATAATTTTGTTAATTTCACAGCATCCAGATCAAAAGAGGAGTAAATTTTCTAATGATAGAATTACATCATCCTCTTAACAGAATTTCTTATATGTTTCCCAAAATTCACAATACAGGGAAAATTTAGAAACATAATAACATATACAATACTATGGATTTAAAATGTCCAAGAATGACATCAATTCAATTAAATTAATCTCCAAATTATCTCACATAAAAAGTCACTTCATTTAGCTTATCAGTTTTGCCATTCTATACTGATTGCATTCAAGACCAGCATAGAGTAGGTTTGATCCAACTGCACTTTTAACAAAACTTTTTTTTTCAACTTTTGGACTTCACTGATAATACTTTCAAACCAACTTCAGTTCCATTTCTTTGCCAGTGAAATCACTTTTGTCCCTTGTACTAAAATGATAAATCTGTCACTCTCCAGGTGAAGAAGGTCTAAGTGGTATTTTCATGCAACTTTCACAGTTTTATTCTTATTTCTCCTTTAAAAATAAAAAGAAATTCTGTGGAATGATACCCTCAAATCTCATTAAGATATTTCAACTTTTACAAAAACATCCAAACCACAATTTGGAAATCCACAGTAGAGAAATTACATTTCAGTCACAAATTTAGTCTCTAATTAGTTTACAATGTCATTTCTGCAGACTAGGAAAGGATTTCTTTTCCTCTTATGTGTCTCTTGACTGGCTCCCAAATTGACCAAAGTTATAAATGCAGGGAGAGACACCATTTTTTTTAAAGCTTTGAAAGTTCCACAGAAAAGTTTCCATTCTTCATAGCCTTTTTCCTTTGGCTGATCACATCACAGGAAAAGTCACTTGGACTTATCATGACACAAAACACAGACAATACTAACAAACTACTAGACATTATACAGATAAAGCACTTCTCACTTCTAGTTACCAGTAATCTTTTTGCTCTTTTTTGTCCTACTTAAAATGAGGATCTCCCATAAGCTATTATAATAAATGAATCTGTCAGGAAAGAAACTCCCATTATCTGTCTATTGCCAGAATATCCCTGCAACCTAGCACAAAATGAGCCCATTTCACTTCCTTGGCATTTACGTAGAAAATGAAAGTAGGAATTAGTAACCCTCTCTTGGTCCCCCCACAGTTGACTAGGCTGGGGTTGCCGGCATGTCATCTCCATCAATGAGGCTACCACCACTCCAGACACAGGAGTTTCATCACCAAAGTCACTCTGGGATGAAATAGGCATCCCTATTCCTTGGGGTCCAAGTCATTGGACTTTCTATCCCCAAGGCACATGGGGAAACACTTGTCCTAAGACATAGGACAACTCTGGAATTTTTTCCTCTGAAGTGATTTTTAAATGTCACTTTAATCTTCTCCTAAAGAACTAGACCCTAGAAAACCGGGACTTAAAAACTGAGAAACAGGACAAAAAGAAAAAAAACATACAGATAGTTTGTCTTTCAAATATAAGGAGACCCCATAGGTGATTCCAATTCTCCTCCAGATTTTTCTGGAAGGTACCCAAATATTTGTTCCTAATGACTTAAATCTACTGAGGATTCTCTGTCCATTTGAACTGCCTACATTGTCCATATTATTCCAGCATCCTGCTGACTATGACAACTGTACAACTATTTTGTGACAGTCCTTTGCCATAAAAGAGTCCCTCTTGGGAGGACAGAGATTCTCCCTTTTGATCCTTGCTTTCTAGAACTGGGCTCATAGTGCCCAAGCCCCCACTGAAGGTGTGACTGTCAAAAGGGTGAGTCCCTGTCTGGGGACCAGGTTTATGTCTAAGGAAAGGCCCATGGGCCAGCCAGAAACATTGAGGAAAATAAGCCCCCTAATGAGTTTGATTATAATGAATAATATGTCATAACAACGGGGGTCAGTTCAATATTTGAGTTTTATTGACAAACAATAGAGAAGAATGGGAGAAGAGGGACCCAATATACAAACCAAACATATACATATTAACATAGAATAAAACTCACATGAGAGTGGCACTGTATTGGGGAACAAAAGGGCATGAGTCCATTCAAGTGGTCCATTAAGATGGGAAGGCTTGATCCCATGGGAGCAGCATTTTCCCAGGAAGAGGGAGTAGGATACTTAAAACCTGATCTCAGTGGCTGCCTGGAGCTAAGATTTGCATATGAAGATTCAGAACACATAGGTGGTAGGGAGGGATGGGGAAACAAACCGGTAATTGGCAAGGTATTATTTTTGGCTGCACAGCTATATTAACCTTAAAATTTTACTGTCAGTATTTTTCCATGGCCTAATCTTATAGATGGTTTCCCCACATCGATTTTATGAACTACAGCCTTCCTTAACAGGACACTGACATGGTGGTCTTAAGACCACTAGGCCTTATCTTACAACAACTTTCCATCTCATCACCTGAGTTCTCACTATATGTGACTGACCCACCTTCTTTTCTAGCCATACATGATGTCCTCAATAACATCTTTTATAAAACTTCTTGCATTCGAATCATCATTGGCAACGTGCTACAGCCCACTTATAGTTGCTACACATTTTTCTACTATCCTTTGTGTCTCTTTACATGGCATGATATGCCACGATTAACTGCCATATACCAGGCCCAGGAGATTATTGGTGTTTAAAGAATTGCAGTTTGTGATGATTGAAAGCCCTGTGCACGTGCACATTGTTATCCATATATGGTTCCTCTCTAAGATATGTGTGCTAAAAGGACCAACTCAATGGCACAACCGTACAACTGCATGTCATCATTTGGGCTATATAAATTCTTCGTCCATGTGGATGACTAAGCTTTTGAGAAGGCCCTTTAATGTTTGGGAACTTAATACAATCAGCACAAAAGTATCCTCAAATTGGAGCATCTGAAGAATTCCATTATTTATGGGAAATCCGTTTTCCATTTGGACTTCTCACAGAATATCACTCATGACAATGGCAAATACCCTAAGCGAGCATATGCCTCCTTGTTCTGTGTCTATGCAGAGGTAGTAGGATAGAATGCTGAACCCCGGGTCATGAAGATCTGAGTTCAAATCCTGCCTCCCTCACTAGCTATGTGGCCTGGGGCAAATCATTCTGTTCCCTACTTTCATCCTCAGTAAAATGGAGATAATAAAGTAATAGCACTTACACCTTAGGGTTGTTGTGAGGTTCAAGAGACAGTACTTCTAAAGCACAGTGCCTGGAACACATTAGGAGCTTCATAGGTTTGTTTCCTTTCCTTTCCTTCCTATATTGTTATTGACAACCAGGTGATCCCTGAGTAGAGTTCTCTCTGTGGTTACAACTATCAAGGTTCTTTTCTTGAATGAGTTTAACGTACACGGAGGAAACCTAGTTAGTCACATACTAGCTGGAAGGCTTTAAGAGAGAATTTTATACCGCTAAATTAATGTGCTGTTTGTTGCAATCTGCAAATGATAAGTACCACGAGATCTTGACAGCTGTGGAATTTAGGTAGTTGTAAAACTCCAAATCCACTAGAAAACCACAATATTGAAAAAAAAAAAAAGTCAGGCATCAACAAGGTAGGTTTATATTGACCTGAGCTGCCTGCAAATAAGACACTTACTTAGTGGCATGTCCAACACCACATCGAAAGTATCTGCTTTCAAAAGGCAGAGAGAGGTTAAGGGAGGGGGCCACCGGATGTCAGGAAAAAAGAACATGTCCAAGGGATGGCAAGCTGTTCAGTCTGATTGTGTCAGGATAGGGAAAGGCTCGGAAGGTGCAGTCAAGAATGCATCCTGTAACATAAAGACATCATCACCTAACCCTTTGGTGTGCTGTGTCCAATAACAAGAGGAGAAGGAGGAGTGTTTGCAGGTTTTGCCAAAGATTTGCCACATATTTGATACTCACTATATCTCTGTAAGATGTTGTTCAGTCATTCAGTCGTGTCCTGACTCTTTGTGACCCCAAAGATTTATCCATGGGATTTTCATGGCAAAGATACTGGAATGGGTTGCTATTTCCTTCTCCGGTGTGTCCCCATTTTTACAGATGAGGAACTGAGGCAAGTGGGGGATAAATGACTTGAACACAACTAGTAAGTGTCTAAGGCTAGATTTGAACTCAGATCTTCCTGACTCCAGGGCTAGTGCACTATCCACTGCACCACCTTGCTGCTCCAAACTACAGCCTTGTAAGGTCTACAGACATTACTATCCTCAACTTACAGATGGGAGAACTAGTTCTCAGAAGAATTAAGAGATATGATCTCACAGCTAGTATGTGTCAGAAGCAGGACCTGAAACTCCACCTTCCTAATTCCAAAGCCAGCCTCTGTCCATTATAGCATACTACCTCTCCAAGACATAGGCCAGCCCACAACATGGTCCAGAAGGTTTTTCCAGAGATACTTACCACAAAGGAGAGAACGGACACACGGGAGAAGTCATCTATGCCCCAAAGGCTCCTGAAGCCACAGTGACCTTCCACATAGAGGTCACTTTGGGCTTTCCCTTTCACTCTCTAACTCAGTCAAATCCCTCACCAACAGCAGTCTAAAGGACCAGCCTGTAAACAAAACTTCAGCCCAGATGTTCTGCTTCTCCTGGCTTTTATGTGCTCTCTACAGGCAGCCTCAAAGAGAGAGTTCAAGTGCTATAGATAGCAGCTGCTGCCTTCCAGCCCCTTAGATCCAACTGAATTGTAAAATAGATATAAGTTGGTATGAGATGAAGCAGGAAAGACAGGTTGCAGTCAGATCATGGAAGGCTTTGGATCCCAAGCTAAGGAGTCTGGGCTCTATTCAGCCGACAACAAAGAGCCATTCAAGGGAAAAAGGGACGAGACAATATTTTTCCACAAGGAAGATTAATCTGGCAGCAGCTCTAAGACTGAGGGTGAAGAGAGATTGGGGGTGGGCAGACCAGTGTTGTGTGTATTATAGCACTCCAGGCAGTGGGAATAGAAATGGTTACAGATGCGAGAAATATTGAGAAGATAGAATCAATATGACTTCATTAACCAATTGAACGTGGGAGGTGAGGGAAAAGAAAGAGTCAAAAGTAACTCATGATACAGTGGGGAAAGAGTGTTGGATTTGAAATAAGAGGACCTGGGTTCAAATCTTGCTTTTCGACCTTACCACTTGTATGATTTTGAGCAAACCATTTAGCTTCTCTGGCCTTCACATTATTCACAGATCACAGAATAATAGCTCTAGAGCTGGAAGGAAGTTCAGAGGCTCCCTAGTACAACCTCCATCATTTATTTAATAAAGTAAAGTAATTTGTGATTAAAGTGATTTGCTCAAGGTCACACAAGTTCTAAGTGGTGTAGCCAGGATGAAAACCCATGCCCTTTGACTCCAAATACAGCAGTTCTTTCCAGTGCATCATGCTGCTTCCTCATTTGTAAGGTATATAGGCTGAGCTAGATGACACCCAAGGTCCCTTTCAGCTCTAAATCTATGAGCTAATGAATACTAAGTTTTCTCATATGAGTGACTAAATAAACCATTAACAAAAGGAGGGAGATAGAGAGGAAAAGGTTAGGATTCTCTCCTTTTTTTTTTTAATTTGATGGGACATCTGTGTAGGGTACTCCTCTACCAATGCTGAGCCTCCCATCTCTACCACTTAAGAGTCTTAGAAAGTTGCCTGGGCCATTGAGAAGGGAGCACATGACAGGGATGGGACTTGAAACCAGATCTTCCTAGCTTCTGGGCCAGCTCTCCATCTAAACTGTCATTCTTTATTCCTCTTCATTTTTTGTAATTACAAAATCATGTAGCCTGAACTCCTTAACTGCGGATGCTCTAATGATTATCTCAGACTCCATAGTTTTACCTCTCGCTCGAAAGTTCGTAATTTGAAGGCAAGTTGTCTTCCTCAAAATACCACACCATTTTTATTGTCAGTTACATGACATCACATAGTAGCAAAACCAAAGACCCACTCAAAACAGCAAAAGCATTGTGAGGGTGCCAAAATGCTTTAACAGTAAACACTCTCAAAAGCCGTGGCCCCAAGTAAACCACCTGCATCATCCCCCTCAATCCCAGGTTGATCTAGGAAAGCAGTCCTCTCTATACCTATAATAATAATAGTACTTAACAGCTATTGACCTCACTGGCTGGTAAAGCACTCCAAAAATCAGAACTATTATTATTTATGAGTTCTCCAGCCTCATTCCCATATAACTAGTTCCTTGGCCTGGCCTCAGTTTCGGCCATAAAACCCAGCACCTCACTTCCAACTCTCTACCTCCATCTCTTAATCTTCCTTTTATTCTTCTTCAAGGGCTCCTAGCTCCTTCCATCCATTTCAGGGAATTACCAGTACCATGACTCCTCAAGATTTTCAAGGATGGGCGGGGTTGATAATTCCTCGAGTCCAAATAAGTATTTCATAACCCTATCCCATCTCTACTCATTTTCTGGATTCAGATTGATGAGTTATGACTCACATCCCTATCTCTGCCTCCCCACCTCCCATCAAAGTTCTTGACAATTTTATGTCAACACTCCCTCCCCTAATCAAAATTCTTTCCCCCTATGAAGATGAGATCAGTAAGTATTGGAAGAAAAACAATCTGATTGTATAAATTCTCACCAAAGCATGAAAGACAGCCCCTTTTCCCAACCCCCAACCCAGTTAGGTCAAATGAACCCTAACTGGTAGAAATTTCAGCACTGTGATAAGTGAAGTGAAAAACTTCCCGCATTGTATGGGAAGACTTTGGGGGTCAGAAGGGTCACCAATAAGAAGTTCAACCTTGACTGAACTTAAACCGTTCCTGCTTTTTTTCTTCCAAGATTCTTCCTTTCCTCTGCTTCTGAATCTACAGATGCACTAAAATGGCCCAGTTCTGCATGAGGCCTCTTATGGCATGTGAAAGAGCAGGAAAAGATTTGTAACTGCAGGTAGTTTTAAAGTCAGAAGATAGAAGCTTCCCCTTCTACCTCCAGCTCAAAATAGAGCCACTAAGAGCTCACAGGGAAGGGACCTTTCGGTTAAAAAACCACAATGGCCACACCCTCTTAAGGCCCTGGTAGGAAAGAAACACAGTGTCCCTTATTCCAAATGCCACCTTATCATTGCCCCCTTCACAGAAAGAGAGCTTGGGGACCCCAGCAAGTAGGTCATTTCTCAGCCACATTCCCAGAATAACATAGATCAGGTCATAGCATCTAGGGTATTAGAGCCAAAGGGACCTTAGAGATACGTATTTCTGTGACTGATTTGTTGAACCTCGACACAAAGCAGCTTGTTTTCCAAATTTCTTCATTCCAGCTTGCATAGATTTTTAAAAATCCTCATTATGTCATCTGAAGTACTCACTATCTTTCTCTCCCAGCTTTGCAGCATTTTACAGATTTGACAATTATGCCATGTACATTTTCACAGAGGTCAGTTCTGGCTTTTTCTCCACAGTTTCCATTACTATAAATGACAACTCTGGAGGTCATCTCTGGGCTGTAAGAGGAAGACTTCATATTCCCTCCCTATCTTGCTTTGTGAGGGGGGTGGGGATGGGAAGGGAAGTTGTTGACCAGAGACTCATAAAGTCAAGAATTTTAAAACTGGAAGCAACTCAGCTCTTCCAATTCATCCTTCCCACAGTTGCCAAAATAATCTTAAAAGGCACAGGTTGCTCTATTGCTAAGAAATCTTCAGTAGCTTGTGCTGTGTAATTATAATGACAAAGCATGGCCCTAGAGAAGAGCTGAGAAAATGCACCTCCCTCCTATTATTGGAAAGATGAAGGAGCATAAGGGTGGTCAGATGCAACTGATGTGTCAGTTGGTTTTACTGAATTGTTTGCTGGTTTTTGTTTTTTAAATCTTCATAACAAGGGAAGGCTGGATGGACAGGGCACGGTAAGGGGTATATTTGGAAATGAATGTGACATAAAAACTAAAGGCATTAATAAACCCTTTTTAAAAAAATTTCAGTGATTCCCAAATGTATATAAGATAATATACAAACTCCTTAGTCTGTCATTAAAGGTCCTCCACAATCTGATACCTCCACCTTGCTTTTTTGCATAGCTCTCATTTTTGAACTCCAAATTCCAGTCAAATTGAACTACCAGCTGCTTGCAGAACTAAACATGCCGTCTTCTGCCTCCATGCATGGCTGAAAGACCGATTCTGCTACCAGAAAGGAAAGCTCTGCTCAAGCGTCGCCTCCTCCATGGACCCCTCTCTGGTCCCATTTTCCCCCACTTCCACACTCGCTTGCCCTGCCAGATGAAAACTAAACAAGGGGGAAAATATGCTTATTGCACCAAGGGATTGGGGGGGGGGAGGTGGAGGTGTTGGGGGAAGCATTCTCTAGCTGTCATGACTGGGATTCAATGGAACCGAAGCACAAGAAGTTGCAGATGGGAGGAATGGAAGCCACCAGCACAGATCAGATACCAGAGAAAGGATATGCAATTCTCATTGCCTAAGCATTGACAAGCTTCCCTGCCTCTGAGGGGCTACTCAAGCATGGAAAAATACCTAGCTTCCTATGGAGGTATGTTGGAAAATCCCAAAACTCAAACCTCTAGAATGAAATCATAGGATGTAAAAGCCTAAAAAAGGTAGTGGAAGATGCGAGATTAGGAGATGAGGACGGATTTTAAAGCCATCACTGTTGAGACAGAGGAGATGAAGAGGGAGGGGTATAGATGCCTAGATCCTTCATTCCAGACTGGTTTCCCTTAAAGTCCTCCAGAAAAAAAAAATGGAAAGGGTAGAGCGGAATGGAGGGAGGGGGGAGGAGAGAAATGGTCCTTCCCTGGGTGGGTCTATTAAACCTCCTAAACAGCCGCAGAACCCATTTTCTCTCCCGCAGGGCGGTTTACCAACCCCCACCACCACCCCCGCTTTCCTCCCAAGCCCTCCTTCTCCAACTATCTTCCTGCACCCCCACCCCAGCCAATCCCCTATCCAGAAGCTGATTGGTGGAGCTTCTCTGCCCCTCCCTCTAGTCCCCTGTCTGAAACTGCGGGCTCTGAGCCCCGTTCTGGGGCTTACAGACAACCTCTCATCTTGCTGAGAAAGCAGTGGCGGAGGCGGAGGCAGCAGCGCAAAGGCTTGGCCCACAGGTAGGCGTCCGGGACCCGGCCCAGGTCCAGCTCTGGTATGATTCTAGGGGGCAGGGGGCAGCCAGAGCAGCGCAGCTTGTGCTTTCAATCCTGAGCCATCTGTACCTCGGCAGTTCCCTCTGCCTGTTCCAGCACCTTGGGAATTCCCAAGGTGAAGGAGGCAGTCCTGGACGACCCCGGTAAGAAGGGTTCCGGAGAGGGGGTGGTATGCAGTGCGAGGGGACCCAGAAAAATAGCGAACCCTGGACGCTGGCGATGTGCTGCGCTTCATTGGGTGGACAGGAGTCTGGGCAGCTGCAGAGCAGGGGAGTTCGCTGCAGAGAGAGGGAGGGACAGAAGAAGGTGCGGGACAGGAGAAGGTTAGGACTGCACTGGATTGGATAAGGTGGGAGGCCTGAGAGAGAGAAGCATCCCGCTTTGCCTTCTGCCAGCTAAAGGACAGAGCTACATCAGAGGGGAACTGGAGAAAAACTGGGGGCTGGGGAGCTTGGGGCGTGGGTAAAGACAAGCCCCTGACCTTGCCTCCCGTTTAGCTCGCAACCCTTCTCCTCAGCCCTTAACAGACACCTCACGTCTCACACCCATATTGAAATGGGAGGTTGGATCGCGGATCCTGTGAGGCTTCCTCATGATTTAACCCGGGGAATTGAGACTGGCAGGCTTCAAGCTCTGCGGGTGAACGAACTGCGGGAATAGGGAGCACTCCTCGGTGCGGGAAGCTGAGCCGCAGTGCCGGGGGAGGGGAGAGGGCAGGCGGGAGGGAGGGGCTGGAGGAGGGAACCCGGCAGAAAGAGGAGGGGTCTAGTATTGGGAGAGGAGGGGAAAGGAGGATTGAAGAGACTGGGAAGGGAGGGATGCAGAACGAGGGAGAGGAGAAGTGGACTAAGGATGTGAGTGAGAGCAAATGGGACTAAGGGTCCTGCTGCAGAAGACCTAGCTGAAAGCTGGGCTGGGAGAGAGAGAAAATTAATTCAACCTATGCAATCCACCTTCCACTCTTCTCTCACCTCCCTTCTCTTCTTCTTTCCTCCGTTCCCTCTTCTCCCTTTCTATCCTTCTGTTCCCTCTCTGCCACAATCCCGTCCCCTCGCTTTCATCCCTTCTCCCTGGTTCTGCTGCATTGTCCTCTCTCGCACTCTCTTTCTGTCTCTGTCTGTCTCTGTCTCTCTATCTCTCTGTCTCTCTGCCTCTCTGTCTCTCTCTCTCTCTCCCTCTCGCTCTCTCTCTTTCTCTCCCCCCTCTCCCTTTCTCTGCCTCTCTCTGTCTCTCTTTCTCCCACCCCCACCTCCCCCTCTCTCTCTTGCCCCAGTCTCTTCTTTCCCTGGCCTCCCCTCCAGCCTCCTTCTCCCCTACTCTTCTTGGCAGATTGAACCCACAAAATGACCCCTTTCCCTCCCCCACCAATTCCCTCCAAACCCAGACTCTGGGGAGACTCGTCATCTCATCTAAATCTTAAAATTCTCATCTTCCGTGCTCCACTCCTCCCACAGCTACACTTGAGGTGCTAAAAAGCTAATAATGTCCAGGGTTCAAGGACCAGGGAGATGGAAACTCTGGCTCCTGAGAGTCGTTGTGTTCCCCCAGCTCCCCAGCACATACGTGTTCACGACCCTCTGAGATCCTCGTCCTTTCCCTGTGCATCCACCCCACTTGACCACCATACCACCCAAAGGATATGTCCACCACTCCCAAGGGTACCCTCATGTGTGTGCCTTCCCAGGCACACATGCGGGCACATGCTGGCACCTGTCCTCGACTGCAAAAACTGGCTTGGACTCTTAATGCCCTGGGGATGCCCTGGGAATACTCTGAGGATGGTCTGTTCTGGAAGCATGAATAGGCAAGGCTTGTCAGTATCTAACAAGGGAAGACTTGGGCACAGAGCCAGTAGGGTGGAGCCCCCTGGAGTTAATCTGAGAAACTGTAGCCAGAGGGGGAAATGGAGGGAGAGAAGGGGAGAGAGAGAGAGGAGGAGGAGGAGGGCGGGGGAGATAAGCCAAAGGGATGGCAGGTTCTTTCCTTATCTAGAAAGATCGTTAGCCTCCACCCATATCTGGAAGTACATTTAACACACACACACACACACACACACATGCACACGCGCGCGCGCGCGCGCGCACACACACACACAGACACACACCCCCTCTTATCCTCCCCTGTGCAAACACATCTAGAAATACCATTAGCAACTCCTATACACACACCTATGAGCACCTTTAACCTCTTCCCTCCCCCTAGTATGCACAAACACCGTTGTGGGCAGGTTACTTATTCCCCTATCCTAGAGTTTCCCTGATGAGGAGAGAGGACCTGGTATCACCCAAGCCCACTCACCAGTAAGATAGTAAACAAGCATCTATTTTTTAAAAATAGATACTTCTAGCATACTTTCACGTATACACGCTGTCTTTCAAGATAGAGTATAATCAACTAGAGGGCAAAGACTGTGTCCCCGGCACAAGTAAGCCCCCTTCTAAATGCATGCAGATTGATTAGCAATGAAATAGAGGTACTCAGTGGTCTGGATGACAAGCCAGGGAAAAGAAAATCTAGGTTCAAGCCCTCCTTCTTTCACTGAATTGGTGTTTGACCTGCCCCAGTCACTCTGTGCCTAGGCAGGAGATATTAGGATCACAGATGTAAAGGTAGCAGGAACCTTAGAAAGTCAGTCTCCTTCCCATTTTACAGAGGAGGTGAGACCAAAGATAGAAGGCAAGTTGCCTAAGGCCACATAAGTAGTAATTATCAGAGCCCAGACCTGGGAACTCTGACTCCAGACCTGGTGTCTTTACGTTACACCCTGACTGTCCCTACTATGGTGAAGCTTAAATGAGATGCTGCGTGTTGAACCATTTTACAAGGTGCTACGTAAACCTTTACAAAGCAGGGTACCTCCGCAGCTAGTGAGTGGGTTCTGTAAACACTGTCTTTCAGGAGTGCCTCTGGGCCTGGCTGGTGACACTTTTGCTGCTACCTGAGTGTGCACCCTCATCTTGACATGTTGAGTCCCAAGATTGGCATCGCTGTCCTGCTGACAGGTAGCAGGTTGAGGGGTAGTGGGATGGGTCTCTCTCTTCCTTTAGGTTGGTCTCATTGGGACTTCAGAAAACAGCAGAGAAGACCCAAAATCCAATCCATAAAAGAGGTGATATCTCCTCATGAGGAGACAAGGAGTGTGGCATGATTCTTCAGGGGTCATGTGAGGAGGGGTGGGTGATAGACGTGGCTTACATGGAGCATATCTTACCTCCTCCCATTGCCTGCCTATTCCCAGGAACAAAGAAAGGCAAAAATCAACAGCCCCATGTTTCTGTGCTCTGTTGGAAAGGGGACGGGGGTTTCATGAGGGAATGTGAGAGGAACTAGATTTCATCAGGGGCCCCTGTCTCCCTATAAGCTCCCTCTCCCTGCCCACAACAGCTCTGGGGTGGTACTGAGTCAAGTCCCAATAAGGAGTGGTTGGGTGCATGCCTCAGTCTTGCAGGTGGCCTATGGACAGAAGGTGAACGATCTGACTGCTTGTTTGGTGGACAACAACCTGAGGGTGGACTGCCGCTATGAAAATAACACCAAGTCCCCACTTCAGTACGAGTTCAGCCTGACCCGAGAGAAACAAAAGCATGTGCTGAACTCCACAATTGGAGTGCCTGAGCATGCCTACCGGAGCCGGGTCAACCTCTCCATGTCCCAAAACTATATGGCCCTCTTCCTGAAAGACTTCACCCAAAAGGATGAGGGCATCTACTCCTGTGACCTGCGTGCTTCTGGGACTGGCGGCGCCACTAGCAGCAGGAACATCACTGTCTACAAAGGTGAGGGGGATCCTAAAGGCCAGAGGATAGGGGAGGGTGTAGAGAGAAAGTGGACAGTGGTAGAATGAGAAGACAGAGTCCCAAGGATCAGCAAAAGAAACCCCTGAATGGAATGAGCAATAGGTTTGGGGAAAGAAAGCGGTTTCTCTAGAGCAAAAAACAAAATGGAACCCCTTGGATGAAAGTGGGATAGTCAAGACTTGGCCAGCAGGCTTGGGGGGTTTCCTAGGATACCAGAGTTCCATGGGACTTTGGGGAGAGGAAGATACAGTCCCATTTCAAAGTCCTTTGGACTTTGGAAGGGGGATGGAGAGAAGCCCTGTCATAAAGGAAGAGTGTCCTAATTCCTCCAACTCTTCTCTCCCTGCCCAAACTCACTATCACCTGTTGCCACCTTCAGTTTGATTTCTGGGCACTTTTAAGACCAAAGAGACCACTTCTTTCTGTAACCTCTTCCCTCTACTTCTCTAGAAAGTTGGGTTCCTCCTTAGGCAAGAGGGAAAGTATCTGGTCCAGGTCTGGAGCTAAGGTATATCCCACTATGCAGTCCACAAGCTAGGTCCACAGCTGGGTCTAGCTCTTCCCCCTACCCCATCCTCCATTCTTCCACGATGTCCTTGTTCTCTTCTTTCTCATCAGATAAGCTGCAAACCTGTGGAGTCATGAGCCTGCTGGTCCAGAACACCTCCTGGCTGCTACTGCTGCTGCTCTCCCTCCCCCTCCTACAGGCCACGGATTTTGAGTGCCTGTGATTGGCTGGGGGACATGGAGGAGACAGAAAAGATGAGGCCAAACCCCAGGAGGCCCTCTCTTTCTCTCTGAGCCGGCTGTCCCACTTCACCCCCCACCCTGGGGAGGCGAGAGGAGGCAGGGAACCCACCCTTATAGAGGAATCCTAGTTCCGCATGCCATCATTCACCCAACTCTTCCTCCACCTTGCTGCCTCGCACCCCACACTCCCCTTACCTGGTACTACCGGCTGCATTTTTGTATTTGTCATTCCAGGGCTGCTTCTGTGATTTGTTTGGGGTTATTTTTCTTCTTTTCTTTCCTTTGGAAGTTTGTAAAGCAAGGGAGCAAAGGGGCAGAGGAGAGACCAAACCAGCTTTTGGATTGGCAAGGACTGATTTGCTATGACCTCAAGAGAGGCTCCACAGAGGATATACATGATGGTGCAGGGGAAAAAGGCACCTAGGATCTTCTATCCCTGCCTGAGTTTAGGGACAGGGAATTATACAGGGGAAGCAGTATGTGGGAGGTGTCATGTGCCAGGAGCATCCCACAGCCAAGATGGGAAAAACAGAACCATTCTTGAGTTAAAGGAGATGGAAGTTGTAGGTTTCCCAAACCTGCCATGTTGTTTTTACTGAGCTGAAAAGAACCAGAATGATCAGTTGGAAATGCCTCTATCTTACCACTTTCAGAAATCCCCCAGAATTACCACTTTTCAGAAAATCCCCCTCTGGCAAGAAGCCTAGCATCAAATGCAGAAGGGCCTAAAAAGCAAGGGGGATGAAACTGGAGAAGAGAGGGGGAGCGAGCAGTTTCAGTGAACTGCCTAAGTGCTCCCTCTAGTCTCTGCACCCAAACCTAGTGAATAGGGTCTAGCATAGAGACAGGGATGGTAAATCTCCCAGTACTCCCATCTCTGTTATATCCATCTTCCTCATCCTCTACCCAGCGCCCCCCCCAACTTTCACAAAAGCTTCCAGAATTCAAACCCAGGAGTTGATGAGCCAAGTCAGGCTGTGCTCAGAAAACCAGATCCTTCTATATGAAGGAAGCCTCCTGTTTAAAGAGACTAGGCGGTGAGCTAATAGTATAGGTGTAGGTGGTAGCCGTGTCCATGAGACAGCACCCCTTCTGCGGCATTCCTGTCCCCCTGCCCTATTAATTGGACTGCTCAGGTATCTCTCTGGTGACATCACAAACCCGTGCTGGAGTTTTCTGAGGAATACAACAGAGAAAGGCCAATAAAAGGTGCCAATCTTCACGAAATGAGGTCTAAAAAACCAGAACCCAGCTCCCCAAGACCACTGGCATTACCGTCTTGTCCTGTGACCATGTGTATCGTATCCACAGCTTGTTGTATTATGGCATCTAGGCAAGGAAAAAACTACACAATAAAGCCAAGCCTCTGGAGTGGGTTGCTGTTGTTATCTTGAGGGGATGGGAGGGGGTTAGGGGCAAGGGTAATAATAATTAACATTTATATAGACTTTTAATGTTTGCAAGGCACTTTACAAGTATTATCTCTTTTGGTCCTCATAACAACTCTATAAGAGTTAGGTTTTTTTCAACCCCTTTTTGCAGAAAATTGAGGCTGAGACTTATTAAGTGATTTACTCAGGATTTACACACCTAGCAAGTGTGTATTGGATTCAAACTCTGATGTATCCTGACTCCAAGTCAGACATTTTTACCACTATGCCAACCCAGTTGCTTTGGAAGGGTGAATTTGAAGGGACAAAGATGCTTCTACCTTTGGGGCAGCTAGGTGGTACAGTGAGTAGAGCACCAGCCCTGGAGTCAGGAGGACCTGAGTTCAAATGCAGCCTCAGAAACTTGACACACTAGCTGTGTGACCTTGGGCAAGTCACTTAACCCCAACTGCCCTGCCCTCCCCCGATAGATAGATAGATATAGATATAGATAAAGATGCTTAGAAGTTTCCCCAGCTGTCATAGGATAAGAGGTTGGAAGAGATTTTAGAGACCATCTAGACCACCTCCCTCATTCTACAGAAAAGAAAACTGGAATCCAGAGGGATAATGACTCATCCCAAAGCCATCAACTATCATTCAGTTTAGTTTAGATGCATCTTATTCATCATTTGGATCCCAACAAGAAGAGCTAGCATTTATATAGCTCTTTAAAGTTTGGAAAGTTCTTTACCAATGCTCACAACAATCCTGGGAAAGAAGCGTTATTGTGGTCCCCATTTTACAGATAAGAAACTTGCCCAGGGTCACAAAGTTAGTAAGTGTCTAGGGTAGGATTTGGACTCCAGGATTCCTGACTCCAAGTCCTACGTGCTAGCCATGGAACCACCAAGCTGAGGGGCCTATGATGTCATCCTCATCATTAACAATGCTAATAATAAAGCACTGGCAAAAAGAAAGAGCCTTGGCTCTGTGTCAAGAGGACTTGGGTTTAAGCGAAACCTCTAACAGCCACTGACTGTGACCCAGGGCCAGTCCCTTAATCTCTCAGTGCCTCGAACAACTAAGAGTATAAATTGCAGAATAGTTATGGATATGTACCAGCACAGAAAGTGCTTCTTTAGTGATGAATTGAAAGGGAGAGAGAGAGAGAGGAAGGGGGAGAGGAATGAAAGGAAGGTGGGAAAGGAAGAGAGGAAGGGAAGAAGGAAGGAAGGAAGGAAGGAAGGAAGGAAGGAAGGAAGGAAGGAAGGAAGGAAGGAAGGGAGGGAGGGACAAAGGGATCTTTGCCTTCAGTCAAGGCTCGAATCGGGTTCCATCTCCTCTGAAACCTTAGCTGATTCCCCAGATTGTTAGAGCTATTTCTGCCTCAATTTTATTTGTATACATTTTGTATGTCCCCTCCCCAGCTCCCCCTAATACACACACACACACACACGCACACACACACACGCACACACGCACACGCATACACATACCAATAGAATACAAGGTCCTTAAAGACACTGATTGTTGTATGTCTTTGAAATCCCAGCACCTAACAGAATCTTGCACGTAACAGGCATTTAAAAATTTTGTATTTATTTTTTGTTACATTTTGAGTTCTGAGTTGTCTCCGTCCCAACCCTGCATTAGAGAAGACCAACATGTCACACACACACGCACACACACATATATGCAACTATACAATACATACTTCCATATATCAGCTCTTTCTCTGGAGGTAGATAACATTTTCCTTCGAAGGTCTTTTGTAGTTGATTGGAATGATTGTATAACTCAGAATAGCTTAGTCATTCACAGTTACTCTTCGAATAATGCTGCTGTTACTGTATACAAAGTTCTCTGCTCATTTCACTGCCTTATTTCATACAAGTCTTTCCGTATTTTTCTAAAGTCAACCTGCTCAGTAGTATTCCATTAACATAATAGGCATTTAATAAACATTTGTTTAATTGAATTGACTCAAACCTAACTGCTCTGATTTCCAGTTCATCGGTCTTTCCAATCAGCTGGGGACATCCCTGGGAGCAGTATAGGCCTGTGGCAAATTACATTTTGTTCCTCACCCCCCCAACCAACCCTTCTGGTCCCCAGAACTTATCTGTTCACCTTTTTTTTAATTCAGGTGAAATGGCATGAAAATTAACATAAAGGGCAGATTTGAGGGAGGTTTGTGGAGTGGGCAGAGAAGTCAGTTCCCACTGATAAATATAGTACAGGAAAAATTGAGGGAGAGAATGCTAACACCTCAAGTCAGGGGGAAGAGGCAAGATAGGGGAAGTTTGCGTTGGAGACATAGCACCTGTGGGGATAAAAATCTGCAATGAGGAGAAACTGAAGCATAAAATCCTAGCATGATTATTTATGAGTGAGACTAAACAGCTGCCAATAAGTGAGATCCCAAAGCCCTTCGGTGGCCAGAAATGCGTTAGAACAGATGAAGCAATCTTTTGTATAACTGGTTATATAAGGTTCGGTGATGCTAAACTGGAATTGAGAGTAGAGGTGGAATACAGGTGTAAAGTGGGCTTACATTTGGCATCATCATGCTGACTTGCCCAACCCAGGGCAATGCGGAAAATACGGAGTTAGTGAACATCCTCTGGCAAGTCCTGTGTCAGAGACCACATATTCCAGAGTGGTCCCATGATAGGCTCATGGCCAGACCAGGCAATTTCACATACCTGAACTGAACCCTGAAAGAAGACAAGGATTGTGAGAAATGAAGATGAGGAAAGGGTTCATCCCAGGCATTAGAAATGAGTGTCTTTCTCAATCTGTCATTTTGTATACGGAGCCAGGAGGATTTTGGGCTGAGGCTGGTGACAGGATGTGAGAAATGAGAAAGAGGAAACATGCCAACAGTAAAGAAAATGATGCAGTTTTTGAGGGGAAGGTGTGCAAGGACAATGACAGTATTGTTCCTTGCAAACCCTGGATTCCATTCCCCTGACTCTGACTTTTGATGGGCTTTCTGTGGCTTGATAAGGTCAGAGCTCCATGACACCAACCACACCCTGCTGAGCTCCAGTTCTAACCAGATGCTTCATGTTAGTCCCATGTTAGGAGCGAGTCAAGACTCTGAAATCAGATTTCCTGCATCTAAGACTGACGACCAGGCATACGGGAAGTATAAGTTAGAACTCCTATGAGTTACGCTCATTTGCCTGCTCAAGGCAGGGCTCGATTTGTGCAGGTTCTAAAACAACTGGGTCCAGACCAATCCTATATCTGGAGACTTCCAAGTTCTGGAAGAGCAATGAGTTCAAGGTCATTCTAGGGATGTTTATTTTATTACTCTAACTTATGTTATCTTCTGTGTCATTAAGTAGCATTTGTTTATCAATTCCATGCCAAGAGTATAATGCTGTATGCAGTGTTCTATCGCGGACTTATACTTCCATGAGAAACAGAAGCCATTAGGACAATGACTAGCACTCACCAAAATAAGCATGTTCAAATGAGGGCAGGCTTGGCTGGTGGGTGGAAGGATCAAAGCTAAGTACTAATTGGGTAAATCCACAAATCCACACAGACATCCCTAGACAATGCTTGCTAGAGGGAGGCAAAGCCCAAGGATAGAAGGAACTCAAGAAAACTAGCTCCTCTGCTCTGACCCCTCCCAGGGATAAAAGTGAGAGCTCAGAATTTACTCAGCACTTCCACTCCACTGCAGAAGGGCCAAATGGTAGGTGCTGGAGCCAGTTCTCACTGATTCCCCAGAGCCCATTATCAAATTTTCAGTGTAAGGATTTATACCTCATAAATGGGCAATCATTACAAATCAGGATTTGAGTTATTGTTTTGTTCGTGGTAACTCCAGACTTAAGAAAGTGATGGAGAAAATGTCAATAATGTGGACTAAACTGAAAAGTGTATCCTCAAACTTAGAACCCAAATTTTAATCTTTTTAATTTTTTTTTGGAGGGGAGAAAGCAGGGCATTTGGGGTTAAGTGACTTGCCCAAGGTCACACAGCTAGTGAATGTGTCAAGTGTCCAAGATCAGATTTCAACTCAGGTCCTCCTGACTCCAAGGCTGGTGCTCTACTCACTGTGCCACCTAGCTGCCTCAGAACTCAATTTTTTTTAAAAGTTTAAAATATTTACATATAATTGGGAAATAATGAAATAAATTTTAAAAATTTTTCAAAAAAGAAAGAAAACAGAAAAAGTGTGTCCTCTATTCTTCTCCACCACCACCACACCCCCAGAGCAGTTTTTAAACATTTACCAGACCTGTTAAAGACCTAACATCCTAGGCCATCTCCAGTTATCCTGATCTATCCACTGAACCCAGATGGCTGCAGAGGAGAAAGTGAGGCTAGTGACTTTGCACAGCCCGCCCTCGCTTAAATTCAATTCACTTGCATGTCATGGTATCACCTCCCGGATGTCATAGTCCTCTCTGAGAACAAAGGACAAACAACCAGCACCTGTATTGTTCTACTGGGTGGCGCAGTGGACAGAGCACTGGCTCTGGAGTCAGGAGGACCTGAGTTCAAATCCACCCTCAGACATTTACTAGTTGTGTAATCCCGGGCTTAACCTTGTTCGCTTCAGTTCCTCATCTGTAACATGAGCTAGGAAAGGAAACAGCAAACCACTCCAGTATCTTTGCCAAGAAAACCCCAAATGGGGTCAGGAAGATTCAGAAACAACTGAAGGACAACAAATATTGTTCCATAAACATTATTGGAGTGCAGCACAGTAGAAGACCCAGGGAATGAAGTCGTCACAGATAGGAGGCCTGGTGACCGTAAGCCAGTAGTAATAATAATAACTGGCGTTTTAAGGTTTACAAAGCACTTTTATGCCCATTCTCTTATTTTTGAGCCTCAGGACAACCCAATGTGCAAGCCGCAAGGGTGAGCTCGGGACTCCAGAGGCAATGGCTACATGCGCCACCTAGTGGTCAAACACGAATGTTGCTCTTTGTCTTTCATTTTCAAAGAGGACAGATGGCCTCACCGGTGATGCCTTGACTTTCTAGTGAACGGGATTTAAGTGAGGCAGAGCCGCTCAAAGGCATCAGACTCACTCTCTCCTTCTGAGTCATCGAAGTCCAGCGGCAGGATAAAAATCAAGACAACGGGCAATGGCTCAGGATACGGTTAATAACCGTGGCATCCCCAATGCCTGACGAAGCTCTAAGCACTCCACAGCGCCTTCATGGAACAAAAGGTTCTCGTCCATCCATTCTACCAGGAGAAATCTTCGTATACTCGGGGTAGACATGCCCCTAACTCACTGACGGGCCTGGGGGCCTATCGGTGACCCTCAACCTGGTTTAACCCGCTTACCAGGTGTGGTCACTGCACATGCTACGCCTTCTTGGAGCCACGGGTGAGAGTGGAGTGCCGGGTGGACGCCAAAGGTGGACGAGCAGCCCTGGAAAGGGCATGGCAAGCCCTCACAGCAGAGGGGCTAGACCTCCCTGAACACCCACATACATCTAAATATGAACGCACGGAAGCGGAAAACACAGCGCGGCGTACAGTACTGAATTTAGCCAACGGATTATTGCTGTGGTGAAAGTCCTTGGCAGTGGTGGAGTGTGCAGATTGACAATATGTAAAAGCCTTGAGTCAGTATGAGCACCAGCCAGTGGAACTATCTCCTCCTCGCCATATAATTTAGCCTCCAACAGAGGCCAAAGTAGAAGATCAGAAGATTCACCCTCAAGTGTTAAAGATAGTACCTTTAATAGCCCATTTCCACAACACTTTGTGCTGGAAAGTACCTATACAATTTTGTTGTTTGTTTGTTATTGTGACTTTTCCTGACCCCATTTGGGGTTTTCTTGGCTGGAGTGACTTGCCGTTTCCTTTTCCAGCTCATTGTGCAGATGAGGAAAGTGAGGCAAACAGGGTTAAGTGACTTGCCCGGGGTCACACAGTTAGTAAGCACCTGCCGCTGGATTTAAACTCATGTCCTCCTAACTCCTGTCCCTGCACTCTATCCACTGCATGACCTAGATGCATTACCTATACAATAGGTATATATATATATAATATTCATATATATGAATATATATTATATATTCATATATATGAATATATAAATATATATAAATAATATTTCTCTTCTGCTGAAAAATAATAAATTTTAAATTTCATAATCTCACAAGTCAAGTAGTCCAACTCAGAGGTCAATTAATCCAATCCACTCCTGAACATAAGTCCCCTCTACAATATCACTAACAAATGGTCAGTCAGACAGGCTCTGCTTGAAGACTTCGAGTGACAGGAAACTCACTACCTCCCAATGCTGTTCATTCCACTTAGAGGCACCTCTAATAGTTGGGAAGTTTTTCCTTTCATTGAGTCTAAAGTTGCCTTTATGCACCTTCCATCCATTGCCCCTAGTTCTGATCTCTGGGACCAAGCAGGACTAGTTTGATTCCTCTTCCAAGAGAAAATCCTTCAAATATTTAGAAACAGCTATCATTTACTTGAAAACAGCCACCACCTTAACCTGTCTTCCCTTCTTTGGAGTAGACATCCATATCTCCTTAAACGAGCTTTATATGGCACAGTTTCTAGTGCCTATACCATCCTAGTTAGCTACCATCCTCCGGACACATGCTATGCTTCCTTGCGTCTCACTGATACCAAATGAATAGAAACAAACATAGATACCATTGCTGCCTCAAAAAACAGTGATTAAGAAAACTTCAGTAATTACTGTTCCAGCCATATGTCTACTTCTTCATCTCTACAAAAAATAAGAATAATCGATGACTATATCAAATTTTCTGATAAAGGTTTGGTGTCCAAGATATGTAAACAATTAATATACATATATGTGCCTAAGACCCATTCCCCAAAAGATAAGTGGTCAAAAGGATATGAACAAATAGTTTTCAAAAGAACCTCAAAACATTCAGAACCACATGCAAGAATGCTGCAAATGACTAATAAGAAGACAAATGCAAACCACAGCAACCCAAGGTTTCAGCTCACACCCTGAAAATAAGCAAAGATGACAAAAAACATCAACAGTCAAAGAGGGGTTATGGAAGGATAGACTCACGAATACACTGCTGGTGGAACTGTAAAAGGGCACAACTATTTCAGAAAGCAATTTAGAATTATGCAAAGTGACTAAAACATTCATACCCTTCCAATGAACCCCATTATTGGGTATGTACCCCAAGGAAGACATCAGTAAGAATAAAGTCCCCATGTACTCCAAAATATTCGTAGCAGCACTTTTTGTGAGAGCAAAGAATTGGAAACAAAGTAGATGTCCATCGACTGGTGAATGGCTAAACACATTGTGGTACATGGATGTAATGGAATATGACTGTGCTGTAAGAAATGATGTGCGTGATAAATACAGAAAATGGAAAGATCTACATAAACTGATACAGAGTGAAGGAAGAACAGCCAAGGAGACAACATACACAGTAACTACAACAGTGTAAATGGAAAAAACAACCACACAGAAAAAAATCAAAAGTGAATGTAACAAAAGATCAAGCATGACTCAAATGACGAAATAGAAGACAAGCCCAACCCACCCCCTTTATGGAGGTGAGAGGTTCACAGGTGTTAGACATTGTACATGTTTTTGGACTTTTTCAATAAATTGATTAGTTGAACTGATTTTTTTCTTTTAAAAAATACTATTTGTCAAGGGCAGATAGGTGGCTCTGTGAATAGAGCACTGGCCCTGGAGTCAGGAGGACGTGAGTTCAAATCCAGCCTCAGACACTTGACACTTACTAGCTGTGTGACCTTGGGCAAGTCACTTAACCCCAATCGCCTTGCCTTCCCCCTTCAAAAAAATACTATTTGTCATATAGGCTGGGTCTTAGGGAGGGAGAGGGGAAGACATACTGGTAACCATAATAATACAAAAAACAGAATACATTTTTATTTTTTTAAAAAAAGAATAATTGCCGCATCCATCAAGGATATCCTTGATGAAGGCACAAGAAGAAAAAATGAAGACTTTACAAACCAGATTCTACTACAGACCACATCTTTTTAATCACACAACTGAAAATACACAATTTCATCATGCTAATTATTTTGTTTGTCATTACAAAAATCTATTTCCAGTAGAGGAAAATGCAGCCTTAAAGACTCTTCTCCAACAGGGCATCTCCCATATTATACCTACATCAAAATCATACAAGATGCCTTGGAAATTGCAAAGAAAATAATTTTGTTCATTGATCAGAGCTCTGATTATAACTGTTAAGTCAGGCATAAAAGAGGGAGCCATGCTTGCTCATCAAAGGTGTGTGGCACTGTCATGGAAGATGGACAGGACAAAGTCCTTATGAATAGGGGGCTCCTCCAAATGCTCCTGTGTTGTAGTAGATCATGTGCTCATTGCATAAAACCATAAAACACTGCAGAACCTCATAAATGTAACCTATCACTACTCCAAAGAGTAGGACCTAACTCTCCATCCAGGATAGTCATAAAGTAGTATGGGGCAGCTAAAGTAGTGTGTGGCATAGTAAATACAGCACTAGATCTGGAACCAGGAAGACTCATCTTCCTGAGTTCAAATCTGGCCTCAGACACTTATTTGCTGTGTGACCCTGGGCAAGTCACTTAACCCTGTTTGCCTCAGTTTCCTCATATGTAAAATATGATGGAGAAGGTCATGGCAAGTCACTGCAGTATCTTTGCCAAGAAAACACCAAGTGGGATCACGAAAAATCAGACACAACTAAAAATTATTGAAAAACAACAAAAGCATGGCACAATGTATGGGGCACTGAACTTGGGGATCAGAAAGATCCATGTCTGAAGACTGGTTCAGATATGAATTAGCTGTGTGTAACCCTGAGCAAGACTTTTAAATACCTCTATGCCTTAGTTTACTAATTTGCAAAGTGCGTGGATTGGATGAGATGATCTCTATGGTCTCTTCCAGCTCTAAATCTATAACCATATGAAAAACTAAGGGGATAAAGAATGTCTATTGTCCAAACCAATGTTTCTTGAACTTTTCCACCTCAAGACCCCTTTATGCTTTGTAAAATTATTGAGGACTCCTAAAGAGATTTGTTTCTATGGGTTACTTCCATTAATATTTTTATTAGAAATGAAAATGTTTTAGTATTATTATGAAAATATTTTTAAGTCCATGGACTTCCCAAAAGTGTCTATAGGAGCCTCAAGGGTCCCCAGACCATACTTAGAGAACCACTAGTCCAGACCATGATATTCACTTGGATTGACAGCTCATAGAGCTGTTCCATCAGTACATATCTCATGGAGGGACATTGCAGATGATCGATGAATAGGGCCCAAAATTGATGAGAAAGAAGACAGTGGACTAGATTATATTTAGGAAAATGTAGTGTACTTTCAGTGACCCACTTTTTTTTTCAACACCAAAGTTCTTCAAGTGATGCTATATGGCTGCGAATCATTGAATGCCTCAGTTTAATATTTCATGAATTTATCACACATTTGGCTTGATATTTGGCTCTGATCCCCTGAGCTATGGGGGAAATCTCTAAAGTTAAAGCTTCATGTCCCATGAAGACTCTTACGTCCTCCCCTGCTTTTCGTGACCCACAAGGAAGCACTTTCATATTATAGTTTAGATCAAGGGATTTTTATCTTTTTTGTGTCATGGACCCCTTTTTCAGTCTGGTAAAGACCATTCTCAGAATAACGCTTTTAAATCCATAAAATAAGAGATAATTTTACAAAGAAAATTAAATATATTAAATTACAATTATCAGGGGCAGCTAGGTGGCACAGTGAGTACACCACAGGCCCTGGAGTCAGGAGGACCTGAGTTCAAATGTGACCTCAGACACTTGACACACTTACTAGCTGTGTGACCTTGGGCAAGTCACTTAACTCCAATTGCCTGCCCTTCTCCCCTCAAAAAAAAACCCAATAAATTACAATTAGCAAACTATCAAAAATATTTGAAAAAAACAAACAAACAAGCTCACAGACTCCAGATAAAAAATCCCTGGCCTAGAATATCTTCACCTCAATGAATACTAATTTAAAAGACAAACTGTGCTGGACACTTAGATAAAGGGTAAAGCATCCCCCTGACTACCAGTAGTCATTGCCACAGCCCCAGATAATGCCAGAGTTCAAACATTTAGCAAAAGATATATTATATCTAACTTTTGAAATACAATTATCTACAAGACTAATAAGAATGTACCAAATCATTGATAAGATTCCTATGTTGTGCTGTTCATAAAAATTGGTAGATTTGATATAGCAAATTTAAGATTAAATATTACCAGTTGAGTTGAGAACTTGTCTAGAAATTAATATCAAAAAGTATCACAGCTTCCTCTCTGGACACCATCTTTCTTCGTAGAGGTTTTTGTCCAGAGTTTCCAATATGCCATAGAGAATAAATTTGAGGGAGTGGAGCCAAGATGGCAGCTGAAAAGCAGGGACTTGCTTAAGCTACACCCCCCAGGTCCCTCCAAACACATATAAAAATGGCTCTGAACAAATTCTAGAGCTGCAGAACCCAAGAAATAACAGAGGGAAGCAGGGCTCCAGACCAGAAAAGCCTGGATGGTTGCTGGGTAAGGTCTATCGCACAGAGCTGGGAGCGGAGCGGAGCAGAGCCCAGCGTGGGCCGCACCAGGACCAACCAGACCGGGAGCTGGGAGGAACAGGTGTAGTGCCCTGAATCAGTGAGCTGTGGCAGTTACCAGACTTCTCAACCCACAAAGGCCAAAGACAACAGAGAAGGTTAGTGGGAAAAGCTGCTGGGACAGAGTGAAAAGAGTTTGGGGTTTGGCCACTGCCCCAGGGGAAGCGAAGATGGTGCAGCTCTGAGGCTGCTTCCAGGGCTACAGCTGCAGTTGCCTCCAGCCCCAGGCCCACCTTGTGGGAGGAATTAAGTGGTGGATTAGAGCGGGAGTGCAAAGCCTGCTTTACCCTGTCTGGATCTGGGCCCCAATCCTGGTTGGCAGTTCTTGGGGGAGAAGGAGTGCTGGTGTGGCAGAGCTTGCTGTGTAGAAATAGCTCTGAAAATAGCACAGCCCCTCAAGCTTGGGACAAAGTACTCTCTACTCTACAAGCAGTCGTACCCCAACGAAAAGCTCAAGGGTCAAGTAGTTGGCTGGGAACATGAACAGGCAGTGAAAACAGTCTCAGATTCAGACTCAGACTTTGGAATCCTTTTTTGGTGACAAAGAAGACCAAAATATACAGACAGAAGAAGTCAACAAAGTCCAAGAGCCTACACCAAAAGCCTCCAAGAAAAATATGAATTGGTCTCAGGCCATTGAAGGGCTCAAAAAGGATTTGGAAAAGCAAGTAAGAGAAGTAGAGGAAAAATTAGGAAGAGAAATGAGAATGATGCAAGAAAACCATGAAAAACAAGCCAATGACTTGCTAAAGGAGACCCAAAAAATACTGAAGAAAATGACACCTTCGAAAATAGACTAACTCAAATGGCAAAAGAGCTCCAAAAAGCCAATGAGGAGAAGAATGCCTTGAAAGGCAGAATTAGCCAAATGGAAAAGGAGGTCCAAAAGACCACTGAAGAAAATACTACCTTAAAAATGAGATTGGAGCAAGTGGAAGCTAGTGACTTGATGAGAAATCAAGATAGTATAAAACAGAACCAAAGGAATGAAAAAATGGAAGACAATGTCAAATATCTCATTGGAAAAACCACTGACCTAGAAAATAGATCCAGGAGAGATAATTTAAAAATTGTTGGACTACCTGAAAGCTGAGATCAAAAAAAGAGCCTAGATATCATCTTTCAAGAAATTATCAAAGAGAACTGCCCTGATATTCTAGAGCCAGAGGGTAAAATAGAAGTTGAAAGAATCCACCCATTGCCTCCTGAAAAAGATCCCAAAAAGGAGACTCCTAGGAATATTGTCACCAAATTCCAGAGTTTCCAGGTCAAGGAGAAAATACTGCAAGCAGCCAGAAAGAAATAATTTGAATATTGTGGAAACATAATCAGGATAATACAAGATCTAGCAGCTTCTACATTAAGGGATCAAGGGGCTTGGAATATGATATTCCAGAGGTCAGTGGAGCTAGAATTGAAACCAAGAATCACCTGCCCAGCAAAACTGAGTATAATTCTCCAAGGCAAAATATGGATTTTCAACAAAATAGAGGACTTTCAAGTTTTCTCAGTGAAAAGACCAGAGCTGAATAGAAAATTTGACTTTCAAACACAACAATCAAGAGAAGCATGAAAAGGTAAACAAGAAAGAGAAATCATAAGGGAGTTACTAAAGTTGAACTGTTTTGTTTACATTCCTACATGGAAAGATGATATGTGTAATCCTTGAGACCTCAGTATTAGGGTAGCTGAAGGGAATACACACACACACACACACATATATATATATACACATATATATATACACATATATTATATATATACATACATTATATATATACATATATTATATATACATATATATATATATAGACAGAGGGCACAGGGTGAGTTGAATATGAGAGGATGATATCTAAAAAAATAAAATAAAATTAAGGGATGAGAGAGGAGAGAGGGAGAAAGGGAGAGATAGAATGCGGTAAATTATCTCACGTAAAATGGCAAGAAAAAGAAGTTCTGTTGGAAGGGAAGAGGGGGCAGGTGAGGGGGAATGAGTGAATCTTGCTCTCATCAGATTTGACTTGAGGAGGGAATACCATACACACTCAATTGGGTATCTTACCCCACTGGAAAGAAGGAGGAAGGGGATAAAAAGGGGGGATGATAGAAGGGAGGGCAGATAGGGGGAGGAGGTAATCAAAAACAAACACTTTCAAAAAGAGACAGGGTCAAGGGAGAAAATTGAATAAAGGGGGACAGGATAGGAGGGAGCAAAATATAGTTAGTCTTTCACAACATGAATATTGTGGAAGGGTTTTACATAATGATACATATGTGGCCTATGTTGAATTGCTTGCCTTCTTATAGACGGTGGGTAGGGAGGGAAGAGGGGAGAGAATTTGGAACTCTAACTTTTAAAAGCAGATGTTCAAAAAAAAAGTTGTTTTTACATGCAACTGGGAAATAAGATATACAAGCAATGGGGCATAGAAATCTATCTTGCCTTACAAGAAAGTAAGGGAAAAGGGGATGCGGGGGAGTGGGGTGACAGAAGGGAGGGCTGACTGGGGAACAGGGCAATCAGAATATATGCCATCTTGGAGTGGGGGGAGGTAGAAATGGGGAGAAAATTTGTAATTCAAAATCTTGTGGAAATCAATGCTGAAAACTAAAATTATTAAATAAATAATTTTTAAAAATATTTTAAAAAAGAATAAATTTGACTTAGTTTCAATCAACTCTCAGTGGAGAAGCCAGTAATACAATGCCATTACCTCAGATGTTTATTCATAAGTGTCTTCCATTGTACACCATATCTTTATTTCATTATTAGTGTTTTTTCTCGCTTTTTTGGCCAATTCTGATCTTAGTTCTAACGAGTCAACGATCTGACTGTAACGCAGACAGCTGATTCCAGGATAACTCCCACATCAATAAAATCTTTTCCTATATGTTCAAATATAATCCAATTTGTTCTTTGTAGTGTTATTTGGCACATGGTAGTTCTTTTTTTCAAATAACATATTCATGAGAGAAACATGAGATTTCTGTGTAATCTACAAGTCTTTTGCTTCTCTCTTCCTTCTTCTTGAACCATGATTTCCCACATATGCTTTGCATCCTTACCTTTTCCCTCCTTTTCATGGAAGTCATCAAGTATCAGAATGTATATTAGTTTGATATGGAGGATCTTATCAAGTTCCTCATAGAATTCTTTATCAACTCATCTTCAGCAATTGATGCTACTGCATAAGCTATGATTATTTTCATGATGGTCTTTTTGAAAATACTTATTCTTAGTAGTAAAGTACATAACGACCAAATACCCCATGAAATGAAAGCTCTAGTTGGCTTATAATAAAACCCATTCCACCAAATCCTTTCTTTGTCTCTCTCAGGAGTAACTCTTTCATTTCTGCTGCAATTGCCTTCATTCTTCTGGCTTTGCTTACAGTAAGAATATCAGGAGTGGTGTGACACGTTCATTTGTTGATCATTGAACAAGAATCTCACATTTAGAGTTTAAATGAAAGTCTATTGAGAATGTATGAGCCTTAGCACTCTCTTCCACCTTTCCTATCACTCAGCTGCCCTCACTGAAGATGTGGAAAGGGGCCTCCCAGGATAGAGGACTATTCTGTATTTTCTCTAGTTCATGGATTTCTATGGCAAAAAAACAATAACAAAAAAAAAGCATCAACACGTGACCAAACTACTAATGACCAGACTGCTAACCTTACCTAATTAGGTTGACCTTTAGAAACTCATCAGACCAAACTGAAAGCTTGTATTCAAATCTATGCAAAATCTTTATGAGAATCATCTATAGATGAATTGAAGTTATCTTCAATGACGGTGTTAGGAGGGAACAAACTGACTTTCACATGGAGCATTTGGCAATGGACCACAGCTTTTTTGTTGCTGTTTAGTCATTTCGGTTGTGTCCGACTCTTCGTGACCACTGTTTGGGGGATACTGGAGTGGTTTGCCATTTCCTTCCCCACCTTATTTTACAGATGGGGAAATTGAAGCAAACCAGGTTAAGTGATTTGCCAAGGGTCACAGAGATAGTAAGAGGCCATATTTGAACTCAGGAGGACTCATCTTCTTGACTTCAGGCCCAGCATTCTACTGTGCCACCTGGCAGCCCATAATGGAATATTATTGTGCTGTAAGAAATAATATGTGTGATGAATACAGAGAATCATGGAAAGATGTATATGAACTGATCCAGAGTGAAGTAAGCAGAGCTAAGAAAACTACATAGCTAGTAAGTGTCTGAGAACAGATTTGAAGTCAGGAAGATGAGTCTTCCTAACTAAGCCTGGTACACCGCCTAGCTGGCCAGTTCCACATCTTTACTTTTTCACAATTAACTGAATGGTGTAAGATCTCACTATTCTTATTGTTTGTTGATTATGAAGTGGCATTTGTACCAATAGAACAAAATGTTGTGTTATTAGCTCATTTACATAAAGGTATCTCCCCTCCATACAACAAGATAATTTAGGCTTCTATAACAGAAATAACCCTGTTCAATGTTTGTTGTTTGTCCTTTGTTCTCAAAGAGGACCATGACGTCAGGAAGGTGATGTAAGACTTGCAAATGAATTGGAAATAAGTGAGGCAGGGCTGTGCAAAGTCACCAGCCTCACTTTCTTCTCCAGAGCCATCTGGGTCCAGTGGCAAGATATAGATCAGGATGACTGGAGATGGCCCTGATGCAGTGGAAGACCTTGGCCTTTTTAAGCTAAAGTCTTTCCCGGGTCTCAGTTTGTCTGAGGCAATATCCATTCAGTTACTAAGGCTAGGTAAGAAATGAGGCAAAGAATGGCCTCTTTTACCTAGTTAAAAAAAATGTTCAGTGACTCTTTGATAATAAACATCAGGTAAAGCATAAAACAGGGAAATATATGCTCACCAAAAGCAGTTGCTGTTGGTATTTGTGATGGAAGGGATCCAATGTACAGTCCAGGTGGAAAAGGGATTCCATGGATTCCTTGCAAGTGATGAGATCTTCCAGATGTCTATTTGTAGATGTCATTGTGATGACTGCATCAAGGCCTGAAACATTGCAGGTCCTCCTGGGAGTGAGCCAGAATCACTCTAAGGAGTTTGGTCTGTCCATCTACAGGAAAGATTAAGCAAATTAAGATTGTCTAATTGGCCGGGTTTCAACCTATATTCTAGAGTACAGGTACTCTGGAGAATCAAAAATTTAAGTATCTGGGACAGACAGCAGAATCAGATGATGAACTGGGCCCAGATTTGAATAGGATGGATAGGGCTGAATTTCTTGGGAGGGGGTGGAATTACAAAACTTTACCAACCCCAAATTTCTTATGAAAACAAAAACTCATCTCATCAATACTAATATTGTATTGGCATTGCAATATTCAATATGAAATAAAATATGACTTCATCTGAAAAAGTAAGCATCACTTAGAAGGCAATGGAGAGGCACATGGTAGGCATGAGCAGGCTACAATGTATAATCACCAACGAACTTTGAAGAAAACCAGGAGTAAAAGAGATCATCAAAGAATTGCAATTTGCAAAGAAGAGAAGAGCTGGTCATGTGGCACAAGCGAAGGACGACAACTGGACAGTTGTATTCCACTAGAGGCCTCGTGATTTCAGGAAGAATTCAGGAAGACTTCTGTCTTTTTGGTCAGACCCCTATGGCAGACTTTTAGAAGGATGTGCATAAGAGTCACCCAGGATGGGTAGGCATGAATTGGATTGTGAGGCATCTCATTTGGAGGGAACTTTCAAACTGGTGAAATCACAGATCATTTTGAGTATTGTAGATGTGACCTAAACTGGTCCCTTGAGCATGCCCAGTTTGGCTAACATGGAACCAACAGCATCCCCTACTACATGGGTTGGTATAGCCTCCTCAATTTATGTCTTCAAAAGTAGTGAGACTGAACCATTTGTCATCTTTTTGACTACACTCTTCTCAACAACCCTCTGCTGCACCCAGCAGGGATGCCATAAACTGAAGGCCTTGCCTTCCTCTGCCTACTTCTCTTTGACCCCCTAGTCTGAGAAATGGGTCTGGTGGTGTTTGTTTGTGTTTGTGGTATTTATCCTCAGTTTCAGGTGCCAGAGGTGATCCACAGGAAACTAAAAAGCTCAAGCCATGATGACCCTGGAGCCAGGATTGCAGGCGGGTTGGTATAGCGAGCCAACACAGCATGAAAGTCCTAAGAAGCTAGTGTTCCTGGGACTTGGGCCCAAGGAGAGGTTTTAGACTTGGAAGTGGGAAGTGCTCTGAGCTAAGCTCTGAACCTAATCCTCTTCACTTCCTCAGACATTGAAGTGTTGTAAGGTGGGAGGAGGATTGTGCCTCCTACATGTTGGATACTATATGTTTTAAATCATATCTTTTGAAGTAAACATTTCTTTGTAAAAACACCACTGTTACATACATAGTTTCTTCACAGACTCTTCCACAACTCCTCAAATCATGTATAAATGCTGATCATAAGCACAGAATCTGTCATTTATCATTTTACATAAATCCATTCATCTAGACAGAGCCTGAGGAAATTCAATGCATCTTCTATGATGTTGATGCTGTGTCTGTTGCAGATTCCCATTGCCCACCACTGTTTCCAATCTAGCTCCTCTTCCTATGAAAATGAACCCTCCCAAAAGCAGAGGACTGCTATCATTAACTCTCCAAGATATCAAAGAATGGTGGAATACACTGTCTCCTCCCACTCCTTGTGATTCATTAAGCACTTCTTCAAAGGAGCTGGAATCCACAGCCATCTCAACCTTCTCCCCAGAATCTCCCCTCAGCACTTTTCTGTATCACCTCATTTTTCTTCCCTGGTTGAACTCAGGCAAGTCTCTATGTTCCCTTTCAAGCATTTTGGCAGTTTTGGCCACTGGCCACCACATGATCAAGAGAAAGACAGGGATAATCCTCTGCTAGGAAGAGTGACCCCCAATGAATTGACCATCTTTCACAGAGTGCCATGTGGTGATCTGGCCCCTCCAAACGGTCCAGTATATGTTTTTAAACATCTTTGCTCAGGTAGGCAGTTCATGACATTCCCATCACTTTCATTTCCAGTTACTTCCTCTCAGGCTCATTTCTGATCCCTAGAATATCCAGGTCCATAGAGAAGCAAGGGAAAGAAATGTGAAAGAAAGATCTGCTTTCATAGTAAGGGGTACAATGAGATGAGCACATCGAAGCATTGAAACATATCACACTGTTGATTCACAGGAAGCTTGCAGTCTACTTCTGTCTAAAAAAAGGTCTTTTTCACAGTACAGAGGAGAGGGATTCTCCAAGAGGAAGAAGGATGTTTTTAAGTATTCACTTAAAGGCCCAGGATCTAAATTTGTTTCAGTGCTCCCAATCCCCTTCTTAGTCTTTTCTTTTTTTCCCATTCTCCCTTGCTTATGCCTTAGACTTTTCAGTGGCACACAAAGGGTATTGCTTTGCCCTGCTGAGTCTAAAAGGGTTAGAAGCTCATATTTACTTTCATGTCAGAAATGCAGTGAAATGAATCCAGAGAGTTACTGGAGCCAGATTACAGATTCCTGAGACCCAAAGGCTAAATTTTTCAACATGAGCATTTACACCTCCAAAATCAGCACATACTACAAATGGATTTTCAGAAAACTGGTTGGTTGTTAAACCAATTGTGCCCATGGCTTCAAGTCATCTTTTTATCTCTGCAAAGACCCTAAGGCCTAAGACATGATGCACAGGGAGAATTTCAGCTGATCCTAGCTGAAATGATCAGCCCTCTTCCTACATCTGGGATCTCCATGATACATTTGTTTTGCCAAGCAACTGGATTAAAGGATGTTGTCCGTGCCATTCTCTTCCTCCCTCCTATCTTGTGATTGGAATGTCCTCTGAGATGGCAATGCCAAGAGCAGAGACAGAAGCCTGGGCAGTATGAGCCATAATAGAGTCTTGTAGATTGATGAAGAGACCCAGTGGGGAGGAAAGTATGCTGGGACATCACGGAAACATTTCAGATCCAGGAATAGAGGCCGCACTGTGGACCAGCTTTAGCTAGAGCCAGCGAAGACTGTTCTTGTCTGAATGGGTGGCGCAAGTTAGTTTCTATATGGGGCAGTTAGGTGGTACTAGAAGTCTCCATCATGTCCCTAACCCCAGCTTGCTACACAAGAGACTTTGGGGAACTTCCCCTTGGGTGAGATCTAGAATTCTCTTTTTCAGTTGAGCTGAATTACCTCACCCCCAATGGAAGAGCTCCTTCACTCTGTAGTGTCTGTTATATACTATCTTATGTATATTTTCTTTGATTTTATGTTTGACTATGGAATAGAATAAATAAATTTGTTAATTACTGTGTGTGTTTATTGTGGAACTGGTATTTGGCAGGAAAGGAGTCAAGCCTTGGATATAGATCTTGGGATCCTGCTTCTCCCATTAATGAAACAGCAATCAGAAATTAGCTTGAGCTTAATATCCCCTGGACTAACAATATCGAAGGGAGTAGATATAATTCAAGTCCTCCTTCAGAGGAGTGCACAGTGACCAAGATTCTGGCTCTACCTCCTGCTTCCTCTCTTGGCAAAAGTTAAAGTCTCCTTTAGAACAGGGCATGGTGAGAAGAGGCTAGAGATTCTGCCTCCCTTAGAGTCACACAATGACACCCTCATGTCACATATGGCAGGATAGCCCTCATTTCACACATATGCACTATGAGTCATTTCTTTTTTTAATATAAATTTATTTTTTGTAATTTATGGAATAAAACAAGCATTTCCATAACATAGTACAATAAAAAAGATGATTGCAAATGAAATCACAAATTCATTATGTACAATTTGCTATTCCTTTTAAATACACAATGTTGTCATGTAAATTTCCCCTCCATTTTTCTTCCCTCCCCCGTCATAGATGGCTATCATTAAACACAAATAGGTGTGTGAGTGTGTGTGTGTGTGTGTGTGCGTGTGTGTGTAAAATATTCTATACATCTATTTATGAGTTCTTTGAATGCAGACAGTGTCTTTCTTTATATGTCCTTTTATAGTTAGTTTGGGTATTTATAATCCTCCAAATGACTTATTTATTCAAAGTCATTCTTAAAACAATATTGGTGTTACTATATACAGTGTTCTCTTGGATCTGCTCATTTCACTCTTCATTATTTCATGCAAGACTTTCCATGTTTTTCTAAGATCACTATGAGTCATTTCTATTTGAAGTAGGTAAATAATTGGGGTAGGAAGTAGATAGAGGAACTCTAAGGCAGATTCAGGGAAGCCATCAATTCACCTCCAGTCAATTCAAAGGAGTTCATGGAAAAAGTAGGGTATTAGTTGTAGTTTTAGTAACTAAAAAGAGCAATGGAAAAAGAACCTGCTCTACCTTCTAGATGGGTTTTTTCTCCTACTCTTCTCAGGTCCCTTCCACCCCTTCCCTGAACAGGCCAGGCCTCTAGGATGACAGTAAATAAGGTTGAATGTGTGGTGAGTATATGAATGTCATAGACAACACCTCCCACCCTGACAAAACTCCTCTCCAAAGACTCTAATTCCTGCTCCTTTTCTCACAGAATCTACTCCCCAATCACTAATTTCAAAATTGAGTCATCTAATGTCTCCACAAAGCTATACCCCATTGCCTCAATGCACCCAAGATGCACAGAGCATAGAGCAGAGAACACAATGCGGCGGAATATATATATAATGCTCCAGATGGAAGGGACCTGAGAGACAATTTAGCCCAACAGCCCCATGGGAACAAAGGCCCACCTCTTTAACACCAACATTCTACTGGTGTTGCTATATGGTAGGTAACCATGGAACACAATTGCCACTGAAGAGTTAAAAATCAAAGCAAATATCATGGGGAGGACAATTAAGAGGTACGTGGTGGGTATGAGCAGGCTATAACATAGAACAAGGAACTTGGGGGGGAAAAAAGAACAAGAGTAAAAGGAAATGTATGATTGGAAGATCAGAGGGGCTGGTCATGTGGCAGGAATAAGCAATGACAGATGCACAGCCAGAGTGCTCCATTGATACCCACGCAGTGTCCAGAGAAAGCGAGGAAGGCCTGTATGATGAGCATGACTGCCTCTTTAATGCCTCTTTTGATACCAATAATCAGTCTTAATGAACAAAAGTTATCTCTACTGTTACATATTTTAAGTATCTTGTATGATTTTGATTCGTTCATGAGAGACACCTTGTTATAGAAGAGACTTTAAGGCTACAATTTGCTTTGCAAAAGTAAATGTTTTTATTAAATTTTTAAAATAATGAACATAGTGGGATCATATAGTCCCTATGCTTTCCATTCAATTGTGTGATTATAAAGATGTAGTCTATTGTAGAATATAGTTTAAAATGCCTTCTTTTTCCCTTCTCATACCTTCATCAAAAACATCCTTAATTATTCTCAAAAAGACTTTGTAGAGAGAAAAAGTGGGCGAGTGGATTGGTAGCTGTAAGTTGTTATATTTTCATATTTGCCCTTTTATGGTAATAAAATCAGTGACTTTTCCAAGTGTTTGATATCATCCCTTTTTTCAGATATCTTAAGAATAAATCCTTCAACGTCCTCAAAATATTGTGACTTTCAGCACATAACACCTCTGTGTATAACTTGATCTAGCCCAACTGGTTTTTCCATCTTTGTTTTCTTTAGTAGAACTTCTATTTTCTCATGCAGCAGTCAGTCAGTGAATAAATTTTATTAAATATCTACTATGTGCCTCTATACTGTGCTAAGTCTTGAGGATACAAAAAGAGGCAAAAGATATTCCCTGCCCTTGAGGAGCTTACAGTCTAACGAGGAAGACAACAAGCAAACAAATATGAACAAACAAGCTATATACGGGATAAGTAGAAAATAATTAAGAGACAGAAGGCACTAAAATTAAGAGCCCTTGGGAAAAATTTCCTGTAGAAGATGGAATTGTAATTGTGACTCAAAGAAAAAAGAGGGAAGCCAGTAGGAGGAGATAATGAGGGAGAATATCCCAAGTATGAGGGACAACAGCTAGAGAAAATGTCCAGAGCTGAGAGATAAGTGTCTTGTCCATGGAAGAACAAGGAGGCCATTGTAACTGATTCAAAAGGTACAGCCATGAAGTGAGGTGTAAGAAGACTGAAAATGTAGGAGCTGGCTAGGTTACAAAGGGCTTTGAATGCCAAACAGAGGACTTTGTATTGATCCTGGAGGCGATAAAGAGCCAGCCATTAGAATTTATTGGGGGGGGGGGGGCGGTGACATGATTGGACCTATGCTTTAGGAAAATCACTTAACACATTGGGAACTAGGATATTAGAGTTCAAATGTGGCACCTGCACTGTCATTGATTAAATGAGTCTGTTAAAGAAATCTCTGCTGATCTGTTCCATTTTTAATCTGATTGTTATCCTTTTTCCCAAATTTAATCTTTAAAGGCCCTGTGAATAATCTGGTTTATGTGGGTCTTCCACCTAACTTTTTTTTTACTTGTTTACTTGTTTTTCTCTCCCTATTTTGAGTTGATACTGCTCATCGTTGTCCTCCATCCTCCTTCATAAGATTTTAGAAATTAGTTTATATTCTAAAATGGTGTAATGCGCCTACCCCATACCTATACCTTGAACTTAAATAGTTACCATTTTGGAGTTGGGGACTGTGTGTTAATTGGCTGCCTAGCTGAAAGAGGTGAAGGTGTGGAATATCACATATGGTAGAAGAGATGGCTTCCAGCTGGTAGCCTCCTCTTGGCTTCAGCTCTCCAGGTGACAAAATGTAATTTCAATAAGGAGTGGAGAAGCATGCCCTTCTCTATCCCACTATAGTAGAGATCTGGCACATGCAAAGAGCACCTCATATGGTATCTTCACATAAAGGACTCTAGGGAGCAGATGGCATTTTTATGAGGATGACATAAAGTTGCTTCCAGGAAAATTGCTCAGAGAGGAAGCACCATCGTTAGATCAAACACTGCCAGAAAGAGACCACCAGAAAAAAAAGAACAAGATTGGCTGTATGATCCCAATATGTCCAGTTCAGAGGTGAAATGTGAATTGGCTGATTAACAGAACTGCTCAACTGTTTTATGCTCTAATGAGGTATCTCTTAACGGTCTTCCAGAAGATTACAAGAATTACAAGCAAGCTAAATTCTCTTCTAATTATTTTTTAATGTATGCTATGAGTCTTTTATGCTTAGCATTACTTTTTACGTATGTGAATAAATCTATTCATAGCTGAAATAGAAGTGATTAGTCAATAAATACAAGAATGAGGAAGACTAAATCTACTAAAGAGTTAGGCTTCCCCAAAGATGAGCCTAGGGAAACTGCAATGGCTAGAGAAAGCCAAGATGGCACAGTAAAGGTCGCAACCTAGATGAGCTCTCCTAACATTCCCCTTTAAACAACTTTAAAGTAATGCATCATATTGAATTGTGGAGCAGCACGGCCAACAATAGGTCAGGGTAAAATTTTTTTTTCCAGCCAGAGATAACTTGAGTGGTTGAAAAAAGAGGTCTATGACACCAGAGTGGGGGGCCAGCTGAGAGCACATGTAGCAATAAAACCAGCGGCGGGCCTTGTAAGTGGCTGCAAGAGCAGCAGCTTCTAGAACTTGCAGCCCAGAGATGTTCCAGGGCAGAGAAGAGCACTGTCACTTGGGCCTCCAGGAGAGCAGGGGACCTGGCCACAGTTCAAGAGCTGAAAGGAATGCCAGTACATGCAGCTGTAGGGGAGCAGGGGCCCTTCCTGGGCAAAGACCAGAGCACAGAGTAGTACAGCAACAATTACACCTCTCCCCAGACCACACCACTTTGGAAGCACCAAAAACTTACATCCCCCAGAAGTAGTTCTGAAAACAGCAGCACAAAAAAGCTTGATCCTTGGGACAGTGCTTATCCCCACCCCAAGGTGAGCAAAGCCCAATTTTAACATAAAGTTGAAAGTCAAGAGATAGGCTGGGAAAATGAACAAACTACAAAAAAAAAAAAGAAAGAAAGAAAAAGAAGAACCTGACCATAAAAAATCTACTACAGTGGCAGGGAAGACTAAGACATAAACTCAGGAGAAGACAACAACAAGAAATGTGCAAGCAAAGCCTCAAAGAAAAAATGCAAATTAAATACAAAACCAACAAAATTTCCTGAAAGAGCTAAAGAAAGAGGTAAGAGTGGTAGAGGGAAAATTGGGAAAAGAAATAAGAGCGATACAAGAAAATTATGAAAAATAGAATTAACAGCTTGGTAAAAAGAAGTACAAAAAAAATGAAGAACTTCTTAAAAATCAAAATTGTCCAAGTGGAGAAAAAGGTACAAAAACTCACTAAAGAAAATAATTCCTGAAAAATTAGAATTGGATAAGTAGAAGCTAATGACTCCATGAGACATCAACAAACAACAAAGCAAAGTCAAAAGAATGAAAATATGAAGTATCTCATGAGGGAAAATAAGAAAATATAAGAAATAAGAAAATAAGAAATATGTCATGAGGGAAAAAAACTGACTTGGAAAATAGATTGAGATCATTTAAGTATCATTGGACTGCCTAGAAGGCATGATAAAAAAAAAGAGCCCAGACATCAAATTTCAAGAAATTATAAAGAAAACTGCCCTGATAAAACCACAGAGTAAAATAGAAATTGAAAGACTCTACCAATTAGCTCCTGAAAGAGACCTCAAAAGGAAAACTCTCAAGAATATTATAGCCAAATTCCAGAGTTCTTGGGTCAAAGAGAAAATATAATAAGCAGCCAAAAAGAAACCATTCAAATATCATGGAGCCACAATCAGGATCACACAAAATTTAGCAGCTTCCACATTAAAAGAACTGAGGGGTTGGAATATGATATTTCAGGAGCAAAGGAGTTAGGATTACAGCCAAGAATAACCTAGCCAGCAAAATTGAGTATAATCCTTCAGAGGAAAAAAATGTATATTTAGTGAAAAAGAAGGCTTTCAAGCATTCCTGATGAAAAGACCAGAGCTGAATAGAAAATTTGACATTCAAACACAAGACTCAAGAGAAGCATAAAAAGGTAAAGATGACAGGGAAATCGATCATAAGAGTCTCAATAAGGTTAAACTGTTTACATTTCTACATAGGAAGATGAAGCACATAACTCCTAAGAACTTTATCATTATTAGAGCAATTAGGAGTGTACAGAGACAAAGGACATGGGTATGAGTTGATTATATTGAGATGATGTCCCAAAAATAATGAACAGGTGAGAAAGAGGGGTACAGTGGGAGAAGGGGGAAGTGAGAAGAGTGGGAAAATTATCTCACATAAAAGAGGTACTCAAGGAAGAGCTTTTATAGTGGAGGAGGAAATGAGGGGCTGGCAGGCAATACTTGAATCTCACTTTCATTGCAATTGGTTCAAAGAGGGAAGAATATATACATATATATATATACATATATATATATACATACATACACACACACACACACACTCTCTCTCTCTCTCTCTCTCTCTCTCTCTCTCTCTCTCTCTCTCTCTCTCTCTCTGTTGGATATAAAAATCTATTTTGCCCAAAAGGGAAGTAGGGAAAGGGGATAAGAGAAGGGTGGGGGGAAGGTGATAAAAGAGAGGGCAGATTAAGGGAAGCAGTGGTCAGAGGCAAAACAGACTTTTGAGAAGGGACAGGGTAAATGGAGAGAAATGGATAAGCAGAAGAAAATAGGATTGAAGAAAATTCATAGTTAATAACCATAACTGTGAATGTGAATGGAATGACTCACCCATAAAACAGAAGCAGATAGCAGAATGTATTAGAAACCAGAATCCAATAATACGTTGTTTAAAAGAAACACATTTGAAACAGAAAGACATACACACAGTAAAATAGGGGGCTGGAGCATAAGCTATTGTGCTTCAGCTGAGGTTAAAAAAAAGGCAGGGGTAGCAATCACAATCTTGGACAAAGAACAGGCAAAAATAGGCCTAATTATAAAATGGTAATAGAGGAAACTACATTTTGCTAAAGGTACAACAGATAATGAACTGATATCAAAACTAAATACATATGCACCAAAAGACAAAGCATCCAAATTTTTAAAGGCACAAACAAAACCAATGAAGCCAAAATTATAAGGAAAGCGGGAAACTGGGGGGAGAGTGAGGAAGTAATTATAGCAACATTCTCTGATAAAGGCCTTATTTCTCAAATACATAGGGAATTGAGTCAAATTTATAAAAAAACAAGAGCCATTCCCCCCCAATTGATAAATGGTCAAAATGAACTGTTGTTCATCCTTTATTTTCAAAGAGGACCAATTATATCACAGGGTAATATCTTGACTTGCATGTGAACTGGATTTAAGTAAGACAGAGATGCACAAAGTCATCAGCCTTGCTCTCTCTTCTAAAATCTTTGCTTATTCCTTCTTCTAATTTCATATTAATTCTGACTGTTGTCCTAACAAGTCAGTCATCTGACTATATATAAGCAAATAATTAGAAATATAATCAATCTAATCATACCACATAGAAAGGAACCAAAGACAACAAACCAATATCAGTAATAAACTTATACATTCCAAATGCCTTAGCATCCAAATTCATAAAGGAAACATTATCTGAGCTTCAAGATGATATAGACAATAATGCAATAGTGATAGGAGACTCAATGTCCCTCTATCAGTTTTGGATAAGTCTAATAGAAAGAAAAACAAAACGAAAAATGTGGAACTAAACTAATTTCTGGAGAAACTGGAATTAAAAGACGTAAAACATCTTACAAGTGAGATAGCAAAAGAATGTACATATTTCTCTGTACCACATGGAACTTTTACAAAAGTTTGCCACATATTAGAACACAGAGATATAGCAAACAAATGTAAAAAGGAAGAAATAGCCAATATATCCTTTATAGACCAAATGCCATAAGAATAGAAATTGGCTCAGGGACCACAAACAAAAGATACAGACTCAAATGAAGACTTAAAAATCAAATCTTAAATAATGAGTTGGTCAAAGAACAAATCATAGAAACAATAACTACGTAAAAGAAAATTATAATGATGAAACAACCTGCTAAAGCAGTCCTCAGAAGAGAAGAGTATATCCTTAAAATCATTTATCAACAAAAGAAAAGAAAAGAAAATTAATGAACTAAATACACATTCTAAAAAATTAGAAAGTCGATAAGTAACTCAAAGATGACTAAAAAAATTTAATTTTCTAAATTTATATATTATTTCCCCAGTTACATGCAAAAATAACTTTAATATCCATTTCTTAAAACTTTGCACTCCAAATTGTCTCCTTCTCTCTCAACCCTCCCCCACCTCATTAAAAAAGCAAACAATTGGGGGGGCGGAGCCAAGATGGCAGCAGGAAAGGAGGGACTTGCTTAAGCTCCACCCTCCAGGTCTCCAAACACCTATAAAAATGGCTCTGAACAAATTCTAGAGCTGCAGAACCCAAAAAATAGCAAAGGGAAGCAGGGCTCCAGCCCAGGACAGCCTGGATGGTCGCTGGGAAGGGTCTATTGCATGGAGCTGGGAGTGGAGCGATGCAGAGCCCAGCATGGACAAGGACCAACCAGACCGGGAGTCAGGCAAAACAGGCATAGTGCCCTGAATCAGTGAGTTGTGGCAGTTACCAGACTTCTCAACCCATAAACGCCAAAGACAACAGAGAAGGTTAGTGGGAAAAGCTGCTGGGATAGAGTGAAAGCAGTTAGCTGTCGGCCACTGCCCCGGGGATGGCAGAAGTGGTGCAGCTCTGACGCTACTTCCAGAGCTACAGCTGCAGTTGCTTCCAGCCCTAGGCCCACCTGGTGGGAGGAATTAAGCAGCAGATTAGAGCGGGAGTGCAAAGCCTGCTTTGCCCTACCTGGATCTGAGCCACAATCCTGGTTGGCAGTTCTTGGGGGAGAAGAAGTGCTGGTGTGGCAGAGCTTGCTATGTAGAAGTAGCTCTGAAAGGAACCCACAAAATAGCAGAGGGAAGCAGGGATCCAGCCCAGGACAGCCTGGATGGTCACTGGATGAGGTCTATCGCGCACAGAGTGGAGGGGAGCAGAGCTCAGTGTGGGAGGCAGCAGGACCAGCCAGACCAGGAGCCAGGCAGAACAGGCCCTAGCACCCTGAATCAGTGAGCTGTGGCAGTTACCAGACTTCTCAACCCACAAACACCAAAGACAACAAAGAAGGTTAATTGGAAAAGCTTCGGGGGACAGAGTTCAAGGTTAGGCCACCGCCCCAGGGGCAGCGGGGGAGGTGCAGCTACAGAACTACACTTGCAGTTACTTCCGGCCCCAGGCCCACCTGGTGGGAGGAATTAAGTGGCAGATCAGAGCAGGAGTGCAGAGCCTGCTGAAGATTTGTGTCAGGTCTGGGTTGGTGGTTCTTGAGGAAGGAGGAGTGCTGGGGTGGCAGAGCTGGCTGTATAGAAATAGCTCTGAAATCAACGGCGCACCCCCTCAAGCTTGGAACAAAGTACTCTTTGCTCTACAAGCAGTCATACCCCAACGAAAATCTCAAAGGTCAAGTAAGTTAGCTGGGAACATGGCCAGGCAGCGAAAATGCACCCAGATTCAGTCTCAGACTTTGGAATCTTTCTTTGGTTACAAAGAAGACCAAAACATACAGCCTGAAGAAGTCAACAAAGTCCAAGAACCTACACCAAAAGCCTCCAAGAAAAACATGAACTGGTCTCAGGCCATGGAAGAGCTCAAAAAGGAGTTGGAAAAGCAAGTAAGAGAAGCAGGGGAAAAATTGGGAAGAGAAATGAGAATGATGCAAGAAAACCATGAAAAACAAGTCAATGACTTGCTAAAGGAGACCCAAAAAAATACTGAAAAATATACTGAAGAAAACAACACTTTAAAAAATAGACTAACTCAAATGGCAAAAGAGCTCCAAAAAGCCAATGAGGAGAAGAATGCCTTGAAAGGCAGAATTAGCCAAATGGAAAAGGGGGTCCAAAAGACCACTGAAGAAAATACTACCTTAAAAATGAGATTGGAGCAAGTGGAAGCTAGTGACTTGATGAGAAATCAAGATATTATAAAACAAAACCAAAGGAATGAAAAAATGGAAGACAATGTCAAATATCTCATCGGAAAAACCACTGACCTAGAAAATAGATCCAGGAGAGATAATTTAAAAATTATTGGACTACCTGAAAGCCATGATCAAAAAAAGAGCCTAGATACCATATTTCAAGAAATTATCAAGGAGAATTGCCCTGATATTCTAGAGCCAGAGGGTAAAATAGAAATTGAAAGAATCCACAGATCGCCTCCTCAAATAGATCCCAAAAAGAAAACTCCTAGGAACATTGTCTCCAAATTCCAGAGCTCCCAGGTCAAGGAGAAAATACTGCAGGCAGCCAGAAACAATTTGAATATTGTGGAAAAACAATCAGGATAACACAGGATCTGGCAGCTTCCACATTAAGGGACCAAAAGGCTTGGAATACGATATTCCAGAGGTCAATGGAGCTATTATTAAAACCAAGAATCACCTACCCAGCAAAACTGAGTATCATGCTCCAAGGCAAAATATGGACTTTCAATAAAATAGAGTACTTTCAAGCTTTCTCAGTGAAAAGACCAGAGCTGAATAGAAAATTTGACTTTCAAACACAACAATCAAGAGAAGCATGAAAAGGTAAACAAGAAAGAGAAATCATAAGGGAGTTACTAAAGTTGAACTGTTTTGTTTACATTCCTACATAGAAAGATGATGTGTATGATTCATGAGACCTCAATATCATAGTAGCTGAAAGGAATATATATGTGTGTGTGTGTGTGTGTGTGTGTGTGTGTGTATACATATATATATGTGTGTGTGTATGTATGTATATATGTAGGTACATATATATATTTTTTTTATATATATACACAAAGGGCACAGGGTGAGTTGGATATGAAGGGAAGATATCTAAAAAAATAAAACCAATTTAAGGGATAAGACAGGAATATATTGAGAGACAGAGAAAGGGAGAGATAGAATGGGGTAAATTATCTCACATAAAAGTGGCAAGAAAAAGTGGTTCTGTAGGAAGGGAAGAGGGGGCAGGTCAGGGGGAATGAGTAAATCTTGCTCTCATCGGATTTGACTTGAGGAGGGAATACCATACACACTCAATTGGGTATGTTACCCCACAGGAAAGAAGGAGGAAGAAGATAAAAAAGGGGGAACGATAGAAGGGAGGGCAGACGGGGGGAGGAGGTAATCAAAAACAAACATTTTCAAAAACGGACAAGGTCAAGGGAGAAAATTCAATAAAGGGGGATAGGTTAGGAAGGAGCAAAACATAGTAAATCTTTCACAACATGAGTATTGTGGAAGGGTTTTACATAATGATACGCATGTGGCCTATGTTGAATTGCTTGCCTTCTTAGGGAGGGTGGGTGGGGAGGATAGAGGGGAGAGAATTTGGAACTCAAAGTTTTAAAAACAGACGTTCGAAAACAACAACAACAAAAAAAAGTTTTTGCATGCAACTAGGAAATAAGATACACAGGCAATGGGGCATAGAAACTTATCTTGCCCTACGAGAGAAGAAGGGAAAGGGGGATGGGAGGGGAGTGGGGTGACAGATGGGAGGGCTGACTGGGGAACGGGGCAACCAGAATATACGCCATCTTGGAGTGGGGGGGAGGGTAGAAATGGGGAAAAAATTTGTAATTCAAACTTTTGTGAAAATCAATGCTGAAAACTAAATATATTAAATAAATTTTAAAAAATAAAAAAAAGAAGTAGCTCTGAAAACAACAGTGCAGCCCCTCAAGCTTGGGGTTGCACTAGAGCCTTTTCCAATAAACAAAGAGCAAAGCAGATGCCCATTCTCCCCAATATTATTTGATATAGTTCTGGAAACATTAGCAATAAAAAAAGAGAAAGGAAGTAAAAGAATGAAGGTAAGTAAAGAAGAGATAAAACTATCTCTATTTGCCAAAGATATGATGGTTAATTTGGAAAACAGTAGGGAGCCAGCAAAGATACTAATTGAGACAATAGTTTCAGCAAAGTTGCAGGCCACAACATAAATCCTCAAAAATCAACAGCATTTCTAAATAACAACAAAACACAATAAGCAATAATAGAAGGGAAATCCCATTCCAAATAACTACAAAAGGCATAAAATATCTGGAAATCAGCCTACCAAAATACACATAAGACTTGTATAGATTCAATTATGAAGTTCTCCTTAAAGAAACTGAAAAAAATTTACATAGCTAGAAGAATGTTCAGTGTGCATGACTAGGCAGTGCCAAGATAACAAAAATGAAAATACTACTAAAATTAATTTACACTTATAATGCTATACCAACCAAACTACCAATGAGATACTTTATAAAATAATAACCAAATGCATTTACAAAAAACAAAAGATCTGGAATATCAAGGGAAATGGTGAAAAGAAATAAGGATGAAGGGGGAATATCACTTCCAGCACTATTAGCACTATATTATAAAGCACCAGTCATCAAAACTATCTAGTATTGGTTATAGAGAGATAAATTAATAGAACATACTAGAGAAGGGAAATTCAAAACAATAGAACTCAATAACTCAATGCTTGATAAAGTGGAAAATATAAATTACCTAGGAAAAAAATTCCCTATTCGATAAAATCTGTTTGGAAAACTGGAAAGCAGTCTGGCATTCTAATCCATTGGCCCAACATCTTACATAACATTCCACAATACATTCTAAATGAATGAGACCTTAATATTAAAGATTTTAATATGAAAAAGGAAAAGAGAAATAGATCATATATCCACCCCTCACAACTATGGATAGGAGATATATTCTTAATCAAACAAGAGATAGATGAAATTCAGAAAGATAAAATAGATAAGTTTTATTACTTGAAACTGAAAAACTCTGCTCAGACAACAATAATGCACCTCAAATAAGAAGGAAAGTGATCAATAGGGAAAACTCTTTGTGTCAAATTTCTCTGATAATGGTTTGTATCCAAAATATATAAAGTATTATCTACATATGTATAATTATATATAGACATATATTGTGAATGACTACTAGCTTGTTCCCCAAAAGATAAATGGTCAGAGGATATGAACAAACAGGTTTCAAAAGAACTACCAAGTATTCACAACCATATGAAAAAGTGCATCAGATCACCAACAGCAAGAGAAATGCACACCAAAATAACCCTGAGGTTTCACCTCAAAGCAAATTTGCAAAAAATGATTTTTTTTAACAATGTCAACAGTCAATGTTGGAGAAATTAATTAATATATTGTTGGTGGAGCTGTGAAATGGTACAACCATTTTGGAAATAAATTTGGAATTATGCAAATAAAGTGACTAAAATGTCCATACCTTTTGAACCAGAGACTCCATTACTGAGCTTATATCATGAAGAAATCATCAACAAGAAAAAAGTCACCCGGTATGCCAAAATATTACAGCAATATTTTTTATGATAGCTAAGAATTGGAAACAAAGCCCCTCAACTAGAGAATGGTTAAACAAATCATGATTCATGAATGTAATGAAATATTTGTGGTGATTGTTCAGTTCTTTTAGTTGTGTTCAGCTCTTCATGACCTCATTTGGATTTTTTTGGGCAAAAAGTGGTTTGCCATTTTCTTCTTTGGCTTATTTTACCAATAAGGAAACTGGAGCAACCAGGGTTAAGTGACTTGCCCGGGGCCACACAGCTAGTAAGTGTCTGAGGTCATAGTTAAACTCAGGAAGATTCATCTTCCTGACTTCAGGCCCAGAACTCTATCCACTGTGCCACCTAGCTGCACATAATGGAATATTATTGTGCTGTAAGAAATGATATGTATGTGAGGATTACAGAGAAGCATGGGAAGATCTAGATGAACTGAGCCAGAGTGAAGTAAGCAGAGCCAAGAAAACAACATACACAGTAACTAGAACAATGTAAATGGAAAGAATAAAACACCAAAAAATAAAAAGTAAAAATGAACAAAATTTTAAAGACCAAATAGGATGAACAGAAAGATATGAGAAAATAGCCTCAACCCATCCTTTGTGAAGGTGGGAGGTACACAAGTGTTACAAATTGCATTATTTTTAAGACTTTTTCAGAGTACCAATCAGTTGTCTGAGTTTTTCCCCCCCTCTCTAAAAAATACTATTTATCATCTAAGACGACTTGAAGGGGAGGGGATGGGGAAGGATACATGGAATTCTATGGTAATGGAAGAAAAAAAATGAATAGAAACTTATTTTAAAAATATTTTTGAAAAAGAAAAACTAGAACACTAGCTTCTTCCCCTTCCATTAAACCGTGAGGCCCCAGTAGTGAATCAGAATTCATTTTTCTCCCTCCTACCAGGAATATGCTTATAAAAGTTTAACGAATGTCACTCCAGGAAAAAAAAATGTATACACAATACACTTTAAAATTTAATCTACATTAACATTTTCTTTATCATTTCCTTACTATAAAATTAATAAAACAATAAATCAAGCCCTGATTCATAGGGTTTGCTGCTTTTCGAAGTGTAAATGCTCACACTGAAAATTTAACAATCTGTTCTCTAGAGCTGGTGGGAGAGGTTTCCAGCACATCCCTGCTCCCACCCAGAAGCTCTCATTTTGGATTCTCTAATAGAAGCTGTCATTCAAGGATCAATTGAAAAAGCTAAAATGTTTAGTATGGAAATGGGAAGACTTAAGACAGTAATGATCACTAGCTTCAATTATTTGAAACGTTATAATAGTGAAGAGTAAGTACACTGACTCCAGAAGACAGAACTTATACATATGTGTGGAAGTCACAGAGAGACAAATTTGAGTTCTTTCATTTTTTTTTTGAAGAATCTTCCAATAATTAGAGCAGACCAAACATAAATAAGGTGACTCAAGATAGTGAACTCCCTGGCATTTGAAGTATTCAAGAAAAGTCAGAGAGTTCGATCAGTTCTCCCACATTCCTTACAGCAGATTCCTATGGCTGGAGTAGAAATTGAAATAACGACCTCTTAATTCTAAGATTCTAGTCCATCAGTCAAGCACTTATTAAGTGCGTCAGGCACTGTGCTAAGAATTCTAGGATTCTATCTGCCCTGGGTGACTTGTAATTTAATCCACTCAGCTCTCCAATGCTGTCCTAGTTGATACATCAGCCAGCAGGGAAGCACATGGTCCACTTTATCTGTTGAGACTTATAACCCAAACCATTCTTCACATCCCAAATGGATTTTTCTCCCATCTACCACTCTTCTTTTTTTTTTTACATTTTTTTTTTGCAGGGGGGAAGGCAAGGGCAATTGGGGTTAAGTGACTTGCCCAAGGTCACACAGCTAGTGTGTCTGTGAAGTGTCTGAGGCCAGATTTGAACTCAGGTCCTCCTGACTCCAGGGCCAGTGCTCTACTCACCACGCCACCTAGCTGCCCCTATCCACCACTCTTCTTGCCATACATCCTGCAATGCCACTGCATACTAGACCTGTACTCCCTCCCAATTCTTTTTTTAGAATTGTGAGAAACGTGGTTTTGGGGATCACTGGACTTCCCCAAATTGTGAGAACATGCGGCTTTGGGGATCACTGGACTTTCTAGGCAGGGCCAAAGTCCTGAGGAAGAACCCTGTGATAATCCCTAGGGAAGGCTGTACAGACCACAGGACTCCCAGGGGAAGGCCAAGTGGCAGCTCCCCCCCTTTAATCTGTGGGGATCACAGGGCTTCTAGGGGTCAGACCCTAAGGAGGACCCAAGTGATGTCCCTTTAGAACAGCAGTAAGCTCACAAGGCTCCCGAGACAGGGCCGGAAATCCCAAGTGATGTCCCCTTAAGAAGGCTATGCAGACCACAGGGTTCCCCAAGGGAATCCAGAGTGGTAGCCCCCTTAACACCACAGTGGGGATCACAGGACACCCCAAGACAAGATCCGGGAGTAAGCCCGGCAAGCTTCTGCTGCCTATTGCTTCCCTTCACTTGACCTTAGAAAGATTGCCCATTCTCACCCAAAGAACTCAAGACCAGAGTGGGCAGAGGAAGGCATTTTATTACGCTCCTCGAGAGAGCAGGTGTAGTGCTCACTGGAGCACTCACACTGACACAGCTGCAGGAGCAGGGGTAACCCTTCCCTCCACTCCTGCTAGAGTTACAGAGTTACAGTTAGTTTACAATCTTTATTTTTTACATAGTTTTCCTAGGTTATACAGTTTATACAGGTAGGATAATAAAGATACAGAAGCAAAAGTAAAGTTAATTAGATTTTCCTTGTCTTAGCTTAGGATTAAACTATATTCTTTTACTTCCCCTACTTTCCCTCTTTAACATATGCAAATTATGCAAATCAGTAGGCCTGGATTCTTGACCAAGACCAGACCCTAGATAAGCTTGAACTGGTTCAAGCGGGTTTGGCCTCTCTAATTCCCCAGACTGCCTTCTCAAAAAGCATGCACATGCGTACAAGCCTCTGACCTCTCACCTGACCAACCTTGAGGCCTGATTTCTGCTAAAGCTTGTGGAAACAAAACTCCTCCTCTCATTTCTTACAGGATCAATAATCAAATCAGCCATCTCCAACCATCGCATGGACCCACAACTATCTTGAGATACAACTTCTACCCTGGTGGGACGAGGGGGGCTGAAGAGAGGGAGGTCTAAGGTCCTAATTAACGACCACCTCTCCCCTACCACTTTTTCTGGAAAGCCCCAACAGTGCTTCACTTCATTCCCTACTTTCTAGACATCTTCTCCATAGCGTCCGCAACTGCCTAGTGGCTCCATACCATTTTTTCCTTCTCATCATCTTCAGTTCTGGAACCACAAATCACAATTAAATCAGTTCTATCATTTGTTCCTGCACGTGTATATGGCCCCACTCAAGACGCCTGTAACTAAAACGTTCCTCCCTGCCCACCACTCTGCTATGTATGTGCTCTCACCTTTTAGAGTGTAAACTCTTTGCTGTGAATTGGTCATTCTGGAAAACAATTTGGAACTATATCCCCAAAGTTACTTAACTGTACATACTTTTTGACCCAACAATACCATACTAGGCCTATACCAGCAAAGAGATAAAAGAAAGAGGAAAAGCACCTCTATATACCCAAATATTTATAGCAACCCTTTTTGTAGTAGGCAAAAATTGGAAGCTAAGGAACTGTCCTCCTATTGGGGAACAGAGGGGGGTGTTGTGGTGGTGTTTCAATGTGATGAGCGGTAGCTAGTAGGACAGATTATAAATGCATCTAAAATATATTTATTTTTAATGTAGAATCAATCAAAAAAATCATTAAGCACCTACTATGTGCCAGACACAGTGCTATATACCAGGGCATATAAAAAGAAGCAAAAGACAGCCCCTGCTTTCAAGGAATTTACAATCTAATGGAAATCAATTGCTTTCCTAAATGAATTTAGGATCTCCTGAAGAACATAAGCTCCTTGAGGGCAGGGACTATTTGTTTCAAATTTGTATAACTTGTGTTTAGTACCGGGTCTATCACAAGTTGTTGTTGTTTGCTATTGCCTTCTCTAGCTCATTTTACAGATGAGGAAACTGAGGCAAAGAGAGTTAAGTGACTTAAGTCATACCACTAGAAGGTGTCAGGTGCTGAATTTGAACTCAGGTCTTAGTGACTCCAGGCAGCTAGATGGTGCAGTGGATAGAGTGTGCATGGCCTGGAATCAGTAAGACTCATCTTCCTGAGCATCATCTTCCAGCATCTTTGCCAAGGAAACCCCAAATGGGGTCACGAAATACAGTAGACTAAGCAACAACTTCTTGACTCTGCTGCGCCACCTAGCGGCCTACTACCAGCTACTACTGCCGTGGCTACTACAATGACATCGTAAGCACTTAATAAATGCATTCATTCATTCGGTATTACCTTTGCTTTTGAATTGAATGGGGATGGGTGGCTTTAAAGAAGATAATACATGTAAAAGGCATGTCAACGTGATGGGATGATGGGCCCTGGAAACAAAGAAAAGACCTTGTCTTTGCCCTGAACTTTCCCACCCCGGCATTTTGCCTGAGGCACCTGGCCCATCCCAGCCTACCTAGATACTCAAAAATGCTTTAAACTGTCCTATCACTGTGGCTCTCCGACCCAGCTCAGACAACTTTATTTCTTTCATTGTCTGCACCTGGCCCACCCCAGGCATTTCCCATTCTTTAATTCCACCCAGATTTTCTCACGGTCTTACCCTCACTAAATTGCTCAGATTCACTTAGAATCTAGCCGGCTCTATTAGCCTCACGAATAAACCTTGCTACTTACACTGAAAGAAGGCTTGAGTGGTCGAATTCTTTCCAGGCAGAGCTCCTGTACCTTGCATTTCGGGGTTCCCAGCACCCCAAACTGCAACATAATGTGGCAAGGCAAGCCAATTAACTCTTCTGTGGCTCCACATTCCTGTGTCCTCTCGAACTAAAAAACCCTTCCTGGAACACCATTAACATATTTGCTATCTCCCCCATAACCTCCTAGAGGACAGAGACTGTTTTACTTTGCATTTTATTTCCACAAGTCTTAATACAAAGGAAGCCCTTAATAAATGATTTTTTTTCCTTTCAAAGCCGTTGGAAAACGCTGAAAGAATGATGAAAACATGAATACCCAAATTCCTGGTTTCTGCCCCAGTCTTTTCCTATACAACCCCAGTTAACAGAGCTCCTCTCACTAACTCCCTGCCTCATTTTTTCGAGCACTCTCAAATGAAAAGATTTCTGTTAACCTGGTTGAGTTCAGTTTGGAGCCTTCCACTGGGGAGAAGGGGAAGGCTGAGCTGAAGGGGAATAAGAGATCATCCGACTGAGTGGAAAGTACCAGCGAAGGTTGTTGGGAAGCCGATGTATTTATTGCTAATGAGATGAATGACCTGAATCCATCCCAGGAAGCTTAGAGCTGGTCGGGTAGATGCTGATTGGACCATTGAGCGGGAAGTTGGATACTGTAGCAATCTGCACCCGGGGGAATATGGGTTGAAACTCAGATTCTACCGTTGCTCCCACCAAATAATTTGCAAAACGAGAGGGTTGAACTAGGTGGTCTTGAAGTTCATTTCTGGCTTTAAATCATATGTTCCTATGGATCCTCTCCTTCCTATACCTTTGCAACATTCTCTTCCAGTTCCTCCAGTCTCCACCCCCTTTAGCCCCGCGTGCTTCTCTTCCACGTGGCTCTGTTTACATCAGTTGCCTGGGAAACCCAGGCTGGGAGGAGCTCCATCAGGTCACAATAATAAAGAGCCAATGGGCGCTCCACGTGTCAGTGACGCGAGGACGCACGGGGCGTGGCCAGGCCGTCCTGGAACGCCGTACGCCGATTGCCCGCTGGGTGGCGCTGCTCTCCCGGGGAGGTCTTCACTGGGGCCCCTGGCGGAGGTGGGGAGAGGCGGGCAGGAGCCAGGGCCAAGGAGCCCTCTGCGTCAGCTGTTGCTCACTGCGCCGCGCCAGTGTCAGGCGGGACTTACCCGCAGCTTCATGCCTGTTTTCGGCTTGACACATCCACCCTTAGAGAACCAGGTAGGTGCCACCTGTTCGGGATTGGGGCGGGGGGAGATAGGGCATCGACCTCTGCCAGGGGAATGCCCGAGGTGGGCGCCGGCTGTTGCCCCGCAGAGAGGGATGAACATGGCCCCGGAGCCAGAGCGGACACCGGGGACATGGGGGTGGGGAGCCCGCGGAGCTGGGGGCTCGAGCCGCGTGGGGGGGGGAGTGTCCGCTGTGCCAAGGCTGGCTCGGGTTCTGGGTACCAGCCTGGCGTGCTGCAGCTTTCCCGTGCCTGGGTCAAGGGTGCGCCGGGTGGCGTGTGCCTGGGTATATTTCAGAGGAGCGGGATGTGCAGTGTGTTGTAGCCCATTGTGACAAGAAGGTTGTGTGCCGCTCATTTACTGCCCCTTCTGGAGGGTTTTCTGGGGGGAGGGGGAGGGGAGAAGGAGGCGAGAGAAGAGAGGATTGAGAGGAGAGACAGACAGACAAGGCAGTGTGGTCTGACTGTCAGCCGGGGGCAGGCAGCAGTTAAATAGTAGAGGAGGACTGCTGCCAGTCTCAGACCAGAGGAGGTATCTTTATAGCCGCACCCCACCCCCCCATCACCCAAACCAGCAACTTAAACTTCACAGTGAAGAGATCTATCATAATAATAATAGTTACTCACATTTATATAGTGCTTTAAGGTCTACAGAGTGCTTTCCCATATTACTCTTCCCCTCCTCCCATAGGACTGAGCATCCCCATTTCCACCCTGCCCAGCAAGAGGATGAGATAGCTGGGTCTCATTGGTAGAGGAGAGTTGGGAGGGTGGGGGTGGGGAGACAAACTAAGAAACTACCCATTGCCTAAATTATACTGAGGCTTCCAGAGTTGTGGGAGACTGAGTAAAGCTTGGACAGGGATCAGGTGGTTGGAAGAGCTGAAACTCAACCCCTTTGATGCTGTAGACTCATGCCCACTTGGGGTCAGGGAATGAGGACTGGAATGAGGTCCATCATCAGGACCCAGTGTTGAGTCAGTGGCATGAACTGGGACAGGGTGGAGACAGGTGCCTTGAGACACCTACACAAAGGTGGGCTACAACAAGGACTGGGACACTCTTGGAGAGCAAGATGAAAAAAGAGGCCTAGAAAGGTGAGAAATGCCATTCTTTTCCTCTCTATCTAGGATAAAGGCAGAGCCCTATGAAATGGGTACATTTTATAGCAAGGGTAGGGCTTAGCTGGGTAGTCACTTGTGGGACCTTGTACTTTTCCCACTTTTTTAAGCCTAAAGGAAACAACAAAGGTCTGAACTCCTGGACAGACACTTGATGTCTCCTTGACTAAGGAATTCTGGGGATTTGTTCAGCCTACTTTGTACACAGCTGTGGTAGTGGAACCAATCCTGCCCTGGTTATAAGAACCAAGGGATTTGTAGGTAGACAGATAAAAGAAAGCTTTGGAGTTTCTTTTTAACTTTAATTTTAATTTTTTTTGGAGGGGGAAAGGCAGGGCAATTAGGGTTAAGTGACTTGCCCAAGGTCACACCGCTAGTAGGTGTGTGTCAAATGTCTGAGGCCAGAGCTTTTTAACTTTAGAAGCAAGCATGGCACTTGGGATTGACAGACAGGACTCTTTTTTCTTCCTAGACACCTGTAACCTCCGGATAATTTCAGCCCTATGCCTCCTTTCACCCCAAGCTACTATCAATGCACTCTGCCGCCTTTTCTCTTACCCCTTTCTTCTCATTGAACCCCTTCTTGTGCAACTTCTTACTGTACATTTCCCTGAGTTCTTTTAAAGTCACCCCCCTGCCTAGCACCTGCTCATTAGGGACAGTATCACCCCACCCCACACTGGGTGGGCACGGCACTGCCCCTTTAAGTTTCTCTGGATCCTGGAATGTGAGTGAATTGCTGTAGCCATCCCTGTGAGGTCAGATAAGATACTATATATATCAGAGCCAGTAACCTGAGCTCCGGATTACCCAGCCCAGAGTCAGGCTTCACTCCTCCGCCCTCCACTCCATCCCATGCCCCGCTGGGGAAGGAGAGGCCCCCAGAGTCCTGATCAATCCTTTTCCTCTGGACACAGGTCAGTGACTGCCCCTACTATGCATCTAAACATACATAGGTGCTGCTGCCTGGTGCCTGCCCGGCTGGTAGGCCTGGGAGAGTTGTGGGGCAGGGAAGGGGTGGTGGGTATAGATGGCAGATAATTATCTACCCAGCCAGGTCTAGTGCTATGAGCCAAGACCTTAGGAGATGGAGAGCAGAGGAGAGACAAGATCTGGTCAAGGACTGGAAAGAACCAGCTAGGCGGTAGCTTAAGGGACCTCTTCCTAAGGGTTTTCCATATTGCCTAAAATGTCCAGAACACTACTGTGTTCACAGTAGTAATGAAGCAAGTTTAGTAGCACTGAGGCAATGATCTGAGGGCACTAGCACTCTTTGCTTTCTCTGGCAAATATGAAGACATGCTTCCCAACTAAGATACTACCCTGGACCCACATACGTACCTTCTTTTTCAATTATTCAGTGTTGTAGCCTTCATCTGATTTCTGGGTCCTACCTCCTACCTTCCCCGTGAGGCTCTAAGAAACTTGTAGGAAAAATTAAGGGGGTTGCATTTTCCTGACCCATTTCCACCACCCCCTAAAGAAGTCAGAGCTTGTTAATCATGTAGGGTATAGTGTGCTAGCCCCTGATAGATATAGCTTGCCAAAAGAAGGTGAAAGCAGGCTCAGGTTAGGGGAGGAGGTCTGAGAATAAACAGAGCCCTTGACCAGTGAAAATATAAACTCACCACCCCCCCCCCCCCGCCCTACCTGTGCTCCTTTTTCTGCCAGAACACCCCCAGATCTGATCTGTCTTAGATTGGCACTCATACCTTAGTGCCTTCCTGCTTCCCCTAAAGAGATGAGCACAGTAGTTTGGGCTCCTTTCTTGCCCCCCACCTCACCTGCCTTCCACAGAAGGCACATCAGTCTGACCACATTCCAATCCCGTTAGCAAGTAGCTTTAGGAAGCTGTGAGGTCATTGCTGAGGAGGCCCCCAAGCACCTGGCATGGGGGAGGTTAGGGACATAACTCATCCTACACTGGGCACCTGTACACCTAAGCAGGGACTTGATCCCTATATGGAGATTTCCCATGAACCTGACCTTGAAATCTCCATCCCAGAGCATCCTAGAGCAACAGAGCATGGGACTGATTTGCCCTGAAAATCACCAGGAGGTAGAACAGATGAAGGGTCGTGGAGGAGACAACCAGGACATGGGATGTCCCTGCCCTCCCCTCCCCTTGGGGCTGGGAGGTTCTGGGATTCCCATTAAGCAAGTCACTCCCCTGGCTAGACAGGTTGGGGAACCCTTCGAGTAAAGGACAGGAAATGACAGTGCCTGATGCAAAGGAGCTGGCTGTCCTGGCAGTGACAGGGTTAATTGTAACCCCTGAGTCATCTAGCTTGTTGGCACCTTGTGCCAAGTTAAATCTGGAGTCAGGGTTTGGGATGGGACACCCATGACAGTATCTAGAGACCTCCTCGCTGTGTTCAGGAAGCTTGTGGCACGGGCACTATGAGGGAGATTGGCACCATGGCTGAAATGGAGTCTTCCTGGATGATATCTTGACTGATCAGTATTGTTCCAGGGCTCAGGTTGCTCCCAGCTTCACTTTCACCTGCCTGCCAGTGGAAAATCTGAAGGGTTGTCTCCTACAGGGGCCTCCTGCCCTCTCCTCAGCTATTTGGACTATGGACCAGGAGGATGTCCTTAACACATACTGACAGTCTCCTTCCCAAGACCTTGGCAACTCCCTTGTAGCCCCAACCCCAGGGGAGGCTAGACACCTTCTGTTATCTGAGACATAGGGGAGATGAGGGGCTATGAGGCACTGAGCCCAGGGAAGTGGACACTGCTGTCACCCCTTAGGGAAAGTACTTGGCCTAGATGCTCCACAGGGATTTTATCCCTTCTGAGGTAACCTGGGAGTGACCTAACTCCAACGAGGGTATAAGCTTAGCCAGAGAGTTCTGGCAGAGTCAGAAAGAGAACCCTGCAGTCTTGAGAGATGGAGCAGGGGAAAAGTACCCAGAGCTAGGCAACTTGGCTGCCCAGTGTGTCCAAAGTGACTGGCACCAGGGGAGGTGCCCGCCTGCCAGGAGCTGCGTGTCAGTACTTGCCAACCCAGAATAAACAGGAGGAGGAGATGGATAAGGGGGGCCCGTACTGGGTGGTGAGAGGGTGAGAGGGATCCCAACCAATAGGATCTTTTCTTACTGCCCCATGAAAGGGCCATTCAGTACAGGTGGTTCCTGTGGCAACGAGGAGACTCGCAGCCACGTGAGCACCTCTGCCCTGTATGAGGAGGCTGGAAGCAAGCCCCTCTTCCTGCCCCACTCTGCCGGCCTCCAGGGATACCCCTGAGCCAGGTAATGCCCAAGAGAGCCAACACAAATTAGTCTCTCCTCTGCACACCAGAATTAGATGGGCTGGGGCTGGAAAGTGCCCTGGGGCCTCAGCCCAAACAAGTTCCCCCCAAGACATGATGCTGTCAGGTTTCCAAGAAGGGATATGTATGTTTGTGCATTGGGGGCATGTTTAGCTTACTCCATCAGCTGCCCAGAATTACTAGGAGGACAGTCGGCTTACTGCTTTGTGTTGGGACTGCCCCAGTCCAGCTGACTAAACTAGTGTGAGAATGAGAATATATAAACCCACTGGGATTCCCCTAGCACAGGGGTTCTTCACTTTTTTATTTCATGGACCCCTTTGGTAGTCAGTCTGGTGAAGCCTATGGAGCTCTTCTCAGAACTGTACTTTTAAATGGATTAAATAAATTATACAGAATTGCTAAGGAAACCAATTATATTGAAATAAAGATTTTGGGGGGACTGTTTTTACTTTGGGGAGTTCCAGAATTAGAGGGGACAGAGAGATGTGAATTTTGAATTCCCACTTCATCAGCCCCATCAATCCCAGCTGTATCTCACTGCTCCCAAACCATCTCAGAAGCATCCTCTGTAGTGGGGTGAGGAGCCTGCAGCCTCAAGGCCACACATGGTCCTCTAGGTCCTCAAGCATAGCCCTTTGACTGAATCCAAACTTCACAGAACAAATCCCCATAATAAAAGGATTTGTTCTGTAAAACTTGGACTTAGTCAGAGGGCCGCACCCAAGGGCCTAGAAGGCTACATGTGGCCTCAAGGCTACAGGTTCCCCAACCCTGCTCTATGGCTTCCCAAGAGTCCAGTGTCATAAGATAGGCCATGAGATGCCAAAGCTTGTGACAGTGGCCTGTAGAATGCCATTGTGGTGGTGGTGGTGGTGAGCCTAGGCAGGACGTTGCCATGTCTGAATGGCTGCCTAGTTTAAGGGAGCTGGGCTCCTGATGCCTGGAGTTGAATTATTGATGGAGTTCTCAAACAGTGAAATAGAGCAGGACTGGACCAACTTTCCCCTTCCCCCACCATCTCTTTCTCTCCTTTAACCTGTTCTATCTGCCTCTTCTCCCTTGGGGACTGAAAAGGGAGAGAAAAGTTCCTAGTTTCTCCTCTAACCCTTCCTCAACTAACTTTTATCACACAGGTTAGAAGGGCACTGCTTAGGTTTGGGGGTACATGGCTTAGCCCTGGTCTAAGGACTTGGGATAGGGGAGTTTGTATATAATGAATTAAGGGGCTGGTGAGAGAAAACTCAGCAGCTGGCATGGATCAGACTCTCTGCTAATAGCCTTGGGACACCATCGTGGGAGCCAAGTGCCCTGTGAGTGTTAGCTAGGTGGGCAGGGGGAACTCTCCCTTTAAGCCCCCATTTAGAGTTCTTTTGCAGCTGCTGCCAGAATATATACCCCCTACCTCGAAGCTGGTTCCCTAGAGATCTCAGCCAAGCCAGAAGTATTTGAGGCTTGGCACTAATTCCAAAGTGGGCTGAGCTCTGCCCAGAGGAGTGGGGTGGTGGAAGCTAAACAGAATCAATGCCTACTATATCTCACCAGTGCCTTCCACCACCACTATCCCAATACTCCCCTGCTGATTTCATCAGGAGGCAGGACTAGGAACCCACTGGGCAAGCTAACAGCAAATGCAGAATTAGGACAGCTCTGGAGAGAGGAGTGGGCAGACCATTTATCATTACTAGAGGAAGAGAATAGAAGAGAATTGATAAAGCTAGAAGAAACCCAGAGTCCTGACTGTTCCCCATAAAAGCCCCCAGATAGCCTTCAAGGCAGAGGAGGCTTGCGCACTCATTAATACATCAGTTCCTTTGATCTCCTGTCCTGTCAACACTTCTCCCTCCCTAGTTCCCTTGGCAAGAAAGACTGGTCCTATAGGGAGATAACCTGAATGTCCTCAGTACAGGTAGAATACGAAGCCTTCAGCCTTTATGGGAGAGGGTGGAGCGCTGTGCAGTAGCAGAACCGACCAGAAGGTGAAGTCAGGAGACCGGGGTTCTAGCCCCCAGCCCTACTCCTCCCCAGCTGTGTTTTTAATAAATGCTTATTGAGTTGTGTGGCCTTGGACCAATCATATCACCTCTCTGGGTCTCATTTTCCTCACCTGTAAAATGAAGGAGGTGCATTAAATACTCTACAGTATCTAAATTTTGCATAATTCTATTCCTCTTCTGTGTTAGCCACAAGAACCTGGGGGTCAGTTAGAGTTGGGAGGAAGAAAGTTACAGTGAAAGAGCCGTGGGCTTGGAATCAGGAGATGTGAGCCGAGGTCCTGACTCTGCCATTATACTGATGTATGACTCTGGGCAAGTCTCTGCCTTTTTTGGCCTCATCTATATGCTATGTGGGAGCTGGACTAGAAGGAACACAATTCAGCGTCAGAGAACATGATTTCAGATGCCAGCAAGTCTCTTCCTCTCTCTGGGCTTCATTTTCATCATTTGTAAAATGCATTGGGGTGGGGGTGAGGGGGTTGAACTGGCTGGCTTCTAAGACTCCGTCCGATTCTGACTCTGTAATCCTATGATCTCTAAGAAGATCCACTCCAGACCGAACCCTCGGAGAGAGAGGGCAGCGTTAGCTGCAGTACTGGATTTTTACCTCTAGGGGCCCCCTTTGCATAAGCCAAGAACTTCATCGATCCTGAAGAATTTGTGGGATTCCTTTGAGGTTCCTAGAGGTGTTTACTGGGACCCTTCCAGCTGTCTGCTGTAGACTGCTGTATTAAGGGTCAGCTTGAGTACCAGGGAGAGGAGCCCCAGAGGTCAGACTGGGCCACCAACAGGTACTGCCTGGACCCTGGGCTGTCTGTACGCTTGCGTGGCTGCGCGTGTGTGTGTGTGCGTGCGTAACTAAAATGAGAACACTGGTTTTGTGCGGCCTCTATAAGTATTAAGTCAGTAACTCTGAGACTTTCAGAGCTGGAATGTCCACCGTTGAGAAGATTTAAGTGACGTGCCCATGATCTCTCGGCTAGTCCTCATCACTTGTCTAAATTGTATGGTTGCGTCTGTACCTTTGCACATCTCCCTGCATTAGCATCTCAGTGTAAAAATCTGGGATGTCACAGTTGAGAGGCCAGACAGAGGCCCAGCTGAGGACAGGGAAATTAAGGGGATCGATGGGAATGTGGGGGAGCTAGTCCTAGAGGGCTGTCTTTGACAGTTGTTTCCCTTATCTTACAGCCCATGCCGCTCCCAGCCCCCACTGAGCTTCGCCCTGAAGGATGTCCCAGCTCTCCTCCACCCTGAAGCGCTACACAGATTCATCACGCTACACAGATACCCCTTACTCAAAGTCCAGCTATGGGACCTACACCCCTTCCTCCTACGGAGCCAACTTGGCTGCATCCTTCTTGGAGAAGGAGAAACTCAGCTTCAAGCCAGCACATCCCTCTGGATTTCTCAACACCCGTCCCCGTACATATGGCCCTGCCTCCGTTCTGGACTATGACCGAGGCCGTCCCATGCTAAGGTCTGAGGTTGGAGGTAGCAAAAGAGGAGAGAGCCAAAGTAGGATCAGTGAACGGCCTTCTGGGAGCGGACTCAATGGAGGCAGCAGTCTGCCTTATGGAATGACCAGTAGCTCTCTCAACTACCTGCCTGTAAATTCCCGGGACCAGGTAGTGCCCCTGACCCAGAAGAAGTCTAACAGTCACTCAGACCTGGCCCGAGATTTCTCTGGCCTTCGGACCACGGACAGCTATAGGATGGATCCTGGGCCAGGGCGGAGCCCCATGCTTGCCCGGACCCGAAAGGAGTTGTGTGCCCTACAGGGGCTATACCAGGCAGCCAGTCGATCAGAGTACCTTTCGGACTACTTGGAGAACTATGGGAGAAAGGGCAATGCCAGCCAGGGCCCAGCCCCAGCCCCAAGATCCCTGGAGACCCTCAGCCCCACCTACCGACCGAGTGGCCGCTATAGCCTGTGGGAAAAGGGCAAGAACTCCAGCCCTTCCACCTCCCCAGGGCGGGAGGTTATGGTGAGTTAAGCCCATGGGCACTGAGGCTGGGAAGGCAATCCCCCAGGGTCTGGGGAGGGTCACTAAGGAACTTTATGTACTTAGCTCTTCTACCTTCCAGTTTACTGATAAATTAGCTGAGATGGGTCATAGGGATGGAAAAGTTTCTAACCTCCATTGCTATCACTCCTAAGTCCCTGTTGAGGGGAGGGAGTAGGAATAGGGGGAGGGTGTCACAATATGACCAGGCTCCCTATTGGTCAGTGCTTGGTGAGAGAGTGAGGAGACCTAGCCCACTCTTGTCCCTGGCTGAACCCTGGCTTCGGTAAGCTGTGTTATAGGGTTGGGGGGAGGGCAGGAGAGGGGGAAGGAGGAGGAGCTGGATGACGCTCTCAGGAATGCAGAGCTTCCAGAACCACTGCTATTCTTATCCTTTTCTTTTCCATGGAGTCTGCCAGACCCCCGGGTCTCCAGAAAGCTCTGTTGCTTCTCCTCTTTCTATATATTAAGGCCTCCAGACCCTTTCTGGACCAGGACCAAGCATAGCTCCCTCCGCACCAGATCACCATCACACCTGGAGCTCCCCAATTCCCTGTTGGGTGGGAAAGAGGTCACAAGCAGAGCTTGTAGGCAGAAAGAGGGGCCAGCCTGCTTTGGGCCGCTTCTTTCTTTGTCTGCCTCCCCATCTCCACTTGGGGTCCTGTTCTCATGCTTAGCTATCTTATGGCCCTAGATCATCAGTTGAGAGAGCCAGAGAGGTGACTAGCTGGCTTTCAGAGTCCTGTATTTGGACAACTGGGTTTCTTAAGTGACTCACTGCTAAAGAATAGCAGAGAAACTTAATGTGGGGCTTTGGAACATGCTCATGACTTGCCTTGGACCAGAGTGCATAGTAGGGGTTCGTAGGAAAGGACTCACTTGGAAAATATTCAAGAGTTGATGTCACATCTCTACCCTCTGAACTCTCTCAGTATTTTGCTATGTGGTCTAGGGCAATCATGACAAATTTTTATGAGGCCGAAGTCGATACAGACGTGGAACATGTCATGACAGTGGAATCCTGATAGGACCGCCTGATATCATCACTGACAAACATTTATTGGCCATTCTTCTATTGTGTAAGATAGACAGATGTGAAGCTCACTTCTATTTTGGAAGATAGGACATAGTCATATAATAGTCACGAAAACACACAACAGTATTGCTACTATTGCTACAGTAAGATCCAAATGGAACAGTGCAGAGAGCAGTGCCTTAGGAATTCAGAAGAGAAAGCATTATTGTGGCCAGGATGGACAGAAAAGGTTTGACTTCATCTGGCCTGTACTAAGCAGTGGGAATGGAAGGAGGGAGGGAGGGAAGGAAGGAAGGAAGGTAGGAGTTATAAAGCATCAATAGGTGCTTATTATTATTAAGCTAAGCACTTTAGAAATTATCTCATTTAATCCTCACAACAACCTTGAGAAAGTAGTACTCTTATTCCCATTTTACAGTTGAAGAAACTGAGGCAGAGAGAGGTTAAGTGACTCGTCCAGAGGCCAGTTTTAACCTCAAGTCTTCCCGACACCATGTCCAGCACTCCATCCACTGCCCCACTTAGCTGCCAATAAGACTGAAATAATTGGACAGAAGTCAGGTAGGATATCCTAGGCAGGGAAAACAAATACGGGAAGCTGGGATGGGGCAAAGTGTAGTAGGGGACATGAAATCATTCGGGTCACAGCAGAGAGTTCATCTAAGGGAGCAGTAGTGGGAGATAAATGATGTCATGACACAGGAAGTATATATAGTACCAGAGACTATATGTGTGTGTGAGTATACATGCATACATACATAAAATTTCACTATTTTTGTCAGGTCAGTAGATATAGGTCATAACTCGTCATATGGACTGAGTTCTAATTGTTTGGCTCTCCTAATTGTCTGGTCTCCATTCCAGACCTCTAGAACAGCTTCAGCTTTGCACCAGAGAAGGCAGTAGTGAAGTGACAAACTCCACTGGTGCAGATACAGCCACCTGCAGATCCTTCCTTCATTGCTGGGAGTGACCTACCAAACTCTCAAGTAGCAGAACAGTCCTCTAGAGCTGTTTAAACAAACATTTAGTAAGCACTTCCTCTGCGCAAAGTGCTGTGCTAGGCATTGAGAGCACAAAGATATGAAATAAAACATGGTTCCTGTTCTCAAGGAGCTTAAGATTTCAAGGGAGAAGGGCCATGTACAAAGATAACTTGATTACAAGGTAAAGTGTGCCAAGTGCAAGCAGAGACCCAAACAGAGTTCTGTGATTTTAAGAGGAGGAGAAATTATTTCCAGCTTAGAGACTAAGGAATAATAAGGAAGACTCCATAAAAGAGGTGACATCTGAGAGAGAGGAAGGGAGGAAGGGAGGGTGGGAGGAAGCATCCCTCCATCTGTGATTTCATCAGTGTGTGAACTCCTCCCTCCACCACAGAAGACTGCAGCTAAACTATCCATAGTAGAGACAGACAAGGGATTTGCCTGAGATTCTGAACTTCGGTGACTCACCTATGGTCACACAGCTTTTGTCAAGAAGTGAGATTTATACCCAGGGCTGGTCCTCTATTCTCTAGGCCAGGCTAGTCTTCAACTGCTGTTCATATAGCAAGTTAAAGCTGGCAAAGTGTTCTACACACCATGAGCTCATTGAGTCACACAACCCTATGAAGGAGATACTGTAAGTATTGTTATCCCCCTTCTACAGATGAAGAAACCGAGGCTCACAGATTCAGTGACGCCTCTGGTCACAGCTAGCAAGTTGTCTTTTTGATTCCAATTCCAGGACTTTATCTACTAAACCAAGCTGCTTAACTCAAGGGAAAAGAGCCACTAGTTAGGAATGTATTGCCTATTTTGCAGTAGTCTGGGGCAGAGGTGATGAAGGGCTAGAAGATACAGGGTTTTTTTTAGGGTTGTTCAGGCCTTTATTACCTCTGGCCTAGACAATTGAAGAAGCCTCCCAATAATGGGTCTTCCTGTCTCCAGTCTCTCCTCTTTAATCTCACCTCTACACAATTGCCAAATTAATATTCCTAAAACACAGGTCTGACCATGTTGTTCCCTTGTTCAAGAAGTGAGTCCCCGTTGCCTGGTGATAAAATAAAAATCCCTCTGTTTGGCATTCCCAGTCTGGCTTCAGCCTACCTCTCCAGACATATTACTCCCTTTCCCATCCTCAGCTTTCTAGGCAAATGAGGCTTCTTGCTATTGGTATTCTGTCTCCTGTCTCACGCCTGGAACACACCCCCTCCTCCCTCAACCTCAGAGAATTCCTAATTTCCTTCGAGGTTCATTCGGTTCAAGTGCTACCTCGGACATGAGAACTCTCCTGATTTCCCCCAGGTGCTAGAATTCCTCCCCTCCCTCCAGAGAAATTCTATTCACTTTGTACATATTCTCTATTTATTTCTCTCTGTTGGTGGTGTTTCCCCAAATGGAATGTAAGGAGGGCAGGAATTGTCCTGGTTTCGTCTTTAGAGGCACAGACCTTAGAGCTTAGCATGAGCTCATGCTTAATAAAGCACTGTTTGTTGAATAAATGGATTATTGAATTTAATGAAAGATTAAATTGTAGTGGGGGGAAGTGTAAAGGAAGTGATAGATTCAGGTCTGTTGCAGAGGCTGCTATTGTCAGGACACAAGTGTCAAAGCAAACTCTCAGGCCCTGACCCTGGGTGATTTGAGAAGAGGGTGGAAGGGCTATCCATAGAAATCAAGGTTGGAGAAAGGGCAGATTGGAGGGGAGTAGTGGGCAGGAAGATAAAGAGGTCATAGGATATTGGAGGCCATCCAGTCCCATCTCCCCCACCCCCCACTCCCCAATTGTGTAGATTAGGAAACTCAGGTTTGGAAACATGGTAAATTTGAGATCCCGGCTGGGTCGGCTCAGCAGATAATGTATGTTAAAGTGCTTTTCAAACTGTGAAGTACTAGTATAAATAAAAGTTACCATTTATAATGATGACATGATGATGACAATGACATTACCATCATGGTCATGATGGTTAGATATCTAGGAGGAAGATAAAATCCAGAATTAGACAAGCCAAGACTGGAAAGAGATTCAGATCAATAAATATTAAATGCCTGTTCTAGCATGACTGGGAATACAAAAACAAAAATAAAAAATCCCCTGCCCTCAAGAAACTTACATTCTTTTGGGGAGAAGCAAGGGATATATTCAGATAGATAATAAATACAAGGTTATTCTGAAGAGAGAGAACTCTATTTTTCAAGGAAGAAGTTGGTCCCAGTCACCTGAGGATAAAATACCAACCTTATTGTTTGGCATTGGAATGCTAGCCCAGTGGAACATAATCTGAGCCTTGAGGGAAAATGAAGATTCTTGGAAGCAGAGATAAAGGGGATATAGGGAACAGCCTTGTACCAGGGCACAAGATGGGAAATAGAATGAAAAGTTAAAGGAATAACTAGTATTCCAGTCTGGCTGGAATGTAGAATACATGAAGATGGGGATGATATAACACCAATAAGGTGGGCCAGAGCCAGGCCAAGAAGTCTGTATTTTGTTCTAGAGAAAATAGGAGATCATTGACAAGTCTTGAGAAGGAGAGTTATATAGTCAGACCTGTGCCTAAGGAAGGTTATTTTGGCAGCTGTGTGGAGGAGGAGGGTAAGGGGAGAGACTGGAAGCAGGGGGATCACCTAGGCGCCCACCTCAATGGTCTAGGACAAATGAAAAAGTGATGAGGGCCTAAACTGGGGGTGGGGGAGGGTGGGACGATGTAAGTGAAGAGAAGGTGACAGGTCTTGGAGATACAATCAGCAACTTGGAAATTGATCGAATATGGAGAAGGTTGGAGGGAAGACTCCAGGCTAATGAACTGGATGATGGCAATCCCTCATTCCCTGATAATGGTACTCTCAAAAACTTGGGAGGTTTGGAGAAGTGGTGAATTTAAGGAGAAAGGCAATTAATTACCTTTGGGACATGTTGAGTTTGAGAAACTGAAGGGGATCTCAGTGGAGATCAGAAGATCATAGATTTCAAGAAGGAAGGGACCTTAGAGATCATTTTACGCAAATCCCTTATTTTTCAGATGAAGGAATTGAGTTCCAGAGAAGCTTAGTGAATCATCCAAGGTCATGAAGGTTCTAAGTAGTCAGAACTTGAATCCAGCTCCTCTGACTCCAAGCAGCCTTGATGACAGCAGGCAGTTGACAGTGTGGGATGGAACAAGATTAAAACTGGATATGTAGGTTTGGGACTGCTCCATTAGAGGTCATCTTTGGAGCTATGGAAATAGATTAGAATGTCAGTCTGACATTTCACCCCCCATTGGGGAAGATTTCAGCAGAGAAAGAAACTTAGAGATACACCATAACCTCTGGTGTGTAAAAGCTTTAGTGTATCTGTTTTCCTGTCCTCTTTTCCCCTCCCTCCAATGATGTGGCTAGTTCTTGATGCTGGTGCAAGATAGAGCCTTCTCATTTGCAGGTTAGAATGGGAACTTGACCACTTCCTTGAATGGGAACAAGCCTGTAATATTGGCAAATTGATGCTTTGGAATCACATCTTTTAGTTTATTCAGTCAATCAACAAACATTTACCAAGTAACTGCCGTGTGCATGGCACTGTACTAGGTGTTATGAGAGCTACAAAGATGGATGAGCACAGTCCCTGCCTTCAAGGAGCTTAAAATCTGATAGGAGAAATCAATATCTGTAATAGATGTTCAGTGGTTTTTAGTCATAGCCGACCCCATTTGGGTTTTTTTTGGCTGAGATACTCGAGTGGTTTGCTGTTTCCTTCTCCGGCTCATTTTGCAGATGAAGAAACTGAGGCAAGCAGGGTTAAGTGACTTGCTTAGGGTTACACAGGGTACTTTTCTGAGGCTAGATACGAACTCAGGAAAAGGAGTCTTCCTGAGTCCGGGCCCAACACTGTCCATTGTGCCACCTAGCTGCCCCAACTGTAATAAATAGCTGTATATAATAAAGGCCACATGACTGGAGCAAAGGAAATGCTACAGAATTTAGAGAAGCGTAGAGATTACTTCCAACTAGAGGCATTAGAGAAAGATTCCAAGGCACCGGCATTCCTACTTGAGTTCCAATGGGCAGAGATTGGAAGAAAGACACTCCAGGGAGAACGTGAATAAAGATACGGAGATGGGAGTATTCGCCCAGTTAAGGGAACTAAACTAGCTAACCTAGGCTGGGCTCCCTTCCCCCTGATTATCTTACGGCCTTTAATCAGGAGCACCATGGAGGGCAATATTGCCACAATGGACATTTAGGACAATGCAGTTACTGATAACTTAAGAGAGTGGCAGTATAATCGTAATATCATCAGGCCTTCACCCTGTTCTGATGGTATAACATCTATTTACAACAGAGGAAGAAATTGAGGCCAAAAGGAGAATGATTTGGAAGCTTTGGAAGGAAGAAATCAGAAATTCTAAATTCCCAGGCCTCATCTACCCCCTCCTCCTATACTTAATGCCTTGGAATTGTGATAGGCAGAGTCTAAAAATTAACAAACTAGGAAGGAAGGAGAAAAGGTTCAGTACCAGAGAAAAGCCTTCCAGTGGAATGGGTGCTGTTCCCGAAATGCAGGAAGCTGAGGAGGAGGAAGATGGGCCCAGAACAGGTAGAAGCAAAACCCAAAGAGGGAATCAAGCCAGCACAGGTGGCTTCTGGCATTGCTAGGGAACTGGAAGCCTCAATACCCAATGTGCTGTCATCCCATCCTATCCACCCCACCTCTAATGTTCCCTAGGCCTATGGAAGGACAAGCTGTTCTACAGAGTCCTGCCAGGGCTGTGCCTTAACCCCCTACAATCCTTCCTAATCCACCTCCGCTCCACCCCCTCCAGCTGCTCTCTCTCCTGGCCCTTGGCACTGAGCCTCTTCTGTTCAGCTCGGCTTACTCTCCCCAGGGAACAAAGTAGAGCAGAAATGAACAGTGAGGAGATACTTGTTATCCGAAGTCCCTCCAGAGGACAAAGTCACCAGGCCGGACACCTGCCCCCTTCCCCCCCTCCCTGCCTCCTCCAGCCACACTAGGAGCCAGAAACTAAATCAGGCGGGGCCCTAAGTACAGTCCTTCCTTCCCCACACCCATTTTTCTACCAGGGTTTCCCCACTCCCCTCCTCACCTAACTTTTGTGCCTTAGTCTCCGAGGTCAAGATCTGGAAGCCCAAGTTTAGGAATACCTGGGTCCTCCTTGCCCCTAGGACTGCTGACTCAGTGCCCAAGGCCTGGGTTTCCAGATGCTCAGTGGTGAGTGCCACTCAGGTAATAAATAAATCATGGTCACATAGGTTTACTTCCACCCTCTTGGACGAGACTTTGGACTTGAACAGTGACCTGAAGTGAGCCAGGGGTAACTCCAAACAGGGCAAATGAGGACACCAAGGACAGTCCTAGGAATTCCTTGGTGAGTGGTTTGACCTTCCTCTTTTCCTCCTCTTCCCTCCCCTTGGCTCTTTTTACTCAACCAAATTAAATCCTTGTGGTGTCTCTTCTTCCTCCAGAGTGATAGCCTGACACCTTGAGGCATTCTACTAGCCCCTCCCCTAATTAGCTTGGTGTTACTACCCCAGAGGATTTGACTGGACTTGTGTTTGACAAGTTAGGAAAGTCTCCTAGAAGAGAAGGCCAGAAAGAGCTGGAGTACCCTAGCTAGGAGAAAAATGCCAGACGCCAAGAGTCAAAAGTGCATTGATTCGCTGGTGTGTGCTTAGTTGGGCGTCTGAATACCTGAATTTGAGTTTTACACACATCCAGTGCTGCCTGGCTGATGAAAGGACTTTAGCTAGGGAAAGTTAAGGGAAGAGTCCCCAGTTTTGCCTCTCCAGGCTTCAGTTCTTGGCCTTTAAACAGCCAAAGAAAGGAAAGTTATAAGGAGTAACAGGCCTCAGTTTCTCAGTCTTTGAACCGCACTCTCTTTGCCATCTAATTCCTGACACACACAACATCCCCCCCAATCCAGATTCTGGATGATTCATTGACAGAACTGGCAAGAGCTATGCAGGGGTTAATCAAGGTCTGAGAGAATGTTCCCTGCCTCTGGGGGAACCGCTCCACTGATCATCAGGATTAGGAAGTGAACACTATGTCCAGAGCCCAGAGTTGGACACGTGGCCCCCACTCACCTCACTGTATACTTGGAACTGACTTCCTGATGAACACAGGTGTAAGAGGAGAGGGAATATATGCTGGTCTCTGAAAACTCGCTGACGATAGTTCCCCCCAGGGTGCAATGGAATTCAGAACTTGCCACCTCCTATCAGTAACCTGCTTCCTAGAAATCACTGAGAAGGGAGGCGGGGTAGAGGGGAGTGGACTGTGTGGAGAATCAGCCATCAGCAGACAGGGTATAAAGAATGGAGGGAATCAGAATTCAACTTGCTTCTGAGGGGTTACTCTTACAGCCCCATAGACAACAGAATGACTGACCCCTTCCCTCCCCCTACAGTGAAACCAAACAGGTGCCAAATCACTACCTCATAGGGTTTGTGAGTTTTAGAAGCTTCTGTTCATTCTTCCCAGACTTCCTTGGTCAACAGCACCTGAGATATGGCCAGGAATCATAGGGATTTTTGTCTGGCTTGCTTTGAAGAGGTAGTCAAAGTCATTGACAGAAACTCAGACTTAAACATTGTGACCAGTTACAAGGGAAGTGGAAAATAAGCATACCTGCCCTCAAGAAGCTTGAGCAGATACAGAGGAATGACTATCTTGGCCTGGTGAGATTGGTCCAACTTAGAGTAACCTATTTTTTCAAGACTCAGGAAAGGGAACTATGACCACACAGCCAAGGGGGACCCAAGTAAGATAAGTGGGTTCAACTAGATGGCCCCGAAGGTGCCTTTTAGTACTAAGTCTATGAACTTCCTCTATCATAAACTCCCAGAAAAGGATTCTCCATTCTGGTGTTTCACTCTCCTTAGTTATCTTCCTGACCTTCTCTGGCCAAGGAGAAAGAAGGGGAGGGGAACGTGGCTGCCCTGAGAAGGGATAGAAGGTGCCACAATGTCATAGGAAGAGAACTGGATTTAAAATTGCAGAAACTGAGTTCAGATCCTGGCCTTGCTACTTACTACCTGTGTGTGACCTTGAGCTAGTTACTTATCCTCCTTCAGCCTTGGTTTCTTCATCTGCGAAAATAAGGGGTATGGAATTGATGATCTCCAAGGTCCCTTCTAGATCTAAATTGTTGGGCAAGTCCTCTGAGCATCAGTTTTCCTATCTGCAAAATGGGGATAATGATACTTAAGAGTATTGTGGACCCAGTGAGATAAATTATGCAAAACACTCACTACATAGTTGTCAGCCATTATTATTATCAGGATAACTGCCTCTTGCCAGTGTCCCTTAGGCAGCTAAGTCAGCTCTTGACTTCAGTAGGAGTCTTATCTGCTTTACAAGAAAGAACACACCTTTACTCAAGAGGCTGCTGGATTTTCAGGCACTTAATCCAAAACACTCACCCAACATACTATCAGTTCCTTCACACTGACGCCCCACTTTATTGTTCACCCCCTATAGAAGTGGGCATCTGTGACCTTCAGTTTTCACCTCACAGCCATAACAAAAGATGCACCCAGAAGAGCAATTACAAAAGACTTTATAAAGCGAAGCATAACCAGATGCAAATTAATACAGTGTGTTTAAGCTATGTGCTTAATTGCTGAAGGGGGGACATGGTTAATGGAGTGTTAAAAGCTAAGTGGGTAGGTAACAATTCGCAAGTTGCATGGAGGAGGTGAGTTTGGAAGGAGAAGGGATATGGACTGGCAGAAAGGAGGGAAGGTTTTCCCAGAGAGGCGCATCTGTGCAAAGATAGGATCAAGTGGGAGACATCAGGTTGCATGAAGAGTACAGTGTGTGGGTTTGCTTGGCTCACAGCAGGGAAAATGGAAAAGTGAGGATGATGAGATAGTAAGAAGCAATTAGTGGACAGTATTAAAGGAAAGATTACGGAGTTTTAATTTAATACAAGTCAATACAAACTGATTTCTAAACAAGGAAAAATAACATGAACCAAACAATGCAGGAGAAAAAAATGGTTATTGCTGCAATGTGTATGATGGTTCAGAAAGAAGAGAGTTTAGAAGCAGGAAATCCTGGCAGGAAGCTGCTGCAGTTGTCCAGCTGTGACCCTGGGGTGGTAGCTGTGGAAGTCCACCCCTTTAACATGCATGCAGTTACAGAATGCTTGGCACCCAGCAGCAGGCATAGCCCCACCGAACTCACTGTTGTCACCTCCACCTCCCCAAGCAGGGCTACCATTCCTTAGGGCTAGCAGACAACCCAGCTTCCCTAACTTCAACATGAAACTGAAGATATCTGGGTAGCAAATGAACAGTGTACACACCATGCATGTGTCCAGGACACATTACCCATGTGCCCATGGCCATGTGGACACCATTTGTGTACATGTGAATATGAGCAGGCCTGTTTTTATGAGAGGAACAGAAGGAGCCCACAGATGAGTAACAGCACACACTGCCGCCTCTCTGAATATTTTTAAATGCTGCTAAATATAGCCTACAAGCTCCAAACAAGATACTTTCTCCAGGCAGGTCCATGTGCAGCACCGAGGGGGAGAGATATAGAGTCAGTGATAAAATTCTCCAGAACCAGGAGGCCCCGAAGAAGTGAGATCATGGTCACAGTGAGGATGAGGCACCAGCTTGTGACTTAGCTGAAAATCCATTTCCCAGAAAATTTTAACTGTCTCTCACCCACCCTCTACCCTGCAGAAAGTCACAGAGATTTTTGACCGATGTCTTTGGGCCGTGTGGTTCCGATTTTCTCCCCACCAGCTGGTAGCTCATAAAATGTTAATGCCAGATGCGGGAGACCCTGGTTACTGAGGGTGAGGAGGGTGTTTGGGGCATTCTCGGTGGTGGTGGCAATGCCTTTTCTCCCGTCCTGAGTGCATGCCTGGGGGGGGGGGCGGGGGCAGTACAGTGGGGGAGGCCCCAGATTTAGCATCGAAGATTCTAACAGTGCCGGCTGTGCCCTTTCAGTACAGCTTTGTCATTTTGCCTCCAGGTCTCACTCTTGGCATCTAAAATGAACCCTATTTTTCGTGATCCCGAGGCTCTAAATGCAGCGCCCAAATCCCGGCTCCGATGCTCACTATCGGGGTGACCTTGTGCCAAGGCCTCAGTTTCTGCACCTGTAAAATCAGAGTTGGGCTAAATGACCTCTGAGAAATTCTGCCCCCTGCTTCGAAGGCTAGAGGGATGGGGGAGGGGATCCTACCAGGCCCGGGCCCCGCCCCCCGTCCCCACCCCGGACACGGGCCTCGCGCCCCGCAACGGCCTCTCGAGCCGGCGGACGGTCGCGCGCCCCCCAGCCCCCGGGCCCTCCCGCGCGCCCTCAACCGCGGCCCGCCCGGCCCCGCCCCCGGCCCGCCCCTCCGTGACGTCAGCGGGCTCGAGCCTCCTGGCCGCTCCAGTCCGACAGTCGCTCGGTCGGTTGGCTGCGCGAGTGGCCGAGCGGGCGGCGGAGCAGGCTGCGGCGGGGGGCGGGTCTCGAGAGCCCACTGGGAGCTGCGGCGGCGGCGGCGGTGACGGGGGAGGCGGCGGCGGTGCGGGGCGCCCTCGGGAGCGGTTACCGGCTAGGGGGGCGCGCGCCCGCGGCGCGAGCGGCCGCTGGGGTCGCCGGGCCCCGCGCGCGCGGGGGGTCCCCTTCCGGCTCTCGCGGCATCAACTAACGTCTGTGGGGGAGGGGAGCGGAGCGCCGCTGAGCGCCCCCGCCGGCCGGCCCGCCCCCCAGCATGCGCACCTCGTACACCGTGACCCTGCCCGAGGAGCCCCCCGCAGCCCCTTTCCCGGCCTTCGGGAAGGAGCTGCGGCCCCGTGCCCCGCTCCCCCGCTCCCTGCTGCTCTCCACCTTCGTGGGGCTCCTGCTCAACAAAGCCAAGGTACGCCGGGCCCCTGCCCGGGACCCCTCCCCCGCCCGGTGCTCTGCTCCCTCCCCGTCTCCCCCAGGTCCGCTCCTCCTTTCCCAGGTGAGCCCAGAACGCGACACCCTTTGGGACTGCTCCCCACCCCCGGCCTCAGTCGTGGGGATCCTGGCACTCCCTAACCGGCGTCGGGACAGGTGCGAGGAAGAGTAACCTTGAGTAACTCGGCAGTCCAGATGGCACTCGCTGACCGCCGGTGTCTAGACCTTCTTAGGCCAGAACCCCGCACGAAAGCCAGTGTTTCCAAAGCGTGTGCCGGGGCCTCGGGGGGAGCCCTGTGACCCTGTGAAGGGCAGAGCAGCGTGGGGTGGGGGGGGGAGGACAGAGGAGGAGAATGGCCCCCCGTCACCGTGGGCCAGATTCAGCTCTGTTGAATGAAATCAGTGCCCCTAAGATTTATAAAACACCTTCAGAACAGTGCTGGAACTTAGAGACACATTGACCTCTCCTTCCCTCCTCCCTGTAAGAGAGCGAAAGCGGGCAGGAGCTTGACAGCAATTATGTAACAGGCACTGCTGACTCGTCCTGGCAGAGCATGGTTTGCCCCGTGCCAGAGCCACACCAGGTTTCTGGGCTTCAGCCAGGACCCATGGCTGACCCTGTCAGAATAGGTGGAATAGTCATAAAGGTGCTCTCCTAATGATCCTGGGTGTTAAGTAATATGTCTCAACTGAACTTTCTTGTGACCTCTGATCCCTGAATATCTTCTTTTTATGGTCTGGTGTAACTCAGGAACAATTTCTTTTAACTTGTCAGCCCCTCCCATGTCCGTCCTAACCTTCCCTATTCTTTCAATGAAGGGTGAAGGTTGTTACATATAGGTAGAGGTGGAGGAGGAGACCTGTCACTTTCTATTGTCACTGAATCACAGATTTTCTAATGACCATTTTTAAGGGTTGCCAGAACTTTTCAGAATTCCTATAGTCTTAAGGAAAGGGGCAAGAAGCTAGTTGAAATCTCCTAGCTCCTCAATCTTAGCCTCTCCCTGTGGGTCCGGAGGTAGGATTGTTTTTGGTAAGAAAGGTCACTCCTGGGACATTTTGTTCCTCCTCAGAATGGAAAGTGCTGACTTTCCCTGGAGCTCCTAATTTCCTATTCAATGGCCGACTATTTGGCTGAATGCAAAGCAGCATTACTGTCCTTTAATTCCCACCCTTAGACTCTTGATATCCAGCAGTTCCACTTCCTGCACTTTAGTATTTGGCCAGAAGGATGAATTAAGGAAGTTTTATGCAAGCAATTATCCCCCACAAACCTGGGGATGAGACCTGGAGGGAATCCGGCTAGAGGCACAAGCTGGAACTTGGATTCCAGGGGCAAAACCATAAGGGATAGTAATAGTGAGTGATGACATTCCTTGTTTGACCCTTCTTCTCCCAAGCCGTCAACTCCTGATTTAAAACCTCTTGGGGGAACCTAGGTTAAAAGACGACCCTATAGTCTTCTCCTAGGATATAGGATATAGATGTTATTGCATTGGTAATAACCAATACCACAACATTGGTAGACACTGATATTGGCACGGTTGGAAGGATGCTCATGGCCCCAGTTTTTTCATGTGTGCAAGTTAAAGAACTTGGCACACTAGGTTAAAGTGTGTAAGGACTATGCCAGACAAGTATTAGATGGTATCTGAGGGCAGAACTTTCAGCATTCAGTTAGGAATCCTCAAAACAGAGAAATGTGTTATAGTCTCAACAGTGTGTTAGATCCCACTGTACTTCTCCAGGGCCCCTTGCATATTTTTTTAATAAGGTTTCTACCCCAAAGATCACATCAGCTGCAAGCTAGACTGCCCTAAGCCCTGAATCTTTCTGTTTTTCATTTAAGGCCATACAGTATCAGCCATGGCATCCTGTTCTGCTTCTCAGGGATGACAGCTTTCATGTGTTGTCAACATACCTTTCCCTGTGGCTACACATTTAAGGGCTCTTTTTTAGTGGCACACTCTGACTTCGCATGCTGGAATTCAGCCTTGTAACTGAGGGAGATCTTAAAACTTAGTTATGAGCTCATCAAAGCAACATTTAAAAGAAGCCCCCACATCTACCCAGTTCTCCTTTCCCTGACCACTTTTCCTGGGGTAATGAGCCTCTGACAACTATGTAGGCTGTCAGTGTACAGCAGAGTAATTTTAGCCAAGCTATTTCAAGCTCCTGTTCTGATGAGGGTTGAGCTGGCCCCACGCAAGCCCCAGCCAGTATTGCTCTGGAGCTGTCTGATCCTGGACCATCTCCCTAGAAGTAGAGGTGGCAAACATCTTGAAGATACTGTTTTAACCCCTTTTGACACTTTAGACTTTCTGCCTACTTGGATTACTAAAGGGACCTTGACAGTGGGCATCCTGACTTCCTGCCTGAGCACCTGTTCTACCTGCATCACTTCTTACTAGGCCCCGTTATAGGGATGTGAGTAAGAATAGCACCCTTCAGCCAGACTTTTATTTCTGCTTAGCCACCTGAGTGATATCAAATCACCCTAATTTGCCATCACTAGGATTCCCAGCCAGTAGCCTCTCAGGATGTCAGAACCCAAGCCATGGAGCCAGGGAAGGAAGATTCTCCTAGTTCTTAATTCATCAGCCCTTGGGAATTGAGCGAAGCAGGAAGGAATTCCACCTGTCAATGGCATTTTGGACTGGCAGAACTTGAGCTTCTCTCAGCTGAGGATCTGAAAACATGGTTTATGATTTATTTCATTAAACTTTTCAAGCCCTCTTTGAAGTGGCCATTGTAGCTCCCACTTTGTGTATTGGGCAACCATGGTAAAATTAGGGATTGTTCACCTTGGGCAAGTCACTTCTCTGGGCTTCATTTTCTTCATCTATAAAATGAGGGGGTTGGACTAGATGATCTCAGAGGTCCTTTCCAGCTCTAAAATCCTATGATCCTATAAGTCAGAGCCATAAAGAAAACCCCAGTTTTTTGACTTGCAGTCCCCCATAGCCAGGAATAGAGGGAAACCCAAATGTCCTAATTCCTATTCCCAGCCTTAATGGCTAGCCCTTGCGTGCTGTAGAGGAGAAAAGTAGTAAAGATAAGTGAAAAGGTGAAAAATAAATAAAATAGTTTTTGACAAAAAAAGCAAAATTCTGAAGAGCACTTTTGTTTCTTTGTTGGAAAGGCATTCTTTACCCCTCTTTCCCACAAGGAGCACAGACCTGGGAGGTAAAGAGAGCCTGTTGAAAATAATATTTGTGGCTTAGGGAAGTCCAAGGCCCCTATCAGAATGGGGCTGTGGACCTAGCACAAACCCTGCCTGCATAGCTGACTAGGCTTCTGCCTAATGTTTTATGCATTATTATTTTTTTTTTTTGCAGACCTCCAAAAGCACCCAGGGTCTGGCTGGTCTTCGAAACCTTGGGAACACGGTGAGTATTAAACCTAAACTGCACGTCTCTACCCAACCCAGCTGTTCCTTAAGACTCCCCCATCTTGTTCCTGGCAGAGCATCCTAACTAGAGCCACCCACCTAGCTGTAGGCAAGATAACCACCTGCTAAGCCAATTGGTACCTTCCTTTCCTGGTTGGCATTTCCCAGAATTATGATGCCTTGCCTCAGTTCCCCAGGAAAAAGCCCTGCTGACAGGGAGCTGCCCTGTTAACTGGCAGTGATAACCCCTTTCCTGATCCTTACCCTCAAGGCTATCCCTCCATTTTCTACTCCCTTATTCCCACACCCCTACAGTAAATAACTCTTTACATCATCCTGTGCTGACAGGCAATTTACTACAGGTCAACAATCCTTTCACTTATGAAAAGAGGAACTTGAGGTTGTGGGAGGATTCATATCTGGGGTAAACCAAAGAGCTCCTGTATGCTAGGGAAGCTAGAGCTCTAGACTGGGGCCACACCTCTCCTACGGACTGAGCTGAGACTAGGGATAGGCAAGGTAGGCAGCTGCCTAGGACATAGCATATTGGTGAGGGGAAGGGGGTTGGAGTCCCAATGAGGGATGCATTTTAATATCATTATTTATACATGTATATTTTTAATGCTTGAATATTCCATTTTTCCTGGCACATTGATTTTGTTATTTCTTGATAAATTAAATCACAAATTCTCTGAACAGAAACATTTAGGGTGGGGCAGAGGTAAAGAATGCAATTCTCAAGGCTTGCTTACAGTGTACGGATACCTTATCTCTCTGCTTTTCCCAGTAATGGCCCCTGTCATCTCTTTCAGTGCTTCATGAACTCAATCCTTCAGTGCCTGAGCAACACCCGGGAGCTGAGAGATTATTGCCTCCAGAGGCTCTACCTCCGTGACCTCAATAGCAGCAGCCATGCACATACAGCCCTTATGGAGGGTGAGGAATCTGTGGGCGGTTGTCCTCTTAACCCTTACTGTCTGGAAATCATTTTCCTTTCCACGACAGCTGCTTTAACTGTCCTCTGGTCTCCCCTTCGGTGTCCCTTCGGTCGTGGTCTCTGCGATTTTCCCTTTTTTTGGCATTTGCCTACTTTGGTTAGGGCCCCAGTTTTAGAGACCCTCAATGGGCTGTTCTGTGTCCTGTCATTTTCAGACACTTTTTCTTCCCAATAGAATTCGCAAAACTGATCCAGACCATATGGACTTCGTCAGCTAATGATGTGGTGAGCCCATCAGAGTTCAAGACCCAGATCCAGAGATTTGCACCCCGATTCGTTGGCTATAAGTAAGGCTTCTGCAGAGAGATGTCTCTTCCCAGGGTGGGTGAAGGGGACAGTCGAGAACTTCTGGGGAAATATGTATGACCTACTGGCCCCCTCCCCTACTCCTTACTGTTCTCCCTTCTCTTTGTTCAGTCAGCAGGATGCTCAGGAGTTCCTTCGTTTTCTACTGGATGGACTCCACAATGAGGTGAACCGGGTCACAGTACGGCCTAAGTCCACCCCTGAGAACCTCGATCACCTTCCGTAAGTGAGAGAAGAAGAGAATGGGCAAAGAGAAAAACTTAAAGAAAAAATGGGTTCTTCTACCTTTCCCCACAAAAGCAAAAGACTCCAGGGAAATGACCAAGAGAACCAAAGTAGGATAGATCCTACATTAGATCTGCATGCCAGTTTGGGTCAGAGCTTCTATTACACTTTATTTTATGATAATCTGGACCTTAACTCAATTCTCGTTTAATCTTTCTGGGTACCACAGTGATGAGGAGAAAGGGCGACAAATGTGGAGGAAATATCTGGAACGAGAAGACAGTCGGATTGGGGGTGAGTGCTGGGAATCATCTGTGAGGGAGTTCAAAATTGATTGTTACTTTGCACCTGAGCAATTGGGGAAAGAGGATGGGCATCCCCAAGAATAAGATCCTGAAGATCATTGTCTCCCCCTCCCCTTCCCCCCCCAAGGATTTAAGGCTTGATAGCAGTACCATCAGGATACTGAAAAGATATGAACACGTAGCATAAAGTGTATATGCCTGTCCTTATCCTCCTTGCTCACATGTCTCACTTCCATCTTTTCCCCAGATCTCTTTGTTGGGCAGCTAAAGAGCTCCCTGACATGTACCGAGTGTGGTTATTGCTCTACCGTCTTTGACCCCTTCTGGGACCTCTCCCTACCCATCGCTAAGGTAATTCGGTTGCTGGCCCACTTCTGAAACTCCCCTTCCCATCGCTTCCTCTCCACGGCCTCTCACCTTAGCTCTGTATCCTCCTAGCGGGGCTATCCTGAGGTGACCCTGATGGACTGCATGAGGCTCTTCACCAAAGAGGATGTGCTCGATGGAGATGAGAAGCCAGTAAGTGATGCTTCCCAATAGGCAAATCACAGCTTTTTGTTAACACCTTAGTTTACTTTATATTCAGCCGATCAAGCCCTAGGGTTGACTGCTCTTGGATCCTATGATTTTCCTCACAACCCATCCATTGTGTTTCTTATGCTTTTCAGACATGCTGTCGCTGCCGAGCCAGAAAAAGGTGTATAAAGAAATTCTCCATCCAGAAGTTCCCAAAGATCTTGGTGCTCCGTATCCTTAGGGCCTAAGAAGATGGGCATCTTGCTTTTGGGGAGGGTCAAGGGTAATGAAATGGACTGATCGAATTCTGGGGAGGTGAGCGTGATACAGGAATAGGCCAATGAAATCCTCATTGTGTGAGGCAGTTAGGTGGTGCAGTGGATGGAGCACCAGGCCTTGAGTTAGGAAGACCTGAGTTTAAACCTGGCCTCAGACGCTTACTAGTGTGACCCTGGGAAAATCGCTTACCTTCTTTCTGAGTTTTCTCATCTGTAAAATGGGCATCATAATATCAGCTACCTTCCAGGGCCGTTGTGCTGATAGTTATAAAGCACTTAATGCCTGGCACAATGTGAGTGCTATGTTTAGCCATTATTACTACTTCTCTCTTGTCTAGTGTTCTTCTTTCTTAAAAACCAGAAAGCTCAGTTAGGGTTTCTGTATTCATTGTTTAGACTTGCTCTTACAGCACTTAGCATGGTGCCATTTCCTTAGTAGTCAGTAAGTGTTTGAGGAACAAATACTACCCTCTCTGCTCTTAACTCAAACCAATTCCAGATCTAAAGCGATTCTCAGAATCCAGGATACGAACCAGCAAACTCACAACATTTGTGAACTTCCCACTGAGAGACCTGGACTTGAGAGAATTTGCCTCAGAGAACACCAGTGAGTGTCTTAACAGAATTTGGGTGGGGGTGAAAGGGAGAGGGGCAGGCATCACTCCCTTTAGGATGGGAGTGAGAGGAAGGAAGATACTAAGAGGCAACTGAGAACAGGATGGAAAGAGGGGTGGACAAGACCCTTAGGGGCTTTAAGGCTTGTGCCCCTTGCTACTGTTTGACTCAGTACTTATTCATTTAGACCACGCTGTTTACAACCTGTACGCTGTGTCCAATCACTCTGGAACCACCATGGGCGGCCACTATACTGCCTATTGTCGGAGTCCAGTGACAGGAGAATGGCACACTTTCAATGACTCCAGGTGAGTGGTCTTGGGAAAGGTGTGCCAATCCCCCTCTCCTAGCAGGCATGGGTGGGCTTGTCTTTTTCGGCCAGGAATGGCAGAGTTTCTGTATTTCAGCAAGCAAAGAGCTTGGCGCTGTTGAAAAGTTTTAGTAGTGGCAAAGTAGTTGCCCCTCATGAGTGCTAGTTATCCAGAGATGTCCCTTGACTGTCCCTTGACCATGACACTGACTGTCCCTCCTTTCTCTACAGCGTCACACCCATGTCCTCCAGCCAAGTGCGAAGCAGTGATGCCTATTTGCTCTTTTACGAACTGGCCAGTCCACCCTCCCGTATGTAGCAGCAGGGGCGCCACACCCCACCTCCCCACCCCCGTGGCAGCCCCACATCCCAAGTTTTTTTAAAAAGACAAAAAAAAAGAAACTGCAAATGAAAGCGAAAGAGAGAGAGTAATAAACTAAAATAAAGCTGCCAAGCAGGAGTTTATGCAGCCTGGTCAGGGGCCGGGAGAGAGGAGCTGGGTGTTCCCAAGGTTCGCCCAGACCTGGCTGGGAGAAAGCAGGAGGACGAGGAGACTGGAGTCAGCAAGGCGCTCCCTCGGCTTCTCGTGTTTTCCTTTTTTAAACCTGTGTTTTCCATGTGTGTAATAAATAACAGCAGTTTGTGGGGAGAAGGCCCTCATCCGTTTGCTGCTGTCTCCAGCCTCCAACTCCTCCTGAGGAGACCCCGCCCTCAGGAGCCTAACTGGGAGGACTGCGCCTGGCCATGCTGGCTCTGCAGAGGAGACCCCATCCCCAACCGCCAGGCTACCGAAGTCACACGTGAGCCAAGAGGCCTCCTGATGCTGCTAACTCCAGAAGAACTGATTGTGGGATATTTTTTTGAAACAAGCAGTTTTTGTTTTTAAAAGCCCAATTTTCTTTTTTCTTTCATTTTGTTTTTTGAACAACTACAAGCAGAGTTCTCAGACTGGAGATGATCTCCAATATGCCTCTTTGCAGCTGGGGAGTTGTGTTGGTTTTATTTTTTAACTTATCAAGCACAACTTTTTCTAACAGTAGCCCCCAGCGGTGCTAGGCAGGTATGTCAGCAGGGCCCCGGGCACAGCCATTGTAGAACTGGCATCTAACAAGTTTCTTTTTTTTTTTAAAAAGCTTTTTGGATGGATCCTAGTTGCCTCTGAGAATTGTGCCTTACAGCATTTGGGGACTAGGGGAATGCCCTTCCCAGATATATCCCTCTGCCTTGTTTTCCCTTCCCCCAGTGCCATGCTCAGACTTGCTGGGGGAATAGGAGCTATTGTCCTTACACCACTGACTTACTTCACAGTGCAGTGAGATGAAGAGGCAAGTAGGTGAGGAGAACATCTCTCATGACAAGGTGTCTGATTCTCCCTACCCACTTCCTCCAATCAATCTATGGTTCCACTTCCTAGGCATTTAAAGGACAGTACAGACCATTTCCCTGGCACCTTTCCCATTTTTTCTTTTAATTTATTCCCTTCTTCCCTTCCATTCCTACCTCCCCTCAGAGCTTCTCAGACATAGGCCCCTTGGACTGAGTTTCTCAGGGACACCCATGCTGCCCCTTTGGCTCCTTTTGGCATTAGTCTTTAGTACCATCCCGAGAGCTGCAGCCATGAGTGCTTTGGGACATGCTGCCTCAGCCCTTAGTGTTTCTCCCCAACAAGGGCCTGGTTCTGCCCTTAGGTAGATGGACACAACTCCACTGGGTCTCTGGAAAGGAAGATTATTCAGCCCCAAGGAACTGAGCTCCATGGGTCCTCTGCCACCAGCAGACCCAGGATCAACTTGTGTTCCTCAGATTGAGGCACCCCAGTGCATTAAGGGGAAGACCCCATAGGTTTAGCTGGCCTGACCCCCTCCTCCAGGGGAGACCTGTAAACCTGAGCCAAGGGGCTGGTGTACACTTGCTTACTGTGTAAGCAAGAGTAAAAGAGAATGTCTAATGTACAGTGGAACCTTGTACAGAATAAATTTTAGCTTTGAGAAAAAGTCCTTTTTTGTGAGTCACCTGTTGATTGGGGTTGGGGCTTGATGTGTGCAGACAGGGCTCCTTGTAGTTTGGTGCTCAAAGAGTTTTTACTGCATAGTCTTGGTGCCCTGCCAAACCGTAAGCAATAGTATCATGTCAGGCAGGAAGCACTACCCTGTGTATCAGGAATTCTGTCCCTAATGATAAATTTTGGGCAGCTAGGTGGCACAGTGGATAGAGTGCTGGGTCTGAAGTCCAGAAGATTCATCTTCCTGAGTTCAAATCTGACCTTGGACACTAGCTGTATGACCCTGAGCAAGTCACTTAACCTTGTTTGCCTCAGTTTCCTCATTTGTAAAAAGGGCTGGAAAAGGAAATGGCAAACCACTCCAGTATCTCTGTCAAGAAAACTTCAAATGGGGTCATGACTGAAGCAACCAACACCATCAACAGTGATCTATATTGGGCGATCATTGACCATCACATAAACTCAACTGGAAAGGGCCTCTGAGGTCATCTAGTCCAACCTCTCCTTTATAGCAGCTTCCACTTAAAAACCTGCAGGGTTGAGGAATGTATTCTGTAAGACAACGCATCCCATTGTTACCTCAAATTGTTAAGGAAGGTCTTTCTCTGAAATCTTGCTCCCCGGGAGCTCCTGCTCCTTTGCCCTATTCTCTGACAACACTGTGGGACCTCAGTTTCCTCCCCTGAAATGAGGTTTGATTAGATCTCTTCAGCCCTTTCAATATCTGAAGTTCTATGACTAAACCCTTTTTAATAAGCAGCTGCATTTCCCTTCTAAACAACCTACGTGAAAGACCACCTGGTGATTACAGCAGTAACTTTATTTAAACCAAGAGTCACATGCCTGTCAGATTGCAAAACCTTCCTCATTCCATAATTACAAGCACATACTTCTCTGTTAGGTTAAAGTAAAACCTTACCCCATGCAGTAAAGGTAATCTTTTTTTTTCCAGTTTTATGTAATATCTTGCCTGATAAAAATAAGAACCCTTTCACTTAGACGTGTATCCTTTGATCCTGAATACTTTTTCTCTTGTTAGTCCAGCATTTGCTCTCCCTGGACCTTTCATTGCTGAACTCACTGCAAATTTGGATTAGATTCAGTCTCAAGATTTTCTCCACCTCTCTTAGCCATCCTTCCTTTGGCATCATTTGTACCATACTGCACCAATCCTGAGGCTATAAAGGAGTCTGGAGTATGCCAAGTACTGAGATGCCCTAAACTCAGATGTTATCAGGGAATTGGCATACCCTTACCTGAAACTGGCCCTCCGCACCCACCCACCCCAACTGTGCTGTCATTCCATTTCTTTATTAAGCACCTCTGGACAAGGGTGAGTGTAATGGATTTTTTAAAAATACTAAATAATCTTTGCCCTCACAGAATTTATGTTCTGCTCAGGGATAAGGGGATGGATGCTTGAGTATGTCCAAGTTCATTTGAAGAGGAAGAGAACACTAATAACTGGAGAGATGAGAAGGCTTCATTTAGGAGAAGGGTACCTAGGCTGGGTCTTGAAGGAAGCTAGGGATTGTAAGAGGCAGACGTGAAGGGCAGAGTGATCTAGGAATTTGGGGGGAAGCCTGTGGAAGATGGAAAATCAGTTCCATTTGGCTCCAGCAGAGTACGTGAAGGAGTGATACAAAATATTTAGAGGCATATGTGCTAGAAGCAATTAGATAGCACAGAATAATGTGGGACTTAGAAAGAACTGAGTTCAAAAACTGCCTTGGATACTTAGCTGTGGGACTCTGGGCAAGTCACTTCATCTGTTTGCCTCAGGTCCTCCATCTCTAAAATGGGGAAAGTAATAGCACCTTCCTCCCAAGGTGGTTTTGAAGATCAAATGGGATAACATGTAAAGAACTTTGAAAACCTTAAAGTGCTCTATTGATGGCTCTTAAAACTTTTTTCAAGTACAATCATGATTATTGGAAAGGTTGGAGCAGTTAGCTTGTTGAAGGGCATTAAATGCCAGGCTGAAGGTGATTACATTTTTATCCTAAATGCAATAAGCCACTGAAGACTATTGAGAGCTTGAGTTAAAATCATCAGACCTGGGTTTTAGGAATGGTAATTTAGCAGTTGTAAGGAGGATCAATCAGAGAGGGGAGAAACAGAAAGGAGGCTATTGATGACAGCCCAAACTAGGATGGTGGCAATGGAAGTGTAAAGAAAGGGAACTGGCATGTTGCAGAAGTAGATGTGACCAGACGTGACAATTAACTGGTTATGGAAAGTAATGAAGAGGGAAGAGTGAAGCAGAACTCCAACATTGTAAAAACAGGGAACTGCTAGGACAGTGGTCTTAAGAGAAAGAGGAGTTTGGAGGAGGGGTTTAGGAGAGATGATAAGTTCCATCTTGAACATAGGGAGTTCTGAGTTGCCTACATCTATGCAGAGATAGCCAGTGGATAACTGGAACAGAGGGACTGGAATACAGGAGAGACGGGAACTAGATAAGTAGATCTGAGAGTCATCCATGTAGAGATGATCATTGAGTCCTTGGGAATTTATGAGACCACCAAGAAAGTAAATATAGACAGAAAGGAGGCCCCATGGCCTTGGGGAATATTTTTATATTCCCCAAGGAATAGGGGAAAGAGGCAAAGATCAGCCAACACCCATCCCATCCCATGAAAAACAACAACAATAGGGCTTTTTCTCATAGGAAAAAAGCAATCATGACCTTGAACCCCTAGGAACTTTCCCTCGTGTCCTGACATCTTGAGGCCTACTTTGGGGTGAGCATAACCCAATTCCTAAAAGCACTAAAGACTTTTCCCCTATACCATAGATGGATGGCAGCCTCAAAAAGCACATATTTTCCATTTGCAATAGTACCATTGGCTGTAGAAATCAAACTAGAAAAGAAATTGGGTGTTGAACTGAACAGAAATAAAAGCTACGTCTCTCCTTTCACTAGCTTTTCACTGGTGAAGTCAGGGGGAAGTATGATTTATTTCTTGAAGGTAGACAGACACTTGTTTTCTTCATCCATTTGTTCATTCACCCAAAAGAGCAAAGTATTTATTAAAAACCTACTACAGGTGGGGGTGGGGTGGGGAGAGTGGTATAGAGTGTTCAGGAAAGACAAGTACTTCTACTGAGGGCTGCTAAGGCCTTTTCAGGGCTGCTTTCTACCTTTGGTGCCCACCTGCCACCCAGTTCTCTCACCTGTGGCTCCAAGAAGCTGTAGCATGGACGTCAGCCATACCCTGTTGTAAAACCATCTCAACAGACAGGCTAAACCAGATTGAGGGTAACTGACAGACCTCAAACCCATCAGTGAGTCAGGGTGGTGTCTCCCCAAGCATGTAAAGACTTCCCCCAGCAGAATAGGCAGATGTGAACCATTTGTTTCAACAGACCATGAAGGTGGTGGAAGGCAGGCACTGTGGAGTACTTAGAACTTGGTTAGAATCAAAGATGCCAAGGTCATCCACAGCATCCCAAGTCATTGACGGTTGTTTTGACTTTTGTCTTTGCTAGTAGCATCCAACAACTTTGAAAGAGAGAGTGAGGCTGATGACTTAGTGCAACTCTGCCTCACTTAAATCCAATGCATGGAGTCAAATGACATCACCCATACCATTTTACCAACTTTCCCTACCTCAAGGTCCCATGGCAATGGGCAAGTGACAAAGCAGCAGATGCAAATACACTGGGAGCTGTAGTCACAACCCTGCACACAGGTGGCCCAGGCCATAGGCTCATTATCTCACTGAACTGAAGCAGCAGTTCGATTTGACAGCCACCTAGATGTCTGAGCAGAACTTTTTAAGGACTACACTGCTGGCATGAGGAAGGGGCTAGAAAAGGTCCCCAAAAATTGTCTGCTTCAACTAACCTAACTCTGGTCTGCTTATTGCAGCAGGCAGGGATCCTACCCTATAGTAGAAACACAAAAAAGTACAAAAACTTTTGCAAAGATGGTTCCACTCACCATTGGCACATGGAATGTGTGCACACTTATGGCAACAAGAAATCCAGTAGACCTGAAAGACGAAGAGTTCTTGTTGCAAGAGAACTCCCATCTAAATCCCATCTAAATAGCAACCCTGAGTGAAAGAAGGCTGGTAAATGAAAGCCAGCTTACTGAGGTCAGAGCTGGAATCAGAGTGGTTCCAGTGATGGAGAGCACTGTGAAGCTGGTATAGGTTTCACAATCAAAACTAATCTAGTCAACAAGCTTGTATGCCTCCCAAAAGGAGTGAACTTATGACAATGTGATTGCCACTTGCAGGAAAGCACCATGCCACCTTAATCAGGGCATATGCTTGTACCATGATGAACCCTGATGAGATCAAAGAAAAATGTTATGAATTTTATGAGGTTGAGTTCCTCATCCTTAATGTGCCAAAAAAAAAAAAAAAAGACAAGCTTGCAATTCTGGGCAACTTTAACACCAGAGTAGTCGCAGACTATCAGACATGGCAAGGAGTCCTTGGGAGGAATGGAGTTGGAAACAGCAACATGAATGGTCACTTACCACTGGACTTGTGCATCTCATGACCTCACGCCCAACACCATCTTCTGTTTACCTAAATTTCAGTTAAATAAACTTCAGCAATAAAACTTCATGGATGCCCCCTCATAACAAACAGCATTTAATAGACTGCGTCACTGTAAGGAGAAGAGACAGAGAGGATGTGAGAGTCATGAAGGCAATGTGTGGCCGAGAGTGCTGAACTGATCATGGACATCTTTTCCAAGCTAAATATTCGCATTCAACAAAAGCTCCAGCCCCAAGGCAAGCCAACCACCCAGAAGACTTAATGTCAACAAATTAGAGCACTTCTCAGAACTTGAACAGTTTGTTGCTAACTTCGAGGGAAAGCTGAGCCAACACACAGTTGGCAACGGTAGAGCAGAAAAGGAGTGGGCAGCTTTCAGAGATTTGGTGCACAGCACTGCATTTACTCATCGGGGACATAACACTCACAAACATCAAGACTATTTTGATGAAAATGATGGGGAAAGTCAGAAGCTGCTAAGTGAAAAAACAAGAACTCCACAGAGTTTACCAGCAGGATAGGTAATCCTTCTCTGAGAAGGCGACATTTAACTCCGTCAAAAGTAAAGTGCAAGCAAAGCATAGAAAGATGCAGGATTCTTGGCCCAGTAAGAGGACAGATGAAATTCAGTTTCACATTGATAGTAACAATCCAAAGCACTTTCATGATGCCCTAAAGATTTTCATGGGCCAAAGACCTATGGTACATCTCAACTACTCTGCTGTGATGGAGCCACACTGATCAGTGATAAGGACACGATCCTGGAGAGATGGGCTGAATACTTCCATAGTGTTCTCAGCAGACTGTCATCAACCAATGCTAAAACCATTGACTGTATACCTTGGGTTGAGCTGAGCTTCCAGCTGAACAAGGGATATTGAATGCCATTACACTCCTCTCATGTGGCAAAGTGCCTGATGCTGATTCTGTTCCAGCAGAGATTTACAAGGCAAGGGGTCCACTGCTCATACAAAAGCTGGTGGAAATGTCCTGGGTTATGTGGCAAGAAGAGATAATCCCACAGGAGTTCAAGGATGCCTCCATTATTTACCTCTACAAAAGAAAGGGATATAGGTTGTCCTGTGACAATCACAGAGGGGTCTCTCTCTTAGTCATTGCTGGCAAGATTCTTGCCAGAATCCTCCTTAATAGACTGATCCTTCACCTGCAAGATAGTCTTCTACCTGAGAACCAGAGTGGCTTCAGAAAGGGCTGAAGAACAGTTGATATGATTTTTGCTGCCTGGCAACTCCAGGAGAAACACCAGGAGCAGAACGGAGGTCTCACACGATGTTTGGTGATCTGACCAAGGCCTTTGATACTGTCAGTCATGAGGGTTTGGAAGATCACGGCAAAATTTGGTTGACTTGAGAAGTTCATCAATATTAGATGTCAGTTTCATGATGGCATGCTTGCAAAGGTTCTGGATGACGGATGATGCTCTCATACTTTCCCAGTCACCAATGGCATGAAGCAGGGCTGTGTGCTTGCTTCTGAGATTTTTAGCATGTTGTTTTCAGGTGTGCTGTTGGACTCCTTCAATGAGGATAAAAACAGCATTAAGGTAGGTTACCACTGACAGTGAATTATTTAACTTGAAAAGGCTACAAGCCAAGACTAAAGTGGAGGGAGAGTTGATGCACAACTTTTTGTTCACAGATGATTGTGCACTCAATGCAGCCTCTGAGGCTGCGATGCAACAAAGTATGGATCGAGTCACTGTCATTTGTGCTAATTTTGGCCTGGTGGTTAACACTAAGAAAACACCATCCATATGTGGAAGCATCAGTTACAACAAATGGATAATGCTGTGGATAAGTTCACTTACCTTGGTAATAAACTTTTCAGGGACATACAGATAGATGATGAGAGTGCCAGAGGTAGCTCAGTGTTTGGGAGGCTCCGAAGGAAAGTCTGGGAGAAAAGAGGTATTAGACTGACTACCAAACTGAAGATCTACAGAGCAGCCATTGTGCTGACCTCATTGTTGTATGCCTGTGAAACCTGGACAGTCTACCAGCACCATGCTAGGAAACTGAATCACTTCTATTTGAATTGTCTTAGGAAGATTCTAGAAATCACCCGGCAGGATAAGGTACCAGACACCGAGGGTCCTCTCTCAAGCTGAACTGCATTCAAACTCAACTTCAGAGAGTGCATTGGGCTGGCCATTGTTTGAATGCCAAAGGTATGTTTGCCTAAAATTCCATTTTACAGAGAGCTCACACAAGGTGAGTGCTCCCACGGAGGTCAGAAGAAGCAATACGAGGACATTCTCCAGGTCTCTCTGATGAACTTTGGAATCAACTGGGAGACATGGGAGACATTGTCACAGGACCGTCTAGCATGGCATAGTTTAAAAGAAACACGAGAGGCACAAATTTATCAAAATCCCCACTCCAGATGCTCACATGGACTATTTGTGCCCAACCTATGGTAGAGCCTTATGAGCTCGTATTGGTCTGATCAGCTGCAGTCAGACACACTGTACCTTGATCCCAACAGAGTGATGTCATTCTGGTCTTCTTCAAACATGAAGGAGAACAATCTGCTATGGGCTAGGCAAACATGGGATATTTATTCCCTGCCCTCGAGAATATATTGAGTATATATATTGAGTAATATATTGAGTATATTCTGTTGCTGATGGCTGGAGCAGAGGGTAGGAGAGGTTAGAAGTGCTTTTCCATAGATGTTCCTTCTTTGTATCCATTGACGGCTTCCCTTCCTCATGTGCCCCAAGGCATTCAATGCCCCCCAGAGTCCGACTCTAAGCAAGCTTTCCGAGCCTACTTCATAGTGCTCTCACTTAGAGATTCTACATTCCACCCAGAATTACATTCTTGGAATTCTCTAATCCTGGCATACTCTCTCTCTCTTTTTTTAATAATATTTTTTCCCAATTATATGCAAAGACAATTTTTAACATTCATTTTTTTTAAATTTTGAGTTCCAAATTTTCTCCCTCTCTCCCTGAGAGGATAAGCTATTTTTTTTAATTTAAATTTATTTTTTTAACATATTTAGTTTTTAGCATTGATTTTCACAAGAGTTTGAATCACAAATTTTCTCCCCATTTCTACCCTCCCCCCTACTCCAAGATGGCATATATTCTGGTTGCCCTGTTCCCCAGTCAGCCCTCCCCTCTATCACCCCACTCCCCTCCCATCCCCTTTTCCCTTCCTTTCTTGTAGGGCAAGATAAATTTCTACGCCCCATTGCCTGTGTATCTTATTTTCTAGTTGCATGCAAAAACTTTTTTTTTGTTTTTGAACATCTGTTTTTAAAACTTTGAGTTCCAAATTCTCTCCCCTCTTCTCTTACCACCCACCCTCCCTAGGAAGTCAAGCAATTCAACATAGGCCACATGTGTATCATTATGTATAACCCTTCCACAATACTCATGTTGTGAAAGACTAACTATATTTTGCTCCTTCCCAACCCATCTCGCTTTATTGAATTTTCTCCCTTGACCCTGTCCCCTTTCGAAAGTGTTTGTTTTTGATTACTTCCACCCCATCTGCCCTCCCCTCCATCATCCCCCGCCCCCTTTTTTTTATCTTCCTCCCTCTTCTTTCCTGTGGGGTAAGATACCCAATTGGGTATGTATGGTATTCCCTCCTCAGGCCAAATCTGATGAGAGCAAGGTTCACTCATTTCCCCCTCACCTGCCCTCTCCCTTCCTCCCACAGAACTGCTTCTTCTTGCCACCTTTATGTGAGATAATCCACCCCATTCTATCTCTCCCTATCTCCCTCTCTCAGTATGTTCAAGAGGATAAGCAATTTGATATAGGTTACACATTGGCATGCTCTCTTCCACATCAGTGCACTTACATAGACTATCCTTCATTTCTGGAATAGATTCCTTATGTATCTCTGTCTACTGAAATGCTTTCCTTTTTACAAGGCTCAGATCAATTGCTACCTTCTCCATGAAGCCTTACTTATTTAATTCCACTCTGTTAGAGGTAGTCCTTCCCAAACTATCATTTTGTTCAGTTTTTTTTTTGTCATATTTGACTCTTCATGACCCCACTTGGGGCTTTCTTCGCAAAGATACTGGAGAGGTTTGCCATTTCCTTCTCCAGTGGATCCAGTGGATCTTAGCAGATCCCTTTTGTCAGGCAATCAGAGGTTAAGTGACTGGCCCAGCATCGCATGGCTAGGAAATGTCTGAATCTGGATTTGAACTCAGGTCTTCCTGACTCTGGGCCCTGTGCTCTATCCACGAAGCCACCAGCTGCCTCCAATTTGTATTATAGTTGTTTGTGTATGTATTAACCCCCTACTATATTGTAAGTTTCTCAAGAACAAGGGCTACTTTATTTTCCACTATCTTGGAATTTTTACAGATTACTGGCTTCGCATAAGGGTAATTTGGATGCTAATCCTATCTTAGTTGGCCTGAGAGCCCCCAACCTAAAGATACTGAGAGGTTGAACATCATTTAAATTCAGTGTAGCATCTTTTTGGAAGACTAGAATGAGGAACTTGCATTTTAAAAGCAAAAATTGGGATTAGTAAAGGAGCAAAGAAATAATCTCATGTGGCACTCAGGAGATCAGTGTCTGTTCTCATTCCCAAGAAATGATGGAAAAATCCCAGGAAATTCCACCACCCCTAAACATCTAGTGAAATTTCCTGTGCCCAGGCACATGTACCACAGTATTTTAATCCAGGGAATTCCAATCAGGTCTCTCCTTGAGACTCAGAGTCTCATAGGAAATGCCATTCCTTCAATCAGATGGACTCCAATTACATCTTTTCCCCCTGCCATAAAAAATTTGTAATTTTTACAAATAACACTAAGTAAATATGGACAATTCTCAAAATATACCATAAAACATCTATTAATCTGCACATAACATAGTTACAGGCAATAATCCCAAATACAAAGACCACAGGCAAGTACCTAATACATAAGCAATTAAATTGGAGTTTCATGCAGCAGACCATACATAGAGTTCATGTCCAAGAGCATAAAACACAGATAACATCTTATGTTAGAGTTAGATACTATAAACCAAACACAGATCATACGCATTAGGAAATTTCACATCAGTTTTATGTAAAGTATACATTATATCCACACTACAGTGGGCACCCTTTGGTGCCTATTGTCACGGAAGCACCAATCTTTCACTCTGGTCACTGACATTCTAGGGTGGCCCATTTTTAGTTCTTCATCTTCAGTAAGACCAAAGTGCTGCAATTTCAATCCAGAAACTATGGATGGCTCAGGCTGAAGGCCACTGCCTCCAGCACTTCATTAGTTAGGCTTTGGAGATAGCATCCATTGTCTTGGGCCTTCAATAACTGAAATATTAGGCAGGGAAGAGACAGCCTCTGGATTCCCACCTTTCTCCACACACACACACACACACACACACACACACACACACACACACACACACATATACACACATCTAGCAAAAGTTCCCCTTAGTAGAGACAGTCTCAGCAGGCTTCTCCAAGCATCAATAATATATTCAATTTTTTAAAAAGTGGGCGTTGACCCAGATCTTACCCCAAACAGACCATCATCTGGCCACTAACAATCCATCAGCATCTGGTGGATAGGCTCTTCTTGGAGCCTACTTCCTCAACTTTCTGTTGTAATCTGACCCTTTAGTTACCAGTGCATCTAGCAGCTTCCATATGGGGTGTCCAGGGAGAACTAGCCCCTCTGGTGTGACAGCTTGCCAAGTCTCTTTTAGGGCTATTCACTTACCTTTGGTGTCCACCTTCACCCAACTCTCACCTGTGGCTCTGAGAAGTTGTAGCATGTGCAGTAGCCACACCCTGGAAAAACCATCTCAGTAAATGGGCTAAACCAGGTTGAGGGTAACCAATGGGCCTCAAATCCATAGGGGATGTCTACCCCAAACATGTGAAGACATCTTCCCTTGGAATGGGCTGATGAGAACAATTTGTTCCAATGGCCATGAAGGTGGCTGATGCATCCTAGGCCATCTTGAGTTATCTTGACTTTTGTCCTGTCACTGGACTTTGATGACTCTGGAAGAGAGAGTGAGGTTGACAATTTTGTGCAACTTTGCCTCACTTAAATCCTAATCACAGGCAAGTTAAGACATCACCCTGTGATATCATCAGTCCTCTTTGAAACAAAGTATAAACAAGCTACTTTTGCCGGGTCCCAACCATTCTCAAGAATTATATTTCTAATGATGACCAGGTGGACTTCAGAAAAACCTGGGAAAACTTACATGAACTGATGCTGAGTGAAGTGAGCAGAACCAGGACAGCACTGTACACAGTAACAGCCACAGTGTGCGATGACTGACTTTCACAGACTTGGCTCTTCTCAGCAATGCAAGACCTAAAACAATTCCAAAAGACTCATGATGGAAAATGCTGCACACATCCAGAAAAAGAAATATGGAATCTGAATGCAGATCGAAGCATATTATTTGCTCTCTTTTGTTGTTTTCTTTTGCTTCTTCTTTCTCCTGGCTCCTCCCATTGGTCCTGGTTCTTCTTTACAACATGACTGATGTGAAAAGGTGCTTAAAATAAAAACAAGTAGGTACAAAAACCCTTTTAGTAGCTCTGTCTATTTAGGACAGCTTCCATACATTTGTCAGTCTCGGTGTTTTGTGATTATTTTCCTACAAATATTAAAAATTAGCTGAATTTAAAAAAAAAAAAGAATTGTGTTTCTGCTGTGGAAATTTATCAATCTTTCAGCTACTTGGTAGGGGCTGCCAACCAGCGGGCCACTACCCTGTATTTTTCTTGTTTTTGTTGTTGTTGTTCAGTCATTTCAGTCATGTCCAACTCTTCGTGACCCCATTTGGGGTTTTCTTGGCAAAGTTATTAGATTGGTTTGCTGTTTCCTTCTCCAGTTCATTTTACAGATGAGGAAACTGAGGCAAACAGGGTGACTTGCCCAGGGTCACATGGCTAGTAAGTATCTGAGGCCAATTTGAAATCGCTGAGATGAAACTTCGTGATTCCCAGCCCTGTGCTCTCAAGACTCTAATCTCTAGCAAGAATTCCTAACATCAAGCTTGAGCACCTCACTGCTACTTCTTCCTCTCTGTGCTCCTCTGAGCTGGAGCCCCTGCTAAGTATTGGTCCTCTGTCAGCTGGTCTTTTCACTGAGTCACCAGCTCGCTCCGCTTTTTGAAACTTCAAAGCACAGACATATATCAAGTGAAGACTGTGGCATCTTTCCTGGTGCCATGATACCCATATACCAGAATGGCCACATGATGGCTCCACTGAGCCTGTCACTCAGGTCTTAGAATTTGCAGCATGTGTAAAATTTAAATGCTCTGGCTGTGGTTCTTCCTGTGGATGGTACGGTGTAATTCTACACTCTTTGATTCCTGCCAAGGCTAGCACCTCCTTGGGAAGCTTGCTCTCAAACTCTTTAACTCGATCAAAAAAGATGCTTCAAGGGAAACTATAAACTGAAAAACAGGAAGCCCATAACACCTTGGCAACTACAAAAACCTAATGATTGGGAGTGGGGGTGGGGCGGCGCCAGAACTTTCAAAACTGGATGAAAAGATCAGGAGCCTCTAGGATGTTGTTTAATTCTTCCTAGCCCCATTTGAGAGATAAAAGTTTAAGTACACCAGCTCCAAAATCTCTGCACATATGTTTTCCATGTAAGCATCTTAAATTGGTATCATTTTCCTAGGAATACATCATGCACAGGTCTCACACTTCTTACATATATCATCTGCCATCCTTGGTCCAGTAGAATCTGCTTTGCGTGAGCTCCAGAGTTCTTTCTTGGTTAGCATGTCCAAGATATCATAGAATGCTGTTACAACCCTGGATCAGAAAGTCTTGAGTAGTACTGATCACTTTTTCATCCTTTGTTTCGAACTGTTTTTAGTCTAGCACAGTACTCCTGATGAGGTTAGGGAACCATATGTTTTTAGGGGTGCACGAGACCCCAAAATACCAACACACCGGGTCCTGCTCGAATGAATTTGACTCAAGCCTTCTCACAGCCAAAGAAAAACAAAGTTTATTACAGATTCGCCATATTGGGTAGTCTTAGGAAATCACTCCATTTGTGATGCTCGTTTTTCACAAGTGGCCCAGATTCAGTCTGAGGTATATTGAATCTGAGCACCTTCATGGAGGCAAGATGAAACTCATATACAGAAAGATCGTGGGAGGGATCTAGGGTGGTCCTGGGATGATGAGAGGAGGGGTTTGGGAGGGTCTTGAGGAGGACTCTAAGGAGGAGCTTGATGGGACTGGGGTGAGGTCAGACTCCAGGAACCAAGAGAATGGGATTAAGGGCGGAAGTAGCTGGAGGCTACCCAGAGGCAACAGACCTGGTAGGGCTAGGCTAGTTTAAGGGTAACAGATTTGGGCATAGACACTTTGATAGAATCAAGCGTGGAAACTAGCCAGACAATGGAGTTAGGCTAGGTTAAGAGTAACCCAGTAACCTAGAGATTTGAGCCTAGCACTAATGAAAAGCTTATGGCCTCAGGCAAAAGTCTCATCAAGTGGGAAGATTCAAGGAGAGTTCAAGGGGGCTCTTACTCCCTTAGAGAGGAAACATGGCAGACTGGATATAGAGCCTGACTGGAACCAGAAAGACCTGTGTTCAAATTCCACTTGACACCTACTTGCTGTGTGACGATGGGCAAGTCAATGCTCAGGGAACTCTTCTAATTAAAAATAGTAAAAAAGGTAGTGACCTTCACTGGTAGAGGGTGTGTCCCCATCCAGGAGTTTCCTGTACCAACGTAATCATAGATCTGGACCTGATCTCAACAATACTACTTTGCACAGCAAAGTGAATTGTAGGGAGGTAAAGTTAAGTCCCTGAGAGTCATGACCTTTTTCCTTTTCCTTTCTCCCCACATCACTTTTTCTTGAACTGCTTCACTTCTCATAAGCATTCATATTATAGCTTGCTCATTACCACTCATCTATGGACAATGGAAGCAAGAAAGATGGCTTCTTTGCTACATTTAGGTTCATTAATAACATTAGGTCCATTGATAGCATGCTGTCCCCCAGACATCCCAGAGTCTTGGCTTCCCTCTCTTGTGCGAGCAACCCTGTTCCTTGTGTTTCACAGATCACTTTCACCTCTCTGTGGGGATTACCAAGATTTCTGATACACTGGGCCTTCATGTAATCTCATATATCCAAGTTAGTTCTCCTTATCTGGTAATACTCGGTTTCTTTGTTTTCAATACAATCTATTTTCAGCTCTGAATTTTCCTCCCCATCTCCCATCTTGAGAAAGCAAGAAAAATTTGTCACGGACATGTGTAGTCAAGCAAAACAAATTTCTGCATCAGCAACATCCCCACCCCCCATCCCCAAAATAATGCCTCAGTCTGCCCTCTGGGTCCATTCCCTCGATACCTGGAGGTGGGTAGTATAAGAAATGGGGGAGCAATTTTGTTTCCACAGAGTTAAAAGTATCCCTCCCTCTCCCCTCCCCAGCTTTAGCAGAATGTAAGTCAGGTGACTGATTAGAAGTAGTTCTAATCAGAGCTGTGATCTAGCAGAGACCAGGCTTCTGACTGGGTGAAAGGTTAGAGGCTTGTATGAATGCATAAAGGAGCCATTTGAGGAGGGCATGACATAGGCAGTCAGGGTGTTGGATCTGGTCAGTGAAGAGCCTGGCGGGAGATTTGAAGTGGGAGTCAATAAAAGGACTGGCGTCCATCCGAGTCCCTGTACTCCCCTTACTCTGTTCGGGGGATGTACCCATTTATTCAGACCAAATAAATGTAAAATATAATTACAACGTTCCTAGCTTCCCAACGAGTATTGTTTATTCCTAGAAAATGTGAGTATTTTTATAACAGTAGCATGTTTCATCATGTGTCTTCTGGAATTGTGGTTAGCCATTGCGTTCTCAAGTCTTTCAAAGTTGTTTGTTTTTATAATATTCTTATTGTTATATAAATTGTTCTCCTGTTCTGGTCACTTCAATTTGTATCAGTTCATATTAAGCTTCCCAGCCTTCTCTGAAGCCACCCCCTGCATCATTTCTTACAGCACAATAGCATTCCATCCCATTCATATGCCATAACGTGTTCAGTCATTTCCCAACTGATGGGAATCCTATCAGTTTCCAATTATTTTCTACCACAATAAGTGTTGTTGTAAATATTTTCCTACTTCCCTTTCTTTGAACCCTTTGGAGGTATAAACCTTATAATGCTATCAGGGGCATGAACAGTTTAATAGTTTTGGGGCATAGTTCCAAATTGTTTTCCAGAATGGCTAGACAAGTTTACAGTCCCACCAATGGCCCCAGCCTCACCATCATTTGTCATAATTTTTTTTGTCAACTTTGCCAAACTTATGGGTATGAGGTAGTACTTCAGAATTGTTTTAATTTGAATTTCTCTAATTATTAGTGATTTAGAGCATTTTTTTATATGTCTATAGATTGCTTGGATTTCTTCCTCCCAGAACTGCCTGTCTATATCCTTTGACCATTTATCAATTGGGGAATGACTTAGATTCTTATAAATTTGACTCAGGTCTCTATGTAACTTAGAAATGAGACCTTTAACAGAGAAACTTATGGCAAAGATTTTCCCCCTAATTTCTTGCTTCTCCAATTTTAACCATGTTGCTTTTGCTTGTGCAAAAACTTTTTAATTTTATGTAATCAAAATTGTCCATTTTATCTAGCAATACTTGCTAAACTCACAGTTGGCTTGCAACCTTATCCATCTCTTAGTGATGGCAGCCAACTTAACATTTGTTAGAATGAGTCAGTGGATTATTGCCCAGCAGTACTTGGAATCAAGCTCCAAGCACATATTCTCAACATTTCTAAGTAACAGGAACTTTAAAGTCAAGAACTCCAGTTTTTGGATGTGATAACAAGTCTCACCATCAACAAGTTCTTAGCTGTCAAATGTAATGACCCATGTTCTCCAGATATAACACTTTACACAAATCGTCTGGTCTGAAGCCCATGTATTATACGAAGGACCTAATGTTATTAATGAACCTAAATGTAGCAGAGAAAACAACAAAATAAGAACAACATTAGTGTATGGGTGTGAGGCAGTTACCAGTTCCTTCAAATCTCGCTCACATTTCTCTTCCTCATGAGAAAGATGCCTATGTCCATCTCCAGTCATCCTGGTGAATATCAGGCCACTGGACCCAGATGGCTCTGGAGGAGAAAGTGAGGCTGGTGACCTTGCAGAGCGCTCCCTCCCTCAAGTCAAAGTCAATTGCAAGTCACGTCATCTTCTCCCTGATGTCATGGTCCTCTTCAAGAACGAAGGACAAACACAACAACAACAATAACGATGCTTATGTGTATTCTCATGATTTCCACCTTTGTAGAGAAATAAAACCCTGTCTCTTTGGCTTTGTTTTTTTGCTGTTGTGCCTGAAGTAAGCCTCCTTGACCTTGGATCCCAGACCATTTTGCCCTTGGATACTAAAAACTCCAAAGAGGCTTGTCCTTGAGACGCCAGAATCTCATGGGAAATGGAGTCCTATTAGTCAAACAGGCCTTTTGTATGCCCCATGCACAGACCATTACATTCTACATAACACATGCTTAATAAGTATTTGTCGAAAGGAACCATTTAGATGAGATGGCCTGAACTAGGAGAGTGGTAGTGGAAAATAGCAAGGAAGAGATCTGAAAGAAAAAAAAAATTTTTGGAGGGAAGAAGGCAAGGCAAAGCAATTGGGGTTAAGTGACTTGCCCAAGGTCACACAGCTAGTAAATGTGTCAAGTGTCTGAGGCCGGATTTGAACTCAGGTCCTCTTGACTCCAGGGCTGGTGCTGAAAGAAATTTTTAAAAAGGCTCGGGACAGCTAGGTGTCACAGTGGATGCAGAACCCTCCCTGGAGTCAGGAGGACCTGAGTTCAAATCCAGCCTCGGTCTAGCTGTGTGACCCTGGGCAAGTCATTTAACCCTGATTGCCTCCCCCTACTCCCACCCCCGCCAAAAAGAGAAGAAGGCAGACGGGACAGGGCTTAGGGGTTGACTGATTATGCAGGGCAGGGAGAAAGAGGAGTCAAAGATGATAATAATTCATTTTTCATAGTTCTCTCCAGTTTACAATGCACATTCCTCACAACAGCCCTGTCAAATACATAGGTAATATTAGCTAATATCTACATAGAACTTTATTTAAAAATACTCTATCTCTTTTTCATCCTTACAACAACCTTCTGAGAAAAGTAGTGTGTATATATATATATAATGTATAAATATATATATTATAATAATATATACTTATATAATAATTCCTGTTTTACAGATGATTTGACAAGAAATTGATCAGAAAGATCAAAGGATTTTTCTCTGGTTATATACCTCATACGTATCAGTAAGTGGCAGAGCCAGATTCAGTAGGCCTTCTGATTCTAAGTCCAATGATCTTCCCAAGTTTACATACATGGGGGACTGGGAGAAAAGTGTTGTCATTGACAGACATAAGGAAATTAAGAAAGATGACAAGTTCAATTTTAGGCCCTATTTCCTGCCTTACCACCCAGAATCGCACTCACTATACCCAATTCAAATACTTCAACTAGCAACATCACCAGCATAGAGCAGAGATAGTTACAACCATTGGCAAGATGTAGTAGGATGGATTCTCTGTCACTAACGTCTTCTATCCTTGTGAAAGTTTTAAAGGATTCATCCTCATTCATAGGCTTTGCTGAACAATATCTGGTTGGCAGTCATCGGCAACATTTTGACCTAAGGGACTCTTGCTTTTGGCTCCAAGGTTTTTCCTCCTTTAATCATTTCTAAACACAGTGGATAGAGCGCCAGGCCTGGAATCAGGAACACCTGAGTTCAAATCTGACCTCAGATTCTTATTAGCTGTGTGACTCTGGGCAAGTCACTTGACCCTGTTTGCCTCAGTTTCCTCATCTGTAAAGTGAGCTGGAGAAGGAAATGGCAAACCACTCCAGTATATTTGCCAGGAAAACCTCAAATGGCATCACATGACTGAAAACGACTGAACAACAATACTATGATACCATGCTGAGTGTTGGGAATATAAAGACAAAGTGAAATAGTGTGCCTTCAAAGAAGTTAAAGTATTCTGGAAGGGTACAATGTGCAAACAGATGAGTACATACACGATGATTCAGGGAGAAAGGAGAGAGCACCAGCAGCTAAGTGAACCAGGAGAGGCTTCCCAGCCCATCCATCACTGACCATTCGGTACAACTCTCACCCATCTCAACTTCCCATAAATTCATGTTTTGTGTGGATACCAATGGAGCTTGTATTCTGTACATCAGTTGTCTCTCTCTCTCTCTTACTATGTCACATGGTTCTCCTGGTAATATCCTTTACACTATTCCTTCTGCCTCATGCCTCATTTGTAATGTGTTGTGTCCTAATCACACATATGCCTCTACAAAAACGTTAATCAGTGCTGAGGATGATGTTAAAGATTCTACACAGCACAGGCTGGATGGTACCCAAGCCAACTAATAGAATTTTTAGCTAGAGTTCCCCAGGCCTAGTTGGGTCCTTGGTTTTCTTGGCCTGGAGCCCCTCGCCACTGACCTCCAATGGCATCCTCTGCATTAGAACGTCCCCCTACTCCCATCCCCCAGGACCTTCCTCTTATTCCTCCATACCAATCTGGAATTCAGGAACTAGGGTCCATCCCTTCTAAAATCCCAGGCTCACTCTCAGCCAATCAGGAAACCTCTTGATCACTGGCAGGCTTTGGATGCTCCACCCACATTCCGACTTAATCACTGGTTAACTATACATCTCTAATTCCTCTTTCATTCCCAAAGGGCTTGGGGGGAGGGAAGCAGAAGAAAAAGTACCACAAAGAACTGCAGTTTTTGCCCCAGGATGAAGAAAAGAGAACATTTAAATGCAACAGCAACGGAATTCATGACAGACAATCCCTTTCATTATATCCCGCTCTCCCTGAATCACAAGTTTCCAGGACTTTCTGTGTGCAACCTCAGACACAAAAGTTGGGAGGAGATGGGGTGAAAGAGAAAGGGGCAGGCTTGGGAGGGAAGAAAAGTCCTTCCCAGTCTATGGAAACTGCCCTTTCTGCTTTTAAGCAAGCTATCCAATGGCGTGGGGACCTCAGATAGTGGTGACCTCCATAAGCCAATTCCTCTCCATTTACAGACATACAGAAGACATGATTTTACACATCCCTGGCTGTAGTAAGGTAATGGATTTGGATTTGGAATGAAAAGTTCTGGATTCATATCCTAGCTCTGTGTAACCTTGGGTAGGTCATTTAACGTCTCTAGGCCTCGGTTCTGTCATTTGTAAAACGAAGGAGTAAGACCAGATGGCCTCTAAGACCCTTTCTAGAGCTAGATCTCCAGATTTTCATCCAAGAGCTCCCTGGGCTTTACAGATAAGATTAGTAGATCCCTTCAAGGCACAGTAGCTACAGGAGGCATGGTTTTATGCAGCTGTCAGGTGAGTATGTAACTGTCAATAGCATTTCAAAACCTGGAGCCGCACAGCTACAGTCATTACCTCACAGTTTCCCCACAGGTGGTGCTTCTACAGCCCCTTCTCTCCAGAAACAGGGAGATTCCACCTGGGGAGCATTCATTTACATGTCAAGGTTTCCCGCTATAAACAAGGGTTTCCCACAGCCTCCCTCCATCCTTTTTCTTCCTTCACTGTTGGCGAAGAGGGAAAAAGAGAAAAATACACAGAAACAAAAAACATCCACAGGAACACTGAACATTTTTTCCGGCAGCAGGAAGCGGGGGAACTTTTCCCAAATTCATAGTTTGAAAGATCCTCCCACTCCCACCCACCCTCTCAATCCAATATGGTTCCTTCAGCTTGAGTGGGATCCTCTGAATGGTGGGAGGGCACCATTTTGCTTGTTCCCGATTCCCCCCACTTACCTCTAATATGTCAACCCCAGCCTTCTAGCTTCTCCCTGAGTGTGGGTCAGCATCTGTGAATTTAACTAAGACTGTTACTGACCACCCTGTAAGTGAGTTTCTCCGAGTCCCTTGACTCGAACCTGCCTGATCATGAAGGATACTTGACTCCCTAATTTGTCCTTTCTTGACCTCTTAAGAGGAGAACATGTGTGGCAGACACCCTATGCAAGCATCCCTTTGTGACTGCCTTTTGCCCTCATGGAGACCAGTTTCTGGAGCATCTCTGGATATAGATAATATACTTGAGAGTCCTAGGGTCATAGAACTTGAGATGGAGACCCACCTCATTTCAGAGATGAAGAAACAGGTCCCACAAGGCTGAATGATTTTCCCAAGGTCATGCAGAGAGGGTCAACTCTTCTTTTTTTGACACTTGAAAGTTTACAAACTGTTTTCCACACAATTCATTTGAACTCAACAGACATTTTTTTTAGAACTTACTATGTGGTGAGATGGAGAAATGAGAGTTCAGGGAACAGTTAATAGTTCAGTTTGGCTGGGAAAGTGGGAACAACGTGAAATGAGATAGGTTGGAGCCATTTCTCAGAGGGCCTTAAGTACTGCACCAAGGGGTTTGTATTTTAACCAAACAGCAATAAAAAGCTCTTGAAGATTTTAGAGCAGGCAAGTAACACAATCAGACCTCTACCGCAGGAAGAACGATCATTTTGCAGCAATTTGAAGGATTTATTGGAAGAGGTGCTCACCATGTTTTAAGCACTGAAGATACAAAGGGAAAAACAAAAACAGTCTCTGCCCTCAATGAATATTCTAACAGGGATAATAACATAAATAAGTACATATAACTATTATGATAGCCATGTGAGTAGAAAGGGGGTGGATATGAGAGATTCTGTAGAATTAGAATTGACAGATGAAGAAACCAAAACACAGCAAGCGGGAGTGATCCTCCAGGCCCACACATAGGGCTAGGATTCCATTTCAGGTTTTTTGACAAGCCCATTTTCCATCTCACTATGCAGCTGTCTATAGAAGAATCTCTGCCTCCCTTTCAGGTAGAGCAAGGGAATCCTTTCTGTCCACAGCTCTCCATTCAGATTTGTCCACTCCACCCAGAATGGCAGTGAGCTGGCTGGAGGGAGTCTCTGTCCTTTCTCTGAAGGAATTCTCTTCATCTGGGTAATTGGATTTTGCCTGAGAGCTCAATGAGACTTCTTCCTAGGCCTCAGAAACAAGGCTTCTGTGAATTTGGAGAGAGATGTGACCTATGTATTGGGTTGAATTATTTTGACCTTTTAAGGTCATAAGAATACCATACCTTTATTATATTTCCCTCAGCAAATATATAGTTAGAGGGAAAGGAAGTTAGGATAAGTGCAGAGTGGTAGACACACTATTTGACCTAAAATCAGGGCTGACAGGTTTGAACCTCTCTCTCACATTAAATACATGACAACAAATAAGTTGCTAACCTCTTTGAGCCCTAGTATCTTCATATACAAAATAATGGGAATAATCCACTATTTACCTCAAAGGGTTATTATGAGGAAAGCATCGTGTTGGTTATTAAATAAAATTTATTAGTATCTTTTGTCTTTATTTTTTAAATATATTTTATCTATTTTTTATTATATTTTGAATTCTGAGTTATCTCCTTCCTTCCCAACCCCACATTTGAGAAGGCCAACATTTGATACAAATATATATGTGCAACCACACAATACAAACTTCCATATATCAGTTCTTTCTCTGGAGGTAGTAGCATTTTCCTTCATAGGTCCTTTGTAGTTGATTTTAACATTCACATCACTCAGGATGACTTAGATTCACTCTTTGAACAATATTGCTGTTACTGTGTACAATGTTCTCTTGGTTCTGCTCCTTTCACTCTGCATTATTTCATGCAAGTCTTCCAATATCTTTTCTAAAAATCAACCTGTTCATTTCTTATAGCACAGTAGTATTCCGATCTTGTGTTTTTCTATCACCTATATTTTCCAATGTATCTATCTCTCTACACTTAGCAGAGTCAGAGAGCCATCCCTTATTAACAAAGAGGAAAAAAAGAGGGAACAAAAGCCATTCAGCAAAACAAAACAAATATCAAAAAAGTCTGACATGATCCATAATGTTCCACACTAATAGTCTTTTATCTCTGCAAAGAAGGAAGGAATATCCCTTTTCAAATCTCTTTTTGAGGACCAGCTTGTTCATTACAGTTTCACAGCATTCGGTTTCAATTGTTTGGTTGTCAGTGTTGTTGAGGATAGAATTTTGTGAACCTTAAAGCTCCATTATTAATGTTACTAATTTAGATGTAGCATGGAAACCACTGCTTGAGAGGTCTGAGACCCTCTACCCACTCTAGGGGATTCCAGGTTAGTTGAAAGTGAACCTGTAGACAGAGGACTATAAGATGCATCTCTGAGCTTGGGCCAGAGAGAGAGGCGGATAAATTCAAACATTAGAGAGCAACATGGTATAGAGCAGGCAGCTAGGTGGCATGGTGGACAGTGGGCCAGGCCTGGAGTCAAGAAGATCTGAGTTCAAATTGAACCTCGGACATGTACTAATTGTATGACCCTGGGCAAGTCACTTACCCCTGTTTGCCTCAGTTCCTCTTCTGTAAAAAACAGAAGGAAATGGCAAATCATTCCAGTATTTCTGCCAAGAAAACCCCAAATGGGGTCACAAAGAGTCAGACACAACTGCCTCAAAGTCTGGCAGGCCAGAGCAAACATATCTTCATGTAAATGATAATAAGATTCACCTAGGTCATAAACCAGACTCTACAAAATGAATTGTGGCAGTCATATTTTAACAGGTCCTAGAGCACTGCCTCTGTATCCCCCAAAGTCTCCTTTGAGCAGGTGTCCCTCTGAGCCCCCTCACTATCAGACAAAGTGCTGTTCTCTTGCGTGTCTGGGTTCACCAACTCTTAGATTCAGTGTATGAATCTTCTAGTGCTTCTCCCCACAAATCTTGTTGGGTCTGGAGTGCTTTATAGAACTCTGAAAAATTTTTTTAAATGCTCTGATAAAACTAGTTCAAACTCTGCCCCATGAACTCTCTCCTCATCCTTCTCTCTTCCCCCCATCCCCCCAGGCCTCATCGATATCTTTGAACCAGTTTTATTTCCCCCGCTATGGTTCTCTAAGCCCATTCATAGAACTGGCTCTGTCCCTTGTCCCTGCCATGGTGTATAATCAGTCTTCTCTGTTTAGATTCTTCCTCAGCCCCAGCAGTGGGGCAGTCCAGAACAGGAAAGTCTCAGAGGGACAGGATTTCATCTGGTCAGGGTCACAATTTCCCCATCCTAGTTTGTCAGGTGGGGAGGGGTAGGTAAAGACAGCAGAAATTAATCTCTAGCCTGCCGTGATCCAGACATTCCGGCTCACCGTAGGTGTGCTTCTCACTGCAGCCTCTGAGTCTCTTTCCTAGATATGACCTTGAGGTCAGTTTCTTCATTCCAGGCTGATTCTATGCCCATAGCTATCCTGGCAGTGCATCTCCCAACCAAAAAAATCATAGTCTCCTAGTAAGGGGTCAGGGCAAGTTCCATCTGGAACCAGGCTATCTAAGCTTCTCAAAGAGAAAATCAGTTCAGCAGATGTATCTGATCCAGCCTGCCCTAATGAAAAGGCTCTTTGGACATTGGCTGGGCAAGTTAAATTTAACTTCAGTTCAGCAACCATTTACCAGTGCCTATGAAGTCCATGACATGACAGATGCAAAGATGGAAAACACAGTTCTTGCCTTCAAGAAGTTTACAATCAATGCAGGAGTGAGAGAGAGAGAATATAGGCAAATGAGTGTTATACAAGGCAGTGTGGGATGGAGGGAAAGGAGAGATTCAGGTGAGGTGCTCTAGAAAAAAAAATGAAGAGGGAAAGATAAATTATATCTGAGAGAATCAATCAATTAACAAATATTTATTGAGTGGCTACTATGTAGCAGGCACTGTACTAGGTACTGGAGTTACAAAGACAGAAAAAAAAAAGTCCCTGCCCTCAAGAGGCTTATATTCTATTACGATCAGAAAAGTCTTTATAGAAGAGGTGGTAGCTGAGTTGGACCTTGAAGGGAAGAAAAGAATTTCAACAAACATGGTACCTTGTATACAGTAAGTACTTAAAGGGATACTGAATTGAACAGGCAGAGGTCAGTTAAAGGAAAGGGAGATATTTAACCAGAAGAGAAGATTTCAGGAGGAGGGGAGGTTGTCATGGGAAAGAGGAATTAGACATTTGCTTGGCACTAGAGGGCAAATCTAGGAACGACAGTTGATGTTATAGAGAGCTTAATATTAGGGCAAAAAAATCTAATAATTAGGGCAATCTGAAAAATATCTGCTTTGGTGAGTGGTAAAAAATCTTATGAGGTCTTCAGAAAAGAGACTGGATGGCCATTTGTCAAGGATACTGTATAAGGGATTCCTGCCCAAGCATAAGTTGGACTAGATGGTCTTTGAGGTCCCTTTCAACTATGATTCTGTGAGGAGAAAAAGTGGTCCAGGTATGGGGATCAGCCTGTGCTGAGTAGAGAGGCAGGCGAATTTAGGAGAAAATCAGAGAACTGCTAGCTGGTGTAATGCAAAATAATGATACCAGGCAGCTTGCTAAACTCTGGGAATACAAATATGTACAAGCAAGACAGTCCCTCCCCTCAAGGAACTTACATTCTAATGGGGAAAGACAACACATAAAGTAGAGCTAGAAAGTGGAGGAGGGACCTGGGTATGGTGACATAGTACAGAAATGGGGGAGGAAGGGAGGGTTGGTTCTAGGCAACATAAGCCTGACATCTGGGAGGCAGAGTTCAAGGCTCTGGGGGAGAGAGATGAGGCTAATAGTGTACAAGCTATTGGTCTGAGGTACTAGAAAAGCAGGTTGAGTCAAGAATGAGAAGGAACTTAAATTCCAACCTGCACAGTTTGTTTTTTTGTTTTCTAAGCAATAGGGCCACAAAGAGTTTTCCAGTGGGGTATCAACAATTCCATGCCCAAGCATTAGGAAGATTAATTTACAGCTGCTTGTGTGAGGCAGGTGGACAAGGTAGAGCACTGGATCTGCAGTAAGGAAGACTCAGTTCCAATTCATCCTCAGGCACTTCTTAGTTAACCCTGGGCACATACCTTACCCTCTCTCTGCCTCAATTTTCTCACCTGTAAAATGATGGGGGGGGGTGCAGAGTGGACTTGATGGCTTTCAAGATTCCTTCTAGCTCCAGATCTAACTCTTTCAGCTCTAAATCTGTGATGCTAAGAAAGGTGGGTTAGAGACCTTGACCTCTCAAGGATGGAGGCAAGGAGGTCATAGAAATAGATTTTGTAGAAAGATTCCATCTAAACCTTCCTTGACTGTGCTTCAGGGTGTACTGTAGTCCATTCAAGGAAATTAGTTTTAAGGTGTCCCGGTTATGGAAAGACTTATATGAACTGATACGAAGTGACATGAGCAGAACCAGGAGAACATTGTACACAGTGACAGCAACATTATATAATCAACTATGATTAACTTAGGTCTTCTCAGCAATACAATGATCCAAGACAATTACAAAGGACTCATAATGGAAAATGCTATCCACATCCAGAAAAAGAACTGTGAAGTCTGAATATATATATCTAAACATACTACTTTCATTTTCTTTGTGTGTGTTTTTTTCCTTTTGGTCTGTTTCTACTTTCACAACATGACTAATATGGAAATATGTTTTACATGATTGTAGACATATAACCCATTTCAAATTGTTTACTGTTTTAAAAAGAGGGGAGGGGAAGGAGAAAAAATTGGATTTCAAAACTTTGTGAAAATTGTCTTTACATGTAATTGGAAAAAATAAAAAATATTTTTTAAAATATGTCCAAGTTTTCTCTGGTTGAAGCAAAGCTGCTCCCTTCTCTGGGCTCATTTTCCAGTTTCTCAGTCTGGATCAGTCCTTTGGTAAAATATGTTCTCCCCTTCCTTCTCCATTACTGCTAAGGAAATATACTAAAGAAGAGAGAAAAAAAAGATTCAGATCATATCCCCACACAACTTCTTTCTCCTTTTCTCTGGAACATCTTTCCACAGCTTCCTCTCATGCCCTCTCAAACTGTTTTTTGCTTCTCTGGCTTTAGAATCTCCTGTTTAGCACTTCCCTTGTGACTTTTAGGATGCAGAACAAAACTCATGGGACCCAAGAGTCTTCTTAGACTCTGACTGGGATATCCCTATTACAGAACCACTCCCAGTCCATGGGCACCTGTTCAAGTGCCAGCTTTTACCTGGAACTGTCCTTTTCATGCCAATTGCCCAAGTAACCAACCCACTTAAGTCCTCAGTTCATCCCCGCTGGTCTTCTGCAGAATGTCAGATATTGGACACAGCCTCTGGTCATCGATTTTCCTGGTTTCTCTAGTTCAGAAAGCTCCCTTTTCTGAGAGCAATATTCTGCTTTTAGTAGCTATTTTTTCAATGGCTTCTCTTTGGCTATTTTTCAGACCACAGCTAAGCCTTTCTTTGTAGGTGTTTCCAACCAGGTCACTGCCCCTTTAAGAACTGCTTGAGTAGTGCCAGCCTCAGCATCCTCAGCTGAGTTGGATTAAAGGGAGATTTGGTGCTTTTGCACATTCCTTGTGGGCTGCTGCCCCCTCTCCCCACCCAGACCCCATAGCTAGTCAGTGCCTGGACTCCATCTGCTGAGGTCAGCCTGGGAGTGGAGTGAAGGAAAGAAGCTTTCCATTACAGAAGACACCAGCTGTCTCCTGAATCTGACCCTCTGTCATCTCAGGAGGCCAGAGCACAAGCCTGAAGGGCCTGAGGCTGGTACAGGAGGCACCAAGGAAACTATGAGGGGCACTGGGCCATGAAAGACTACACAGATATTGCCCTCTGTGCTGAGACACCAAAGTGGAGTAAGGTAGGGGGGAAGGCAATGACGACTCCTTAGCCAGAGATGACTACTCAGTTTAAGTTCAACCCGTCTGACAGTGGGCAGTGCCCCAAAGGAAACTTGTGCCAAGCAGCAGTGAGTGACATTGTCTCGGAGACATTAGCCTAACCTTTTGGTATTTGCTTCTCTCCCCTGAATTACAGCCTGAATTCTGTAATCCAGCTTTTGAGCCTGAGGCTGTGTTACCCACCCTATCTCCAGCCCATCGGGAAAACGGGAGTAGTCCTAGAACTCACTGCCATGGTAACAATCGGGGCTAGGGAAAGGGTGGGGAATGAGCAGCTGTGGCGTCCTGTAAAGAGCTCTCAGTTTGTGATTCAAGAGACCTGGGTTTAAAACCTGGTTCTATTATCTATTTATTTATTACTTTACCATCTTGGGCATGTCACCGCACCTCTCTCAGTTTCCCCATCTGTAAATGGAGGTGTTGGACTAGATGATTTCTAGAATTATAGAATTTCTTTGGTCACCCGGTGCCACCCCTTCATTTTATAGAGGAAGAAACTGATTTCTAAGCAATTTAAATGACTTGACCCTGGCCAGTGACAGGGAGTGAGCAACAGGGGCAGCATTTGGACATAGGTCCTCTAGCTCTTGACCCAGGGCACTTTCTACTATCACCATCCCTTTCAGGTCTAGATCTTATGCTCTTCTGATTCCATAACAGGAGGAGGGGAGTCCAGAGGAATTAGAGTAAGTTAAAGGGGGTGTAGTGTGAGCAAACCAGCAGAAGGATCAAGAGCCCTAGATCAGTCAGTGTTGCCTTCAAGCTTTGCCCACCTCTGACTTCACCCCACAGGTGGTCTGGCCTGGAGGTACCAAACAGACTGCCACTTCTCCTGGCTGTGTGCAGCTCTCCTCTCTACTCTGCTGCTCTTGTTGCTGGGACTTCTCACCATCATTATCCTCACCCGTGAGTGTCTTCAGCTAGAAAGCAGAATGCTTGGACTAGGGACCTGAGAGGTCGGACCTTGAACTCAGAGCCGCCACAACCCCTCCCTTTGGGCATTCTCCCTAATGCTACCTACAGGGCACTCAAAGTTTCCTGGGCTTCCTCAGGGGTCTAGACCCCCTTTTCATACCTTTCTCTAACTCTGTTACCAGAGCTGAAGCCTCCATCTCCATCTGGCGCACCTCCCAGCCTTCTGGCCCCTCAAGGGGTCAGTAATGTCACAGACGTCATCAGCCCTGGTATCCAAGGAGAGCTGGCCACGGACCTTACTCCTGAGCCCAGTGAGTGCCTGGGGCATTTTTCTTCTTCCTTGCCCTACCCCCACCCCAATTCCAAGATTCCCCTAGAATCTAGGCTGTCATGGGAAAGATACAGTCTTTAGAGATGGGAGTCTCCGGGATGGGTCACTTGAAACAGAACAAAGCCCTCTAGAAAGAGACTCCAGAATTATAGGCTCTTAGAGGCCATTTAATCCAACCCTTACTAGAAACAAAAATCTTTCACAAGTAGTCACCTGGTTTCTGCCTGATTCGCCAATGCCCAGGTGCTCACTACCCTGGAAGATACCTCATTGCATTTTCAGACAGCTACAATTGTTAAAAACATCCTTCTATATTTTGAACTGAAATCTGCTTCCCTATAATTCCCACTCATTGGGCTTAGTTTTGTGCTAGGGAGCCGTACAAAATAAGTCTAACCCCATTTCCACATGACAATCCTGATTAAAGTTAGAGCAGATGCCATCTTCCCCCTGTGTCTTCTGATGCCCATCTCTGACCCCCTGACCTCTCACCTGTGATTGTCTGCTGCCATCTTTAGCCTGTGGGGGGCTCCTGCTTGGTCCAGAGGGCTCCTTCGCCTCTCCCAACTACCCGGACCCATACCCACCCAATGCCTACTGCATGTGGCATATCCAGGTGGCACCTGACCAGGTAGTACAACTCAAAATAGAGGCATTCAGCATGGATGATGTGGCCTCCTGCCTATTTGATTGGTTAGAGATCTCTCTAGAGCCAGAAGAACACGGGAACCTGGGGAGTTCCATGGTCAGGTATATTCTCTCACCCTACCCTACCCTAACCTACCCCTCTCTAAACATTTCTTCCTCTCCTATAATTAGACTGTGAGCTCCTTGAAAGCAGAGACTTTCTTTTCCCATTTTTTTTGTAATCCCAGCCCTTAGTACAGTGCTTGACACTTAGTAGGAGCCTTAATAAATGCTTGTTGACTCACTAATTCAATGTAGGGAACCAAGGAACAGAGGGAGGGCAGATCTACCATGGGACCTAATGGAGAACAACATCGAATACCTGATAAGAAATGGGGAAATCTAAGTTTGAGTCTTTACCACTAGCCAGCTATGTGGCCCTCAGCAGGTAACTTAACCAACCCGAGGTTCAGTTCCTCATTTGTAAAAAAGCTGTGCCAGCCTTGCCCACTTCTGAAGGCTGTTGTGTGAATAAAATGAGAAAAGTCATAAAAGTGATTTGAAAAAGGATAAAGCGCATACAAGCGCAACGTTGCTATCTTTATTCGTAGCAGTTTGGGGCCAAGAGAGCAGAGTACATCCATTGATCACAGATCAGCATCTCTTGGCCTTGCCTGCTCCTTCTCCTCTCACCCTCCCACCTGGCTCACTACAGGGTCTGCGGAAAAGTGCCACCAGCCACACTCAACGCCAATGCCAGCCGCCTCCGCGTAGTCTTTGTCTCTGATAGTAGCGTGGGAGGGATTGGATTCCATGCCCGGTACCAGGCTGTGACCCCTAGAGAGGGTGAGTGTTTTCTCTTTACTCCATACAGTTTGTCAACGAAATGATTCCATTCCATCAGAGGGACAAGCCCAGGTTGTCTGTCCTCAACCTTTTCCATAATCATTAGTGGTATTAGCATTATCTACATTTGTGTCTTTTCCCTCTACTAGTTATAAATTCCATGAGGGCAGGGACTATGTCTTATCAAACTTTGTAGCTCTTCTAACATCTAACACAGTAGGCACTTAATAAATGTTTGAATGCATGAACTGGAATGACAGTAACAAAAAATTTTATATGGAGTCCAGAGAGAGAGATCAGTCTGAGTCAGAGTAACTAGAGAAAATTCATGGGGGAAGAAAGATTTGAGCTGGGCCTTGAAGGGTGGTAAAAATTTAGATAGGAGAGTAGGCATTTCAAGCAGGGGAAATGGTATAATCAAAGATGGGGGAGAGAAGGGAGTGGTAGTCTCTGATCAAGGGATGCCCCTCTGGTAGGGGGATGCAATAAGGATGCGTTTCCGTGTGACCATCTATTCTGCCTGCTGCCTGATGCTGTGTGTGATGGTTTCGCCAACTGCAAGGACTCCAGTGATGAGGCTAACTGCAGCAGCAAAAACTCAGGTACGTCCAGCAGTGGGGAGGGAGAGCTCTTCTGAGCCCAGGCTCCTGATCCTCCACTACCTTCCACTATCCCCCTTCCCAAATACTCAGAGGTGAGGGGAAACGGTGGCTCTCCGTCTCTCATCAGGGCCTCTCCCAGGCATTACCACTTCATTGGCTTGGGTAGCAAATGAACGGTATCCCAAGGCAGACAGTAACAATACTTCATGCTCTCTCCCTCCCTGCTGTAGACTGTGGAGGGTCTCTGAATGGGCTCCATGGCACCTTTTCTACCCCAAACTACCCGAAGCCCTACCCTCATCAGCAGGTGAGTCTGGCACTAAATGCCAGAGGAGGGGATAGGAAAAAAGAGCGTGTAACATCTGGATGGAAAAGGCTTTTTTTTTTTTTGCTGGGCAAAAGAGGGTTGAGGAGGTTTGAGAAATGATTCCTGCATTGGGGGGAGGGTGACCTAGCTGACCCTCAAATTTCCTTTCAATTCTGGTTCCGAAGAAGTGTTCCTATTGCTAACTCTAGATTAATGCTAATGATACCAATGCCAGAGCAGAACACAAGAGTCTTAAACAGACTTTGGTTCTGACAAGGAAAGAAGAGGAACCAGAAGCTTCCTTGGTATGCGTGGTCCCTTGGCCTGGGAGGCCAACTTGGATGGTACCCCCAGGGTCTGCGCAGTTTAGATCCAAGGGGAAGATGCCCTTGACCTCAATGTCAGGAATTACTTTGCGCTTGGCACTCCTATGCACAGTGCCAGGAGCATGGTAGACACTCCCTATGCTCACAGAATAGACTCAATACCTCCTCCCTACAGTTTTGTCTCTGGCAGATCTCAGTGCCCCCCAGACATGGCATCGAGCTGCGTTTTCACAATTTCAGCCTGGAGGCCCATCAGAACTGTGAATTTGACTATGTGGAAATCCATGAGAACATGGACACAGGAGCCCTCAACCTAGTGGGCAGGTAAAGGAAGACGCCTAAGAGACAGGGTGGAGGCATGGGTCTGCTATCAAAACCACCAACGAACACTAAGTTCCTACTGTGTGTCAAGACTATGCTGGGGGTGGGGGTGGGCCTGTGAGCTAGGAGGAAAGGGGGCAGATCTTATACTACTCCCATGCTCCAACATCTTCAATAGCTATTTACTATTTGTCATCATCATAGATAGCATTTACATGGCACGTGATCCACACAACAATCCTGGGAGGTAGATGCTTTCGTTATGGTCCCATTTTACAGATAAGGAAACTGAGGCCAACAGAGGTGAAGTGACTCGCCCAGGGTCACACAGCTGAAGTAATCGAGGCCCCATTTGAAGTTTCCCTGACGGCTGGTCCCATGCTTTACCCACTGTGCCATTTCAATGCCCCTTTTTTGGAAAAGCAGGTTTGGGACAGGCCCTTGTTGTTGTTCAGCGGTTTCAGTCGTGTCCAACTCTTGGTGACCCCCGTGGTAAATAACTACCGAAGACACACAAAGTGGTGTTAGACACGTGGAACTGTGTGAGGTGCTGGGGATACAAACCTCACTGTGAAATGATTCATACTTACATTCCATCAGAGGAAAACACACAGACACATACAATAGTCATTGTCATGGAGCTCTGGACATATGCGGACTCCGTCATTTTGCTCAGATGGCTTCACCCACATCAGAACTCTATTACAAATAACAATCATGATAGCGATAGCTGGCATTTTGTAGGGCTTTAAAATCTGCAAAGCACTTTACGTGGGCTACGTCCTTTGGTCCTCACGACACCTCTGTGAAGTGCATACTATTGCTGTCATCCCCATCTTACAGATGACAAAATTGAGGCTCCCAAAAGTTAAGTGACGTACTCAGGGTCACACAACCAGTAAGTGTGAGGGGCAGGGTTTGAACTCAGGTTTTTCTGACTCCAAATCTAGTACTTTATCTCCTGTGCCACCTAGTTAATTACATATAAGTATATACAGAAAGTATGGGAGGTACCAGCAGCCAGGGCGGATGTGGAAAGGTATAATGTAGGGGGTGGCTCCTGAGCTGACCTTTGATAGGAACTAGGGATTCTAAGGAGAGGAGAGACAGAGGGTGGACATTTCAGTCTTGGGACTGGAGATGGGAAGGGATGTCACATGTGAGAATCAAGAAGACCGGAATAAAGCAGGGTGGGGAGGAGTTGGTAAATGTCATAAACCTGAAAATAAAGGTTTGGGCTAAGCCATGAAGGACTTAAGGTGCCAAAGAGAGGATCCTTGTGTTTGATTCTAGAAGTAATAGGGAGCCATTCAGTGACTGAATTGAGTTGTGTCTTCTGGGGAAATCTGTGTCCAGAGGCTTCAGGGGCCCCTCTTAATTCTTGGGTACCATCCACTCTGAGCAGGTTCTGTGGTACCAAGCTGCCTCCACCCCTTATTTCCTCACACCACGAACTGACTGTGGTATTTGTGACGGATTACCAGATCAACAGCATGGGATTCTTGGCAACCTACCAGGCCCTCAATACTACTGACGGTAGGTGTCACCGGGACACAAGAGAAATGGGGGAGCCAAGCTGGCAGAGATTAATATTCCAGTAGGGACGGGAAGGTCTGTGCCCTGGCTGTGGGAGCAGGGGGAGGGTATTTATGCACTGCTACAAGTTCTGTGCTCAGGGCTTCCGCCTTCCATTGTGTTCTCCCCTACAGATCCCTGTGGGCTAGGGGCGCTCTCCTGCCAGGATGGACCGTGCAAGGACCTTCACTGGATGTGCGACAGCTGGAGAAACTGCAGTGGTGACAAATCCAACTGCAGCAGCCTGTCCCCCGCTGCCTTTGGTGAGATGTTGGTGGGGTTGGCTGCTTACCTCAGACCCACAGGGCAGAGGCGAGGATGAGGAGAAGCTCCGATAAGGGGGCGGGGGCGGGGGCGGGAGGGGGAGTTGCGGTGGAATGATGGCCCAAAGTGCCAGAAGGCCAAGGCTGTCGTGCCCAAGGTGACACCCAGAGCAACAGCGAGATGTTAAGCTGCCCATTTGATCCTCCCTCTTCTGTAGAGCCAGCCTGTGAACCTATTCAGGTGGAAATGTGCCAGGGCCTCAGCTACAACACCACAGCTTTCCCCAACACTTTGATGACCCTGGATAGTCAACAGGAAGTTGAAGAGATGCTGAAAGGATACAAGGTGCCAAAGAGACAGTCTGGGGAGTGGGGGTGGGGGGGGAAAGCTAGAATGGCAGTCAGGGCCCAAGAACAAAAGTAAGCTGGGAATGACTGGGCGAGAAGCAGTGCTGAATAGACATTTCCAAGGCTAGCCCAGACTGGGGAGAAGGGTGAGGAGCTGGCAGTGGGATACCCAGCCTTGATAACTTCCCCTACTTTACAAACTACAGACCCTGACAGACCTGCCCTGTTACCAGCCTTTCCGAAGACTCCTATGTGGGCTGCTCCTGCCTCACTGTACCCCCTCCGGAGGGATCCTGCCACCCTGTCGCCCTGTCTGCCTAGAAGCTGAGCACCACTGCCAGCCTGATCTGGAGCCACTGGGCATCTCCTGGTCCTTCAACTGTAAAAGTCTGCCTGATGCCTCTGACCCAGCAGGGTGCACCTGGCCTTGAGCCAGGGAGAAGGCCTCCCCCCACCCTCCACCTCACCTTGACCTCTGATCTCCACCATTATCAAGTTTGGGAACCCCAAGTATCTGGCCATACCAACCCCTTCTAAAGCTAAGGGACAGGGAAGATGTAGGGCAGGGAAGTGCTGGACTGTCCTCTTTGCCTCTGAATCCCCCTGCCCCCCAAACAATCACTTCTCTCCTGTTACTCTACCTTTTTTTCTTAGGCTGTCTCCTCTCTCCCCCAGCTCTTCTATTACTCTTCCCTCCCCATGTCTGTTTCTCTCCTTCATTATTCTGTTTCTCCTCTTTTTGCCTTTTCCTATTTCTGGTCCTTTGTATCTCCTGACACAGATTCTTCCTCCGCATCTTTGCATTCTTCTCTGTCTCGGTGGCTATCTGTCTTCCTCCTGGCTTCTCTTGGTTGCTCCATCTTTCTGTCAATCTCTGTTTCACTCTCTGCATCTCTCTCTAACACCTTCTGTTTCTCCATTTTGAATCTACAAAGCTGATTAAATACCTACTGTGTGTGCACCCTGGACCAACTTTTGGGTCTTGGGCCAGGTGATGTGTTAGGCTCCATTGTCCCTCCATCTCTCTCTAGATCTCTCTCTCTCTAGATCTCTGTTCGTGTCTCCTTCCCTCCTCTGCTCTCAGCCTCCCCCACCCCCTTCCCCGCCCCTCAATTGCCTGGCCTGGAGCCCTGGAGACACAGTTATTTCCCGGCCAGTCCCTCTTGGCTGTCTGGACTGCTGGTTTCCTCTCCGAGTTTGGGAGGAGCAGCTGGGACTAGGGGTACAGGAGCCGGTGACTGGGAAGGGAGAAGGGGGCCTCGGGGCGTGGAGAGCACAGACAGCGGGGAGAATAGGCGAGTTTTTGTGGGTCAAGGGAGGCCAGCGTCTCGGAGGAGGCAGCGGAGAGAGCCAGCCTGTTGATTCAGGGGCAGAGGGGTGAGTCAAGGCAAAGGGTGGAGTGGGACCCCAGGGATAATAAAGGAGTGGGCCAGAGGTATCTAGGGATAGGGAGGGGGCTATGGGCAAGATAGGATTGGGCCGGGAGGAAAATAGCCTGGAAGAGAAGGGGAAATATGGACCAGAGGGGAGTTTCGGTGGAGAGGGAGCTATGTTCTGCTTTCCCCTCCTTTGTCTTTTGGCTGGGCTCTGGGATCTCTAGGGTTCTGGGGCAGAATTCTTCCCATACTCCCAGGATATCTCTCATCCCTCTTGGTTGTAGCCTGAAATGCTGGGAGGGGCTAGGATGGGGAGAGAAGAGAGGCAGGACCCTAGATGAGGGGTCCTGACTTCCAGCCTGCCCCTATCCCCCCTCCCCGCAGGCTGCGGGACCCAGCCAGCCCCTCCTCGTGCCCAGCCCCAGCGGCATGAGGCCGCTCCTGCCCCTCCTGCTGCTGGCCCTGGTGGCCGGCTCGCCCCCATTGGACGACAACAAGATCCCCAGCCTGTGTTCCGGGCATCCTGGCGTCCCGGGCACCCCCGGGCATCACGGCAACCAAGGCCTGCCTGGCCGCGATGGCCGAGATGGGCGAGATGGGGCGCCTGGGACTCCGGGCGAGAAGGGTGCCGGCGGGCACCCGGGTAAGACCTCACCCCACCCCCTCTTTACCCTTCTTTCTCCTTTCTCGTATGTTCCTCCCCAATGATTCACTCCTTCCCAGCTTCTTCCTCCCCCAGCACATCCCCTCTCCCTACTCAGTGACTTACTGGCCCCAGCACAGTCCTTGGGGGGTTAGTGCTGGTCCCAGTATCCCTTGCTGTGCCAGAGGGCGCAGGAATTCCTTAAGAGAACTGGATTTTCTTTGGGACCTGCCCCCATCGTTCAACCCCTGCCCAACATATCTCTTAAGCTCTACTGGCTATGGTGGGACTGGGACCCACTTGGAACCCAACCTATAGGTGAAGGAGAACTTGACTGGAGAAATACGGTATGGGGAGGGGAAAGAGGAAAGATGAGGGGAGACCTGTTCCCACAGGTTCATAGATAATAAAATAGAAAGCAGGGAAGGACTTAGAGATCATCCAGCCCAATACTCTCTCCTCCCCTCGTTTTGCATAGGAGGAAACAGACCCAGCAGGCAGTTGCTTCACTTTTACAGGGCTGGGTGTCCTCTCCTGTAAAATGAGGAGGACTGGACTAGATAATCCCTAAACCTTCCATTTCTAAACCCTGTGATTCTCAAGTGGCACGTCACAGTCAAGTAATTAGAAGAGATAGAATTCGAACTTAGGGCCTCAGTGCCCTTTCCGTTATAGTACGCCTGCTATTCCATCTCAACTATATGTTCTGAGGGAACCATGCCTGATGAAGGATGGAGGAGATAGAGTAGAACGTTTTTTTTGAGGGGGGAAGACAGGGCAATTGGGGTTAAGTGACTTGCCCAAGGTCACACAGCTAGTAAGTGTGTCGAGTGTCTGAGGCCAAATTTGAACTCTGGTCCTCCAGACTCCAGGGCTGGTGTTCTACTCACTGTGCCACCCAGCTGCCCCAATACGGTAGAACTTTCGAAGGTCCCTCTGCCTCCACAGCTGTGACCATCATGCCCACTCCTAACACTGTCCCTTACCCCCACAGGGCTGCCTGGGCCTCGGGGGGACCCGGGGCCACCAGGAGAGTCAGGGCCAATGGGAGCAGCAGGGCCAGCGGGTGAGTGCGCAGTGCCTCCCCGGTCAGCCTTCAGTGCCAAACGCTCAGAAAGCCGGGTGCCTCCACCTGCTGACACACCCTTGCCATTCGACCGGGTGCTGGTGAACGAGCAGGGGCACTATGATCCTACCACGGGCAAGTTTACCTGCCAGGTGCCTGGCCTCTACTACTTTGCCGTCCACGCCACTGTCTACCGCGCTAGTTTGCAGTTCGACCTTGTGAAGAATGGCGAGTCGGTGGCTTCTTTCTTCCAGTTCTTTGGGGGGTGGCCAAAGCCAGCCTCACTCTCGGGGGGAGCCCTAGTAAGACTGGAGCCCGAGGACCAAGTCTGGGTGCAAGTGGGCGTGGGTGACTACATTGGCATCTATGCCAGTGTCAAGACAGACAGTACCTTCTCTGGCTTCCTAGTTTATTCTGACTGGCACAGTTCCCCCGTCTTTGCCTGATGCTTCCCACTCTCCAGGAAGGTTGCTCACTTCTTCCTTCCTGGGATGCTACACCCTCTTTCTTAAGAAGGGTGTCACTGCCCCAGCTGCATCTTCTCTGAGGGGGGCTGGCTCCCCCTTCGTGTGGGTGAGTAGGGAGATGGGGGCATCCCAGTCTTGCTGTTGACAGGGACAGGAGGGCATTATTGAAAGGGAAGTGTGTCCACTGAAGGCATAATGGGGAAGTGGCCAGAGCGTATGACCTGCTTCTGGCAATCATGCCCCGTGGGCACAGGTGTTTTGGTTCCCCAGTCCTCAGGGCCCAAAGCCCCAGTGGTAATAGTGGTGGTGGTGGGAGACCCTCACCCTTTTCCCTCTGGGGGCCTTCCCTATGTATTCCCTAACCCCAGGAACAGGTTCTTGTGCTTAGACGTCACTCAATAAATCTACAATTATCTGGGGAGTTCAGTTATTTAGTTGTTTTTAAGTTGTGTCCAACTCTTGGTGATGCTATTTGGGGTTATCTTGGCAAAGACACTGAAGTGGTTGGCCATTTCCTTCTGCAGCTCTTCTCCAACTCATTTTACAGATGAGGTACTGAGACAGACAGGGTTAAGTGACTTGGCCAGGGTCACACAGCTAGCAAGGTGTCCAAAGCCACATTTGAACCCAGGAAGATGAGTCTTCCCCACTCCAGGCCCAGCACTCTATCCACTGTGCCACCTAGCTGCCCATATGGGGAGTAAGGATACCCTAATATAGTTGGATGGCAGTGGGAGCCGAGCCAAAGAAACGGAGTTGAGATGGAATGAAAAGCTTCTAATTTGCTTCAGAGCGTACGATGTAAAGTGTAGTTGTGGCGTCAAGGGGTACAATTAACCAAAAGGTATTTAAGTGTTTTCTATGGGCCACGCACTTTGCTAGACACTGAGGACACAGAGAAAAGTCTTTGCCTTCAAGGAGCTTGAAGACATGTAAATAACTAGATACATAAAAGAAACATACAGAGTAGAGAGAAGGTAATTTCAGAAGGAAAAGCATGAGGGAGAGGACCTGGAAAAGCCTCTTGCAGAAGGTGGCATCTGAGCTAAGATTTGAATGAGAGGATGGACAGAAAGCATCGTAGCTACAGAATGTCACACGGCAGGCATAGCGAGGCCAACGTAGCTGACCTTACAGTAGACATGGAAGGGTATAAGTGCTTTAAATGCCAAAAAATACTTTATATTTAACCCTGGAGGTAATATGGAGAGCCGTGTGTGGGTAAGGGGCAGGGACATGGTTAGATCTGTTTTAAGAAAATCACTTTAGCAGCTGAGCGGAGGATAGACTGGAGTGGGGAGATCCACAAGGCAGGCAGACCAACCAGAAGACCATTGTAATAGTCCAGAAGAGAGGTGATAAGGACCTGAACTTGGGTGGCAACCGAGAGTTGAGAGGACATATACAGAAATGAGGCCTGGATCTGTAAGAGTAGCACTTCCTCTCCATCTTCTAGCTTTAAGCTAATACACCTTTGGAACTAGAATATAAGCCAGGATTCCCATTCCTCGTTGCTTATGGGTGGTTAGGGGATATTCATCTTCTGGAAAGATGGCTTACCCAGTTTTGTACCATACTATGGGGAGGAATTGGGGTATTTTTCCCATTCAAATTGAGTTGGTGAGAGAACCCAAAGCAAACAGAAGTAGAGGGTAGCAAGGTCTTACACTTGAAAAACAGCGTGGTATAGGGAATAGATTGCTGAGCAAGTCTCAAAGACCTGGATTCAAATCCTAATTCAAAATACTATGACCAGAGGCAGGCCTACTTCCTCTTCTGTAAAATGGGGATGATAAAGATAGCTCTGACCTCACAGGGTTGTTGTGACGATTAAGAGATAAATGTAAAGCATGTAAACACTATTCAGATATAAATTATTAATATCGGGGATGGGAACGTGGTACTAATTGCCTCCAGGATGGGACAGCACGAGCCAACAACCACAAGGACACGTGGTCTGCTCTCATTCTTAGCACAGAGTCAGAGCATGCACGGCTCTGGGGAGAGCGATGGCAGACTAGATCAGAGACAGAGACATCATCAGTTCTCACCACCCAAGTTAGGTCCTGGCATGTGTTTCAGATGGATTTGGGGGGCAGGGAAGAGTAGTGCAAGAGCCATGGAGCAAAATGAGTAATAAATTTGGACACAGGCAGTACTAAAAGTCCTTCAGTACCGTGGGCTGAGCTCTTCCACCTGTGATGGCCTGACTCTGGTATTCCCAGATTATCTCCTGACATTAGGGTGGAGTGGTATCCCAACCCACCCACACTCCCACTCAACTGCTAGCCTCACATACAAATTCCTCCTTAGCATTCTGGTTTTGGGCACAAAGCCCAGCAGCCCAGAAGCTAAAAGGGTTTAGAAAGGGTCTTTGCTTCACACTCAGGAAGTTTATCTATTCCCATAAATATTTATCCCAAGATTAAACAAACTGGAGAGAACCAGGCATCCCTCCCACCCCCACCCCCACTTTCTCAGCCTCCTTATGCTCATCTCTACCCTGGAACTTCGTTCAAGATGAGCCTCTAACTTCAACCTTGGAAGTACACTGAGGTGAGGGTTAGAAACTTTTCCCTTTCCTCCCCTCCAAGTTGGAGGCCTGTTGCTGGGTAGTCTGGAGCCAGTCTGTATCCTGGACTAGTCACAAAAAAAACTCAGGTCCAAAGACCAGAGTCTTTTCCTCTTCTAACCCTCTCTTCTCTACTCCCCTTTCTCACAGCCACCCACCTTTTCAGTAATTAGCAGTGCCTTAAACTCACCTTCTCTCAGCCTCCTCTAGACTCTCTGGGAGGAAGGGTCTAAAAAGAAGATTGAGGTTAGGAGAGAGCTCTGGTTTTCCAGAGACACCCAGAGGTCCCCTCCTTACCCTACTTCCAGTCCAGACGAGTGGCTCTGGATCAACAGGTGAGCAACAACTCTCCTAAAGACCTAGAAAGTGGGAGAGCCTAATCAGACAAGAGACTGGGTCAAGGTGACCAAGAGATCTTGAACTTCTGTTCCTCATGAAGCTTATTCTAAGCAACGTGAAAGGAAATTTTCCAAAGCTCCTGAGGAGACAGGAGCTTTTGTGGGAACAAGTAACAGACGCCACGTATGCCATGTCAGACATAATGCCTGAAAGTGAGGAGAAAAGGGAAGGCTGGAGGCCACAATCTAAGCCAAATTCCCCATTGGCCACCTTCTTCCAGCTCCAGGAGAAAAGTGCCAAAGGTAGACGTTTCCAGTGCCAACAGAGACATCTTCACAGTCCTAGCCACACACAGAGGCAGAGGGCTGTGGAACAGACTTTATTCAGGAATAAACTGTAACAATGTAAATGTTCAGGAATATGCTATCAGCCCCTCCCTCCTGAAGTACCTGGACCCAGAACTCATGTGGAATGTGGAACCTGTGCTCCCCAGAAAGGGGAGAGAGGACTGGTAGGAATGTCATTTTCACATGTGGAGTTACAGAGATGGGGATATAGGAGCTCTGACTGCTCCCTTCTGGACTCCCAATGGAGACAGCGTGCAAGAGGGACCAAAAGACAAACACTGAAGGAATCTAGGATCATCCTCAGCCTCTTTCTCTCTTCTTCCCCAGGGGAATATTTGCCTCAAGTTAGCTTTTGGGTGTTGAAGAGGTCATGCTGAGAGAGCAAGGGCAACTCTCAGCAGTAGAGAGGACATGAAAGACCCCCACATCTCCCTGCCCCTGGATCCCCAAGAAGGCAGGAAATTGGCTGATAGCATAGGTCAAAGATCTACAAAAGTCAAAGATCTTCCCAATGATCTTCAGCTGCCAAATAGGTAGCAGGCAGATCTGCTCTGGCAGGAGGGCCTTGGTAGGGGAGTACGATGGGCCAAGATAACAGGCCCTAAAAAGGAAAACCAGAAGCAAGGTCAGGGCCTCTTTGGCCCAACACAAAGATTGGCATCTGGGCAGGAGCCCAGAGAGTTGTAGCCTCAGGGGCACTTGCATAGGTGATACAGATGCTCCAGTCCTCACCACCCCTAAAATTTCCTGGTTCTAGAAGGCATAGAGCAACTATGTAACCATCCCCCTGCCCCTTCTTCCTGGCCTAGCTGAAGTCTGCTTCTCTGTTCCCTTAACCCTAAGAAAGGGAAGAAAGGGGAATCTTTGTGTCCTTATGGCTTCCAAGGCTTGGAATGTGAGCCCAGATGGCCTCTGGATCAATAGGGCTACGGGGGTACCCACCTGCTCAGAGAAGTGCAGTGGGAAAGGCAGAATGAATCCCCAAAGGAAAAAAAAACCACGGTGAGGGGAGTTGGGGTGGGCGCAGAGCCCTCAGAGGTAGACGTTGAGGGTCTGCAGGATACCCTGGCGACACAGTGGGCAATTTCGCTGATAGGCTGGCTGGCGCAGCAGAATCTCCGTGCAGGCTTGGCACAGACAGAGGTGCCGACATGGTAGCAAAAGTACAGTTTTGCTTTGGTCCTGACAGATGACACATTTCTTTCTTTCCTCTTGCTCTTTCAGCAGCTGCCATGGGTCATGCCCAAGTAATGGTTCCTCGTTAAGTCTTTCCCGGCCCCTGACAGGTCCTACTGCCCCTGTCCCTTCCTCTGGCCGAGATGGAAGCCTGGGCACTGGGTCAGGAGGCTGCTCATGTCCCCGAATTCTGGCAGGTGGCCCCCTCCTTGGCCCACCCTGGGGGGCCCCAGGGGCCCCCCCTCCTCCTCCTCCACCAAGAGGCCAATTTGCCAGTTGCAAGCTGCGACTCCGCACCCTGCGCCAAGACTCTGAACCAAGTGCCAGGCGGGAGAGTCGTACCACATCCCGACGGAGCCGGTGGTAAGAAGGCAGGGAATGAAGTTGTTCAGTTGCCCGGACCGCCAGCCTAATGGCAAGATCTGGGTGCAAGATGGTTATTGTCACTGACAACACTACTATCAGCAACACCAACCCGGAGAGATTAGCTAACACCAAAGTGGCCAGAAGACGGGTGCCAGAGGCTAGTAACTCCAGTACCAACTGGCAAGGCGTCCAGAGAAGGATTGCCATGGCGACAGCACTGCTGGAAACATGGGCAAGGAAGGTTCCTAAGACATCAGTCACCCTCCACAGTGGCCCCATCACAGAGTCCCAGAGGGCCAGTCCGAGGGCAAAGAGGTTCTGGGTCCCGATGAGGCAGATGTTGACCAGGCTGTTGACCACGTAGGCAGCCAAGCTCATGGCGATGGCGCAGACGTCGCAGGCCTGGCGCAGCAGGGCATGGCTGGACGACACCATGCTCAGGACGCCCCGATGGACCAGCTCTCGGCCCCTCGTGGCCACGTGCAAGGCCAGGTGGCCCACCACCGTCAGGCTCTCCAGGCCCGAGCAGCAGCCCCGCAACAGGGCTCCCACCGCCTGCAGAACCCCCAGGAGCAGGCGGGCCAAGCCTTCCACCGCAGCGGCCGCAGACAGCAGAGCCCCGCGGCCCAGGTGCAGCAGGCCGGCCAGGACCGTGTGCGGGAGGTTGTAGACGAAGGTCACCATCCAGGTCAGCGCGGCCAGCACGGAGGACACGAGGAGGAAGTTGAGGTCTAGCAAGAAGTTGAGCACGTCCAAAGCCAGGCCGATCCCGTTCAACACCAGATACAGGGCCTCCATGGCCGGCCGGGGACGCCCCCCGGGATCAGCTGTTGGGCCCGAGGGCAGGGTCGTGACTTAGGCGGTGCACGAGTCACGGGGCGGGCAAGATCCGCAAACACGGGTGGGGATGAGGGTCGAGTAGGGCCGGGGCCCGGAGCGGTTCGGCGGGAGGCAGGGCGGGGGGGGTTCCCCGGCCCCGAGGCTGGGACGAGATGGGGAGCCGCGCGTGGGGCGGCCGCAAGGAGGCTCCTGTCCCCGCCCGGCCCCCTTCCTCCGGGATCTTGACCTCACGGGAGGCAGGGGGGGATGGGCGGGGAGGGAGGGGTACGAGAGGCTAGGCGCTCCCCTCTCAAGCACCCCGGGCCGCTACCGCCGCGGCCTCCGATCCGCTGGGCGCCGCCATCTTGCGCGCGAGGGCGGGGCCGAAGGCGTGGAACGAAGGTCACCGGAAAAAAAAAAAAAAACCCGGCGAATCGGGGCGGCCCAATCACCTCGGCTGCCGAGAATTGATTGGCTTATTTGAACGGCGCCCGACCGTGTTTACATTCCAAAGGACGAGGCTGGGTCAAGACGAGGCTAGCTCCACCCCCTCCGGAAGATGATTGGTTAAATCGTCAAGAGGGCGGGACAGTTCAGTGGGGGCTTCCTACGGAGGCCCAGATTCAGGTTTTAAAGGGACGGGAGCAAGCGTGCGGTCCCACGGGGTGTACCCGCCCTCTGCGCCCTGAATGCGTCCCTAACGCGACCCTAAGTGCCTTCTCTCCACCCAAAACCGTCACCACCTTCTTCCAGTGTTCTCTGTCTCCCTCTTCTGACGGGGTGTGTCCTCTTCCCTTCGCCCCTCCGTGCAACGAAATGCTACATTTCATCAAAGGCTTTTTCTGCATCGATGGCAATGTGGTTTAGAATGTTAACTCATCCCAGCACCTAGCACAGTGCCTGGCACAGAGGGAACGTATAACAAATGCTCTTTTAAAACTGACTTTTCTATTAACGTGATTATGTTAATCGACTGCTGTTGAACCATCTTTGCATTCCTGGTAGAAAGCAACTGGGTCATATGAATTCATACTGGTAGAGTTGGGAGGGGGGAATATAGACAGAGATATACATACATATATCATACATATATGCACACGTATGTCAAACCCTTAGCAATGATTGTTAATATGAAGACACTTCCAAATGACTCATGATGGAAAATGCTATCAATCCACATCCAGAAAAAGAACCGTGGAGTCTAAATGCAGATAGAAGCATACTATTTGCTGTTTTTTTTTCTTCTTTCTTGTGGTTTCTTCCATAGGTTCTAATTCTTCTTTACAACATGACTAATGTGAAAATATGTTTAATATGAATATATATGTATATATAGAGAGAAAGACAGAGAGAGAGAGAGAGCACCTGTATCAGATTGCATACTATGTTGGGGTAGGGGGAGAGGAGGGATGGGGAGAAAATTCGGAACTCAAAATCTTATGGAGGTGAATAGTGAAAACTAAAAATAAATACTTTTAAAAATAACTTTAAAAATAATTGTTAGTATGGTTTTGTAAAATCAATTTTGATTAGTGCCCTGTCCCAGCTCTGTATCCCTCAGTCTCCCCCACTTCTGTGTCCCTCAATCTCCCTCCGTCGAAGATGTTTTCCATTAATTCTAGCACCTTTTTGACTTATTCTTCATAATCTGGCTTGACGATTTAAACCAGGTAGGTTTAAAATTGGGTCAGCATTCTTTTCAAAAAAGACTTCTGGCTTCTCCTTTGCAAGCTGCAGTGTTCGAAATCCGGTTGCTTTTTTTAACTTGTGAATTGGAATGAATGAGTAAATTTCCAAATACCTGTCAGTCAATCAATAAACCTTTTTTAAGTGCCTATGTGACAGGCATTGTGCTGGAATACAAAAAGAAGTAAACAACAGTACCTATCCTCAAAGAACTTATAATCTAATGGGGAAGATAACATATAAGCAAATATAGGCTAAGCAAGCTATATAAGATATAAATTGGAAATAAAAGAGGGAAAGCACTGGAATTAAGAGGGGTAAGGAAGGCTTCCTGTAGAAGGTGGAATTTTAGTTAGGACTTGAAGCCAGGGAGGTCAGTAGTCTGAGCAGAAGAGGGAGAGGCTCCAGGCATGAGGAACAGTCAGAGAAAATGGCTGGAAGTGAGAGATGGAGTGTCTTGTTCATGGAACTGCCAGGAGGCCAGTGTCACTGGATTGAAGAGTACTTGCAAGTGAATTGGCTTTAAGTGAGGGAGGGCTGTGCAAAGTCACCAGCCTCACTTTCTCCTCCAGAATCATCTGAGTCCAGTGGCCAGATACAGAAGAGGATGACTGGAGATGGCCCCCTTTGCTCCATAGTCTTTTGTCTTATCCACCAATCAATCCCACATTCCTTAGTCTCCCTCATGTCTCTGTGTTCCTCAATCCCCCAACTCTGTCTCTCAGCCTCCCCACCTCAGTCCCATGTCCCTTAGTCTCCCCCCCCCATGTCTGTGTAGTTCATTCTCCCCCTTCCATGAGTCTGCATGTCCCTCAGTGTTTCAGTAAGGCAAGTGTCACAATATTGATGGTGACTATGAATGTGCCTGTATAGTTCTGTATCACAGAGTATGAGACTCTCCATATAGAAGGCAGAAGTAAAACATCTATTCAGACACTAGAGGATCAAATCTCAAAACCAATAACTCCAATTCAACATAACAGCAATTATATCCCAAAACCAGTAAGTCCACTACATCATAACAGCAAGGAACTTAAAACACAATATCACAGCAGGGAGCTAAGCCATCCCATAACCTTACCCTCTGCTGGGGCCTTTCTGAAAACACTTACTCACTCACAAATCCTAGCTGTCTGCTTGCCTGTGTCCTCTCCTCATGAAGTTCTAAGAGAGAGCTAGCCTCAGAGTATATAAACCCTTTTTAGAGCCCAAGGGCTTCACAATGTTCATGACCTAGTTAGCAAAAGAGTGTGGGCTTTTCTACAAACAAGGCTCACCTAATCAAGCTTCCCTCAACTAGCTCCACCTGAAACCTATTAATGGGTGGGGAGTTTCTTTTGAGCTGTTTCAATTCTTCTTTGCTCATAGAACACAGCACTTTTTCTGATGAGGGCATGCCATGCTGAGTGGTCCTGTGCCAGTGTCTCCCATGTCACACAATCAATTCCAAGGTTCTTAAAAGGGACCTTGGGACCTTGAGAGTGTCCTTGTATGGCTTTTTCTGGCCACCATGTGAACACTTACCCTATGTGAGTTCTCCATAAAATAGTCTTTTTGGCAAATGTATGTATGGCATTTGAACAATGTGGCCAACCCATCAGAGCTGTGCTCTCTGAAGTAGAGCTTGAATGCTTGGCAGTTTAGTTGAAGAAAGGACCTCGGTGTCTGGTATCTTATCTGGCCAGGTGATCTTTAGAATCTTCCTAAGACAATTCCAATAGAAGTGATTCTATTTCCTGGCACCGCGCTGGTAGACTGTCCAAGTTTCACAGGCATACAACAATGAGGTCAGCACAACCAGCTCTGTAGACCTTCAGTTTGGTAGTCAGACACCTCTTCTCTCCTACGTTTTCCTTCAGAGCCTCCTAAACCCTGAGCTAGCTCTGGCAATGCATGTGTTAACCTAATTATCAATGTGTACATCCCTGGAAAGTACACTGCCAAGGTAAATGAACTTATCCACAGCATTCAAAACTTCTCCATTTGCTGTAACCAATGGTTCCACATATGGATGGTGTGGTGGTGCCTGATGGAGCACCCGTGTTAATTGTTAGGACAAAATTAGCACAATCAGCAGAGTATTAATACATACTTTGTTGCATCTCAGCTTCAGAGGTTGCATTGAGTGCACAATCATCTGCAAACAAAAATTCATGCACCAACACTCCCTCCATTTTAGTCTTGGCTTGTAGCCTTTTCAAAAGTTGAAGACTATTACTCTGTAATCCATCCTTTTCCCCAGTTTTCAGATCTCTTTTCTCAGTCTAACTCACAAGGCATTAGAGTAATGTGGTCACTCCTATCCTTCCCCCCCAACCCCACCCCACTCTCTAGTGGGACCTCTGCCTCTATTTACAATTAAACAGAGAACCATCTTGAGCTAGACCCTCCAAAGGCAACAGCTCACCTGTCCTTCTGTCTCCTCGTTAAATTAGGGGGTATTTCGGACTCTAAGGGGGAGACTAAAAGAGGGGGATCTAATTGGGTTGGTTCTGATTTTCTGGCCAAGATTACTAGAGGCAGCTAAGGCCCATAAAGCAATTAGCATTCCTTAATGCTAATGTCTTGAGGAGAAAGACCAGCCACACTTGAGGACCAACCCTCTTTCCGCAGCATCAAAGATTAACCCTATCACTTGAGGATTATTCCCAGTCTCCCAATAAGGAAATAAAGAGGAGATGAGGTAACTTTTAACCCACCTCCTCATTAAAATGTCTACCAATCAGGATTGTCTTACCTTTCCCACGAAGGTCCAAATGATGTAATGGCAGGCCAATCAGAAGGAAGACACACCTAGGTTTAAAAGACCCTGTTGGCACACGCTCACGGTCTTTGGTCATTGACTCAATTTATTGGTTATTGCTAGCCCAACAAATGAGCTGCTCTTCCTAAGTTCAAATCTGGCCTCCCTTACTAGGTGTGTGACCCTGGGCAAGTCACTTAACCCTGTTTGCCTCAGTTTCTCATCTGTAAAATGAGCTGGAGAAGAGCATGGCAAACCATGAAGGTATCTCTGCTAAGAAAATCCCAAATGGAGTCACGAAGAGTTGGACTCAACAACACAAAACGTAACTAATAAATTAAGTCCCTGGCTTTTTGGCTGAGATGGCCAGTGTGACCCCTACTTCACTAACAGTTTACTCGTCACTGTCAGTAAACTGACATCTCGCCCTAGAGAAAACTGTCTCAGACTGCCTTTGTTACCATTTTACTCATTTTACTTGGGGTCTGAAATACGACCCAAGTGTCCAGAGTCCCAAACCCAACAGGACTTGTAACAAGTTGCAACAGTAGCAAGCTCATGAGATGGCCAGTGGGAGGAGCCAAAGAGCCAGGAAGGACTAAGCGATGGGCAGAAAAGAGAGTTCCTTTGCTTCCTACCAATATTCTCTTCTAGAACCTACAGTGACTCCCCCTTTTCTTACCACACTAAGTACAAAGTTGCAAGGATTTCAAGACTGTCCATAACCGTAACTATTCTCTTTGTCTAATCTTATTTCCCACAGCTTCAACGTTTAACTTTTGCTTTTAGCAAACCAGTTCTTTCCTTCCACATAATCTGAAAAGATGAAAAATACCCCTCCTTCCCTCCCTCTCTTCTTTACAGAAGTGGAGGACTCTCCAATTAAGTTCAATGGACATTTATTAAGCACCTACTATGTGCCACGCACTGTGCTAAGCGCTAGGGATACAAATAAGAAAAAGACTCCCTACCCACAAGAAGCTTACAATGTAATGGGGGAAGATGGTTGGTTGGCTATTGTCCTTCACTCTCCAAAAGGATCAAAATGACATCGTGATGCTAGAGTCAAGTTTCAATGTGTCCCCCTGTGGCAGATCAGACCAATACCAGCTCAGAATGTTCCATCACAGGTCAGGCACAAATAATCCATATGAACATTTGGGGTGGATTCTCTAAATTTGCACATCCCGCCTTTCCCTAGAAGCGTTTCAATTCTGCTTTGCTCAGAGAGCACAGCACCTTCTCTGATGTGGGCACCCCATGCTGAGCAGTCCTGTGCCAGTGTCTCCCACGTCACACAATCAATGCCAAGAAGATAACCCAAGAGGAAGGTGGAGAACAAAGGAGATAGGGGTACCCTACTTGGGGGTATCTTATTCCTTGGAGTTGAGACTAAGCACAGCTAAGAAGCAAAGTGGAGTGAGGTGGAAAGTTCAAATCCTGCCCTCTGCAATGGAAAACTTTGGGTGGAGCTGAGTGTTCCACCCTCCACCCATCTGATCAGAGGGGACCAGAGGCAGAGGGAGTTGGGAAAAGTGTTGAGTACATCCCAGTTCAATCAAACAGCTTGATGAGGAGGTTTCTGGTGATCGGCTTACACACACACACACACACACACACACACACACACACACACACATCCTGGTCAATAACTTCCTCCATTAAAGTTGATTAGTACCTTCTCTAAAATGGATGTCTTAAAAAGTTAACTGCCAGGGAACTGAGAGGTTTACAGCCCAGTCATACAGCCAGTATGCCAGAAACCAAACTTGAATTCTAGAATAGACCAGGGTTCCCGCTATTCCCAGCAGCAGACGTCTATTTTCCCTAAAAGGCAGCAGAGCTTCTCCTGGGACCTAATTGGCCCCTGCCTCCCTTAATAAACTTCCTGGTCACCAAGGGGCATAAAAAATTCCACCAATGTGGAACCTATGTTGAGTCAAGACCCTCCAAGTTGGTGAACGTCTGCCCTGCCCACCCTGGTGAACAGAAAGATGAGTTTCCATATGAAGGACAGGGTGGTGTGGCCACCAACACCAGCTATCCCTGTGTCCTTGTTGCAAATCTTTGCTGTGTTATAGCTAAGTAAATCTTTTGTTGACAGTTCAATGACTTACAAGAGGCTTGTTTAATCCCAAAATGTAACATGCAATAGCAGCATGCCAGCGAGTCCAGCCCCTAGCATTTGGCGCAGTCAGTAATTGGGTTGAGATGAGAACTGATGACCTCATGGCTCACATCATGATTGGGATGGGGGAAGGGCACTGCAGATATGGAGGGTGGGGCAATCCCATGGTCTGATACCACACTGTGGTATTACCAACTGATGAAATTTGAGCAGGCCGTAGGGACAGTCAATGGTTTAGGCAAACGCTTTTGTCGTTGGGAATAGGTACATTGGGAATGGAGGTAGGAGTCACAGCACCTTCGACCCTGCTAGATGGGCGGTTGTTGTTCAGTCATGTTTGATTCTTCATGACCTCATTTAGGGTTTTCTTGTCAAAAGCACTGGAGTTGTTTGCCATTTCCTTCTCGAGCTCATTTTACAGATGAGGAAACTGGGGCAAACAGGGTTAAGTGACTTGCCCAGGGTCATACACCTAGGAAGTGTTTGAGGCCAGATTTGAAGTCAGATCCTCCTGACTCCAGGCCAGTGCTATATCCACTAAGGATCTAGCTGCCAACAACAACAACAACACACCTGAAACATGGAATTGAAAAGAAAACAATTGATGGCTAATCTATCCAGCTGCTAGTAAAGCTGTTAGCACCAGAGCAATAGCCCTTCAGCCCTACCAAAGCCTAAGGCATCCTCTAAGGAACCTGCCCCATTTGGATCTTTCAGGGAGGCTACAGAGGGCAGGTGTAATGGGCTCTTCATGGTCACTTCCTGTGTGGTCCCTTTCAGCAACCTGTACACATGGGTAGGGACAGTGCCCCTTGTGTAGGAAAGGCCTCATAGGTTTCAGGGCCCACTTGTAGCGAAGGCTGTTGTGGTGTGGCTGAAGGGACGCAGAACAAACATCTCTAGCCCTCTTTTCTCCCCATCCTCTCCAAAGGAGACGTTCATTCCTGCCAGGAGAGGAAGTGGGAAGTTGAGGCCTAGAGGCCTCTATTTTGCTTTCCTCAAAGAGAGGGGAAACTAGGCTAGAATTATACTTATCTGCTCCCTAAAATATTATTAATCTAGTAGATGTGATGTAGGCGTTCAATCTAACTTTTGATAACTTTGTCATCATTACTGGGGGGAAGGAGAACCCCAAGCTTTATACCCAAGGATTGACCCATTCCTCATCTAATACCAGTTCCACAATGAACACACATAATTAATAGGAAAGAAACCTATTTATCCAAATTGCAGCAAAACAGAAATCAGAAAAGATTTACATTGGAGGATATATACCAGATAAAACATAGTGAAAGAGTTCTCCTACGGGAATTGAGGTCAGCTCAACCAAGAAAGTCTTTAATCTCACCTAAGGGGAAACTCCCTAAAGTCTTTTGAGTAGAAAACCGGCTTCAGGCACCCTAACCATCCACTCTGGGAGGAAGATGGTGGATGAAGGTAAAACTGTTAGCACCAGCTTCCTAAGCAATGTGTGTGTGTGTGTGTGTGTGTGTGTGTGTGAGAGAGAGAGAGAGAGAGAGAGAGAGAGAGAGAGAGAGAGAGACAGAGAGAGAGAGATATCGAAGAACCTATTTGTACAAAAATATAGTGGCTCTTTCTGTGAGAGCAAAGAATTGGAAATTGAGGGGATGCCCATCAATTGGGGAATGGCTGAACAAGTTGTGGGATATGACTGTAAGGGAATATTATTATGCTTTAAGAAATAATGAGCAGGATGATTTCAGAAAAAAAACCTGAAGAGACTTGCATGGACTGATACAGAGTGAAGTGAGCAGAGCTAGGAGACCATTGTACACAGTAAGAGCAATATTGTATGATGAACATCTGTGAAGGATTTAGCTATTTTCAGAAATACAGTGATCCAAGACAATCCCAAAAGACTCATGTTGAAAAATGCTATCCACCTCCAGAAAAAGAACTGATAAAGTCTGAATATAGACCAAAGCATACTATTCTTTCTTCCTTCCTTCCTTCTTTTCTTTTTCTTTCTTTCCTTCTTTCCTTCCTTCTTTCCTTCTTTCTTTTTCTTCCTTCCTTCCTTCCTTTTTTCTTTCTTTCTTTGTTTTGTTTAAGTTTTCTCCCACAAAAGGACTAATGGGAAAATGTTTTACATGATTGCACATGAACAACCTATATCAGATTGTTTACCACCTTAGGGAGGATAGAGGGGAGAGGAGGGATAGATTTGGAGCCCAAAACTTAATAATGAAAGTTAAAAACTGGTTTTACATGTAATTGGGAGAAAAATAATTTTTTTGGAGGGGGGAAGGCAGGCAATTGGGGTTAAGTGACTTGCCCAAGGTCACACAACTTAAGTGTGTCAAGTGTCTGAGGCTGCATTTGAACTCAGGTCTTCCTGACTCCAGGGCTGTTACTCTACTCACTGTGCCACCTAGCTGCCCCAAAATAAAATATTTTTTAAAAAAGAAATTGTAGGCAGGCAGATTTAGACTGGACACAAAGAAAAACTTCCTAATTATTAGAGGCATCCAGTAGTTGCCTTAGAAGGCGGTGGTTTCTCCATCACTTGAGGTCTTCAGGCAAAGGCTGGATGACTACTTGTTAGGTATGTTGGAGATGGGAATCTCATTTAGGTAGAGTTTTGGTTTCTAAGTCTTTTGCAACCTGGAGATTCTGTTACTATGATTCAGTATCTGTTTTCTCCTTCTCACCCTCCCACCTCTAGTTTCCTATTCTCCAGATTAAAATTTCCTGGTTCCTTTAAACTTCCTCATGGTCTACGGTCATCTAACTATCCTGCTTGCCTTCTTCTGGTTGTGGTGCCCAAAAGTGAACAAAATGCTCCAAATGTGGGCTGAGCAGAATCTCCCTTTCTTTGGACACTGTGTTTCTTAACACAGCAAAAGGTCACATTCCCTTTGTTGGAGGTAAGGTCACACTGTTGGCTCATATGCCACTGTTGGCAGACCTTTTTTGGGGAACCTAAAAATTGTTTCCCTTAGACTAGTAGTATTTAAAGGAGCAGATAGATATAATCCTTGCCTGGTACATTCTGTCTCTGGCTATCTCTCATACTTGGAATTCTCTTCCTCCCCATCTCTTGTCTCCTGGCTTTCCTGGCTTCCTTCAGGTCTTAGCTAAAAATCAGCTAGGTGGTTCAGTGGACAGAGTTCTGGGCCTGGAGTCAGAAAGACCTGAATTTAAATCCAACCTCAGACATTTACTAGATTGTGACCATGGACAAGTCACTTCACTTCTGTTTGCCTCAGTTTCCTCAATTGTAAAGTGAGGATAATAATAGAACCTGACTTGCAGGGTTGTTGTGAGGATGAAATGAAATTAATGATGATAATGATGCTTAGCATTGTGACTGGTATGTAATAGGTGCTATATAAAAGCTTATTCCTGCCCCACCCCCAAGCAATTAATTATTTTGACTCTTTGCCTAGAGTCTGTAAATTCTGTTTCTTCTTTTGCTTCCCTCCACCTCCTTCCACTTCAGTTCCATTGTAGCCTACCCACACAGAAGCCCATGGGGTCTTCTTGCAAGGTGGTATATTTCTTTTTCTTGTCTTAATGTTACAGCCATGCCACAGCAAGTATTTCTAGCACAATGTCAAATAATTCCAACAGTGGGCGTTTTTGCTCCACTCTTAATCATATCAGGAAAGTTTTCAGTGTTTCTCACTTATGAGTAATGCTAGGTCTTGGATTTAGCTAAATGCTTCTGATCATATTAAACAGATTCCTGTGCTTTTTAGATTTGAAATGATATATTTTATTAAATTATGTTTATGTGTCTATTGATGTGAAATAGATAATATTTTTGTTATTAATATGAGTTATTATGCTAGTTGTTTCCCTACCTAAGGTTGAACCATTCTTGCATTCTTGGAATAAAAGGCCTTGGTCATATACATTTTGAGGATGTATATTTCTTAAATTCTTGGATAGTATTTTATTTAATACGCTTTCATCAATGTTGATTAGTGATTTTATTCTCTAGCTCTTTTTCTGCTTTATTTCTTTATGATTTGGCTATCAAGATCAAGCTTGAAAAATTTTGGCAAAGTATCTTTGTAACACAAGTATAAACTGTGTGTGTACCCTGTAGGCACACATGTGACGCTTGGAGTAAAACGATAGTAATCGAAATCCACAGGGGCTTCTATAATAACTTCCTTAAGCCAAGGAAAAGCAGGTTATCACTTTATTAATTGCCCAGCAAGGGAGTGTAATATTTTATTTGTACACCAGGTGGTGCTATATTCAAACTACCAGTCAGGTGATTTCATCAGAGACTGGCATGTTTCACCTCTCTAGTGCCCATAGCTAGTCAAACAGCACTGGGGGAAAAGTTAAAACCTTTGTCTAATGAAGACTATAGGATGGTGAAATATGGCAAAGGATTATTAGGAGGAAAATATTTTAAATCTTTGGTTCCCTTTTTCTGAATCTGGACTTTTCTTTCTCAATCAATGATCTCATAAGTCACAAGAGGATAAATTTAGAGCAAGAAAGGACCTTAGAGATAAATTAATTCATTCCTTCCCCCATCAGGTCTTAGGTTAGGACGATGAAAACCAGGGATTGGTGAAGAGTATGAAGATCAATCCTACCTGACCCTGGCTTGCCAATTATTAAGATTCCCCAAAACTGTTCATTTTTGGCAGCCAATTTTGCCTCTGAGAAATTGAAGGCTGTGGCTGTTCACTCACATGGAGGGCAAGGAGCCGTAGTTCAGCTGCCCTTTGCCTCTATTCCCTGCCCACTGGAAAAAAAACGGCTGATGGGAAATCTCCCTGAAGGGCAAAGGAAATGAAAGTAGACAACTCCAGCCCCATGTGCCTTCATACTGGTGTCTTTCTATACCCTCTCTCCTTGCTTCTCACCCTTTTCCCAGATTCCTGAGGCAAAGAAAATGGTAATCAGCAGAAGTCAGACAACTGATGATAAGTGATAGGGTAATCTTCAAAAACTGAGTTACTTACCATTCTGTCTCTTTCCACATCCTCATTTTTATTACTCTTCCCAGGGGAAAATTAATAATAATTCAAATAAACAAGGGGACAACTTGCAGACACCTGTTACATGGAGCAAATTTTTTATGTTTGAAAAATTTGTGAAGCCTAGGGAGTATTTGTTGTTCAAATGTTTGATAGAATTTACTTGTGAATCCATCTGGATTTTGTACTTATGTCTGTACTTTTTTCCTTTGGGAGTTTAATTATGACTCACTCAATTTCTCTTTCTGAGATAGGGTTATTTGTATGATCTATTTTCTGTTTTGTTAGTTTGATTGTTTCATATTTTTGTTGTAGGTATTAACCCATTTTGTTTTGGTTATAAATTTTGGTGCCTCATAATTTGACATAATAAATTCTGATAAATTTCTTTACTTCCTTTCCATTATTATGACTTCTCTCTATCCTTTTTTTTTATTAATTTGGTTTTGCTCTTTTTAAAAAATCAACCTAGCCAATGGTTTATCAATTTTGTTAGTCTTTTCAAAAAACCGATTTTTGGCTTTTTGTTTCTTTTCAGTTTTGTTTATCTTGCCTTTAATTTTCAAAGTCTTTCCTGCACTAATTTTGGGATTCTTAATTTGCTAGTTTTTTAGTTTTTTAAATTATATATTCAATTCATTAATCCTTTTTTCTCTTTGGTCAGATCACAGATATAAATTTTTTCCTAAAGACTGCCTTATCTGCTTCCCATATTTTGGTCTGTTGCCTCATTATTATACTTTCCTTTCATGTCATTTTTAATTGTTTATATGATTTAATTTTTGGCCTACTCATTATTTAGGGTTAGGACTTGGGGGGGTAGGGTTAGTCTCTATGTCTTTAAGAAAAGGCCAGCATAGTGGATTGAGAGCACTGTCCTCCAATTAAGCAAAATGTTATCCCCCAAAAAGAATTCCATTCTTCTCATTAGTAAATCTATATTGCAAATAATTGTATATAATAATTATTATTCTTACATTTTTAATTTTGTCAAAAAATTTGTGGAAATTTTTTTCTCTTGATCTATAAGTACCTATGTAATATGCTTAGTTGTATCTCTTGGCCCACAAAGCCAAAAATATTTACTCCTTGACCCTTTACAGAAAGTTTGCTGACCTCTGGTATAGGCTGTCACTGCCCTACCTATACCATCTTTTCTCAGTTGGTACTTTATCCCTTCGCTTCTGCCCTGCCCTTTTGGGACACTATTCTTCCCATATTTAGAATCTTCTAGGCTAGTAACTTCCATCTTCCTAGCTAATTTGGTGCCTCCCGACTTATAACCTCAGAAGAGAAAAACCAATCAGATGTGCCTAGGTGAACCCCACTTGTTCCCTAGAAAGCACATAACCTTCAGCTTCCCTGAGTTGGTCTGATGCACGGGATGGACCAAGGACACCCATCTAGAGACATTGGTGTAACAATAGAACAAGTCCTGGGTGCAACTTCTCACAAAACTATCATGGATTGTCTTCTCCTGCAATGGACTAAAGACCATCATGACAAAGGTTCTCTAGTGATATCCTTGGTTGTATCCTTTTTCTACTTTTCCTCTTACTGCTTTGGAGGTGACAACCTCTGCTGCAGCAAAGGTAGGTGGGAAATGGGTCAGTGGAATGTCTCAGGTTAGAGGTATTAGCTACTGACCTAATTTGGGAGAATGAGTAGAAGCTGCCCTTGTACCTTTCCTTGTTTCCCCTAACACCATCTCTGAAGTCTTTTGGGCATTAAACCATATAACTGTTCCTTAAATTTGATGGATAAAAGGACTTACTGCTTTCAGCATTGACTTAATTTATCTGATTTTTCTGAAAGCCCATTGTAAGTTACAGGAATAGACTCCAATAAATAGGTCAGTAATTAATGTATTTAAGATTTCTGGATTTATTTTCTTTACCAATTCTTTGTAACCTAATGTATGATCAATTTTTGTGTAAGCCTTATGGGAGCCTAAGAAATATTTATATTCTCTTGGACCCATTTTCTGACTGCTAAATGGTCACAGGATATGAACAGATAGTTTTCAGGGGAAGAAATCCAGACTATCAATAGTCATATGAAAACATGCTCCAAATCATTACTATTTAGAGAATGCAAATTAAAGCAACTCTGCATTTCCGCCTCACATCTATCAGATTGGCAAAGTTACCACACACAAAAAAAGGAAAATAGCAAATGTTGGAGGTAAATTAGTATGCTGCTGGTAGAGCTATAAATTTGTCTACCCATTCTAGAAAGCAATTTTGAACTACACCTAAAAAATTACTAAAATGTGCATACCTTTAACCCACCAATACTACAATTAGGCCTATACCCCAAAGAGATCAAAGAGAGAGGAAAAGAATCCACATGTGCAAAAATATTTATAGTCACTCTTTTTGTAGTGGAAAAGAACTGGAAACTTAGGAGGTGCCTATCAACTGGAAAATGGCTAAACAAAATATTGTATAGGAATATAATGAAATGCTACTGTGCTATAAGAAATTAGGAAAGGGATGATTTCAGAGAAAGCTGAAAAGGCTGTATGAACTGATATAAACTGAACTGAGCAGAACTATGAGAACAATTTACACAAAAACAACATTGTAAAAATGAGCAATTTTGAAAGACTTAAGGATTTGGATCAACACAACAATCAGCCATGATTCCTGAAGACCAGTGATAAAGAATGTTCTATCACCTTACAGAAAGGTGATAGACTTAACATGCTGAATAAGGCATACACTTTTGGATATGATCAATGTGTGAATTTGTTTTGCTTCACTATGTATACGTATTGTATATGTTTTATTTTTTCTCAATGGGGGCAAGAGAAAGTGGGAGGAAGAGAAAATATGTTTTAATTGAAAATAAATCAATTAAAATACTTATGTTCTCTAATATTCTCATTCAGATGTCTTCTCAGCTCTATCAAATCCAGTTTTTCTAATACTTTCTTGGTATTATTTTTTTCTATTGGATTAGTCAAGGTCTGACAGAAGAATGTTAATGTTTTTCTCTATAGGTATTTCAGCTTGGTCAGCTTTTTCTTTAAGAACCCAATTGCTAAAGAAAAAATCTTAAAACAAAAAAGATAACTTAATTCCATATCATATGGTGCATATATATTTAATATTGATATTATTTCTTTATCTATCTTTAATCACACTATGGTTTTCTGTTTTTCTTTCTTAATGATATGTTTGCTCTTGCCTTGTCCAACTTCTACTTTTTTAAATTCACCTGAAGCATAATAGATTTTATTTCAACCCTTTACTTTGAATTTGTGTGAATTGCTATTGCTGTAAAAATATTTCACGTAACTGGCAAATTACTGGGTTTTGTTTTCTAATCTATTTTGCTATTGGAGAATTTAGCCTATTAAAAGACTGGGTTTGATTTTTCTCTCCATTAATTCAATTCCATTCATCAGTCAGTCAGTGAATAAGTATTATGAGCCTTCTGTGTGTCAGAAACTTCTATGTGTGCTAAGGGGCTGCTGATACAAGTACAAAGACTGAAACAAAAACTACTCACAAAGCAGAGAAAATAAACATATACTATATATTACATATATACATATGTATGTATATACATATAGATATGTTATGACACTGATTGAGATGAACCAGAGCATATTTGCTATATATGGTTATGATATACATATACACATGTATATGTATATGTGTATTTCTCTTTCTATCTCTTCCAGCTGGATTTTGTTGATAATATGAAGAAAAGCAGATGTTTAGTGTAGATTTATTTTATACCCTGCAACTTTTGCTGATGTTGTTAATTGTTTCAATTAGTTTTTTAGTGGGCTCTGTAGGGTTCTCTAACTAAACCATCACGTTACCCATAAAAAGTGATAGTTTTATTTCTTCTTTGTCTATGCTTATTCCATCAACTTTTTTCTTGTCTTATTTCCATAGCTAATATTTCTAGTACAATATTAAATAGTAACAGTGATAATATTTCTTCTTTATCTATGATTATTCCATCAACTTTTTTTCTTGTCTTATTTCCATAGCTAATATTTCTAGTACAATATTAAATAGTAGCAGTGATAATGGGCATCCTTGCTTCTACCCTGATTTTATTGGAAAGGCTTCCAGTTTACCTCCATTACAGGTAATGCTTGCTCTTGATTTTAGATAGATACTTCTTAACACTTTAAGAAAAGCTCCATTCATTCTTATTCTTTCTGATGTTGTTTTCTTTTTAAACAAGAATGGATATTGTATTTTGTCAAAAACTTTCTCTGCACCTATTGAAATAATCATATGATTTTTGTTGCTTTTTATTAGTATCATCAATTATGCTTATAGTTTTCCTAATATTAAACCAGCACTGCATTCCTAGTGTAAATCTACCCTGAATATAGTATATGATCTTTCTGACACATTACTGTAATCTCTTTGTTAATATTTTATTTTAAAATTTTGCAACAATATTCATTAAAGAAATTGGTCTACAATTTTCTTTCCCTGTTTTGACTCTTTCTGGTTTAAGTATCAAGACCACATTTGTGTCATAGAAAGAATTTGGGTTTTATCTTCTTTTTAAGCAGTTTATGTAGTATTGGAACTAATTGTTCTTTAAATATTTGCTAGAATTTGCTTGTAAAACCATCTTTTCTTGTTGTTTTTTCCCTTTGGGAGTTCATTTATACCTCGTTCAATTTCTCTTATCTAAGATAGGATTAGTTGGTGTTCTACTTCCTCTTCTGTTAATCTGGACAATTTATATTTTTCTAAATATTCATCCATTTCATTTAGATTGTCAGTTTTCGTGGCATATAGTTGGTCAAAGTAGCTCCTAATAATTGTTTTATGCTGTGAATTCACCTCTTTCATTTTTGATGCTGGTATTTTGTTTTTCTTTTTTCTTTTTAAAAATCAAATTAGTGAATAGCTTATCTATTTATTGTGTGTTTTTTAAACCAGCTCCTGGTTTCATTTGTTAGTTAAATGATTTTTTAAAAAATTTTCCATAGAGGAGAGATTAATTTTGGTGTTTAATTGGAAGTTTTGTGGTTTGTTTGTTTTGGTTTTCTAGGGTCTTTTTTTAGTTGCATGCCCAATTCATTGATTTGCTCTTTCTTTTATTGATGTAAACATTTGTATAGATACATACACACACATATATTCCCCTAAGTACTGTTTTGGCTGCATCCAGCAAATTTGCATATGTTGTCTCTTTGTCACATTCACAGTTCTAATTGCTGGGTATTTCCTTCCATCTTATTCTCTTAGGCTTTTCTCTCTCTCTTTTTTTTAACTTAGTCCTCTCTTTGAGTCTGTTTTGTCCTTTGGTTCTAAGATATTTGAATAGTTTTCCTTTGTAATTTCTTGAAATATGATATCTATACTTTTTTTTTGTTCATGGCTTTCAAGTAGTCTAATGATTCTAAAATTATCTCTCCCCAACCTATTTTCCAGGTCAGTTGTTTTTACTAAGAGATATTTCACATTCTCTTTTACTTTTTCCATCATTTAACTTTGTATTATTATTCCTTGATATTTTATCACATTATTGGCTTCCATTTAGTCAATTTTCATTTTTCAAAGAGTTATTTCCTTCAATGAGGTTTTGAACCTATTTTACTAAGCTATTCTTTTTTCATAACTTGCTTGCATATCTCTCATCCCCCCCAACATTTTCCTTTTGTCACTCTTATCTGGCTTTTAAAATTTTTTTTACTCTTTTTAAAAATCTCTTTAAACTTCTAGGAATTCTTGTTAGGCTCAAGTCCAATCTGCATTTTTCTTTGAGACTTCTCTTGTAGATGATTTCAATTCATTCTCTTCTTCTTTCCGTGTCTTGAGCTTCCCCTAGTAGCTCTTTATGGTTGAGTTCTTTTTTGTTTACTTCCTCCTTCATGTCTACTTCTTTATTTGGGATTTTGTGTTAGTTTTGGGGGGTTGCTCCCTTCAGGGGTAGGGGGAGATGTCTGGCCTGACTTTCTACTATAGGTCAATCTGTGGGCCTGCAAGTTTTCAGTGTTTTTAAAGTGGTATGATCCAAGGAGAGGTCTGTTCACTGCCTTCCTGTTTTGAGAACTGCAAATTCTTGACCCAAGTTTGAATCTGTTGGCTTGTATGTGGTTGAATTTCAACCAACAGTAGATTGCTGCTGGATTCAGTCACTGTTAACCAGCTCAGAGGCTCTTTAAGTTTGTTTTGTTTTGTTTTGTTTTTTAAAATATTTATTTTTTAGTTTTCAACATTCACCTTTATAAGACTTTGAGTTTTAAATTTTGTCCCCCTCCTTCCCCTCTCTCCTCCCTGAGACAGCATGCAATCTGATATTGGCCATACATGTACTATCATGTTAAACATATTTCCTTTGCAAGTTCATTGTAACTGAACTGCTAGCTCCCCTTTGCTCTTGGCCTCCCACCCTGGGTATTGCACTGTAGGCTTATGCCTGAGCTAAAGGCTTTAGTAGTCAACTGAGTCACTCCTGTGCTCCTTAGCCCCCCACCAAGTTTCCAGAATTTGTTTTGTGCCCAATACTCACCTGGGTTCCTTTGCTTGGTCAAATTTCACTCCTCTCCACCCTGGATCTATAACCTAGAACTGAGTAATGGGCAACAGAGCTGCCAGACTGCCCATTCCTGCTCCTGCCAGCCCAGGAGTCCTCAGGGCTCTCTTTCTGCCTCAGGGCTTCTTCCCTAGTACTCTATCTCAGCCCCCTTTCTGTCCCAGGGCACTGGAATGCTGCCACTGTCATTCTGGGTGTCTTACCAGCCACTACTTCAGTATCTACAGACCTCTATCTGTCCTCCTAAAGTGTTCTGGACAGGAAAAAATTACTTGCTGTGACTTTTTCTTGGCTTTCCTGTTGAGAATTCAGTCTGGCACATTTGCCAGGTTGTTGTAGAAGAGGTATGCTGGGAAAGCTAGGCAAAAATGTTTCCTCTCCACCATTTTGACTCCACTGGCCCCTTCCCCCCTCAATTTTCTTAACAAAATAGTAGATGAGGTCTTCTGCTAAGAAGAGGAAAAGGAGGAGTGGTAGTAGTGGATCTGATGAAAGAAGACTATTGGAACAGCCACTGTCAGGAGTCAATCAGGGAAGAACAGAAAGATCCCAGTACAGCCATGGGTGCCTAGCTGAAGGTAGGTATATAAATGATTTATAGTGAATGAGACGGCATAACTATGTGATTTTGTCTTGTGGTGTTTAGTAGTTGAGTCACCAAGCATTTATTATGCACCTACTATGTGCCAGCGACTGTGCCAAGCACTGGCGATATTAGGAAAGGTAAAAAAAAAGTCTCCACTCTCCAGGAACTCCCAGTCAACATGAAAATATCTGTGTATAAGCAAGATGTAGATAGGCATAAACATGTGTGTATGTGTATGTATATATGTATGTGCACATGTATATACACACATATATGATAAATTGGAGACCGTCAGAGGGAAGGCACTGTCATTAAGGTGGACTGGAAAAGGTTTCTTGCAGAAGGTAGAATTTTAGCTGAGCCTTACAGGAAGCCAGGGAAACCAGCAGGTAGAGAGACTAGGTTATAAAAGGCTTTAAAAACCAAGCAAAGGAATAGGAACAGAGAAGGCCAATGGTGGGGGTAACCCAGGGTTGGTATTTGGCAAGGCATGAGCAGCAATTCTACAGGGAGCAAGAGATTTTTGTTGTTGAGTCATTTCAGACTCTTCATGACCCCATTTGAGGTTTTCTTGGCAAAGGCACTGGAGTGGTTTTCCATTTCCTTCTCCAGCTTATTTTATAGATGAGGAATTGAAGCAAATAAGGTTAAGTGACTTGCCCATTGTCACCCAGCTGGTAAATGTCTGAGGAGGGATTTGAACTTCCTGAGTCCAGGCCCAGCACTATTCACTGAGCCATCTAGCTGCCCCAGCAAGAGATTAAAAGTTTAAAATAGTGTAGAGTTATACTGTTGAAGGGTACTATAAATCTGTGTCACTGACTTCTTTGGCCCTTGCTATCTGAAGGCTGGCTATGTTATATCTTATCCCTCCTCTAGGATTCTTCAGTATCCCTAAGTGGACTGGGAGGAGTGGAGAAGCTAGGATCTCTGCTACTGGCTCCGACCCCCAACAATTGTGTTCCCTCAAGCGTAGAGGGGAGTCCTCAGCACCCCATTTCCATTTAACTTCTTACAGTCAGATTGACTTTTACAAAGGAATTTTTACTTCATAAGGAGTAGTAACAAATATACACACAGCTTAGCTCAGTTCCTATAGAGCACGGTCCAAGCTCCGAGCCTACAACCTCTCTCAAGCTTGAGTCCCAGGCATCCTGACTGGCTCCCCTGCCAGACTGGCTGGCTGCAACATCCTTGCCTACAGACCTAGCTCTGAGGCCTTCACCATGGCTCGAGCTCCTCCAGGCAGCTAAAAGTGAAAAGGATGGAAACAGGAAAGAAACAAACCCTGCCAGGCCCATTTCTCAGAGAAGCAGTAAAAGGGGAGGGGAAATAACCCTCCCCCGCCAACCAAGGTTCAGATCATGGTGCCCTTGTTGTGGATGAACTGCGATCTTCACCCTCTGGACACAATAGGAACGAGAAAGATTATCCCAGCCTGGCCAGTTTTTAACAGCATAGCCCTCATCCCTGATGTAGCCTATTTTGGCTGTGACCAATCAAAGGAAGCTATGCCCACCCATGTGGTAGGGGAATTCAGGAAAGCAGGATGCTCCATGTTGGAGATGTGGGCACAAACAGGCAAGGCCCTTTACAGATCTCCCTGTTTGAAATTTGCCATCCCCAGCAAATAAGCAGGGATACTTTTTTTTTTAAACACAGTCCTTGTCCCAAATTCAGAACAGTTCTCTGTGGTCTCTGGGGAGGCATAAGCAGTGTCCGTTCACTTGTTCCCCCCACCCCCACCCCGTGTCATACAGTAAGGTCTTAAAATAGCCAGTGTTGCATGATGTTATACAGTCACTACATGTACAGATGAAAATCACAATTATCTGTAAATACAAAGCTTTTCAGATGCAACAAAACAAGGAACATTACACAAAGTGTGCCAAATATTTCTGCTTGCTTAACCTTAGCCCTATAGGGCACATCCCAACCCACAGGCAAAGATAACTGGCTTCCCATCTCAGATGGAAACCCGGTCCACACTGAGCTTTCCAAACTACATGGAGTTTTTCCCATAGGGATTTGGGGTATGGAGTCAACTCAGGGTCACGACTTTCTCATACGAGAAAACTATATTGGGTGGAACCTCTTCCAATGAGTCCCTCAGTGTATAAGGCAACCCAACTGTGGTATGGAGAAAAAGTCTTCCTTTCTGGACAGAGTACACCAAAATTCTCTAGAGATCCCCTCTGTACCATAGGCAATCCCCATAAAGGTCCAGGCAACTTCCTCAGGATCCTTATTCCAAAAGCCACTCAAAATTCCCTGCTAGGAAAACCAGATGGAATTGTAAACACACTTATTAGGACAAGAGAATTTCGAGAAGGCTTAGTTAAAGAAGTAGAAAAGTATGCCAGCTGCTTGTGGATTTTAGGCATAGACATCTCACCCGAGGAAGCTGTAGGGCATATTTCTTTCACAGAAGGGAAGCAGCCTAGGTAGGGTCATGCAAAAAAGAGCAATATGAACATTTCACCTTGGCAGCTGAGATCTAAAGGATTCCAGATTTCTCACATCAAACTGAAAATCAGTACTCAGTGACACAGAATGTATCAGTATGGTAAGACTTATCAGAATTCAATAATATACACATATCAGTATTTAAACAGTCAAGCAATCAACAAATTAGAAGTTTATAAAATTGCACCAATGAAATTGATTTGTAAGGGAACGTACACTGGGGGGAAAATCGATTGTACATTTATAGCCTTAAAAAGTTAAAAAAAAGTTTTTTTAGTATTATGCAGTCTAGGATATCTAAAATAAAAAAAAAATCCCAGGGAGAGCATCTCTCCAGGGATCCCCTCAAAAGCAAAGGGCCACAGCCCTAGACACTTGACGGCTGACTAGCTTTATGACCCTGGGCAAGTCACTCAACCCTGTTATCTTGCCCCCCCCCCAAAAAAATAGCAAAGGACCCAATTTTATCCCAGACAAGGCGCCACTTGTAACACTGACCACCCTGGCCTCTAGCACCAAAAGGTCACGTATGTTACCTTTCACCTCTCTCCCAGGGTTCTCCAGTACTCTTAAGAGGGCTGGGGGCACGTGTTTTGGCTCTTTGCCATTGGCCCCAGTATTCACTGGAGCCAGCGGTGTTCCCTTAAATGTAAGGTGTCCCCTTCATCCCAGTACAGTACTAACTACGCAGTCAGATGAGCTTTTACAGAAGAATATTTATTTCAAAAGGTATAGTAGTAAATGTACAAGCATCTTAGTTCAGTTCCCATAGATTGTTGTCCGACTCTCCGTGATCCCATTTGGGGTTTTTTTGTGGTTTGCCATTTTCTCCTCTAGCTCATTTTACAGGTGAGGAAACTAAGGCAAACCGGGCTAAGTGACTTGACCAGAGTCATAGAGCTACTAAGTGTCTGAGGCAAAATTTGAACTCATGTCCTCCCGACTCCATCCCTCTATCCACTACCCCACCTGGCTGCCTCAGTGCCTACACAGTGTAGTCCTAAATTCCAAGTCCAAAACTCTCCTCAGGCTCAAGTCCCAAGCACTCTGGTTTATCAGGATTTCCCTGCCAGGCTGGCGGGACACAGCAGAAAAAAAGAGAAACTATCCCAGTCCGGCCAGTTTTAAAGATACGGCTTATTCGGATCAAAAGAGGATACAATTCAGGAAAGCTGGGTACCTCAATGTTAGCAGGTCCGTGAATGGACAGGCAAGCCCCTTTACAACTCTAAATCAAGCCTATGAGTGGAAGAAAGTAAGACCAGAGGAGGGGCAATGAACCAGGAGAATAAGAAAGGGGAGACTTACTGGAGAATGCGTTAATAAGAAAGAGGCAGAGAAGATGGAGGAATAAAGCATTAGGTGTTATGTCACCCAGTTCTCAAGTTGCATCCCTCCCCACTTCCACCCCAGGGGAATGTAAGCTTGTGGACAAGAATTCCTCTTTGTTTTACTTTCATATCCTTATCATTTATTACAATGCTTTAGATGCAATAAGTGCTTAATACATACTTGTTATATGGTACTGTTATTTTTTTTAATCATAACAAAAGGCACTATGTACTGCCTGTTCATTTTCAGTCAGCCCCCTCTGACTCTCTGCACTGATACACAGCATATCCCCTAGTCACCATCCATCGAATGTAGATAAAGCTTTATTTTGTAAAGACACGGTCCTTATAACTTCCTTCTCCCTCCTGCCCATACCAAAGGAAGAGGGGCTATTGTCAGTCATCTTGACCCATGTCTTGCCACTGGACTCCGATGACTCTGGAGGAGAGAGTGAGGCTGACGACTTTTCCCGGCTCTGCCTCACTTAAATCCACTTCACTTACAAGTCAAGACATCACCCTCCTTCTTTGAGAATGAAGGATGAACAGCAACAACCAAAGGAAAATCACAGGATTCATCTTTAGCGTGTCATGTTTTATTGATGCCTTTTGTCTTTATGAAACAATAACTGTTGGAGGGAAAACAGAAAACCTCCCCTCTCATTGCGACAAAGCTAAACAAAACTGCCCCATCCAATGACCAAATCTATCGAGTTGTACAACATTCTGCTCTAGTAGTCTCCTACCTCTCTGCCGTGAGGAGGAAAGTGTGTTTCATTTTCTGTTCTGTGAGACTTTCACTGGTTTTAGAAATTACTCATTAGGCTTCCTCTTAGTGACTTTTCATTACATTACTATGTTGCTGTTCAGTCTTGACTGACTCTCTGTAACTCTATTTGGAGTTGTCTTGGCAAAGATACTGGAGTGGTTTGCCATTTCCTTCTCCAGCTTATTTTACAGATGAAGAAACTGACCAGGGTCGCAAAGCTAATAGGAGTCTAAGGTTAGATTTGACCTTCTGACTCCAGGCGCAGTATGCTATCCGCTGCACCGCCGAGTTGCCCCTTTCATTGTTATGGCTATTACATATACAGCTCTTTTGACTCTGCTTATTTTGTGGAATCAGTTCATACAAATCTTCCCGTGTTTCTCTGAATTTGTCATAAATTATGTTGATAATTTCTTACCAAAAATAATATTCCATTACATTCATAGACCATGTTTTTTTCAGCCTTTCCCCAGTTGATGGGTGCCTATTTTGTTTCCAGTTCTTTGCTCTTATGAATATTTTGGTATATTTTAGATCTTTGAATTCCTTGGGGTATATTCCCAACAGCGGAATCACAGATTAAAAGGGGTGTCCTGGTAAATGTTTAGCTCTCCAAAAACACAAGCTACACTTTAAGTTTAATCTGCATTAGTGACATTTTCTCCATCACTTTCTTAGTCAGCAAAACAATAGAGAATCCACAAAACAGTCAATCAAGCCCTGGTTTAGAGCATTTGCTGATTTGCAAGGTGTCAATGCTCACACTGAAAATCTAGTGAACTGGTAAGATCCAGCTCCAGCACCCCTGACAGTTTAGTCAGTTTTCTTGAAAAATACTAAATTGGTATCCAGAATGGTTGAACCAATTGAGCTGTCTTCCTAGAGACTCTCCAGTATCAACTGTGCCCATGGTTTTATAATCTTTGCCAGTTTGCAAGTTGTGAGATGAAAACTTAAAGTTGTCTTAATTTGCATTCCTTTTCACTATTAGTAACTTGGAGTGCATTTTCAAATAGTCATTTGCATTATCATTTGCATCAATTGCAAACTGTATTTCTTCTTTCAAAACCTTTTCATGATTTTTTTAAGCATCATCCGTTCAGGGCTTCTTATCCTTATCCTCCTTTCTCTTCCTCCACCTCACCCCCATCCCTGCCCAATCCAATCTTTCTTGAAGGGCTTCAAGGGATTCGAATTTTCCTGTTTGTATCCTTTCCAGTTTCTTCTACTTTTTCAATGTCCTTCATATCTTGTTAGCCAAGTTCAGTTTGTTCTTTGTCGTTAATGTCTACCATGTTGTAAGACCTTTGAATATTAGATATCTGTGGCTGTTATGGAAACCAGGTGGTCCCCACAACCCAGACACTGCCTGTGCAGCTCCAGCTGTCTCATCCCCACAGCAGCCATAGATACCAAATATTTAGAGGTCTTACAACATGGAAATGTGAATAAAATCTAGTATTTTTAGGAGGGAAACTATTCATATAATTTAACCACTTATCTCTGATATTCATATATATTTTTACATTTTGTTTATCCTTCTTCTTATAGACCAGATAAGAATATAGTCTAGAAATCACCCTCTCCCCGCTAACCCTCACTTCCTTGTTTCATTAGCCTTCAGTCCCAGCACATCATTTCAATAAACATTATTTCATTTCTCCTCTATTCTGCTTCTGTTCAGTCCTCTAGATGATCTACTTCTGCCTGTTCTCTTTTAAAGAAATTCTTCCATCAAATTCCTAAATTTTGTTTTTTTCAAGGACTTTTGTTGTAAGTGTAACTTAAAAGCCACAGTAGAGATTGCCTCAATATAACAGGTTTGCATCAAGGTGGAAACATTCTATGACAGACTTGAAAAGTCTCCAAACCAAGTCAACATACAACCTAGTCACTGATACTTGGTGATTTCAGCTGGGCCCAAGAGAGAAGGTAAAAAATATATTGGAAAACTTAGTTCTAGATTAATAAATGAAAGACTTGTAGATCCCATTAGCCACATGCATGTTTATAATGAATGCTTTCTTCAAGAAGAGAGTCAGAAGGTGCTGGATATGTTGAATATCAATATTTGAAAGAAATAGCAGATGGTATAATACCAAGAAAAAAGTTATCAAGCATCCATATTTACCCCTATGGCTCCATTTTCTTATTTTTATAAAACTTTTTGGGTGGATGAGCTGTACCTGTATTGAGAGAATCCTTCATGAAAACCCAGGAAAAGAACAGGCTTCCGTAAATGACTTTCTATAGTAGATCACAACTTCACAGTCATACGATTGACTGAAAGGTATAGAGAATGCAAAATCCCACAGTCTTTGTCATCTATTGACTAACTACACAAAAACATCTGTCTCAGCAGAGCAAAACACAGCCTTTGAGGACCTTTCTCCAACAAGATGTCTGCTATGTATAACCAAGAGGATCTGGAACCGAGTGTGTTCTCTTGAAGCTGGAGGCTGGAACTTCTCTCCCAAGCTCTTACCAACTCTGCCTTCACTCAGGAATGGAGTTTGCATGTAGAATCATTCTTCACCAATGAGGACAGCCTTATGCAAAGTGACTTGAGCCCTAGTTTGCACATGCAATATGTTAAGTTCAGTCATCTCTAGAGATAAAGCCACATCCTGCCAAGACTAAGACTGAGACCAGTGAGGATCAGATGCGTGGTATGGGGTATCCAGCAGGCAGGCATCAGGAAGAAGGATGGACAGTGATGAGGCCAGGACTGTGAGGCCAGCAGCAACAGAGAATGGAGCTAAAGGGTAAGTGCGTGCTCTGACAGAAGAGTTCTGCAGCAGGTCACAGGTGTCAGAAGGCTGAGAATGGGATCTCTAGAGAATTGAAAGAATTAGGAAATGAAGAGCTGGTCAGTAAGGAGAGGGTCCAGTCCTTCTAGCTGCTGATCTATTTGGAGCCACAACAGAGATTTCAGTCAGGGGAGAAGGGGCAGAGCTTGACTGGAACCACCTCAAAGAATGATAAAACTTTACGTCTGAGATTGAGAAATATTAAGGTGGAACGATTTAGGAATTTAGTTTTTTGTAATTTGCACTGAAACTTCTCCCATCTTCCTCATCTCACATCATCCAGATACCTTCCACTACTCTCTTCTTTCACCTTGACTCATTTGAAGAGATAGCCTTTCTTCTTGCCAACATGAAGCCCTCTAAATACACAAGTCATCCCATCCCATCCCATCCCACCTCTTCCAGAAGACTGTCCTCTTCATCATCCCTACTTTCTCACCAATCTTCAATCTTTCTCTGTCTGCTGGCTACTTCCCTACTGCCTACAAACAGGCCCATGTTTCCCCAGCCTCAAAAACTCTATCCATCCAACCTGATTACCTATCATCCTATATCTCTCCTCTTTTTTGTGGTTAAACTCCTTGAGAAGCCATCTACAACTGATGCCTCTACTTCCTTTTTTTCCGACTCCCTTCTTAATTCCACAGTCTGGATTCAAACCCCATCATTCAAATGAAACTGCCAATGATCTCTTCAATACCACATCTAATGGCCTTCTCTCAATCCTCATCTTTGACCTCTCTACTGACTTTGACACTGTCAGTCATACTTTTTTCCTTGATACTTTCTTCTCTCTAGGTTTTCATGACACTCTTCCCTCCTAGTTCTCTCCCTACCTGCCTGACTACTCCTTCTCAGACTCCTTTGCCAGACCTTCATCTTCACTGTGGCTGTCTACTAAGGAACGTCCTTGGCCCTCTTCTCCCTCAATACGGTGATCTCATTGGTTCACATGGATTCAATTATCATCTCTATGCAGATGATTCTCAGATCTGTATGTCCAGGCTTAACCCCTCTTCTAATTCCAGTCTTGTATCTCCAACCACCTATTAGAAATCTCAAATTTGATGTATTGGACATCTCAAACTCAAAATACCCAAAGCTAAAGTCATTATTTTACCCCTAAGCAGTTGCTTTTTCATAATTTGCTATTACTTTTGAGGGTACCACCATCAGCTAGGATTGAAATCTAGGCGCTATCCTCAGCTCCTTCTTCTCTCCTACTCCCACTCCCTAAATCCAATCAGTTGCCAGCAGAACTGAAAAATCTAGTAGTTTTGCTCTTGTTAATTTCAATATTTAGTGTCATAGTTGAAGCTGACCAACTAACTACAGAAATAATTGATAAGCTAAGCTTGGTAAGTATTTACATTCTTTTTAAGGCTTAGTAGTTTAACCCTCTAGAACAATGCTTAATAAAATCCATATTCAATACTAGTTTTGAATACATATATATGTATATATATATATGTATATAAGCTGTTAGTGCTAGATAAGGTTATTACATGGAATTAGGTAAATGCAGAATTGATAAATGTAGATTCAACAACAAACATCTAGTTTTGTTGCATTAAAAATCCTATTAGTATGATCACATTATACTTGCTTTGAAAATACAGACATCAATAGAATGGAATTCACATTGTAAACATAACAGTATCAGCATGTTTGTGACAAAGTTAAAATATGAAGTCAGAAGATGTTTATAGTAGTAGATGTGAGTAAATTTCTGTGTTACCATATAGTAGTAAGAGAACAATGATGTATGAATTGGTAGATAAACATTTGGACACTTTGGGTTTTGACAAAGAAGTATGTTTCTAAAAGTTTATAAAATAGTCAGAAAAATGTAAATCTAAACTGTCCTTTAAAAATACTGGTTTTTTACATTGTTTAATAGTAGATATTGCATGCGAATATAATTGATTGTGTATTCTGTATCATAGAAACCACATATTGATGACTTGCTTTGTTCCTTTTTTTGTACGTCAGCATCTGACAGGTGTTTTTCCAAAGTAGAATTTAGAGGTGATCTAGCACATTATCACTAAGAATAAAAGAAAAGTTAATGAAGCATAAAGTAAAAGAGATGTAGCCAGAGTTAGCTTTGTTTACTGATTATCTGGTTACCAACATCAAGCAAGGCGTGAAACGGAAACACATGCTTGCCAAAGGCATCCATCCATCACTGTCATTGGTGGTGTTCTATGCAGAGTCCAAATGGAAGAAGGTCCTCCTGAGGCTCCTTTTTTGTAGATGATATTGTGTTGATTCTGTCAAGCCCCAGAGTTGAATTGCGATTCCTTAATGAGATCTTTGGCTACTCAAAGGTGTCCTGACAATCCATGTAAAAGGATGGAAAGTGCCTAAGTCAGTATAAACACTGTGGCATATAAAAAGGTTCAAGATACATAATTTCTGGAATCATTTTATTAATAAGGACAGCACGTTTAGTAGTAAAAGGATGGTCATTTGACCATCTCTCTTAGACCAAAGACAATCATGGCAGGCAGGCTTATAGTTTATACACCCTCCTAAGAGTAGGTGTTCCCCAGGATGGGAATCAACCCTGACTGGTTAACAGTAAATGAAAAAATGATATTACAGTGAGGAGTTGAGAGTGACATTGTATCACCCTTGGACAGAGAGACTATCTCTATACCCAGACCACCCCCAGCCTTGGGCAATCTATTCAAAAAACGGATGCCTCACCAAAGCCTGAGCAGAACACAGTGGCTCCTTTGCCTGGGTGAAGTCTGAACAGGAAAGTTAGTCCAACCTCATTATCATCAATGTCCTCCAAGAGACTGCACTTTTTAAAATCAGGACTTTAGAAAAAGGGGGGAACTCTGGATCTCTTCAAATCATAGGTTATCAATAATAATTTCTCTCACAGTTGGGTGGGCATTGATTTAATTTGTCAGTATTTACTATCATAGGCAAGTATTAAAGATGGGAGGTAGACCCAGAATCAGATAAGAGAACTATAGCATTTGCATTACTTAATTAGCTATAGATTTACATTAATAAATCTGTACACTACTTCAAGAATCCCAAAGCTGCCCCTTGACTCAAAACAAAAAGAAAATTTTTAACACTGACACTTTCCCAATGGTAACCATGAACAAGTTGCTTTTTCAGTGGCCCATGCAACCCTTTAAATTCCTAAGTTGCAAAGAGGCTGGCATTGGTAGAGTAGAAATTCTTAAGTAAAAGTTGAAATTATAGTTTCCATTCCAAACTTTTAAAAAAATTCCTAGTTATGGCTATGAAACACAGAACACCACAAGTTCCAAAGAATCTAAATAGATGACCCAAAGGGCAGTGGAGGAGTGTGAGGTAGGTGTAAGGAGACTGAAGTATATTTCTAATAATTTGTGCACAAGGCATGGTGCAAAGCAGAGAATAAAAGAAAACTTAACAAGGAAGCAAAGATGAACAGTTCTCAACACAACATGTATTATTTATCATCCAGGCTTTCTTGCAATGAAAATTTCTTGTTACCTATTTTGAATCTTCTCATGTTCTGGTATGCACATGACATGCTTTTTTTCCCTTCCTTACTTTGTATTTAAGTTCCAACATTTAAGTTTACAATATGTTTTTGTTTCTTTTCTCTATTCTGTACTTGTGTTCTGGCTTTTGAGTCTAAAATAAAAAAAAATAAAGACATGATGCAAAAAATATCATCCAACAGATGTGTGATTGGAAAAGACATGGGCCAGTCTCATGGAAAGATCATGTGTTAAGAGGTGGGGCACACACAATGTACTGACAGTCACAGAATTTTTAAAAAACCCAGAGAAAGGCTGCCCACACCATAGATCCTCTGTGGAGGAGTTATAGGAAGAAAGGGAAAGAATCAAACAGGATAAGAAGGCATGGATAGGTTGGAATCTACACTGATAGAAAGGGACCCATATCAATTAGATCACAGATGCAGTGAAGTATATACTCTTCCATAGTCATATGCATCACAACTCACCAAATCTTCTTTATCTGAAGTCAATTTTTTTTCCTTAGGCTGTAAAATGTTACAGTGGATAGAGTGTTAAACCTGGAGTTAGGAAGATCGGAGATCAAATTCGACCTCAGAACCTTACTCTCTGTATGACCTCAGCAAATCACAAACCTCTAGCTCAGTTTCTTCACTGTAAAATGAAAATAATAGTACTTACCTTCCAGGGTTGTTGTGAGAATATAATAAGATTTATAAAGTGCTTAACACAGTGCCTGGCACATAGTAGGCACTTATTATTTATTAAATTTATTTTTATTAAATTTATTAAATAGTTATTTATATCATGTATTTCTGACTCTATTTATAGATATAAATATTTATTAAATAAATGTATTAACATGCTTGTTTCCTTCCTTCCTTCCTTCCTTGTGTTACAATATCTAATACTTACTATTTTTTTTGCCTGTAATTTGTGCATTTCTTTGTAGCAATCTGAAGTCATAGATTTTATTGCTGGCTCCCTTCTTGGATTTTGTCTACTGTGAATCTTTGGTCCTCCCTAGTGCTATTCTTCCCCTCTTGTGCCTAATATAATCTATGGCATCTGGCTTCACAAACATGTGGAAGTAGATTTCTTTCCATTCCCCTTTCAGTTTAAAGCCCTCGATCAGATTTGCAGGATTCAGGCAAGTGTTCTACCAATACTTATTGTATGCACTCCACCCCTGGCTCATCATTTCTGTTTTCTGTTTCTGTTCCAGAAATTCAAATCCTCTTTTCACAAAGCATCTTCTTAACTAGTTGTCTACTTCCCAGATGTGACTTTCTTTCCCAAAGTCCGTATCTCTAATTAGCAGAAGAGCTGAAAATATCACCTGTATCCCTGTTGTACAAAACTAGATGATTCTTTGCCATGTTTTCTAGGTTCCTTCTGAAGGTACCATTTGTTAACCTACATGTCTCAAATGCACTCTCTACTTACCTCTACCTCCTGGGATACTTCTCTTCCTTTGTGATGCAGTTTAAGCACTTTTAGTAAAGCTTCTCCAACTGTTAATGCCCTCCCCTCCAAAACTACCTTGTGAAATGAGGGACTGGCCAAAGAGAGCACAGACAGTCCCTAGAGGGGATTTGGATTTGCCCTTCTTGGTGGTATATACTAAGTATGGGCAATGTATTCTGTCTGCAGCTAATCTAACACGTGGAACTTTGTTAAGCTGTTAAATGGCTGAGGGACCATGAACGACTGTGTGATAATGAAAAGTCTTCCAGTTGGCTGAAGAGCTGAGAGTAACTTAGTAAGGGCTGTTCCAGAATTGACAGTGCATGTAAAAGGTTTGAACAGACAATCTCCCCCTCTGTTCCCCGACATTTTTGAGAGAAGGAAGAATTCTGTGAGGTACTGGGCATTGGGTGGGGAAGGGTAGCTGGCTATTTGCCCCTCACACCTGGTTGCCATGTGTCTCTGAGTGAATGGTGCCCATTTCTTTTGTGTTTGTTCTCTCTAGATCTTAGGTGAGTGAGTATCCAGAGACAGAACAGAACAGGTTATTACATTGTGGGTGTGGGTTAGTAGAATAGTCTGCCAATGCCCGCATTAGCCAAGTCTGGTGATAAAGCCAGCACAACAGAATGGCCAGCCTGCTTGACCTTGCAAGGGTCCAGCTCAGCTGAGCACTCGATGAACTCATCCACTAACCATACCACATCCAGAAGTGAACTTAGTGGAGGCTCCCAAAACCAGGAGGCACCCCTCAGCCACGCGTGTTCTCTACACCAATGTTGTCAACTCAAATACAGCACCTGTTTAATTAAAAAGATGCTTTGTGAAAAGGGGATTTGAATTTCTGGGACGTGACTTAAAATATAAGAATGATGAGCCAAGGGCAGAGTGCATGTAAGTACTGGTATACAAGGCTCCCTGCAGGCCACAGACTTAGTTTTAAAATGTAATGTTATCTATGTTTTATATTTATTTATTTTGTTCAATATTCCAATTACATTTTAATCTGGCTCCAGTGACACTTGGGAATGTTGTGAACTGTGTATTTGATGCTTCAAACGTAAGTCTGCTCTCCTCAGGGAAGGACATATTCCTTGGTTTGGGGGGTTGTTTTTGAAACTTTTATCTTTGCTATAGCTTCTTAATAAGTATCCTTTTGTAAAAGTTTGTTGATATCAGCTTGTTTTAGTTGTGATTTAAAAAAAAAATATTGTTTGATGTTGTAGCTGTAAGTGATGGGACCACAATATGGAGTCACTTAGGCTAAGTGGTCCTAAGGACAGATAGCCTGTACTCTTCCACTGTCCTGACTTATCCTGAACCTATGTCAAACATGCAAACCATCATGGCTCCTGATTGAACAAGGCTTCTAGTCAACTGCAGGGGCTGTGCACTGACGTCTGGAATCCCCAGTTAGGGATTTGTACCATTACCCAATTTCTGGAACCAATAAGGAAACTCCCCCTACCCAAGCCTAGTATCAATTAAGTGACCTGGAGAATTTCCCTACCACATCTGGGTCCTGCATCTGGCATGATCACTTGTTCTCAACCAAGCCCGTCTTTAAGGTATAAAACTACCCTGCTCAGATCTTATTCCAAGATTTTGCCACCAAACACAGCTCCCTCACATGGTGACCTTGACCTGTGTAGCCAAATCTCTGTCAGTCTGTGTTTACCATATAGCGTGCTGTGCCTCGTAGTAATAACTGTGCCTCATAGTAATAAATCTCCTGCTTGTGCTAGCTTCCCGTGTACAAATTTTCTATATATTCTGAGAGCAGGTCCTTGCCTTAACCTGAGCTGTAAGGTCAAAGAAAGCACAGGGGCTTGATTGATATCAAGAGGACATTAACTGGATAATTCATAACAGGGAACACCCATGATGGGGGCTTGTGGGTATTAGAAGCCACAACCCCTTAGGGTTACCCCTAGAATCCAGAGAGGAGAAGTCAGCTTCCCTCTCAGTCCTCAACCAACCAGTAGGAAAGGGAGTTGGGAGAGTGAGAACAGAGTAGCTATTACAGTTGTATTTAACTACTCTATATTTATTTGTATTTATTCATTTTATGTTTATGTTTTATAGTGTAAAACACAATATAAATATATTTGTATATTCATATATGTGTACATATCATCTCCTTCATTAGAATGTAAGTTCCTAATACAAGTCACTCCCCAGTTGATAAATGGTCAAAGGATATGAACAGGCAGTTTTTTGATGAAGAAATCAAAGCTATATATAGTCATATGAAAAAATGCTCCAAATCACTATTGATTAGAGAGATGCAAATTGAAACAACTTTGAGATATCTTTTACATATCAGATTGGCTAAAATCATAGAAGGGGAAAGCAACAAGTATTGGAGGGATGTGGAAAAAATTGGGACACTAATTCACTGTTGTTGAAATTGTGAACTGATCCAGCCATTTTGGAGAGCGATCTGGAATTATGCCCCAAAAGTTACACAACTGCGTATAACCTTTGACTCAGCAGTAACACTATTAGGCCTGTTTCCCAAGGCGATTAGGGGAAAAGGAAAAGAACCCATATGTTCTAAAATATCGATAGCCACTCTCTTTGTGGTGGCAAAGAACTGGAAATTGAGAGGACACCCATCCGCTGGGGAATGTCTAAACAGGCTGTGGTATATGATTGTGATGGAACACTACTGGGCTATAAGAAACGACGAACTCAATGATCTTAGAAATACATGGGAAGACTTGCATGAAATAATGAAGACTGAAACAAGCAGAACCAAGGGAACGTTGTGCACAGTTACAGCAATATTGTTCTGGGAATGACTTTGCACGGCTAAGTCATCATGAGTATTATAAATATTCAGAGCAACTCTGAAGACCTACGAAGGAAGATGCTACCCACCTCCAGAGAAAGAACCGTTAAACAGAAGTATGTGTGATATGGTTTTACATGTACGTATACGTATGTATACACACATACATATTTGTGTCTAATGGTAGCCTTCTCTAGGGTGGGGTGGGGAAGGAGGGAGAAAAAAATAAAAAGTGCACAGCGGAGAACGAAAGAAAACTGAGAAGGAAGCACAGAAAATCAGGGCAGCTTCGAAAACGATGTATAGTCTTTATTACATAGTTTCTCAAAAAAAGTAAACCATGAAATGGAAATTCATGGTTTTATATTGAATCTTCTTTTTATGTTGTTCTGTGTACATGGACGTGTTCTTTTCTTTTATCTTTTTATATTTAAGTTTAAAATGAATAAAAAAAATTTTAAAAAGTGAATGTAAATCCTTTGTGAGTAGGGATTATTTCATTCTTTCTACTAACATCCCCAGCACTTAGCACAATTCCTGACACATACTAGGCGCTTCATAAATGCTTATTGATTGGAAATCAATCAATAAATGTTCCCTTTATTTGTGGAAAGAGCAATGCTTTTGTGGTTGGCAGGAATGTGGAGCAGAAAGTCTGTTTCTACCCTTACCCCCATCCAGTCTTGATAAGTGAACCTCCATGCCCCCACTGGTGATTTGCATTGACTTAAGTAGCAACCAATAACAATAATAAATTTAATACCTAAGGACTTCTCTGCCTGGCTAAGTTTGAAAAGAACTTTAAAGAATTCCTGTGGTTGAAAGCTAAAAGAACTGAGAGACCCTGCCCCATGGAGAAAAGTCCCTATGCTGGGTACATGCAGTTCAACAGAGCACCTATAAATGGCAGTAGCCTAGATCCAGAAGATGGCATCTCCCAAGGAACAGCCACAAACAGCAGCGTAACAGAGAGACTGCACAAGCAGAGAGCCATAGCAACATATATCAGCTGAGAAACAGCTGATAGCCTGATGACATTGTCCCGAAGATGAGTTGCTCGGATTACCCTGTGTCATTTTAGCTTCGTGTGTTCCTTCTCCCACCAGTTGTAATCTTCAGAAGAATCTACCTCCATATGTTTGAAAGAAACTGTCCTTGTTCATTTTGCTTTGCTGTTTAATGAAATATCTTTTGCCTTCAATGTGTAGGCTTTCAAAGTGGTCTGGTAAAAGAAATGCCAATGGAGGCTCAGAAACTATGATTTTGAGGAGATACCCCAAAGCACACTTTGAACTTGCAGTAGTTTTCAAGTGGGCTACAATCAAGGTGGGCCCAGGCTACATGCTGTTAAATATATATCCTCATAAGAATTGTAGGTGACACAAAGCTAGGAAGGATGGCTAATATATTGGATGTCAGAGTCAGAATCCAAAAAGATTTTGACGGACTAAAACACTGGGCCATATATGAGATGAAATTTATTAGGGATAAATCAATATATAATTAAAGTCTTGTGATGTCAATCTCTTAAATCCAATATAGGAGAGATATGGTTAGATAGCAGTTTGTAGGATAAATTTTGGGCAGGGTATAAGGGGACAGGGTTTCAGTGAACTGCAAGCCAGTATGTGATATGGCTGTCAAAAAAAGGTCTAACATGATCTTGGGCTACATTTCAGAGAGGCTTAGCTTCCAGGAGTAAGGAGGTAAGAGAATCCTGCTGTCCTCTATCTAGGTCAGACCTCACCTAGAGTATTTGTCAGTTCTGGGACCATGTTAAGCTAGAGAATGTCCAGAAAAAGTTGACCATAGTGATGAAGGTCCTAAAGTCCATATGGGCCTTATAAGAACTGGCTGAAAGAACAGAGGATGTTTGGCCAGGAGAAGAAAAGACTCAGACTCAGGAGAGTGGACACATAGCCAATAGCCATATTCAAGTACTTAAAAGGCAGTTGTATGAAGGAGGTATTTAGACTTGTTGGCCCCCCAAAGGCAGACAATGTGTGGAAGTTGAAAGTTGGTAACATTAGGCTCCATGCCAGGAAAAACTTCCTCACAATTAGCACCATCTGCATTCCCACTACTGACCGTCTTCAAGCAAAGCTGGCCTGCCGTTTGCTGAATGTCTTGTAGGGGGATTTTGTAAGGTAGAGGCTGGGCACCCGAACTCCCTCTCAACCCTGAGTCTGTGAAATATTCAGTATTTCTGATGTATGACACATTATAGAAGATGCAAATACAAAATAAAACTGTCCTGAAGTTGCTTACAGTCTAGAAGAGGACTTGAGACAGGTGGAGGGAGACAGGGAGTTTCTTCCCAGTCCACAATAGGACACCAAACAAGGAGATTTGCTGCTGACAGATGCATAATAAAAACAGAAGCGAGAGCTGGGTGGGTAGAGAGCAATGAATGACCTTGTCTCCTTAGCGTCTGTTCTGGCCCACATTCATTTGCACACCACACTCAGGGGGATCTTAGCATCTTCTAAGAGGGATATTTCTGTGGAACCAGAGGCTCTCCACCTAGGCAGCCCTCTGGTGGCATTCCAGCCCATGTTGATTCGTGTTTTTATTTTCATGCACACCCTACTCTTCCCACTCTCTTCCCCTATCTGTATCTTGTTTAACCTAGATCAGGGGTGGGGAGCCTGCGGCCTTGAGGCCGTATGTGGCCTTTTAGGTCCTCGGGTGCAGTCCTGTGACTGAGTCCAAGTTTTACAGAACAAATCCTTTTATTAAGGGGATTTGTTCTGTGAAGTTTGGAGTCAGTCAAAGGGCCACACTTGAGGACTTAGAGGGCCACATGTGGCCTCGAGGCTGCAGGTTCCCCACCCCTGGGCTAGATCCATTTGGGTACCTCCTCCTCCATAAAGCCTCCCGCATTGATCTGTCCTCTTTTCTCTGAACTCCTATAGGAGGGTGTACCACACCACTTTAATCTTTCTCTAATGATTTGTCACCCATTAATTGCTAGTTCTATTTCACCATCCAGGCTGTAGTCCTCTGGAGGGGCAGTGGCCATGTCTTATCTTTTAGTATAGGACATACTGGCTTGTTGATATGTGGTGCTGTGGATAAAGTTCTGGACTTGCAGTCAGGAAGATTTGAGTTCAGATCCTGCCTCAGACATAGCTGTGAGACCCTGGCAAGTCATTTAACAGTGGTTAAGGCTGCCTCAGTTTCCTCGTTGTTAAAATGGAGACAATACTAACGTTGACCTTACTGGATTGTCGTGAGGATAAGATGAGGCAAGATATGAAAAGCACTTTTAAAACCTTGAACTCTATGTAAAAATTAACTATTTTATCTCCTTATTGGAGGGCGAGGGACAGTGAACTCCTTGGCCTTTGGGGGGAGGAAGCTGAGGAACTAACCAAATACCCTATAGCTGAGCTCTAACACATCCTGCTGCGTGGTGTCCTTCAGGAAGAGAGTAAAACTCCGGACATGGTGATCTTCTGAAGGACCGGGAAGTGGGGGTGGAAGAAGATGGAGCCACACTTCCCCTCCAGTGGAAATCCCAGGTTCCCAAATCCTTGGTGCTTAAGGGAGAAGAGAATTTCCTTGGAGCTGGGAAAGTGGCCAGAGGGGAGGGAAGGAAAGAGACGGGGAGAGAGAGACAGGAAAGGGGGTGGAGGAGAGAGGTGGGAAAGAGAGGGAGATATCCCATTGAGGAATGCATTCGGGGACACCTCCTCTGCAGGTTTCCCACAGACTTTGCTCCCTGGACCAGCTGTTGCTCCCCCCCCCCCCATTAAGCCTGATTTAAGCAATCCCCCAGAAGACATTCTTGTCCAGGGTTGTTATTACTGGGAGCATATGTGACCTTCTCATAGAAGCATCCTCAACACCCCTGTCTGTCCACCTACCACAAGCCCTCCATGCTCCCTTTAGAGCTGAAGGGGACAAGGTTTACAGAGTAGAGGAAACCACACTCAAAGTCCCCAAGCAGCTTTGGACATGTCACCACATCCTCGGATCCACAGTTCCCTCGTCTACAAAAGTGAGAAAATTGGATTTCTAGGGCACCTTCTGACTGTAACGTTCTATGATCTTTTGGTTTCCCAATCAGAACATCCATGAATAGTATTGTGCTGGGGACAGGACCCAGGCACTCAGGCGGGGTATCCCCAAACTTACAGCTGAGAGAGTGGGAGGAGGAGAGGCTTGGGCAAGTGGAGAGTGGGGATTGGCAGAGCAGGCAGAGATAAAGGAATGAGGACCCCAACTTTTATCCTAACGCAACAGTGCTTCTCCTCCCCCACCCCCAGCCCCTCATACCCACACACCTCTGCTCACTGACCCCAACTGAAACCTAAAACCTCTAGTTACTTTCCCCTCCTCAGTGAGTAGACGTTTCTGTTGTTTTCTGAGGCTGCCATCTCCTTGTTTTCTGAGCTCCACTTCTCATACTGGACGTGGGGGCCTGGGGACAAATATCTACCTCCCCCCTCCCCTAAAGTTCCCATCTTTCTCAGTTTCCACAGTGGGTGGGAAGAAGGAAATGAATAAGCCTCAGAAAGCGCAGAAGACCGGATCCCAGGTTTCCGAATGGGCCCCATGGTTTAGCGTCTTCCCACCCACCCTCCCTCCACCATCTCAGCCCCTCCTCCAGGCTTCCGAGACAGCTGCTGTGAGCATTTAAGGTAATGTTTGGATTGGTGAGAGCAGCAGCGGCTGCTCGGCTGCCCTCCCTCCCCTTTGGCTAACAGCTAAGCAAGAACCTAGCTTAAGGTTCTAGGTGAGACCGCAGAAACTCCTTCAAGCAGGAGTACTCACAAGCTGGAACTGTGCCCCATCAGATCCCCATCCACAAAGGAAATTTCTTTGTTCTTTTTCCTTCTATGGGACAATTCTGATTTAAGGAAGGATATTTTCTTCCCAGGTTGAGCAGAGGCCCTGATGAGAGCTGCGGTAGGTTCCAAGGAAAGGTCCAAACAGGTGGGTTGGGGCAATGCTGGAGGGAAGGAATTAATGGTGGGAGGCTTGGGAGAAGGGGGAGCCAGAAGAGGGGGCGTCAGGCTGGACGTCAGGAGCCGACACAGGAAGCAGAACTGAGAGCTTGGTTTAGCTCCCCTTCCTTGAAGTGGAAGGGGTGTGCACTGGAGCCCCTATACTCCTAACAGCTGATGACCCGTGCCAAATCCCAAATATAAGAGTGATTCATCTCAGCTCAAAGGCAACAGAGAATCAAGGGTGGGCACTGAAGGACATATGCAAAAGTAACTTCTGCCTCCAAATTAGGGGGGCCCAGACCCATAGAGAGATCCCAGATGGATCCCTAGAGCCTCTTTCTCCAATTCCCCACTCTTTCTTTTACCCCTACCCCCAAAATACACACACACACACACACACACACACACACACACACACGGGAAGAGGGAATCCAAGAAGCTTACAACTCCCATGGGAGCAGCTGGAATGTTGGGAGCCTGGGAACAGGCCCTCCTGGTCCCTGGGAAAGGCAGGCAGTGGGAATTCCACTGAAAATCTCCCCTCACCATGAGGGCAAAAGATGCCAGGGACCCCTTAAGAACTCAGTTGATGCTAGAGGAAGGAGAAGGGTCCCCCACCCACTCAGGCCTGGCAGGACCCCAGAGTTCAGTAGGCCAGCTGTGACGAAGATGCTGGGCAGCGTCCCCCCTCCCCCTGCTTCCCCTTCTCAACCTCCACATAATCCTCACTATTGTATAGTCCCTCTTGGCCCCCCTCAGACCCAGCCTCCTGCACAATGGAGCCTTTGCTGCCTCTGGCACTCAGTTAAGAGATGAACTCATGGTTTTTCCAAGTTTAAAAATAGTATGCCCCCCCTTTTCCCAAAGAGCCCCCCACTCGTGGGGATGCCCTTCCAGATAGGCGTCACTCTCCTTCCTCCTTCCCTGGCTCAGGTGCAGAGGATAGGAGTGAGACGTCGTTTGTCTGGATCAGGGGAAGGGGGGGTCGCTTCCCTCCATTCAAGCATCCCCCCTCCCGACACAGTCTCAGTGTCCTGTTTCCTGGCCCTAATGATGACTACAGCAGCAGCTGTCCACTCCCCTTCCACCCTGTTTTCTGCTCCCCCATCCTCTTTCCCCCTAAAACCTCCCATCAAAGAAAGTTCTCCCCCCACCCTCTTGCCTCAATCTTCTCCTCCACAGTGTTCCTGCTGGGGATTCCCAGGCCTTCCCCTAGGACTTCATGGGAAGCTCTCCACTTTGACTCCTAATTGTTCTCTACACATAATATGTAGGCATTTAATAGTTGTGGAATGCAGCTGCAGATTCATCTTTATCAGCTGGAGCTTCCTTCCTCCCTCCTGCTCTCATGTCCCCTCTACCCCTATCGGAAGGGTGGTAACTTATGATTATAGGAAATATAGGAGCCTGTGGGGGAACCGAGAGGTAAGACTTGAATGTTCCAACTCAATGTTAGTGAGCCTCCAGATGACTGGATCTAGGTGAGGTTTTTTTGGGGGGGAAACAGCTACTCTTTTCCATACCTTCAATTACCTTGGACCCTAAAACCTACAAATCATCGATCTCAACCAACTTCCTCCCCAAATTGCTTCCTTAGACTCCCAGTGTAAGTCTCTCCCCCCCACCAGAAAGAAAGAGACTGAATAAACAAACAAAAAAAAGTTTTTGCATGCAACTAGGAAATAAGATATACAGGCAATGGGGCGTAGAAATTTATCTTGCCCTACAAGAGAAGGGAAAGGGGGATGGGAGGGGAGTGGGGTGATAGAAGGGAGGGCTGACTGGGGAATGGGGCAACCAGAATATAAGCCATCTTGGAGTGGGCGGGAGGGTAGAAATGGGGAGAAAATTCGTAATTCAAACTCTTGTGAAAATCAATGCTGAAAACTAAATATATTAAATTAATAATAAAAAAAGATATAAGAAAGAGACTGAATAGAGACCAGCAAGAAGCCATGGTGCTTGCCTCAGTGTCCTAACTTACAATCCAGACAAATCCCACAGATACCGAAAAGTAATTCCAATCTACTGGGCTCCTGTGTTCCTGAGGAACTCCCAGTTTGGCTAAGCTCTGAGAGGCTGGGGGAGAGAAAAATAAACTTATTCCCCTGACAGAGGAAAGAAATAACGAGGCATGGAAATTAGAATATTGCTTCCATTTGGTTGTCTCATCCAGTCTTCTGCCTCTAGTCTGGACTTCATCTAACCCAGCTCACACAGATGAGTGTGGTATCATAGAAAGTCTCACCTGGCTTTAGAGATACCCTGAGAAGGAGATTTCAGGAGCAGTCTCCCCAATAGCACATTCTGCTATATTACAACCTTTGCTATTGTGAAGTTCATTCATAGGATTATAGTCAGTCAGTCAACAAACATTTAGTAAGTGTATGAGGCACTGTGCTAAGCTCTGGTATACAAAGGAAGACAAAAATAGTCCCTGACCTCCAGGAGCTCACTCTATAGGGGAAGACAACATGTAAGCAATTACAGTATGTACATGTTAGATATATACAGGGTTAATTGGAGGTGATCTCAGAGGGAAGGCAGTCATAGTATGTGTGTAGGGAGAGTGAAAGGGAACTAATAAAGGCATCTTGTAGAAGGTGGGATTTGGGCTGAGTCTTGAGGGGACACAAAGCCAGGAGATGAGAAGGAAGAAATCCTAGGCCTGGGGGACAGTGGAGAAAAAGGCTTGGAACTGGGAGATGGAATAAGTAGGATGGTGTAAAGAGATTATATAGTATGTGGAGGTGAGTCAGGCATAAAAAGACTGAAAAGGTAGGAATAGGTCAGGTTGTAAAGGGCTTTAAAAACCAAACAAGATTTTGTATTTGCTCCTGGAGGCAAAAGGAAGCCAATGGAGTTTACTGAGTAAAAGGGTAACATGGTCAGACCTGCAGGCACTTTAGCAGATGAGTGGAGAACGGACTGGAGTAGAGGGAGATTTGATGTAGGAAGACTCATCCAGAGACTATTAGAGAAGTTCAGATTAGAGATGATGAAGGCCAGCACAGAGTAGAGAAGCATATGTATAGCAGAGATGTGGTGAAGGCAAAAATGGCGTCTGTTGGCAATCAGATTGGATATGTGGGGTAAGAGAGAATGAGGCTCAGTTGAAGGCCACACTTCGGTTGTGAGCCTCGGTGCCTGGGAGAATAGTGATGCCCTTGATAGTAATTGAGATAGTTTAAAGGAGGGAAAGATTTGGGAGAAAAGATAATGAGTCCAGTTTTGGACATACTGAGTTTAAGATGTCTATGGGATGCAGTTCAAAGTGTATAAAAGGTAATTGGTGATGCAAGACTGGAGGTCAAGAGAGGGTTTAGGGATGGACAAATATATTCATTAAATTAAACAATTAAAAGATCATTGGGAACTTTGAAGAGAGAAGTCTTAGTTGAATGATGAGGTTGCAAGCCAGATTGCAGAGGGTTTAGAAGTGAGAGGAGAGGAAGCGGAGCATGTGGGTATAGATAAGTTTTTCAAATTTTTAACTAAGAAGGGAAGGAGAGACATAGGATGGGAGCTGCTATATCATATTAGGAATGGTAGGATCAAGAGAGGCTCTTTTAAGGGTGGAAGAAACATTGGTATGTTTGTAGGCAGCAGGAAAGGATCCAGTTGATAAGAAGAAAAGGAGTTGAAGATTAAAAGGGGTGCTGATCAAGGTGGGAAATCCTCTGAAGAAGGTAGGGTAGGATGGGATGGATTGGGGTGGGATCAAAGGTGCATGTAAGTATTTATCTTGTCAAGAAGGGCCATCATTTCGTGAGAGACAAGGCTGGAGGAGAATGTGGGGGAAGATTCCGGAATGCTATGAAATGAAAAAAGAGCTCTCAGCATATGGCATCAATTTTTCATTGAAATATAGATGAGCCCCTCAGCTGGAAGGGTGGGCCAAAGGGGTGCCAGGGGAGCCCTGAGGAGGGGTAAAGAGGGTTAGGATAGCCATTGTGGTAAGTGAGAGAAAGGATCATTTAGGGAGAAGTAAAAGGATTGCCTTGCTGCCGGTAGCCAAAAGACCTCAGAAGCCATCGAGTCCAAACCCCTTGTTTTACAGTTGAGGAAACTGAGCCCCAGAAGATTAAATAACTGGTTATAGGTTGTGACAGAGGCGGGATTTTAATCTCTTACTCCTACGCTCTTTCTACTTTATTTAAACTTTATCCTTTCTTGCTATAATAATAACAGTAACAACAATAATAATAACATCTGGATTTAAGATTTGAAAAATGCTTTACCTACATTGTTTCATTTGAACATCACATTGTGATAGGAATTATAGGTATTAGTGTTCCCATTCCGCAGATGTAAAAACTAAGGCTCAGAGGAATGTAGTGATTTGTCTAAGGTCAAATAGCTAATAAGTGTGGCAGCTGGGATTTAAATCTGGCTTCTAACTCTAAAACCAGTGTGCTTTCCCTCACATCACACTGTTTAGCCTAACTTTTTCTGTTCAAGCTCTGCAGAGCTAAAAAGCAGCTGTTTGTCACCTCCCAAGAGCTCCCTGAAACTTTATCTTCTCACTCCTTATCCTACGTCCTAACTTACTCCTAACACTCTCATTACTTTAATTTCTCTTGGAATCCTCCACAATGTTACTCGTTCCATCTCTCCTGGTTTCCTTTTGAAATCAAGAAAACACCTCAAGTCCAGCAGAAAGAGATAGAGAAATTCCCTTTAAAATAACTGTAGACAATCTAAAATACTTGGAAGTCTACCTGTAAAGACAAATTCAGTAACTATAAGAACACAATTACAAAACACTTTTTACTCAAAGACAGACTTAAACAATTGGAGAAATATCGATGGCTCATGGGTAGGCTAAGGCAAAATGATAAAAATGACAATTCTACCTAAGTTAATTTACTTATTCAGTGCCATACCAATCAAACTGCCAAAAATTCATCTTACAGATAGAAAAAATAACAAAATTCATCCGAAGAACAAAAGGTCAAGAATATTGAAAAAATCAATGAAGAAAATGTGACAAAAGTGACCTAGCAGTACCAGATTTCAAACTGTATTTCAAAATAGCAATTATGAAAACAATCTGGTACTGGCTAAGAAATAGTGGTGGATCAGAGGACTAGATTAGGTATGTAATACACAGTAGTAAATGACCGCAATAATCTAGAATTTGATTAAATCCAATGATCCAAGCCTTTGGGACAAGAACTCACTATTTGGCAAAAAATTGCTGTGAAAAATGGAAAGCAATTTGGCAGAAACTAGATGTAGACCAACATCTCACACCATATACCAAGATAAGGTCCAAATATGTGCATGATTTAGACATGGAGGGTGGCATCATAAGCAAATTACTGGAGCATAGAAAATTATACCTGTCAGATCTATGGATAAGGGTACAACTAAACAAGAGATTAAAAGGATCACAGGAATTAAAATGGATAATTTTGCTTACATTAAATTTAAAAAGTTTTTGCACAAGCAAAACTTATGCAGTCAAGATTTGAAGGAAAGCAGGACACTGGGGGTGCGGGGGTGGAGATTTTACAGCAAGTTTCTCTGATAAAAGCCCAGTTCTCAAACACATAGGGAACTGAATAAAATTTATAAAAATATGAGTCATTCTTCAATTGATGGATAGTTAAAGTAAATATGAACAGGCAGTTTTCAGATAAGGAAATCAAAGTTATCTATAGTCATATAAAAATGCTCTAAATCACTATTGATTAGAGAAATGCAAATTAAAACAACTCTGAGATACCACCTAATACCCACCAAATTGGCTAATATAACAGAAAAGGAAAATGATAAATGTTGGAGTGTATGTGGAAAAATCGGAATACTAATGCACCATTGGTGGAGTTGTGAACTGATCCAACCATTCTGGAGAGCAATTTGGAACTATGTATGAAGGACTAGCACACTATGCATGCCCTTTGACCCAGCAATACCACTACTAGGTCTGTATCCCAAAGAGATGAAAGAAGAAGTCAAAGGACCCATATGTATAAAAGTATAGCAGCTTTTTCTATGGTGGCAAAGAATTGGAAATTGAGAGGATGCCCATCAATTGAGGAATGACTAAGTTGTGGTATGTAACTGTGATGGAATACTACTATACTATATGAAATGATGAACATATATGTACTGATTAAAAAGTGAAGTAGGGGCAGCTAGGTGGTGCAGTGAGCACCAGTCCTGGAGTCAGGAAGACTTGAGTTCAAACGTGGCTTCAGACACTTGACACACTAGCTGTGTGACCTTGGGCAAGTCACTTAACCCCAATTGCCCTGCCTTTCCCCCTCAAAAAAAGAAAGTGAAGTGAACAAAACCAGTAGAACTTTGTACAAGGTATCAGCAATATTGCGTGATGATCAACTGTGAATGTCTTAGTTTTTCTGATCAATACAATAATTTAAGACAATTCCAAAGGACTTAGGATCAAAAATGTTATCTCCAGAGAGAGAACTGGTGGAGACTGAGTGCAAATTGAAGCAGGTTTTTTACATTTTCTTTATTTCTCCTGCTTTTTTTTTTCAAAATGGCTAATATGAAAATGTTTTACATGATTTCACATGTATAGTTGCTATATTGCTTGCCCTCTCAATGGGTGAGGGAGGGGTCAGAGGGAGGGTGAGAACTCAGATTTTTAAAAAAATAAATTTTAAAAACAAATATTAAATTGGAAGGAAAACAAAACTAAAATAACACCTCACCACATGTTGTTTACTACCTTCAATCCATTTTTATCACCCTCACAAAAAAAAATACAAAAACTATCAGGTTTAATTGGAGAGGGGGAGCTGGAGGGTCTTATTTACTACGAATGAGGAGATTTGGCTTGACGTTCATAATTGGGCATAGATGACCAGGGAGTTCTCCCTTGTTTCTAGCCTTAATTCCAACTATTTGGATGCTGCCCCCTACCTATTCATGATCCTTTCCCGAGGCTAAAGCAGAATCTAGAACTGTATGTCCTTGCAGACTGCCCGATGGTTGGCTGGCTTCCCTCTCAGGCAGGAGAAAGGAAGCCAGAAGAAGGATGGTGAGTTAATGGTGTTAAGTGGAAGGAAGGGAGGGAGGGAGGGAGGGAGGGGGAAGGGGAGGCAGTTCACTGCTCAGTCCTTGGCCTTGTTAAAAAAATTGACAGCATGTTTGAGTCATCCCTTCCTCTGTTTTTCAAACAGTGACCCTCATTCTTCCCCCACCCAAATTCCCCCCCATACCCTTTCTGAATTCTGGGTAAATTGGGGTACCTGGCCTATGATATCCCTGGCATCTAAGTCTCATATGGATCAGAAGGTATCCTGGAATTGGAGGATTCTAGGGTCCACTCCCCCCCTCCCCCCCTCCCCCCCTCCCCCATCCCCATACCACACTGGCCTCTGTTTCCTAGCTATCAAAGGAGGGGGAGGGGCATAATGGGTAAGAGTTTATATCTGGAACATAGAAGCTAATGTGGTTTGTGGAGTCATCAGCCATCCAAATCTGCATCATCACTAACACACACACACACACACACACACCATCATCATCATCATCCTTTTGTTCTTACCACCCTTATTCTTATAAGAAGTCCCAGCTTCACCTACCCTAAGTGATGTTTTCAGCACTCCCAAGTCCCAGAGTTCCCATTCTGAGATAGCCCCCTCCCCAGACCCCCAAATCAGACCCTAGAGTAGTTTGGGATAAAAGGTATCCTGTATCTCTCTCCTTTTGCCCTGAAGAACTGATATGGAGAAAAGATCCTGAGAGAGACTGGAGGCCAAAGTGGTGGGATCTTTGGGGAACCCTGTCAGGATAGACCTCTGGGGAACTTTGATTTTGTTCAGTAATCTTCAGGTCAGGAGGGTTCATTCTGACTTGGAGGAAGAGGGGACCTTGGATCTAGGGCTGCACTGGGTTTAAGGAAATGTTAGGGTATCAGGGAAGTCTTTAATGAGAGAGGTGGTTTCAATTGTTCTGCACCCTTACCCAAACAAAAACAAAACAATTCCACCTCACCTGAGCCCCAGCCAGGCCAGGGTTGCTCATCTGAAAACAGCCAATTGAAGTCAGATCACCTGTCCTTCCCAACTTGGGCTGAGCCACAATCGATCAGGGAGGAGCTGCAGCAGCAGATGGATGAGGTAGATCCAGAAGGGCTAGGATGTGGGCGGCAGGTTCCAGGACTCTGAGCCCTCCCCCACTCACTTGTTTCTCTGTATAAGTCACAAGGTCACTATTATTTAGAGTTGGCAGAAGCCTTAGAGAACCTTTAATTGAACCAGTTTCTAAAGCTGAGGCAAGTGTGTCTATTGTATGCAGAAAGAAATATGAAGATGAAATAAGAAAACCCTTGCTCTCAAAGAGTTTACAATCCATTAGAGTGATGAGCCTATAAGCTAACATCTATGATACAAGGAAAACAATGTGGCAAATGCAGAGAACTGGTAGCGCTAGAAGAGATAAGAGGAGGGAAAGAATACTTCAGGCTAGAGGGATCAGGGAAATTCACATAAGTGAACAAAGGATAGACAGAGATGAGGAATAGCTCGTTCCATTTAAGATAAGAATGGGGTGTGGGCAGGAGGAGAACAAGCAACAGGGAGCAGTCCAGTTTGGATAGAAATGTACATGGAAGGGAGCTGTGTGAGCTAAGGGTAGAACATCACACTGGAGACAAAATGTGAATGTCCTTGAGTGCTAGGATAGGGGGTTTATAGACAACGGGAAGTCAATGAAGGCTTTTTTAATCAGCATGACGGCAGCAGACATGATCAGCATTAATGATGTCCTTTATCCTTTATGAATTTGGAACCTGAAGAAAACAGATTGGGAGTTCTTAATCTTTATTGTGTCATGGACCTCTTTGGTGGTCTGGTGAAGTCTATAGACCCTTTTTCAGAATAACTTTAAAAAAATTCATAATTGAAGGAAATGCTAAATTTCCCTTAGTAAAGATAAAGACGTAATGTTTTTTGTCGATCCAAGTTTTGTGGACCCCAAGATTAGGAGCTCATACGTTAGCGGTTTAAGGACTTGGCAAACCTTTAAGCGCTTAATAATGTTGCCTGATATTATTCGTACAGGTGAGGTAAAGAATCACAGATTATTAGAGGTCAGAGATCATCTAGTCCAATCTCCTTGTCGTCAAGATGGGGAAACTGAGACCCAGCCAGCCTTGAGAAATAACTGGCCCTTCGTTGCATAACAAATGAGTTGCAGAGTGGGTTTGTCTGTAAACTGGTCAGGCTTTCGTAGATTCCTGGGGGTAGGAGCCCGATACTCTGATTAGCACCAAGGAACCTCCTACCCCCACACCCGGTTCCACCGGAGTAGCTAGGAAGTGAGAATCAAAGCGGGCACCATTCAAACCCCGCCTTCCCCTCTGTTACCAAGCTGTCTTGGTAAGCATCGGGTTAGAAAGAGCGCTGCTTAGTCCTGTCCCGCGTGCCCCCCGCCCCATGCCAAAAAAATGTGCCAGAGGGAAACAGGAGGGGCCTCAGCAGTTGCTGGAGCGCCAGGGAGGAGCTGAGGGAGTGAGGAGGCTGGTGCAATGTCTGAAAGCAATCGATGCCCTGGCCTGAGCTGCGGTGGGTTAGAGAGCATTAGTCCCGGAGAGAAGCTGAGCCCGTCAGATCTTAGAAGGGAGGAGGAGGGGCGGGGCAGGGCGGGGCAGGACTGGACTGGAAGGGTCGGGTTAACTGAAATACTGGGGACCGTCTGGTATTTGCTCCCCATCTGCTACTGGGGAGTTGCTGGGGGAAGTTACCAAAGGCACACAGATGTTCTAATCTCCTTGGGGTCAGAGTTAAAAGGGTTCGGGGGGGAGTGTGGGGGTGTGAGTGTTCTACGGAAGAAGAAAGGTCTATGGGGCAGGGGGGGCAGGGGGCAGACTGATTTGGAATAGGAAGTGGTGGCGTTAAGTATTCTGGAAAAGAAAGCCAAATTCTTGATAACCTAATCCGGACTTTCTCCGTGGTTCAGTCTGTCCGACCCCCGAGACACCTGTCCCGGTCCTCTCATTCTCTCCCTCCTCCCATCCTTTGCCTCTAGTTAAAGACTGTAGATTTGGGGGGACGGGAAGAGGTTCCTTCTATCTTCCCTTCCCCATTCTGGCCCATGCTAACTCTAGGAAAAGGTGCAAAGCGGGACCCCGGCCCCTTGGGGTTGCGGAGACAGGAGCGGGGCGGGGGGCTGCGAGAGGCGGGGCGGACGGGCTGGGAGCTCCAGGCCCCCTCCCTCCGCCCCCCCCTGACGTCAGCCCCCGGGCTGCTGCGAGCTAGCTCACTCGGCTTTAGCCCTCCGGCCGGGAAACATGGATCTGACCAGGCTGCTCTGCACTCTTCTGCTAACCGCCTGCTGCTGCCGTCGCTCGGCCGGTGAGTTTGCCAGGAGACCCCAGCGAAGCAGGGGGCGGGATGGACTGGCGGCTTCAGGAGGGACTTGCAATGAGGCACTTTGGGGTGGAGGGCGGGGATGGGGTGCTGGCATTTGGACGTGCGAGACCCCTTCTGTCCCCCATCCCGGAGACACCAGACTCCTCGTGCCGCCTGAAAGTGGTGCTTGTAACTGCAACTGAACGGAGCTGCAGGCTTCTAGAGAGTCCCAGAATCGGGATCATGGTTGGGGAGGGGGATGGAGGGTGGGAAGAGACAGGCAACTGCTGAGTCGGGGAAGGAGTATTGGAGCGGGTCGGGAGCCTTCTACGACGGTAGTGGAGAGTGCATCTCCTGCATATACTCGCCTTATGGGGCGGGGGCGGGGGGGATCCCTGGTGGAGGCGGCCGGTAGCGCTCGCTGCCTTTACCCGTTCCCCCCCAAATCCTGAATGAAATAACCGCCTCTTTCGAGGGATGGCGGTTTTCCTAGCTGGGATGGGGGAGAGCCCCACAAGCTGGAGCCCCTCCTCCTGTTTTTTTTTTCAGCCCGGGCAGAGGGCCAAGTTGGAGGTGAGGTGGGGAGGGGGATGGGCGGTCGGGACTCCCCTCTCGCCCTGGGGCGTTGGCAGGACTACCAGCCGAGAGGAGGAGGGCATCTGAAGCCTCCTGACTAGGCTAGGGGAGGAAGAACAGGAGGGCTCAGATACTGAAGCCAAGGCAAGGCGCCCCCCCCCCCCAGGGACCGAGGAAGTCCAGGCTCCTAGACCCACAGAGCAGCTTTGCTTCTTTTCATCCCTGAGCGGGGAGCTGTGCGCACCGGGGTCCCCTCTGCCCTTGTATGGCCCGGAATAGAGCTACAAATGTTTCTTTTGGCTTTGGCTCCCCAGGGCCCTGCCCCAATCAGGCTGGGGGGGGTGGAGGATGAAGGGGCAGTACCCAGTTTTCTGGCCCTGTTCCCAGTGCAGTCCCAGGGGTCCCTGGCGCCGCCTCCCAGACTAGGTTTATTTCTGGGGAAAGAACTAAAATGGGCTTCTGAGCTCTGAAGTGTGTTCAGCTGACTCAAGCCAAATCTCTTACAAGAAAAGAAACTGAGGCACAACAACTGGGCTTTGGCCCCTTTTTAATGATGGAGCAACCCTACAGGCTCTACACCTGTGCCTGGTTCCCAGCCACCCCGTCGTATCCCCAATCATGGGCTAGAGTGTCAGGATTCAGACCTAGACTTCCCTAAGTACAGCCCAGGCCGCAGGACTGGTGACATCACCAGCCTGAAGGGGATGGCAGTGCAGGCTCCAACAACTGGCACCAGTGATATCATCCTGGAAAGGGACAGGAACAGGAATGGGGGTGTAGAATCCTTGGGTTCACTGCCCCACCACCTCACATTCTTAAATGTAATTGCTCCTGAGTGTGCCTGGGGTGCTAGGTGGTGACAAATGAAGGAAGCAAGAGAGGGTGCTCCATATGGCGTGATGTGCTCCAGGCCCAGGGCATGTCCCTGGTAAAGGAAGAGAACACAGATCATTTGGGGAGAGAGCACATAGGCCTAGCACCTTCCCTTTACCTCTGGGAGGGTGGCACACAAAGAATGGCTGTATGCGCTGCCCCCACCCTCCCCAACCAGACAAATGCCTGACATTCCCACAGCCTGACCTCACCCAGAAAAAGGCTGAAGGGAGGGCTTCCTCTTGGCCCCAAGCCGGGGCTGCCCCTCTCCCTTCCCCTGCCATCTGGCTTCTGGAGATGTATAGCTTCATCTCCAGGGCTCCACCCTAACTAAGCAGGTGCCTCTAGGACCCAAATATCCCTGCCTCCAGTCCAGTGGGGAGCCTGGTAGCCTGAGATGGGAGGAAACCCAGCCAAGGGACGAAGGAGTTGAGAGAGGACAGGGCCAGGGTCAGACCCCATCTCTCAAGGAGACAAGAGAACAGCTGTTAGGGAACAAGGTGGGGGTGGGGGAGAGGCTGATGGGAAAACAGCTGGAGCTGGGAACAGCTGCTTGGGTAGGGGCTCCTAATAACAATTCTCCCTCTCCCCTTGCATGCACATCCATGTTCACCATCCCACTCTAGGAGTGCCTAGTGAAGTGGAGCCCAAACCAGAAATACTAGAGTTTGAAGTGGGAGACAACGCCCATCTTAACTGTGACAGCTCCTTGCCCATTGACAACCTCAGCCATGTCGACTGGTTTTTTGTGAGTGCATAGACACATGGGGGCAAAAAGGGAGAGACAGGGTGAAGGGAAGAAGCATGGGTGTTGGCATTGCCAAAGGTGAAGGGGAAATACCACTGTCCCTTGGGGTACGTGATACATCTACTCCCAAGGTGTCTTGGTATCCCTTACAGTGTTCCATTCATCCTTCCTTCCATCCCTTAGAAACACAAGGATCAGCGTATTCACATATTCCAAGTGCGCCGGGGTCAGGGCCAGCCTGATCCTGGTGAGTACCAGCACCGACTCACCCTCGTGGATGGGGCCAACCTGTCTCTGGCACATGTTACCCCCAAAGATGAGCGTATCTTCATCTGCCAGGTCAAAGGCCTTACTTCCAATACCCAGGAGAAATACATCCAGCTCCAGATTTATAGTGAGTGCTTCCATCCCTTCTTACCGGCATATTCTGCCCCACTTGCCACTAGTGGTCTTGGGTTCCCATGGCACTATCTTTTCTCCCTTGTATGTCTGTGTGGATCTTCTGTTCTGCTCTCGCTTCTACATGCCTGTCTACTGCCCTTCACTCACTCCTCTGGTCAATCTTACAGAAGCCCCAAAGGAGCCCACAATCCAAGCCAGTACTTCTGGCATCTCTGTGATGAACAAGGTCCCTCAGGAGGTAAGAAGTGCATGGGCGTAGGAGAAGTAGGAACCAGCAAGATGGGATTCAGTGTTTAGGGGCCCAGGAATACTCAGGTTTGGCATCTTTCTTTCCAGGTTGCCACTTGCAATGGGGAGGATGGATACCCAATCCCTCATGTCACCTGGTATAAAAACCGGAGGCCCCTGAAAGAAGACAAGAATCGTAAGTAACCAATAGGCCCTCTGCCCACCTGGCCACAGCCTACCTGTGAGGAGACCCTTTGCCATGCCAGCCATCTATTTCCATTGCTTTTATCTTCCTTGGAGTGAATACTGCCCATCCTGCAACCATGACAGTTGTCATGATGCGGAGATCAGATTGCATTGGTACCAGCCTTTCTGAGAAGCAGAGAACTGTACTAGCTGCCTAGTGTTCCTTAGTCAGGGACAGAGGTAGACACTGGCAGCGTGGCTCATTTAGAAGATAGGTGGAGCTGAGAATAAATGCTTGAGATTGTACCCCTCTCTTCCTTTACCTACCCCTTTCAGGGATTAGAATTATGGAAGTACGAACCAAAGAGTCGAGCGGGCTTTACACCGTGAGAAGCACTCTGTGGGCACAGTTGGATAAAGAGGATAAGGAGGCCCTCTTTTACTGTGAGCTCAGCTACCGGCTTCCTGGGGGCGACCACATGAAAGAATCCAAGGAGGTCAATGTCACTGTCTACTGTAAGTCCTATTCCTCCCCTTAAATGGGTCATTCTGCGTTTGTGCTTGCAGTGGGGCAGGATCACATCAGAGCCAGGAGGCTGTTACTTCTTCTTCCCCTTTCCCCAGTCCAGCACACACACACACCAACCTCCCATTGCCTAGGAAGCTAGTGCTAAATTTTACCTACATCCACCACTTCCTCCCAGAGGTGGATGGTCAGGGTGCCTGAGGCTGATTGCCACCCCTTGTATCTACCTAGACCCAATGGAGAAGGTGTGGCTAGAGGTGATGCCAAATAGGCTGCTGAAGGAAGGAGACAAGGTGGAGCTCAAGTGCTTGTCAGACGGCAATCCTCCACCACACTTCACAATCCGAAAGCAGGTAAAGAGGGCATGGTGGCCTGGACGAGACACCAGACAATCCGGGTCAGGTCGGGGAATCATGGTAGAAAGCTAGTGTTTTCTGACATCAGGCTGTCTCCCTGTCTCCCCTTTCACCCTCCACCTGCCCTATTCCATCCCCAGGACCCTACCAGTCTCAGTTGGCTTGAGGTAGAAAACATAAGTGATGGGGTCCTCATCCTGGAGCAAGCACAGAAGCATCACAGTGGACTATATGAGTGCTTGGGTCTGGACTTTGATACTGGAGTAGAGGCAACTGACCAGCAGCAACTCTTGGTGAATTGTAAGAGGGCCTGATGCCCAAGAGGAAAGGGAGGTCACTGGGACGTGAAACCCTAGGCATGGTGAAGGAGGCCAGTGAAGCTTCGTTGGGGTGTGGAGGGTTGAACTACACATGTCCCAATGCTATTGGCTATGCCCCCAGATGTGTCCAATATCCGAGTGCAACCCAAGGCTCCGGTGATGTCAGAGGGCAGCAGCCTAAAACTCAACTGTTCTGCAGAGAGTTCCCAACCTGTGGTATTCCACTGGAAGCGAGAAAAGGTATCCAAGCAGGATAGGGAGATCTGGGGTTCGACAGGGTGAACAAAGGCAAGTGCACTAACTTCCCCTTTCCCTCAACTTTCTCATCTAGACCAAAGAGATATTGAAGAATGGATCTGTATTGCATCTGACCAACTTGACTAGGGAGGCAGGAGGAGGCTACCTCTGTGTGGCATCTGTACCCGGAGTGCCTGGCCTGAAACGTACACAGCTGGTCAATGTTACCATTAATGGTAAGGTCCTTTGGGGGTGGGAGAAAGCTTACTTTTATGTGTTGTTGTTTGACTGGGTCTTTTCTCAGCTGATATCCTGACACCTTCCTGATGAAATGTGAAGTCCCTATCAACAGGAACCCCTAACCATGCCCAGGTGGAAAGGGACCAAGGCTAGGAAAATTTATCCAAGTAAAGCAAGCAAACAAACAGATCCTAGGATACCTGGCTCTACTCCACCCTTCCTGTCTCCTAGGGTCCCCATGGGTGATGGCAAAGGAAGCACACATGTGGGTAAGAGAGAATGAAATGGTGAACCTGACATGTGAGGTGTCAGGGCAACCGAGGCCCACCATCTCCTGGAGTGTCAATGGAACGGTGAGAGGGGGGTTATCCTTAACCCCAATAGGTTCTTCCTCCCCATTAAATACCCACACCCTGACCTTCTGGCCTCTACTACCCAGGACCTGAGATTCTTCCTCACCATACCTTCTTCCCCTCCCCACTCCTCCACCCATTGTCCATCTGCTGAGCTAGGACCATTTCTTGGGCAGATCCATGAACACAAAAAGGATTTTCAGACTATCCTGAGTACTTTGAAAGTCCAAGTGACTCCAGAACTGCTGGAGAAGGGTGCTGTGTGCCAGGCGTCCAATTCCCTGGGAAGCAACAAGACTACCATCTTTCTGGAGCTGGGTAAGGTCTTCTGCTCTGCTTGGTACATCAGAGGAAGCAAGAAAGAAGGAAGACCCGATGAAGCATTACCTCTTCCACTATTTGTAACCTATTTCTCTGCCTTCCAGTCAACTTAACCACCCTCCCCGTCACCACTACTGGGAACACTACCAGCAGCCCAAGCACCACCACCAGCAGCCCATCTTCTGCCAAAGCCAACAGCACCTCCACAGGTAAGTAGGGCTTAATAGGCAAAATAGCAAAGGGTAGGGCAGGGCAGAGAAGTGCTCATTCACTCACCTTACTCACTCCCCTCTTCCTTCCTGTGCCCACCCCAGGAGACCCAGTCAAGAAAGGTGAGTATTGCCTAACTTCCTCCCCTGCTTCTGCTGTGTGAATTGTGAGCCTGGGCTAAGAGGGAAGAGGACAAGAGGAGAGGGGGGAACCAATCACAGACAGTGAATGGCTTTGTCTTTGGGTAGCAGGAACAAAGCAGGAGAGCAAGGGAGTGGTCATCGTGGTGGTCATCGTCTGTATCCTGTTGCTGGCTGTGTTGGGTGCTGTCCTTTATTTCCTCTATAAGAAAGGCAAGATGCCTTGTGGGCGATCAGGCAAACAGGAAATGTAAGAATAATGCTCCCTCATGCCAGCCTGCTTGCTGCCAAGGGTTGGCCCCTGTCTGCTCCTATGCTGAAGGGGAGATGTGGGGGATGGGGAGAGAATACATGCTTTATTGCCCACCACCCCAGCTTCCATGGATCACACCTCCCAATCCCATTTCCCTCTGAACTCTTCCTGGAGGACCAGGGTCCACCTCACCTCACCTCCCAACATTCCCCATAACACCTAGTATTTCATCCCTTGCCCCCTTGTGCTCCACATTGTCAACCTCTCCCTCCCTCCCCCAGCACACTGCCCCTGGCTCGTAAGAACGAAATTGTAGTTGAAGTTAAGTCAGATAAGCTCCCAGAAGAGATGGGCCTCCTGCAGGGAAGCAACGGTGACAAGAGGGCGCCAAGAGACCAGGTAGGAGGCAGCTTCCCTGGCTAATGCCTGGCCTGGCTCTATCTCACTAGGGACCAGGGAAGGGGCCTACTGGTTCCTCACTCTGCCCCCCATATACTCTCCCTGGTCTTTGTCTTCCTCTTAAGAGGTGGAGGGGAACAGAGGCAAACCTGATTCAGTCTTTTTGGTACTGTTCACAGGCATCAGGCTGAGGAGGGGTTTTTTTTGGTTTGTTTTTTTTTAAGAGAAGACAGCTAATAACAGAAATGAGGATCTGAATTAGGAAGATAGCAGAAGCCTTCTCTCACAGCTGTTTGTTGCCATGTCTCTTGTCCTAGGTCATTAGGTGGGAAGTAGAAGTTGTTTTGTTTTTCGGTTTTTACAAAATTTACATCTGAGGCATTTTTTGTTTTTATTATGCCCCAGCCATCGGGGTTCAATTTGTAGCCAATTTGTTTTCTTTTCCCGCATCCTTCCTCACTTCTGCTGCTTCTGTTAGGGGCTGCATCATCTGGTTCACCAGCTTCTGCATCACCCTCTCCTCCCTACCCACTGTTGCCTCTTGCCCCTGGACCACTATTCCCAAATCCTCCTCTCACTTCTGTTCTCCACCCACTTTCAGGGAGAGAAATACATCGATCTAAGGCACTAGCCCAAAGAACATCCCACCATGCTTCTTCTTCCCCTATGTGGGACAGCTTCTGCTCTTTTTTCACCCCTCCACATCGCCTGGGATGACCGTGAATCAATGGAAATGACTGTCCTATGTCCTGGCTCACCTGCAGAACCCATTGTAGAAGCCAAGGGAACAGGAAGAAGCCAGGTTGCATCATCTTGTCACGTTTACCTGGCCTTGGGAATGAGGACATCATTTCCTCTCTAAGGGGCCGGAGTAGAGTTCATACCCCAAGCAGAGGCCTTATGGTCCCAGGAGATCCTTTGTTTGACGCAGGGATGTTGTAACTCCCCAGCTCTCACATTTGTGGAGGTCTTATAACCATGTTCTCCTCTCAATAGCTGAAGTGTGAGTGGTCCCGTTCGATGGCTTCTTGGCTAGCTGGCAGGTTTTTCAGGTAGCCTTGATCCCTAATACAGTGGTATCAATTTGTGGGAGTCAATGTATCCTGAAACCAAAATCCCTGTCACACTCTGTTGCTCATACCAGCTCTGGAGGGAGCAATCTCTGAAAGCCGCTGACAACGGTGGTGTTGCTCAAACTGTCCCCTTCCCAATTTGGGGTTTCTTATGGCTCCCTACGGAAAGGCAGCTAGAAATGGGATGTCCTTCGTTCTCCACTCAAAAAAGTGAAGATGAAACTGTTGATCCACCGTCAGTAGGATGTGAGCTTTCAAGTTTCTTGTCACAGTGACTAACTTTGGTGCAAGAAGGCAGAGCAGTTTCTGTGAACCTAAATGGCCCTTAGAGTCAAGGATCTATCCTATGGGCTTATTAGCACCATACTATCAGTTGAGAAGCACACATCCTAGGATATGAACCCAATAAAGGTGAATGGTACTTGGATGTTAGAAATGGGATCTGGCCAATGCTTTGGTTTATATATATATATATATATATATATATATATGTACATATATATATATATATAAAATTCTGTTGGGATGTGTGTAAATTTACAAGTTTGTTGCAGGATTTATATATATATATAGAGAGAGAGAGATATGTGAAAAATAAAGTTGAACTATCCCCAAAGTTGCTCTGCTTCTAATCCCTTATTTAACTCTAGCACCTAGGAACCAGGGACCTCTAGGGTTGGGAAAGGGCCACATACTTTGCAGCTGCTGGGAGATAACTTGGGCAGAACTCTTCTTCTAAGCAAGTGGCATGGTGATCTACCCAAGGAAACACAGAACTCCTTTCTCACTTGCCTCTGCTCTTAAAATGGGAAGGTGTGGTGTTGGGAGACCACCAACAGCCCTGCCAGCCTTTCCTTCCCTACCTTTCATCTTCCCCTTCTGACCACTTGGGAACAGCCCTCAAATATTGCAGTACTGACTCAGTGTGTCAAAGGAGTTGGCCCAGATGCCTGGCAGCCTGTTTGCCTCCTGTATTTCCAAAGTGCCTGGACAGCAAGTCTGCTACAACAAAAGGAACTTTATTTAAAAATAATTTTTTTACAGACATGGGTGCATGGAAAAGCTCTTTAGTTGGCTATGTATGGGAATGAAAAATAATTAATAAATAACATTAGTACAACAGACCTCTAAACAGTAACAATGCATGGCAAACAAAGTGGACTCAACCCAAAATGAATCTTAAAGCTCTAATTATTCTCTGCAAGAATATTTACCTTCTGTTTCTTTACAGGTGAGAAGTGATTAAATACTGATAATATAAACTTTATATTAAGGACACATACTTTTTAAAATAGTCCATGAAAATCTTGTTTGAGTTTTTTTTTAAACACTGATATACAAACTGGGACTGTTCATTCTGAAGAGAGAAAGTTACTGGTTCCTCTCTCCAGCCCCACCCATATAAAGAATTTCGAAATGAGAAATAAGTATGAATGAAAAAAAAAATAACCTTTCTATCTCCCAATCCTTTTGTTAGTTACAAGTAGGGAGAAAATGACAGGAACAAAATAGACAAAATACCATCAAGTAGAAAAAAAACACTTTCTTTGCTCGAAACCAAAGCTTATGGCAGCAACACAGAAGCTCTCTGAGAGGCAAGGAGAGAAGTGATTTGTGGCTGCCTTGGATTTGTCTCCCGGGGAGTCTGCCTTGTGCAGGCACTGACTATTTCATGCTGAGTTTGAAGCCTTCACCTAGGGAGACGACCAATGTGTCAGGAAAGGCAGGAGGCTTGGAACTGTACATGGGATACCTGATGACTATTCTGGTAACATGGACATTACTACCTGTCTTTCTTCTCTGGCTAACACCTCCATGGTAACTAAATGACTTGAACCACCCCAGTGATCCTGGGACACAATGCTTACTCTTCCAACTAAATGCTGTGACAGGGACAAAAGGGCAACAAGTTACCACTTACAGAGTTTCAATCTGTCATCTCTCCAGCTATATATGAGCACTCCCTTCCCTGGCAACTTTCTGTTCTCTAGGGACTAATGATACTGGGTGGGATAGGGCTGGGGGAAGACTCTAGGAGTTCCACAGTAAGTTCTTAATATATGACTAGGGATTTGGTGCTCCCACAGAAAGGCACAAGACATTTGGCTTTGTTCAGCATGTGAGAAATGAATAACTTTTAAATAAAGAAAAAGTATCTTTCAGTTAAAGTCTTTTATAAGAGACCCAGGTCATCACAGAACCAGAGTGAGAAGAATAATCACAGCTGCCACTTGTTCCTCTTTCCATGTCTTTAAGCAGAAGGCTGGGGTTTTCCTTCAAGGATAAGATTATCAACTACTTCAGCTCATGTTGAAAGTTAGGAAGGCATCTCTGCTAGCTGGCAGTGTGTCTACAGGCTTTTCCACTGAGGCAGTGGAACAAAAGAGGGGCTGTCCACAGGAGAGAGGGCATATGTTCTATACCCAACCACAGCAGCCCCATCCCCAGAGATTCCATCCAGCCCCTGGTATGCCGGCCACACAACAGGGTCAGAGGTAGACCAGCAGGAGGGAACCAACACATGTGATACATTAACATATGTGAAACCATAAGACTTGGGCCAGAACAGAGGGCACACAGTTGGCCTCACTTTAGTTTCAAGCAAAGTCCATAGGGTTTACAGACAGCAACTCCCACTCCTGTAAGCAGTGCTTCCCTCTCACTCCCAAATCTGTTTCTGAGGCTGGAGAGGGAATAAGATGAGTTTGCTGTGGAGTGACTCCTTGCATTTCTTCCTAGGCTTGTGAAAGAACATGAGTCCAGTCGGAACTAGGGTAAATTGTGCAAATGCCAAATCAGTAAGTAGGAGTCCTAAGCTCAGCCAAGCACAAGCAGGTGGAGTGGTTAGACAGTTTTTTTTCAAGTACACTACTGAGGGATAGGGACAAAAGGCCTCTAAACAACTGCCTCTGCAAAAGCTGGCTCTGCAGCATGACATTTCCTTTCTGATTTCCATTGGTCCCTCCTACATAGCACAACACCTTCACCTCTTCTCCCTTCTGCCTTTGTTTTATGCCAATCCCTGGGACCAAAAGGCACTGGGGAGATTCCTCAATATTTTACCCAGGGTAGAGCAAGACTTTGTTCACTAGTAGACAGAGTCCAGTCCAGCTGATCAAATGTATCATTCTCCCCAAAACCATGTGCCTAAAATGTATATCTTCTGAGTAATCATCACATTGTCTTCTGTGTATACATAAAATGACTAGCAGCTAATTAGTTGACTAAGTTTGCCAATTCCCCCCAGAAAGACTACATGGAATTAGTAAGAGCAAAAGAAGCAGAGAAGCAAAATAAAGAGGAAAAGTTTTAAGTTCATAAAGTGGAGTTGAAGAGGTATTTTGCTAAGAGGGACTTAGTGAGAACAGTTTCCAAACTTTCCATCAAATTCATGTTCCTGTAATTGTCAAAAATTTAAGACATTTAAATGCTATTATAAAGTGGCTTCAATTACACTTAAAATAGTTGACCTGAGAATGTATAGTCACATACCCTCCTCTCCCCTCAAACCTGAGACAGGTTGAGGAAAGAGCTGGAAAAACTCAGAGGAACAGTGAAATGACAAAGGCCTGTGTAGACAGGAGGAGGAAGGGAAAGATCTCAGAGGGCTGATCAGAAAGCACACCTCACACTTTCTTTGCTGACCCCTTCATATGGACCTCTCTGCTTGCACAAAAGCAATAAAGAAGGGAGTTGAATGACGGCACAGGTTTGAAATTCCTCCACACCTTAGGGATAGTAACTCTTTGATATATTAAACTGTACGTTGCAAGGAGACTTGTATATACTGTATTCAAAGAAATGGTATATAAATATTTTAGGTTCAGTCAGACTTTAGAATAACTATATAAAGTCAAACCCGAGGCAGGATGGTCTTGTGGAATCGTGTTTTACTAAACCAACTTTTGGCCTCCAGAGGAAGTGTCAGAGAAGCCTGACACTTCGGAAACCAATCAACAAGCATTATTAAATACTTAACACTGTGCTTGGCATTAAGGATACACAAATGAGAGTAAATGATTAAGTTGGAGAAATTTTACTATCAGATTCCCCAGGGGAAATCAGCCAATTCAGTAAAATACCAAGACATAAAGAATACTCTGGAGACAACAAACCTAAAGGACAATAGAGAAGAGCATGGTGCTGACAAATAGACTGCAACAGTTACCAAGGATGATTTGCATGTAAAAAAGGGTTTCAAAGATATTACCCAGGAAATGTATGATCAGAAGAGAAGATGAGTAGACCAACATGTAGAAAAAGTGAATGATAACAGAGAGTCTGAGTGTCACAATGATACATACAAAATATTCAGACCTACTAGAGGAGGACCTCCAATAGACTCAGTAGATACTCTAACACAGATAATAACTGATCATTATGAGAAGGTGGGTTTCAATTTGCACTCTTGAAGGGAAAGCATGCAGATAAATGAGAACGATTCACTGAAAGACTGTATAAGACAGTAAGGGTTAAAGAGAAATTCCTGCTGGGTTATAACTTTAGTCGGAACAGATCTAGGGGAAGGAAAGAAGTTTGAATGAAATCATTATGAATAAAAAAAAAAAACAAATCTGACCTATTTTAGGGTTAAACTATTTTAAGTAAGTATTTCTGCAGAGTTCTCCAATAGAAGCAACAAGATTGCCAACAAGAATCAAGATCTGGATTTTTGGAATCCAGAAGGGGAAGAAGAGTCTACATTTTAATACACTCATTGATCAGTTACAAACAGGAACTTGTACATCACAGTCAGTCCATCTAAGTTCTGATGATTCTTTTTATTTCTTAGGGTGACTTCACCTAGTTAATTTCTTATTTTGGTCAGTTTATTTTTTCCTCCCTCTTTTTTTAACCAGGTTAGGTAAGCCTTTTCAAAGAACTAGCTTTAGTTTTGTTAATTCTGTAACTTAAAACTTCTTAATTTTCTAATTTATCTATTTCTCATCTAATTGTCAAAATGTCCTCATTTGCTCTTACTTTGGGTTTACTTGTTGATTTTCAAATTGCATATTAGGTTCACTACCCTTCAGTTTTTCTATTTTGTTAATGTATTTTCTCATAGAGATATTTTTTCCTCTAAGAACTATTTAGCTGCATCTCAGAAATTATGGTATGTTACATCATCATTTCACATTTTCTTCCAGTTATTATTTCTGCGATTTTTTCCTTTGACCCATTCATTATTCAAGATGTCATTATTAAGTATTTATTTATGTGGGTATCTTTTGTTTTCCTGGTACTGATGACCAATTTTGTTGTTTTATGATTGATAAGGAATTAGCATTTCATGCAAAAGTAATGGAAGATAAGGCAGCACTAAAAGTTAGTTTGTAGATTCATTGTTTGGAACTTAGACTATATTTCCCAGAAGAAACAAACAGGTTCCAGGGGTTGCCCACACACTTAATTGAACTGTATATATACATAGTACAAGCTGCACTAGCCTTAGCGTTTGTCTTTGGAAATTGCCTAGTTCCTTTTTCTGCTGCCTCCCGATGCTTTTTCTTGAATCACTAACTCCCTTCTTTATGTCGTCTCAAGCAGGATCCCACATAGACCTGTCCTACCATTCAAAATGTTTCATGCTCCAAAATTACTTGCCTCCCTTCCAAAGTATAATTTCCACTCTCAGCATTGATGCCCTCCACCAGCTGCTAAAATAAAACTATTGATTCTAATTAATGTGAACACTTTGAAATCAAATTAGTTTTTAACATTTGGAATTTCAAACAGTATAATAAAGCAAAGTGAAAAAATTCAGGTAGAATTGGGAAAGATTTTTTTGAGAAGGGACACTGTAAGGAAATGATGTCTTCTATGAATCTTTAGTATGACAGTTGAATTATTCTTACTTCTGTAGAACAGCCACTGAAATGCCAAATCATTTTAGGGCTGGTTTTGGGATAGAATATTTCCACTTAAGAGGTAGCAGATGCCTAAGATATAAGGAATAATTGGATTCAGAATCAGAGAACTTGGGTTTTAATCTGTACTGTTACTTATTAGCTATGCGACTTTAAGCAAGTGACCTAACATCCCTAAGCTTCAGTTTCATCATCTTTAAAATGAGAGGGGTAGACTACATGATCTGTAGTCCCGTGATACACAGATTAGGCTTGGCCTAGGGCGAGAGACACAGTTTCCAGGAATAGAGTGGTGATAGTTTACTGCATCATTCTGGACACACCATGTCTGGAATACTGTGCGCAGTTCAGAGCATTACACAGTGCAAAGGCCATCAATAACCTGGAAAGTGTTCAAAGGACAACAAACAGGAAAGTGAAGGGCTTTGAATCTATGCCACAAGAGAATCAGCTGAAGAAACTGAGCCTATTTAACTTGAAGACAAGAGAGCTCCAGGGAAACTTGATGATGACTGCTTCAAGAGAGCCAGCATGGCACAGGTTTGGGCACTGGGCTTAGGGCCAGGAATATCTGGGTTTGAATCCTGACTCAGATACCAATTAGCTGGGTAATCTTGAGCAAGTCAGTCACTTTACCTCCATGCAAATCATTTAACCTCTCTATGCCTGGTTCCTCATCTGTAAAAAACAGGGGGGTTTAGACTTCATAGCCACTAAAGTTCCTTCCACTTCCAAGATCCCATTCAAGTTTGCCATATGGAAAAAGGATTAAATGTCATTTCTTTGGCCTCAGGAGGTAGAAACTAGAAGCAATGCATGGGAATTGTCATTTAATTTTGATATAAGAAAAGGCTTCTTGATGATTAGAAATATAATGGGATGTGAGATGGAATAGGCTACCTGATTGAGTAATGGCTTCCATCTCATTGGAGGTCTTCAAGCAAAGCCTGGATGGATGTCCATTTCTTTTTCCTAATTGTTTTTTGGAGGGGGGAAGGCAGGGCAATTGGAGTTAAGTGACTTGCCCCAGGTCACACAGTTAGTACATGTGTCAAGTGTCTGAGGCCGGATTTGAACTTAGGTCCTCCTGACTCCAGGGCCGGTGCTATACTCACTGCACCACCTAGCTGCCCCCTGGTTGTCCATCTCTTCTTTAGGCTGTATGTTCTGGTCTTCTTTGTCACCAAAGAAAGAATCCAAAGTCTGAAACTGAATCTGGGCGCGTTTTCGCTGCCTGGCCATATTCCCAACCAACTAACTTGACCCTTGAGTTTTTCAGTGGGGTATGACTGCTTGTAGACTAACGAGTTCTATGTTCCACGTTTGGGGGGGAGGTGCCAGCTCTGTCAGACCCGCACTCCTCCTTCCCCAAGAACCCCCAGTCCAGACTGGGCTTAGATCTTCAGCAGGCTGTTGCACTCCTGCTCTGATCCACCACTTAATTCCTCCCACCAGGTGGGCCTGGAGCCGGAAGTAACAACAGCTGTAGCTGCTCCACCTCTGCTACCCCCCGGGGCTGGAAGCCAAACCGAGAACTCCTTCCACTCCCGCAGCTTTTCCCACTAACCTTCTCCCACTAACCTTCTCCGCAGTCTTTGGTGTTTGTGGGTCGAGGGGTCTGGTAACTGCTGCAGCTCACATATTCAGGGCACTAGGGCCCCCTCCACCTGGCTTCTGGTCTGGATGGTCCACGCCGCTCAGGCTGGGCTCTGCTCCACTCCGTTCCCAGCTCCCAGCTCCCAGCTCTGAGCTCCGTGTGGGATAGACATCACCCAGAGACCATCCAGGCTGTCCTGGGCTGGAGCCCTGCTTCCCTCTGCTGTTCTGTGGGTTCTGCCGTTCTAGAATTGGTTCAGAGCCATTTTTTATAGGTTTTTGGAGGGACTCGGGTACGGAGCTCACACTAGTTCCTGCTTACCAGCCACCATCTTGGCTCCGCCCCCCATGTCCATCTCTAAGATATGTTGTAGTAGGGATTCAGTTTTAAGCATGGGTTGGACTAAATGCTCTCTGAGATCCTTTCCAAATCTGAAATTAGATAACTTTCTGAACAATAGCTTGGTAAATTTAAGGGTCATCTAGCATAAGATTAGTTAAGATTTCTTTTGTATGTACTTCTATATTACCTTTCCTTAGTATATGATAAATATTCTTTTTTGTCATACAAGTTAGCCCTATAAAACATAACTGTGAATATGGAGTGTGTAGCAGTAAGAAAAGGGCAAGATGTGTTAGAAGTGAACACCATGATAAAATAATGGGAGTGAGAGTAGGGGGGCTCAAAATCAGTTTATCAGGTATAGTAGTCTTTTTAATCCAGGGAACCAATCAAGATCAAAAACTAAAAAAGGTCAGTAAGAAGGTAGGACCCTGAATTAGAGTTCAGTGAAGGTTTAGAAAAAAGAAATAAAGTGAAGTTTATATGGATCAATTCTGAGAAAACTAGAATCACTTAGGTAGCACATCTTAGCAAGACCTAAAATCCAAGGGTAGATCTTATGCAGACCATCAAATGCTACTTGGGGTCAGCAACTCTAAACCATTTCTGCTTTTCAAAGCTTATTTCTTCTCCCATATCTGAATTCAAATTCTTTAAAGGCTTTAAGTCATTTCATAATGATTTCCATGGCGAAAGGGTTTCCAATATAAGCTAGGTGGGCAGCCCTTCAAATATCTGGTTTTAGTTTAGGGTTTCCTGAATGTACAATGTAGCAAATGAGGAAGGCAGCTTGGTGTGTGAGAAAAGCACATTTGGAATCAGAGGACCAAAGGTGTAATCCTAGTATTCTGCTATTTCCTTACCTGTGTAATCTTGGTCATTTCCCCTCCCAGAGCTGCAAGTTTCTCTGACTTGTAAAACAAGGGGAATGAACTAGAATTTTAAGGTCCCTTTCAGCTCTAGATCTTGCAATCTTACTCAATAAGATAAACAAGTGCCCTTATTTGGGTTTGACTACAGGGAGATCCCACGGTCCTCTAAGTTTCTTGCATTTTGTGCTCAGATCTGTGAGAAAGTCTGGAGCTCACCCAACCTTTGTGAATTCCTTTACACAGAAGGATCAGGACATAGGAAGTCAAAACCTTGTGGCTGGTGGTTTATAGCAATCATGTTTTGATCATGTTGAACAATGGAGCTACAGATGTTATGGACTATGTAAAGCAATTTGGGGAAAGCCCAGAAGTAGGATATTTAATTTTATAGGAAAGTCTATTGGAAGAAGATTTTCTCCTATCCATCAATCTAAAAGGTAGCAGAAGATAGACATTTTGTAATTAAAAGGAAAAAAAAAGGGTGTATTCTCTCAACAGATAAGAGAACTCAAGAATAATTCAGTTAATTAGCCTGAGGAGAAGACAACAGAATTAGGAACCGATAACCTAATGGGGGGAAATTTCCTAAGGGAGCTCCTTGGGCCAAGACCCCTAGGGTTACTGCCTTCTACCAACTCTAAAAATATTAAAATGTCCATATAAAAGCAATGTTTGAAAATGAGCTAAGAAAATAATCTATTTGGCTAATGATTGCCAGAACAGCTTTCAGATTGTAAAATACTCTTGATATTATTCAGGGATCCAGAGAAATTAATCTGGGATTTTCTCAGACTGAGAGGCAATAATCTCAAAGAAAGATCACACATAGGGAAGCAGATTCTGGCATACAATAAAGAAAACCTCCCTAACAATCAGAGCTATCTAAAAGTGGAAAAGGCTACAATCAAGAAGTAGTAAGTACCTCATTACTAGAAGTGTTTAAGCTAAGGCTAGATGACCACTTGTGGGGCACTGTGGAGAGGATTCTTGCTTCAGATACAGCCTGGACTGAACAACCTATAGTTTCCTTTCAGCTAGGAGATTCTATATGTTCTATATCCATTCTCTGTGAGTACAGACAAGGCAGAAGTTATTAATGGACAAATTTAGTGAGTACATCATAAGTATGCCCTAATAATCTGGAAATGGCTCATGTTCAAGGGGAAAAAGTCATAGCCTGAAGGTTGGGAACTGCCACAAATCAAAAAACAGGTGAAAACCTTTTGAAGATTCACCGAGTTTTCCTAAATTTTTGCCGCAGTTAAAACCTTAGACCAAATGGTCAAAGAGAAAGTCTCAGATAAATTGATTTGGATCCCTAAATGTTAAGAGGTGTTTACTAAGGGGGTACGCATCAATTGGGAAACGGCTGAACAAATTTTGGCATATGAATGTAATGGAATACTAATGTGTTGTAGAAATGAAGAAAGAGATAGCTTCAGAGACCTGGGGAAACTTGTATGGACTGATGCAGAATGAAGTGAGAAGAACCAGAACAACTTATAGCATAACACCAATGCTATAAAAGCAAAAAATTTGAAAGACTTAAGAACTCTGATCAACAGACCAATCAAGGATTATTCCAAAGGATCAACGATGAATATTATCCACATCCTGACAGGAGATGGACTAACATGTAGAATGAAATGCACATTTTTGGACTTGACCGATAATGGGAATTTGTTTTGCTTGACTATGCTTATTTGTTACAATGATTTTGTTTTTAATTTTTATTTTTTCTTGGAAGGAGAGGGAAGTCGCAGGAAAAAAAAGAGGCATTTGACAAATACGTAACATATCCCCAAACACACAACCTCATATGTAAGGCTTTGGACTGAGTTTTTGCAAGTCATAAAGGGAAGAAACTCTGTATTCTATATAAACAGAACAGTAAACTGCAGAGAGGGAAACCTTGTATCCACATAAAAAGTAGTATGTGTAAGAGACAAATATCATATATTAGGAAGCACAAGGCCCCACAACAGCAATAAACAAGGAAGAATTTCAACATCAGATTCTAATAGTGCACAAGGAAATTCCTGGGATTTGTTCTTTAATCTTCCCCAAGGTTCAATGTCTCTATGTAATGGCAGTTGGGTCTGGTCTCAAGTGGTGATGCTCTACACTGGTCCCTAATAGTGGATGGTGCTTCACTAGGCCAAATTCTACTTCCTTCCTACCCATTCCTGATGCCTGAAAGTGAGATTTGTGTGTGAAAGGAAGCTTCTCTGTATCTTCCTGGGGAGATTAAAAGAATCTGGGGCCTACTCCTTCACTGCAACAATTTACTCTATGGAAGGATACAAAGGTTAAGAATAGGGTAGACACGTAAAAAGAGGCTACATTCTCTAATTACAATCACACAAGGGTCAGTCTCTAAACCCACGGACAAGTACCAATCTAAGAGGGGAGCTAACAGTTGCATACTGTGACATCAAAAAAAGTGCCCCATATTTTGGGGAAGACAAAAAAGAAGATTTTCTGAAAATGATAATTTGGCCCTTGTTGAAGGAAGACACTTGCAAAGGCTAAAAGAAATTTAGTAGGAAGGAGAGCCAGACTGATGGAGGCTTATACTTAGTCTGCTTTTCTTCATTCATTATACAAAGATAAATAGCAAATGGCCCAAGGTTCCTGAAAGCTTCCCAGTATCAGGATTATAACATTATCTTAGATATGATGCTCCTTTCCCACAAAGCAGAAAAGTACCTCTCAAAGCACACACCTAATATCAAGGCAACTGATTCCTACTCTCTGAAGGATAAGGAATGTATCTGAAGGCCTCTAGTTCAGTTCAGCCATTGTTTAATTAGGATAGTTAAAATATCTTATTTGTCAAATTCAATGTTCCTATAGAAACAGCGTTTCGGAGTGACCAGTGTTAGCTGCTAAAGTCAAACATATTTGTAATGATAATGCAACAATACTTTAACCCCCACTCTCCCTGGGCCACCAGCCCCCCACCCCGCCCCAACAAACAAACAAACACAACCACATATAAAACGGAATATCTCATAAACTCCCTGGCTTCACTTAAGTTAGTCATAACCAGTCCATGGCCAATAACAAGAGCATCATGGACAGCAAAGCAAATGACAGAAAAGGAGACAGTTTTAAAAATACAGGACTTTAGCTATGCACATGATAATCTGGAGTAGCACTGAAACTGCACTACACACTAGGGAGTATAATACCACAGTAGATGGAAGTTACCAAAAGATCCCTTCCTAAACCTCTTGTGCCTATCCCCAGGAAATGGTGGCCTGTCTGGGGTTAATCTTCTGATCACAGGACACACACACACAGACACATACACACTCACAAACACACACATGCGCAGTTACACCCACCCACCTAAGCTGGAAAACTCAAAGCCCTCAGTTTGTTTTTTCCCTCAATACTTGTCCTGCTGCCCTTGGACTGCTCTCCAAGGGGCTGAGCTGCACCACACCATGTCATCATAAAAATGAATGCTCTCTCTAAATGGGGACAGAAGGCAAACTGCCCTCAAACACACACTATAAAGTGAACAAAACAAAACAACATCCTAGTTGCTTGCTCTGTGTTTGTTCCACTGCTTTGAAATCTTGAACCACAGATGAGACATCCACCAGACAAGGGCAAGACTTCAGTTTGAAGTCTCCAAAAAAACCCTTTGCCCTCTCAGGTGCTCCTGGAGCATGGCGCCCAGCTCACTGGTCCACTGAAATTGGAGGTAAGGAGGTGATGTGCTATGTGGCTACATGAGCAGGGGAGGAAATAGAAACAAACTCTCGAAGGATGTTTTTGGCCATTTCGATATTGTTATGGGCAATGACCAAAGCTTTTTGAATGTCCTGATATGAATACCCCTGGCTCATGAGACTCTCGATTTCACTGGATAACTGAGGAGAAGTGGAAGGTATAGCACCAGCCTGCTGACAGCTTCCTGCTTTCCGTTCAGAGTTGATCCTCCGAGGGAAAGGCTTGGGAGGCCTTTCAGGAACTTGGGAACCATCGTTGAAACCTACAGGGAGAAAAAGTACAGTAATCGACCATCTATATATCTGGGCAAAATCGTTAGTAACGTCAACATGAATAATAATGTTTTAAAATGAAGAAGATACTAACCAAACAACTGTCAGGAGAGAATGTACCTCCCACCCAGCTATGGGGATGGATCCTCAGTAATATATCATAACTTAAAACTTCAAAGTCAAGAACCTCATAAGATTCTCCTAGTATTGGGGGGGACAAACCCACTAAACACCAAAGATGCTTATCAGGCACTTTTCCTAATCAACATCAAGGCTGCCACAAAGACAACACATTTGTATAGTATTTCCATGTACATCATTTCATCTGATCTTCAAAATGCTCTGTGAGGTACTCAAAACAGATGGCATTATTCCCAGATGTGAAACATGGAAAAAGACTAAATGACTTGCTAAAGACCACATTGCTAGTGAATAGGACATAGGTCTTCCTGACTTCCAAGGTATTGTTCCTTTTATCCTGCTCCTCAGATGCCTGAGAAGACCTGCAAAGAGTCCTAGGAAGAAATTAACCAAAGTTATAGAACACATTTAGCCTTCAGAAAGGGACTGCAGAATCCCTGGTCAGCTCAGTGCCAAAAGCAACTCTTCCCACTATTTCCTTGTGAACAGCTGTTACCCTGGGAGTTGCCTCAAGTTTCCAAAGTGACAGCAACTTCAGTTACCATCCTGCTGGGTGGCAACAGGTGCAAGAAAAGTCTGGCCTTTGACAATCAGTATCCAAATGTGGGCTGATCCTCAAGTCTGCCTAGAGCTATTGCTAGATCCAACAAACTCTTTTTCTAATGGGAAAGGAGCCAGAAACCATGAACATTTGGTCTTAAGTACAAAGCTTAATTACCAGTGTCATTATGTATACTTGGAATAGCTAGCAATCTTAATGGCCCCAAGCAGAGTATGAGCTGTGGTTTAAGGACAAACTTAGTATCCTCTGGCAAAATAGTATGGCCACAACCTTCAAATTGGCCAATGTTAGTATTAGTGATCCAGCTTGGGCCTTACTCTCTTCCTGTCTATACCTACACACACCTACCTATATGCTCGTTCTCTCTCTCTCCCCCCCCCACCCCCACCCCCCCCCACCCCCCCCCACCCCCCCACCAGTAATCATCTGTGCTTCAAGACTAAAACCAAAAAGTAGCAGCAAGCTGTTCCAAATTTTAGGGGACCTACAAACAAACAGGTCCACTTACCTACTGTGGGATCACTATCCAAAGACATCCAGCTGAAGGAAGAACTGGCATTAGAAATGTCTGAGAGAGTCCGGCGGGCCAGAACTGCAGGCACAGGGGGCTTGGGGATGTCATATCCATCATCCTCATTCTCTGATTCCTCAGGACCATTGCTGGGAAGGGTTGCAGCCACATCTCCCTCAGCTAACAAAGAGAAGTTATATTTTACAAATACTTCTTAGTTAAGGGTAGAATAAATCAAATCCCATAGCTAATTGAAAATAAACACTCAAATCTTTCAAAAGTCAGCAGCAATTCCACAACTAACCTCAAATGATTAGCCAAAGGCAAGCAAAGGGCCCTGAGTTCACCAGCTTCTTAACCTTTCAACTCAGCTAGTTAAGAGAGGAATTAAGTATTCCCCACCCACACACAAAAGAATTTCATCAATGCTGCAAAGCAATGGGAATAGAGAGGAGCTGCCAACAAAGCAGGCCCAGGCAAAGTAACCTTCAAACGCCCCCAAGCCTTGAAAAAGAATTAAAACAACAGAGCAATTTTTGTGAGCACCTTAAAAAAGTGTTAAAATAACTGGTTTGAAGTTTAACCTCCAATCCAAGAAGGTACCACACATGCTTACCACTTCAGTCAAGTTATTAAATAAGCCAAAGGGCTACAGAGGCTCCACCTTCCACAGGCCTTAAGTCAGGGCACTCACCCGATGTACTGCTGATCTCTAGGCCAGAAGAAGTCGCCTGCGACTGAATGTTGTACATGGCCTCATAGGTGCAGCTGTCAATCTGCTGCTCTGAGTCAAACACTCTAAAGAGGGGGGAAGAAAGAAAAGAAAAGAGAACATGACAAACTTCTTCAGAAACAAGTGTAGCCTTCATGCTACCTAAAGGACACAATAAAAGACTTAGTCACTTCTAACTACTATTACTCAGATGCCAGTCCTCCTTCATGTACAGTCAAATGAAAATGCAAAAGGAGAGCATAGTTTAAAGCTTCTGCTGATGATAGGAGAAAACACAAATGGAATTGATAATAACTGAAAAAGAGGATAAAGAACTAAAGTTAAATGACTCTGTTTTAATACTAACTAATCAATGCTGAAAAAACAAAAAAGGTGGTATACACACTAAGGCAATGATGCCACCTGCAGCATCCAAAATAAGAGACCAAGATACAGAAAGGACCTAAATATGCCAAAACATTCACAGCAGCACTTTTTATCATAGCAAAGGGGGAAGGGACTAAGCATTTATATAGCACCTACTATGTGCCAGGTACTGGTCTAAATATGTTTTGATTCTCACACAATAACCCTGGGAGGTGGGTGTTATTATCCCCATTTTACAGGTGAGAAAACTAAGGCAAACAGTGGTTAAGTGACTTGCCCAGAGTCACAAAGCTAGTATGTATCTGAGGTAGGATTAGAAAAATCTTCCAATCTTCCTGGCCCCAAGCCCAAGGCTCTAGCCACCTAACCGCCTCTGAAGAAGCATAAAAAAATTTTGGCAAAAAAAGGCAAACAAGGTGAGTGACTGTGAAATGGAAAACAGTTAAATAAACTGTGGTATGGGAATGTAATGGAATATTACTGCACTCTAAAAAATGATGTATATGATTAATTCAGAGAAACATAAGACTTATATGAACTGATATGGAGTGAAATAAGCAGAACCAAGAACACAACAGATACGATGTCTACAACAATACAGATAAAAATAGTAAAAAGAAACTGAACACTGTATAATTATAATGACTAAGTTTAGCCCTAAGAAGAGATGAGAAATGTAACTTCTTTTCACTGCAGAGTTGGGGGACTATGGTAATGGAATGCTACCTGTTTTCAGACACAGTAGATGGGTTGATGGTTTAGCTGAATGGGGGTTTTGGACTTTTTTTAAAAGGGCCTATTTGGAAATAAGTGTGATGTGAAAGCAAAAGGCCTAATAAACCTTTTTTAAAAAACAAATTAAAAAGAGACAAAGCCATAATAATTGCACTAGTAAAGTTTGGAAGTGTTAGAAACTTACTGTGAACCATGGGTCATCTCCAGAGGTCGCTTCAGCTCTGTCTTTTGGAGGCTGGCACCAGGGAGCACCAGAGGCCGAGAAGAAGGAGACATATACTCTGCATCCTCATCACTTCCACCCTGCTCCCCAAGGGGCAGCTTTGGCACAGGAAGAGGTCTGGGAGGTGCAGAAGACAGGAGAAAGCATCACGATAGCATAAATCTGAACAAGCAGAACTAACAACAAGTCAAGAGCTGGAACACTACAAGGTCTGAAATGCCTTCAAAATGGTTTCTGTCAAAGCGATGACAGCAAATTAAGCCCCAAATTCATGTTAACCTTTTTGAAATCATTAATTCTCCTGAGAAGAGAGGCAGCTAGGATAAAGTACACTTTCTTAGGACAGACGCTAGTATCTGCCACCATCCAGCAGGTGTGGCTTCTGTACTGAAGATGTGCAACACATGCACAGCTCCTTGGTTCTTGACGATGCCAATCCAAAGAAGTTTTATTTTAAAGAGTGGGTCCTAATGGACCAGGAAAGAGTTTTTCATTCAAAAAGTTATGATTAGTATTATCAGGAAACTTTTCTGTCAACTCTTCTAGAAGCACAGATTCATTTTTTTATTTCAAAAAACTATTTACTCAAAAACTTTCTGAACTACCCTAATAAACGTATTACATTGAATTTGGTTTTAATAGCATACCTGGCAGCAAGAGAATAGATGGCATTGGCAGAAGAGGAAGGCTTGATTTTGGGGTGTTCACACTCTGGCCCAGCTAATGGACTATTGTTTATGTTCTGGAATAAGGAAAAAAAATGCTTAAAAGCTCTTCCCTACTACAGTAATGCATTCAAATCTCCTGTTCCCTTTATCTACTTCATACAGCCCAGGGTGGCCAGTTAGACCTTTCTCCCAATGCCTCACACCTGGGTTTATTACAACTGAATACTTGATTTCAGCCCTTAAGAAGGCTCATCCATGAGAAGGATCATGCAGGAGTCAAGGAAATAGGATTATAGATTTAGAGCTGCCACTGAGGCAAACACCTCTACCCCTATTTTTTTTTTTTTTTGAACTCTTCTGAGTCTAGGTCCAGTACTCTATTTATTTATTTTTTTTTTAATTTATTTAACATATTTAGTTTTCAGCATTGATTTTCACAACTACCCCTATTTTTTAAGGAGACTAAGGCATATAGAGATTAAATGACTTGCCCAGGGTCACACAACTAATAAGTGTCTGGGGGAGGATTTGGACCCAGGTTTTCCTGACTTCAAGGCCAGTACCCTTTTAACTACACCATGCTGCTTCTCAGGGTTTATATAATTTCTTTATAGAAAGACATTAGATACATGACATTAACACAGACTAAACTTTCCTAGCATAAATATTTATATCCAAACTCATTACATATATTGATAACCAGAAAGTTGAATTCACTCTTTATTTCCCTACTTAACTTACATATAATTGTAATGAACAAAAACGGAGGAAGAATGAAACTAACCTACATGGAGGTCATTCTCCTCATCCCTTGCCTTTCCCTACTCCAAGGAATGTTGAGTTCTTCTGACAGAACCAGAACAATTTTGTTTCTTGATGTCTCATGGAGCTTCTACTTGATCAATTCTAATTTTTAAGTTTTTTTCTTCAGTCAGGATTTGTGCCTCTTTTACATTTGCTAATTTTGATTTTTTAGGAGTTATTTTCTTCAGTAATTTTTTGTGCCTTTTACCAAGCTGTTAATTCTTTTGATAATTTTCTTGCATAGCTCATTTATTTTCCCAATTTTTCTGCTACCACTCTTATTTGATTTTTAAATAATTTTTTTTTTGCTTTTTAAAAAAATCTTTTTCTTTAGCTCTTCTAGAAATTCTTATTGAATGGATCTAATCTACATTTTCTTTGAGGATTTACTTGTGGATTTTTTAAAGTCATTGTTTCCCAAATTTATGTCTTGAGCTTCCCCATCACCATAGCAGCTTTTTAAGATCAGGTTCTTCTTTTGTTGTTTGCTCATTTTCCTAGCCTACTTCTTGACTTTGGACTTTATATTAGAATAGTGCTCTTCTCAGATCTGGAGGTGCTTCTGTCTTTTATGTGCTTCTGATGTTTTCACAGCTCAATTTGGGGGCTTGCACGTTTTTGGTGTTTCCAGTGTGGCGTGATAAGTCTGGACACTGTCTTCTTGCTCTGTTCCTTACACAGGTGGGGCCCCTGCTCCCTAGTGACTGTGACTGCTCCTCTCTGCCCTGGACCTGAAACTGGGTAATAGGCAAAAGAGCTGCCAAACAACACCTGGTCCTGGTCTCAGTGCTAGTACAGAGGTCCCCTGGATCTCTTTCTGACTAGACGTTCAGTCCTTTTACTGTCCCAGGCTGCTGCCAATGCCACACAGCCCATAGCCCAAAACTGATACTGCTTCCACAACACTCTGCTTCTGGCCAGGCCCCGCCCCAGTCACAGACTTCTCTTTCTGTCTTCTTAAGCTGCCCTGGGTTAGAAAAATGACTCACTTTGACTTTTTGCTAGTTTTCCTGCTCCGAATTCTGTTTAGCATTTTCTGTGCTAGTTTTACGGGAGATTTTGGGGGAGATTTGGCAGTTGTGACCTTTCACTCCTCCATCTTGACTATGCCCCAACCAGAACAATTCTGAAAAATTACATCCATCTGTTCTTTCCTTCAGGCCTCTCATTCAGTATGATTTGCGGCACTTAAAACTCAAATCTTGAACCAGTTGTCCAAACTTAAAACCTCTTTGACTCTCTCTACATAGTGAGCAAACTCTATTCTTTTTTCCTCTGCAGTCATTCTTGTACATATTCTCTTCTTCCTATTCTCACCACTACTCTCCATGCTTTACCATCCTGACCCAATCTCCCTTTTCCTCTCCTTCCAATCACCTATCCAATCAGTCACTACATAACACACACCATCTGAGCTCTGCAGCTTCAACTCTTTACTCCCTTCTCTCTATTTCCAGTGCCACTATACCCAAGTACAGGTTTTCATTACCAACTGCTGGTCTACCTCAATGGCATCGGACCAGGTTCCTAACTCCACTCTCTACTCCCCTCTAAACCATCCTTTACACAACTACCAGACTTTTAAAAAAAAATTTACAAGTCCTCTGCTTAAAACCTTTCAACACCTCCCTATTTCCTACAGAATTAAGTTCAAACTTCTTTAGAAGGGCAATCAAGGCTCTTCATAATCCAGCACTGTTCCACCTTTCCAACTTTATCTCTTACCGTTCCCAGCTCTTCCTTCTCCCCAATCTGTTGTCTTCATGTAATTCACACTTTAGTCAAAGTGGACTAACTTAGTGCTCTCCACACACGTCCTGTAGTAACCCATCTCTATGTCTCTGGCCTATGATTCCTATGCTTGGAATGCCCATTACTCATCATCATTCCTTGCTGCCTGAAAGGTTTCTGTCTGTTGAATTTCTATTCATTCTTTCGAGCCCATCTCAAATGTTACTTACCCAGGGGGTACCCTCCTTCCCTGATACCCCCAATCACTAACGACTCCCTACTCTTCTACTCCCATGGGCCTCACATAACATTCTACTAACACCTTTCTTATACAGGTATATTATTGTGTTCCAGTTATTTGTATATGCTTATCCTATCACACTATTGGACTATAAATTCCATGAGGGCAGGTTTATAATTTGCCTAAACTATGTATTTCTGGGACAGCTAGGCAGCACAGTGGATAGAGTACTGGGCTTAGAGTTAGGAAGACTCTTCTTCCTGAATTCAAATCTGGCTTCAGACACTTACTAACTGTGTGATTCTGGGCAAGTCACCTGTCTCTGCCTCAGCTTCCTCATCTGTAAAATGATCTGGAGAAAGAAATGGCAAACTGATCCAGTATCTTTGCCCAGAAAATGTCCAAATGGGGTCACAAAGAGTCAATACAACTGAAAAACAACTTTACAACAAACTGTATCTGCCAGCACCTAGCACCATACGCTCTATATGCAGTAGGTACTTAATGAATTATACAATTGTAATCACTTAACAACATCAATTTAGAAATGGAAATGACCTTAAAGATCATCTAGTTCACCCCCCTCATTTCACAGATGAAAAAATGGAAGCCCAGAGAGGTTAAGTAACTGATCCCAGTTCAAATGGTCACTTATAGAAGAACATCCCAGATCGTGCTTCCATCTCAGCTCTTGTATCCTCCTTACCTAGCATGCCACCTCCTCTCCCAATCATCTTTCACACTGCCAAAAAATTAATCTTCCTACACGATCACTTTTACTATGTCAAATACACACTGCTCAACAATCTCCATAGTTCTTCACCGTCCAGAGAATGAAGTCCACCCTCCTTGGCCTGAAGCCACAACCTTCCCATATGATTCCAGCCACTCTTTTTGGTCTTATTTTCTACTACTCTCACCCACGGACTGTCTACTCCAAACCAGTCTATTTATCATTCCTGAAAAAGACCCTGCATTTTCTTGATTCTCTCCTAAACTTGGGAAACTCTCCCTCCCATTTACAAGTTCTACCCATCCTTCAAAGCCCAGATCATCTTCAATGGAAATGATCTCTTCCATCTCCAAACTCTTTTAGGAATTATTGTCTCTGTTCTTATGTGGCCTTTATATTACAGTATAGTTGCCTGGGTACATGTTTCCCCTAATATATGCTTTGTATTCCCCAGAGTACCTACTCCCAGTGCTCTATACACAGACACTCATAGAAAAACTGACTCACCACTGGGGCATCCAGGCTGAAGGTGCTTCCATGCCTAAGACCATCAGCTCTGGGATCCATCTGAGAAGGCAGTGAAAAAGGAAGCGAGTGCCGGTTGGTCAATTCTCTGCCTGACCAGGGGTCACCAGGACTTAGGGTAGCTGTAGGTACTTTGGGTATTGGCCGGGGAAGCCATGATTCCCCGGGGTGGCCAGAAGGAAAAAGGGGAAGTTTGTCCCTGGACAGACAGTCGCCTGGTGTACATGGTAGTGGGCGTCTCTGAGGCCTACTCTCTGCGCCAATGGAATGTGGTCTATCTGGAGGAGGTGGAGGAGGGAGATCTCGAAGTGTGGGAGGGATTGGCAAAGGTTTGTCCTTATGAAGGGAGCCAGTGGTAACCTGTTGAGACATAATGGAAAATGGTAAGCATCCACCTGCTCAGCACTAAAAAGCCTGCAGGGAAATGGCAGAGATAGAAAAGTCTTTACCTTAGAAGCACTTCCAGGACTAGAAGCACCTGAGGGAATGGATGTTCGCTGTTGCAAAAGATCCAGTCGCGGCGGCACTGGAGGAAGAGAAGCTTGTGGAGCCACGGAAAATGGAGAAGGAGGCCGTTCAACCTAAAATAAAAAGTTTGTTTCAAGGATTTTCATGTTCTAGGGAGAAAAAAACTACACCAAAATAACACTGATTTTCTCCAAAGCAGTGTCTAGCAACTGCCACACAAACACAGGACTAGTCATCCAAACCCCTACTGAAAAAGATATTCTTCCAGAATCAATGATAAATTTCTACTGGGACTTTACTGCCTTCATGCCACCATGAGAGGGCACTCAACCCATAAACACCAACCAGCTAGCTATCAGAGAATATATTTGGAAGAAGAAAGAGCTTTAACTTTTCTCTCATGTTGTTGCTGTCCTTTAAGAGCTCATTCCACTGCAAGTGGAAAAATCTTTGCTAAATTGCTCTTTCTTGTTTTTCTACTGCTTTCTTTCAAGAAAGCTTAACTACTAATGCTTTTCAAGGTTAAAAATGTAATCCATGAAAAGATAGGGAAGGAGCAAGAAGATATCAACCTGAGCAAATCACCAGGAAAAATAATGTCTTTAGGACAAGAAAGTAGATCCAAGTCTACGTAAAGTATGCTTTATAGGGCTTCTTTATACAGATAGAGACTAAAAGAGAATTCACGCATATATCCAGGCATCTTCCTATTTAAAGACCTTCAATAGCATTTTATGGCCACTGAAAAAAAAGGTCCAACTCCTGAGCTTTCCATTCAAGGCCCTACCATTTTCACCATCCGGCGCACATTTCAGATTTCCACTCTTCCACTTTTCCTTCCTCATTCATGTGTGCTATATGCTTCAAAGGAGCTGGACTACTTTCCAATGGTAACAGATGTCTTAGGCTGTTATCATCCATCTCTGTGCCTTTGCTAATGCTACACTAGGACTGTGTTACCACCTGCTTTTCACAGCCCCAGTGCCATGTCTTCTATAAAATCATCCCCAGCCAGTAAGGATCCACTCAGACTTCACAAAGTACTTCAATTACACTTCTCTCATACACTTACACAAGTAACTATGATACATGATATTCCAAAAGCCCATACTAGACTATGAGTTCCATGAAGGACCAAGTTTTATCTTTGTATTTCCCCACACACTTGGACAGTGTTTTGCACCTAACAGAAGTGTGCTGATGATCAAGTTTGTTGAATCCTGAAGAAGGTGAATGAAACATTTACAGATGATTTTTTTAAACTGACGAGCATCTTCAATTCTTTTAAAGAAACATGCTACTTCAATCCAGTAAATAGAATTAACACTTATCCTTTAAAGTTAAAAAATAGGCTTCAAATTATTTGAAACAAATGTAAAGCTTTTTCCATCTTCCTGCACAAAGCAGCATGATGAACAGATAAGCATTTGGCACAATGACCCATGCAAAATGCCTCTCTGCATTCACAACAGAAAGCAAAACCGACAGAAAATAGTCAAACTTATACTGAATGTACTCATAATAAGATGACAGCCCATATATTTCCTTAACAAAAACAGCATGCCCTGCACTTAGACCAGTCATTATTGCTGAGCGGAAGGGGAAAGAAGAGAAGGAAGACAGCAAATCTCATCTTCTGGAGTGGCTTGTGCTTATTTCTTTGTTTAGAGAAAAGGCTCAATTCCTGCTGACAAGGCAACAGAATAAACCATAAAGCAGTACTGCTTAGGGATGAGAGAATAAAATTGATCTAAATTTTATAATAGGTTAAGCTAACTTATTTCATTTCCTCATCTAGTCACAGTTATCATGTCACTTTTCCCCTAGAAATCTCACATCGATTCTTTTCTATCCATTCCTACTGCTATCATTCCCTAGTCCAGATCATCAATTGAGGCTTAGGTTATTATGTCTAGTCTATCTCTAATGCAATCCAGACTAAACTTAAAAGCTACCAGTGACTCCCAATTTCCTACCCAAGGAGAAGAAGAATGTCTATTTTCCATATTAAAATAAGCATTAGGATAGATAACCTGCAGGGCTTGTCCATCAGTATGTATATTTGGGACAGACAGCACAGATGGAAAGTTATTTGGTCACAGAGTTGAACAAGAGAAGGAAAGTGAGCAGACAGATTGCCTCCAAAAAACTGCAAAGCTCCTACAATGACTTTAGCTTCCCATGAGAACAAATATCAATAATATCAAAATTCTATTATTGCTGCTATTTAGCAACTACACATGAATACAACAATCTCCAAAGAATTAAAAATGAATCTCACTCAGAGGCAATGGAGAGACACATAACAGGTATGAACAGACTGCAAAATATAACCAGCGAGTAACTTTGATGAACAGGAGTAAAAAAATGTCATCAGGGAATTGTATGATAGTAAGAGAAGAAGGGCTGGTCACAAAATGAGGAAAGAAAGGTAGACAGCCAGAGTGGTTCACTGGTGCTCTTACAATATGAGCAGAAAGTGAGGAAGACCTCCAGAGGCTAGACCATGTGAGTGACTTGTGGGAGGACATGGTTAAGAGTTACAGCATATGTCGGCACTGGTAGGTTGAGAGAACTTCCAAGCTTATGACATCAGAGAAATACTTGAGTGGTATGACTTCCTCCACGAGTGTTTAATAGTTTTGTTAGGGTGATCCAGGGTTGAAGTTCTTCAAAATCACAAGGGGCTAAAGATAACAAGGATGGTGAAAAATGTTTAATTGATTTGGTAGATGATAGGTTCAATGCCGCTAAGAGAAGAGATTGAAGGCTTGGCTGGAATAAGGGACCAAAAGGTCAGGAAAGAATAGTCAGGGCTGAAGCTTATGGTAAAGATAAAGACTAAGGTTCAGAGGAAGCAGGAGGCAGAAGGAAAAATGGAATAAGAGGAACTTAGGATCACAGAGGAGAATTTCAAAGTTCAAAATCATAAAGCTGGCACAATTATGAATGATGGTGTGATTAAGAGTATGATCATCCCTAAGGGGCAGAAGTGAAGTGAAGCTATAGATCATGGGAGTTAATTTGGTTGATGAACTGGGAGCCCAGCATGTTCAAGGAGACATCCAAACGTAAACAGAAATTTCCAAGTATGAAGGCAAGGGTTAAGGCAGGGAGGGAAAACTACAAGTTAGGTACTGAATTCTTTGAGAGGAAGGAAAGTGATGTGGAGGGTGGTATCATGGCAACAAGTATCTAGATTGGGTGATACTGACTGATGGAATGAACATCTGAGCAGGGAATATGCTAAAGCTCACCATCCTGCCCCATGTATTAGGGCACATAAGAAAAGTCAGCCCCAGAAAAGATCATCACAAAGAGCAAAGTTTCTGTGACTACAAGAAGATGGAAAGAATATGAAAAGAGAACTAGGATGAACAGAAGTTAACAACAGAACAGGGCTTCCTAAGAGTACAACAGAAAGGGAGAATCATAGGAGGAAAGCAACTGGAGAAAAATAAGGTTCAATTAGATGGTGACAAGTGTACAAGTAGCAGTATGAGTAACGTGCTATATAGTTCACTTGTCTTTCTAGTATTGTTTGCAATTTCGATTCCTTTGCAACAATATAGCAATGCCAGGAAAATATAGGTATTTTAAAAACAGGCTTTTATGATAGGGATTACCCTGGGGTCATGGGAAGTGCTGCATAACTTCCCAAATGGTTCAAAGCCCATTCTTTTCCTCCTTCAGTTCTGGGCCCAGCTCATCTGTAGTGAATAAGATATATATGTGCACTAATCAACTAACTCACAAGGTTAGCCCTCAGTCAATTGCATGCCCTAAAATGAATTTTTCATCTTGATTTTTTCCCGTGAGTTGTATTTTTCAATTGCACACCTCTCACCTGACTTGTCAACTTTTTTGTTTTTAAAATTGCACCATCAGTTTGCTCATCATTTGTTTTCCTATTTTAAAAATCTTTAGAGGTAGAAAATTTTTAGAGGACTTCTTTAATTATATCCCATAAATTTTGGTATACTGCATTATTGTTATCCACTATTTATAATTTTTATGTCTTCTTTGACCAACTAATTATTAAAAATGTTTTTAGATTTTTAATTTCTTTTTTTTATTTTGGAGGGGAAAGGCAGGGCAATTGGGGTTAAATGACTTGCCCAAGCTAGTAAGTGTGTCAAGTGTCTGAGGCCGGATTTGAACTCCGGTCCTCCTGACTCCAGGGCTGGTGCTCCACTCACTTGGCCACCTAGCTGCCCTGAAAATGTTTTTAGAACCCTAACCTGGATGAGGCAGTCAAGGTTTTGCCCAAGTGCTAACATCTTGGTAGGATAATAGGTTTCCTCCCCACTGAAGACTATCATTCTTGTGCCTCTAACCTTGGGGTCTTTCATTGGCCTCTAACTTGTAGAGCTTGGGAGGGAAGGCAGTAGCAGAAAGGGCATGAAAGCAGGATTTCTTTCTGTGGAAATTAGGGAGAAAGGTATGAGCTATCATCTCTCCAACCATAATGCAGGTCAGACTATCTCTCTAGGGTCTCGCTAGCTTTCTCTCCACATCGGAAATCCTTTTCCCCAGCTACTTCTCCCCAGTCTCATCTTTATTCAGATCAGCTCTAACCTATTCCAGTCCCTTATCCTTCTTTGTCTTCTTTTCCAACTGCATCCTCTGGAATATTCCTCTTTCATTAACAAACTTCATTTTAGACCTCTTTCTCACATTTCTTCCATTTGCTGGTACTTCCAAAAACCTCAATTTCCCTTGAGGATATCACATCTCTTGGTAGTCTCCTCAAATCTGGACACTGCTTCTCTCTCACTTCCTGACACATACTGTCAGGAAGAGAAACTGGTATGCTCCTTTGCTCCCTGAATGCCACCTTCAGACTCTCCCTCCTCTTGCTATTATCACTCAGCAACAAACTCTCTTCTGCCTAAATCTTTGTGGCAGATTCATCTACGAACCTTCAGGTCGCTCTCCCTCCTCCTCAGTAAGTTCAGCATCTGGCCCCTTTGAACATAATGGCCCCCTAGTTCCTCAACCTCACCGTCTATGACCTCTGTCTCAAGTGGATTACAACTAAGCACAGAAATGTCCACATTTAAATTGGTCCCTTCAGTGAATTTCTTCCAGGTTCCGGAATTCTTAGTTATGGCTCAGTTCATTGGTCTCCACTTGGGTCTATGTATTTTGCTTAGTTCCTCTATTAGTTATTTAATGAACTATGATCTTTATGATCTTTAAGGACTTCATAAATTTTCCCAAAGAGTCTCCCTTAATCTCTTTATCCTTTGATATCCAAAATAATTCTCTTCTGGAGTACCGATAGGCAGCCATTCATCCAGACTACAAACAAAGAAATTGACACTGACAAGCTAGATGCTGGTTTTAGGTAGGGAGGGATGTTTAAGTGGAAACTGATTTACAAGCAATCAGTTTTTTAATGGTTTCATGTTATGATGACTTTTGTTTCTCTATGCACAACTTGTGTTTTCCTATGACATTTGCATATACAATCTTAAAGGAAGGCAGTGTGGAGTGGTTGATAAAAATCTGACCTTGGAGTCTAGAAAACCTAAGTTCAAGCTTGGTCTCTGACACATCCAGAGTTGTATGACCTGGGCAAGTCACTTAACCTCTGTTAACCTCAGTTTTCTCAACTTTAAAATGGGGATAATAACAGCACCTAACTCACAAGGTTGTTATGAGGATCAAATGAATTATTATTTATAGAGCACTTGGTACAATACTTGGCAAGTAGTAGGTACTACATAAATGCTTATTCCCTTCCCAGCTTTCCTTTTCCAAAGTGCATTGGTAGAAAGAATTCCAAAACAAAATGTAATTCCTTGACTGTGAGAATGAATACTTGTATATATTGTTTGTAAAATAAAATTTTGATCCTATGAAGATTTTCTATCAAAGAAGGTAAGAGAATATTATAGAAGACCTATGAAGATTTTCATTCATTTTATTATATATATATATATATATATATATATGTATAATGAATACTTGTATAATGAAGGACCCCTCCCCCCATATTTTTTTGTCTTCCACAGTGCTTTTAAGAACAATATACTTAATACTGTTTCTCTCTCTCTCTCGTCACCTTTTATTGTTGCCCTACCTGAAATTGTGACTGTAATCCTGTTCTTCTGGAACTATTTGAAATACATTAATTTTATTCCTGCTCCTCAGTTTTTATGACTGTGCCTGAAATCAGTTTCCTGTATAAAGTAAATTGTTGGGTTTTCAAATTCATTCTGCCATATAAATTATAACATTTATAATTCACCTTCATGTCCATTAAAAGTTCTTTTATATTTTTTCCTCATCTTTGAAATCAGTTCTTAGTCTTATTTTGCTTACCAGAGGTGGGGAACCTGCAGCCTAGAAGCCACAGGTTCCCCATCCCTGCCTTACACTATTCCAATTCCTGAGGGCCATCTTCTACTTTTCTTTGCTTCATGTGGCCCAAAAATTCATCACCAAACGACCAGCTTGTTGGACCTCTCCCTTATCCACTGTCACTCAATCTCACCATTCAGATCATGCAAGTACTATATTTCAAACCATTAGCGGATTGGGGTATCCAGTTGGGTCACCAATGATGGGAGACTCCAAAGAACATCAATATTTGAATATATAAGGATATATGGTTTGGAAGTTTTTTGGGTCTTTTAAGTTCAGATAAAATAAATAATAATAAAATAAATAATAAATATAAGTAAATAATAAGAAAATAAAAAATAAATAATTTTAAAAATAAATAAAAATCCAAATCTTTATGTCTTCACTGCTCTCTATTTATCTCTCCAGAAACAACACATATGATTTTTGAAAAAAGATGATGTTCTCTGACAGAGAAGTAACTTTTCCTTGGTCAGAAACAAATAAGGTCCATTTCCTTGATTTAAGAAAAAAAAAAAGTCCCAGAAATCCCTTTGTGCACCTTAAAGCATTATATAAATGTAATTAGAATGATAAAGGCATTAGAGGTGCTTCACTTGGACAAAGACCTAGCAGTGACATAATAGTTGTTTTCTACTATTTTATGTGGAATATAGATCATAATCTGAGGAAGCACAGTACAGTGGAAAGACCACTAGATTTGAAATTAGAGGGCCTTAGATTAAATGCCAGCTCTGCTACTTAGCAGATCTGCAGTTTTGGACAAACTTATTCATCTTATTGGACTTTGGTTTTCCCCTCTGTAAATGAAAGGGTTGGACTAGATAATCTATCAAGTGCCTTCCAGCTCTAAACTTCTGATCCTATGAAGATTTTCTATTTTACAAACAAGATAATAGAATATTATAGAAGACCTACAAAGATTTTCATTCATTTTATTTATATCCTTAACCCCTAGCAAAAGTGCCTGGCACATAGCAGGTACTTAGTAATTACTTATTCATTGATTGAATGTCCCTATCCTATTTTATCAACCAAAATATCTGGGTAAACCAAAGCCAGGATACAATTCTTAAATACTTTGTTTTGCACCAAATGATCTATTGATTCACAGAATAACTCAATTAAGTCTCCTAGTTGAAGTATTACCTTGGCACAGGCCAGTTCCTTCATCATGAAAAGGGAATCATCAGCTCTTTCATCATCATCGTCATCATAATTTGGTGATGGAGCTCCCTCTGCTCCTTGCCTAAGCAGGCCACCCCCTCCTCTGGGATCAAAGGGATCCACTACGATGGGCTCTGTACCTTTAATTTCACACCGACAGAAAGGGCAACCTTGACCTTCTGATTCCTGTAAAGAAAGAGATTAGTGACAGTCTCAGACATCTGAAAGTATTTAAAATGTCTTAACATATCCAGACAGTATAAAATAGATTATATAGTGATGAAAACTAGATAGACATTTAAAATGTAAACCTACCAATCACAGGTCATGCTTTTATTATCTGAAAAAGGGCTGAAAAGCAAAAAAAAAAAAATTTGTGCAGGGACTATCTTGACTTTGAGAATGTAGGATTTGGATCCTACCTGCCAAGCTGTAAGACAGGATGTGCACATGAGGTGGCCACAAGGTTCAATCTTCACATCTTTGTCATTTTCAGCACATATTTTACATAGCTGGAAAGTGGAGCCCATCTCACAATATAATTCATATTGTTCCTTATGAGAGAAAACAAAGTTCACTTGAGTCTGCTAGAACCATACATCCTAAAATAAAGATCACTCAAAAAGACATTACTTGTTTCATAGGTCTTCCTAGAGTAAAATAAAAAATCAATTCTAAAGGAATGCTCAGAGTTTCTTCCTTTAAAACTAGCACATCTATTCCTTGTGCTATTGGTCTATAAGGAAATATAATGACAAGACTAGTGTGAAAAAATACATAAAATTACTGGTTTAATAAAAGTTATCAGAACAAAAATAGCTACAGTGGATAGAGCACTGTCCTGTGACCCTGGAAAGTCACTAACCTCCAACTGCCTCAAACCCCACTCCCCCAACAAAAAGAGAGTTCTCAGACGGTATTCCAAACAAGTCCAAGATGGACACTATACTTTGAAACTTCGCACAATTGACTTAGTTCCTTCTCATAAAACTGAACTAATGAATTCAATGGGTTAATTTTTGAGAATAGGGAAATTATTACAAAGAAACAAATATGCAATTAACCTGGGTAACTTTAATGTGGTCTTGAGGAGTAGGCTCACATAAGCCAGTCAGGTCTGGATTTTGATTCCGTCCATCAGGAAACAAATAGCTAAAAAATAAATAGATAAATAAAACAAGACTCAATGTTCTTTTTATTTTCTGTGATTACATGACTAGTCTTGTGTATTACTGTTAAGAAATAAAGCTAATAAAGAAGACATGGATGTCAGCACTTTAGAATTTGTAGAACAGGTTCTCTCAAACTTTCGCCTATTGAAAAATCCCGTTTATTCCTTTAAGGCCCAGCAGAGATAGCACTTTCATCCTTGAAGCCTTCCAAGATCTATCTAAGCAGACGTGATCCATCCCTTCCTTAAATCTCTCATGCTTGATCCCTCCAAACATAAGTAATCTTATTCTGATTTTATTACAGTTACCTCTGCATGTGTCTTACCTCTCCTATTAAATTGTAAGCTCCTTAAAGGGTAGAGGTTTTATCTTTTCTTAATCTTCTCATTTGCAGCAACTATGCACACTATCTTGCAAATGTAGCCACTTAAATGTTTGACTTCAAACTAAATTACTAATGACTGATGATACAAAAAAACAGAAGAGAGGCAAAGACAAAATTCACATGAGTTTCTAAGGAGAGTAAAATGACTCCAAGCAATTCTGAGATGATGATGTTATACTGATATTATAGTGATGTTTCTTCCTAGGATGCACAGGAAAATTATAATGGAACATTATGACAGACAGGGAGAGGAGTTGGCATTTTTCCATATGATAGTTAAAAAAGATATTAGTTCTTGTTGGGAGTTTCTTTTTAAACAAAGGACTCAAATGTCCTTGAGCACCTGATTACTACTACATTGACAAAAATCTATTTTAAAGATGAAGAAAACAGGCTAAGTCACTGAGATCTTCAAGCATTCGTTGCTGCAAGGTTTAGAGCAGAGGCAACAACCTCTTTTGCTCATGTTTCTGTGGGTTCCACACAAAGACCAAGAGGAAAATTGGCCTTCCTCATCCTTTTAGGAGACATTCAGTCACTTCTTGTTATACTCTACGTATGTCAACAGAGAAGCAGCTCAGCCTCCTGAAGAAATAATGACTATGATACATTTGAAGTCCGCCATGCCAACCAGCAAGAGTTTAGAGTCAAATGCCTTACATAAATTCTGTTTAATCAGAAAGAAGTTAGGACATGAATGGACATGGTTTTAAAATATTGTTAAACTGAACTCTCAGGAACATTCAATCACTAAGATACTGTCCTACGATGTGGCTATAATGTGAAATGGTCAAGTAAACATCATTGTTAATTTATTCTCTTTTTGAAACTTTGTCAGATAAAAAACAATAGATAATCCCTTGCTCATAAAGAAATAGAAAATCAAATAATGAAATCCAAGAAAGCTCAATACCCCAAATGAAACCAAGCTCAACATAATGGGAAGGCCAAGACAATAAACTCTATCAATATACTCTCCTAGTCAACCTGTAGAAAGAACATGAAACAAAGCCATGGAATGGTGCTTTAGCCCCTCAAGTTCCTAGACACCACTGAATGATAAATAGCTACTCACAAGCCTTCTCTAAAGCCATCGATCAGCGCCTGGAAGAGAGGTTTGTTGTGAGGGATCGTCTGGAGGATATTCCCATCAGCAGTGACATAGCCGATGGCCCACTGACCCAGCCTTGTACAGCTCAGTCGGAAAATGTAGCTGAGGACAGACAGAGAAAGGTTTTAAAATATGCTGAAATGAGGGTGGCAGGCAAGAAAGAAATGAAAAAATCTGCTTTACAAATCATCAAGGATAACTTCTTTCATGCCTCCAGATAAAAAACAATGAGGCTGTTAACTTAATATTCATAACTTGAAACAATTTTCAGATTACCATAGCAAAATTTTCCATCTGTTTCTTTAAACCTCAATCTAACGGTGAAATCTTGGTAACTGGATACCAAAGTCAAAATTCTGCTTCCTATATTTCAACAGAAGCCATAAGAGAACATGTAAGACAAATTTCTATAGGGTGCTAACCTTCCAGGCTTGTGAATGAATTTCTGGAGCCGGGCTTTCACTTCATCATATGTCAGGAAAGCCATATAACCTGGATGAGTCACAGCAAGGCTATTCCAATTCCTGAGCAAAGACGACCAAGGCTAAAGAAACAAGAGTAATCACAGATTATCAATCAATAAACAATTATTAATTGCCTACTAAATGCCTAAGTGCAGGGGATATAAAAAGAGACAAAAGATAGTTCCTGCCCTCAAAGAGCTTACACCACTGGAAAGATAGCATACAAACAAATATATACGAAGCAAGCTATATACAGCAAGTAGGACATAGTTAACAAAGGGAAGCAACTGGAATTAAGAAGAGTTGAGAAAGGTTTCCTGTAGAAGGTAAGATTTTTGTTGGGATTTAAAGGAAGTCAGGGACCCCAGTAATAGGAGCAGAGGAAGAAGTGTTCTAGGTATTAGGAACAGCCAGTGGAAATGCCCAGAGTCAAGAGATGGAGTATGTTGTTCGTGGTACAGTAAGGAGGCCAGTGTCACTGGATCAAAGAGTATATATCAAGGAGTAAGGTATAAAAAGACTGGAAAGGTAGGATGGGGCTAGGTTATGAAGGGTTTTGAATGGCAAATAGAGCATTTTGCATTTGATCCTGGAGGTAACAGGGAGTCACTGGAGTATATTGAGTAGAGGGTTGACATGACTGGACCTGCACTTTAACAACATCGCTTTAGTGGCTGGTTGGAGGATGAACTAGAGTGGGGAGAGACTTAAGGAAGGCAGACTCACCAGCAGGCTATGGTAATAATCAAGACACGACATGATGAGGGCCTGCACTAGAGGATGGAGTGTCAGAGGAAAAAAGTTGCAAAGGTAAAATCAACAGGCCTTGGTAACAGCTTGGATGGGGGGGTGAAAGATAGTGAGGAATCCAGGATGATGACTAGGCTGGGAGCCTGAGGGACTGGAAAATGGTGTTATCCTCTATTATAAAATGGAAGGAGGTGGGGAAAGGGTTAAGGGGAAAGATAATGAGTTCTGTTTTGGACATGTTTAATTTAAGATGTTTACTGGACATGTAAGACAAGATGTCTGAAAGGCAGTTGGAGAAGTGAGTTTGTAGGTCAGCAGAGAGGCTGGGGCAGGAAAGGTAGAATTAAGAATCATCAACATAGAGATGCTAATTAAATCCTTGGGAGCCGATGAAATCACCAAATGAAGTAGTATAAAGAGAGAAGAGAAGGGGGCCTAGGACAGAACCTTGAGGGACACCTATGGTTAGAGGGTGTGATCTAGAAGAGGTTCCAGCAAAGAAGATAGAGAAGAAACTGTTAGATAGGTAGGAGGAGAACCAGGAGAGAGCAGTATCCTGAAAACCTAGAAAGAATATTAAGGAGAAGAGAGTGAGCAACAGTGCTGGATTTGGCAACAGATTAGTAGTAATTTTGGGGAAGTTTCCAGTTTGGTGGAATAATAAATTGACAAGCTAGATTATAAGGAGAGAAAGTGGGCGCACCTATTGTAGATGATCTTTTCAAGGAATTTAGCTACAAAGGGCAAAAGAGATATAGGATGATACTAGGCATATCAATAAGCAGTTATAAGTACCTGCTAAGGTTCTAGACACAATGTGAGGTGCTGGGGATAAAAAGACAAACATGAAACAGTCCTTATCTTTAGCAAGCTTTCTTTCTACCAGGGAAATAGAATGTACACACATAAGTACCTGCAAAATAAATACAAGGGAATGTCGGGGGACATGAACTAGTTGTGATCATGAAAGGCCTCAGAGAAGATGTAGTATTTGGTTGAGCTCTGAAGAAAACTAGAGACTGTATGAGGCAGAAGGGAAAATAAAGCATTTATCAGGCACAGAACATAGCAAATGCATGGACAAGGAACACAGAATGTCATGTATGAAGAACAGCAAGAAAGATAGTCTGCCAACTATTGTAAATGTGTGAAGGGAAGTAATATGTAATAAGAATGCATGGCGGCGGGGGACAGAGGAGAAGAGAGAGGAACGAAGAAAGGTGCATATTTATATGAGAATTTAGCCTTGCTTTAAAAAAAAAAAAAGGTCAAGAAATCTGAGATTAGCTCTAGTCAATAGTAGAGAGAAATTAGTTAACACAAAAAAGAATGAAAGGGCAGGTCCTAAATGTGAAATTGAATTTCAAGAAATCTATATGAAAATTGGCATCTTCATGCTAAAACAGGCTTGCACAACTTGCAGCTCCAAGGGCAGTAAGTGGCCTGTGGACATGCCAAAGGATTTTGGGTGCTTATAGAAAATGTAGAGAATATGTTCCTCTACATTTTTCGAGGGCTGCCCAAAATCCTTTGGTGGGCCACAGGTTGTGCAGGCTTGTGCTAAAAGTAAACAATGTAGAAAATATAATGACAACCAAATGATGTCATGATTAATAGTCAATAGTTTAAAAAAAAACTTTTAAGCAGCAATAACATTTGTTGCAATTAAATGCTATTCAAAATACAAATGTACAGGGTTCCAGTCAGTTAGTTATTTGACCTACCTGAAAGAGTCGTGTGAAGATATCAAATTCAAAAACTGAAATATAATCATTGCAGGTCAGATCAATAGTGGATTTCAGGGCCATGGCCTCTAGTCCAGAACTGATGGGATGTACTTCATGAAGAGCCTGTCGAAAGCTCTTCCAAGGGACTATTGTCCTGATTTAAAAATAAAAGAAACAAACCCCAGAGTCAACAATTCTAGGCATGACGGTAATCAAGAATAAAGGGAGAAGTAGAAATAAGTACCCACCTCTCACTTTTCAAAAGCAATTTCAACTGTCCCTAAGTGGAGCTGAATTATATTTTGGAATGAGAACAGTTGACTAAAGGTTCAATTCTCATTTTAAAAAATTTTGTATTTTTTTTAATATTAATCGCATTTTAAATGTTGTTTTCCCCTTAAGCCCAGAGAGCTACAGATTGTAACAAAGAATTAAAAAGAGTGGGAAAGAAAAATGCAGCAAAATTAACCAGTGCATCAGCTGAGTCTGACAGTACATAAAATCTCTACCCCTGTAAAGAAGTGAGGGAGCTTCATTTTTTCATCCCTTCTTTAGGGCAAAGCTTGGTCATTATATTTGCACACGATTAATTTTTTGTTGGTGTTGTTTTGTTTGTTCTTCTTTACATTTAGACTGACTGCATATAGTCCTGGTTCTGTGCACTTCTCTTTGCATGACTTCATTTCTTTCCATGAGTCTATATTCCAACTTTTTTTTCTCTTTTTTAAGTTTTTGCTAGAGAGGACTATCCGTTAGGTAAAGGAAGAGATACTGACATATATATGGAAATTAAGATGATGAAAAAACAAAAGGCATTAATAAAAATAAGATTTTAAAATAACATTATTTTTCCATGGTCCAAAGTAAGTACACTGAGACTTACTTTTCTCCAAAAGCTTTTCTCCAAAATTCTGCAGCATCTGCCTTGGTTATCCGGAATGTATCTCCTTGGAAGAGTCCACTTGGAAAGATCCCTTTTAGTTCTGCTAGCATGTGGCTGAAGATCAGGGACAGTTTGGTCAAATTTCGCCTACAAATGACAACAATAAAACATTTAAGGGAACAAGAGAAAAAGATTTATGTACAGCACACATGGCCAGAAAGATGACAGTGGCAAAGTTACAAAGGTATCCAAACATATCTAGAAACTATCTGGATATTTTCTCTGGCCAATATTGTTAAAAAAAATACTGTCACTCTTGTTCTGTCATAAATGGAAAGAAGATCTTTTCATTAAAACAGCTCAATAGTGCTCCAAAATTTTCCACGTACTTTCCTCAAAACAACCACATGGATAGAAAATGCTGTCACACCCAGAGAAAGAACTATGGAGTCTGAATGCCAATTGAAGCATACTAAGTTCACTTTTTTGTTTTTTTTTTGTTTTTTTTTTTTCATGGCTTTTTCCTTTGGTTATTTCTTTTTCCACAACATAACTAATGTGGAAATATGTTTAACGTTTGCACATGTACAACCTACATCAGACTGCTTGCCACTTTAGGGAGGGGGTAATGGGAATGAGGGAGAAAAATTTGGAACTCAAAATCTTACAAAAAAAATTAATGTGGAAAACTATATTTACATGTAATTGGAAAAAATAAAATAGCTAGTGAAAATGTTTTTATCTCCATTTTACAAAAGGAGAAACCAGGGTTCAGCAAGCTTAAGTGACTCATATGTAGTCATATGCAGTCATTCATTCAGTCAACAATCACTTATTATGCTGAAGATATAAGGAAAGGCAAAAAGCCCCTTCTTTCAAGGTGCGTACATCCTAATAGGGGAGACAACAAACAACATGCATGATGTAAACAAGAGTGGGTGAAAGTAATCTGAAAGGGGGAGGCATTAGCAGCTGTGAGATCTCTGAGAGATGTCCTGCAGAAGATAGGATATAAAATGAATCTTGATGAAAGACAGGGGAGCTAAGAGGTAGAGATAAGGGGGCAGAACATTCCAGGAATGAGGCCCAGCTAACTCAAGAGCATGGTCAGGAAATGAAGTGTCCTACTGAAGGAACTTCAAGTAGGCCTCTGTTGCTGGATCATAGAGGGTGTAGAAGGGAATAAAGTACAAAAAAGTTGAAAAGGAAGAGGACACATGATGAAAAGCTTTAAATGCCAAACAGAAGATTTTATATTTGATTTTGGAGGTAATGAGGAAGTAATTGAGCTTACCGGGGGACAAGGGGTGTGTGTGTGTGTGCCATAATCAGACCGATGATTTGGAAAAATCCCCCTGGCAGCAAACAGAAGATGGATTGGAAGAGGAAGAGACGAGGCAGGGATAACCATTAGAAAGTTATTGCAGTAGCCTAGGGGAAGACAATGAGGGCCTGAACTAGGGTTGTAGCTGTATAGAGAGAAAGGGATGTACATGAAATGTTGTGAAGGTCAAAATGATAACATATAGCAAACAGACTGGATATGTGGCATGAATCAGAGTAAGGAGTCAAGAATGACACAAAGATTACAAACCTAGGTGATTGGGAATTGTGGTGCCTTCAATAATAATAATAGGATAGTTCAAATTTGGAGAGAGTTTAGGAAGAAAGATAAATGAATTGTGTTTTGGACATGTTAACAAGAGAAGCATGACTATAGCTCAAGCAAGAGACTAAGGTTGGATATACAGATCTGAGAATCATGATAACATAAAATGCCTAGCATTTTGTATGGTGCTTTAAGGTTTGCAAAGTGTCTTTACATATTATTTCATTTGATAAATCTACCATGGGAGCTAATAAGCTCATCAAGTAATACAGAATGGAACAGGGTCAACAGGCTAATTACCTGCTTTTATACTCTCATCACTCCAATACATCCGCCAACTGGAGGCTACTGAAGTGATTTTCCTAAAGCACGTGTCTGATTATGTCACCCCACCTCCATGTTCCCACCCCCACCTCCAACCCAATAAAGTCCACTGGTTTCCTATCATCCCTTGGATCAAATACAAAATGCTTTGTTTGGCATTCAAAGTCCTTCATAACCTAGGGCCCTCCTACCTTTCCAGTCTTTTTACATGTTACTCTCCAACATGTACTCTTTGATCCAATAATACTGGCCATATACAATAAACCCCAAAACTCCAGCTTCCAGGATAAGAACTCACTATTTAACAAAAACAGCTGGGAAAACTGAAAAACAAGTATGGTGGAAACTAGGCATAGACCAACATCTTACACTCTGTACCAAGACAAAGTCAGACTTTAGATATAAAGTCTGATACTATGAGCAAACTAGGAGAGTAAGGAATAGTTTACCTGTCAGAACCATGAAGAAGGAAAGAATTTATGACCAAACAAGAGATAGAGAACATTATAAAATGCAAAATGGATCATTTTTATTACTTTAAATTGAAAAGGTTTTGCACAAAGCCAATGCAACCAAGATTAGAAGGGAAGCAGAAAGCTGGAAAGTAATTTTTACAGCCAGTGTCCCTAAAATATATAAAGAACTGAGTCAAATTTATAAGAATACAAGTCATTCCCCAATTGATAAACGGTCAAAGGGTATGAACAATGTGAGAAACAAAAGAAGGAATTCTGTTTCCACAGGATTAAAACTACTCCCAGCTTTGAGTGATAACAGAATGTAAATCAGAGGCGACTGGTTCTAATCAGAGCTGTGACCTAGCAGAACCAGGGTTCTAATCGGGTAAAAGGTCAGAAGCTTGGTTGTTACATATGTTTAAAGAGCTGTCTGAGAGGGAACATATCAAGTAAGAGAACTTGAAGTAGGAGGTTGCATCTAACCAATGGAGAGCAAGGGGGGAAATTCAAATTGGGAACAGCATAAAAAGAGTTGCATTTGTCTGAGTAAGGGTACTCCATTTGGGAGTTAACCCATTTAGTAGGAATGTAAAATAAATGAGAACTTTCCTGGCTTCACAATGAATATTGTTCTTTTTAGAGTGAGCACATTTCTCACAACAGGCAGTTTTCAGAGGAAGAAACTAAAGCTACATATAGTCATACGAAAAAATGCTCTAAGTCACTGCTGATTTAGAGAAATACAAATCAAAACAACTCTGAGGTACCACATCATACCTATTAGATTGGCTAACAGGACAAAACAGGGAAATGATAAATATTGGAGAAGATGTGGGAAAAATGGAATACTAATGCATTGTTGGTGGAGTTGTGAAATTGACCCAACCATTCTGGAGAGCAATTTGGAACTAAGCCAAAGGGCTATAAAATTGTGCATACCCTTTGATCCATCAATACCACTACTAGGCCTGTATCCCAAAGAGATCATAAATATGGGAAAGGGACCCACAGGCACAAAAATACTTATAGCAGCTCTTTTTGTGGTAGCCAAGAACTGGAAATTGAGGGTATGCCCATCAACTGGGGAATGGCTAAACAAGTTGTGGTATATAAATGTAATGGAGTACTATTTTGCTATAAGAAATGATGAGCAGGTGGACTTCAGAAAAACCTGGAAAGATTTATATGAACTAATGCTGAGTGAAGTGAGCAGAACCAGGAGTACATCATACACAGTAAAAGCCACAATGTACAATGACTAACTTGCATAGACTTGGCTCTTCTCAGCAATGCAAGGATCTAAGACAACTCCAAAAGACTCAAGTTGGAAAATGCTATCCACATCCAGAGAAAGAACTACAGAGTCTGAATGCAGACTGAAGCATACTATTTGCTCTCTTTTTTTTCTTTTGTTGTTTTGTTTTGTTTCTTCTTTCTTGTGGTTCCTCCCATTGGTTCTAATACTTCTTTACAACATGACAAATGTGAAAATATGTTCAATATGAATGTATAAGTGGAGTGTATATCAGATTGCATGCCATCTTCAGGAGGGAGGAGGGGAGGGAGGGGGAGAAAATTGAAAACTCAAAAGCTTATGGAAGTGAATGTTGAAAACTAAAAATAAATTCATTTTTAAAAAAAAGATACTAGCCTCCTAGCTATTTCATGAATATGACACTCCATCTCTCAGCTCCAGGCATTTTCTCTAAGCCATGCCACATGCCTAGAATGCCCTCCCTCCTCAACTCTTGGCTTTCTTTAAGTCCCAACTAAAATCCCATCTTTCACAAGAAGTCTTTCCCAACCCCTCTTAATTTAAGTGCCTTCCCTCCCTTATTTCCTATTTATTTTGTATAGAGCTTATTTGTTTATATTTGTTTGCTTCCCCTCTCCCCCATGAGACAATGAGATCTTTGAGGGAGGGGCTATCTTAGGCACTTAATAAATGTGTATCAATTGATTGACTGTACTGTTGGTTTACTTTTATTTTGCTAAGGAGCTAAGAATGGTTTCTACATTTAGCAGGTAGCCAGCTCATTTGGATCCATGGGTCCATTTGGTCCATGTATATAGTGTGATAGTCCCTGGTTTATAATCAAGAGAAGGGGGGACCCAGGACAGAGCCTTGAAGGACACCCAGTTAGTGAGGGAACATGGATAAAGAACCAACAAAGGAGTCTGTGAAAGTGTGGTCGGAGAGGAGAGAACCAGAAGAGTGCAATGTCACTAACATGTATAAAGAAAAAAGTATCCAGGAGGGGGTGGTCAACAGTATTAAATATTGCAGAGTGGTCAAGGAGAATCAGGACTGAGAAGAGGCCATTAGATTTGGCAATTAAGAGATCACTAGTAACTGAAAAGTTTCTGTTGGACAATGAACCTAGGAGAGAGAGTGCAGAAGGTTTAGAAAAGAATGAAAGAAGAGGAAGTGGATGCACACATTAGATGGTGTTCCCAAGTTTAGCCACAAATAGGAATAGATTACAGGATGATAAGGGACAATTTGCTGGAGAGGTCAGGCAGGAATGGGAACAATAGTGCATATTGGGGAGTTTGCCTTAACAAGAACCACCACTTTATCTGAGATGGCAGTGAAAAAGGAGGTAGTAGAGATAAGATAAGGAGCTCTTATCGAATCTCAGTGGAGTGCTGGGGGAGCAGGTCTCAAGGGAGACTTGAAGGGAAATTCTACTTTGTGGAACAGAATGGTGAATTACTTAGAGAGGGATGACAGGAAAGGAGATATTTTTCATTGAGGGCTCAAACAGCATAGATTTATGACCTATTCTAGCTTCATTCACCAGCATGTGAATGGGAAGGAAGGAAACCATAGCTGGGAGTAATTCAGGATTAGAGCTTGGCAAGGTTGTTCAGGACATAATAAAGGAGTAAGAGAATCGAGGGGGTAGAGGACCCTATTGTTATTTGTCCTTCATTCTCAAAGAGGACCAAGACATCAGGGAGGTGATGCCATGACATGCAAGTGAATTGAATTTAGGTGAGACAAGGCTGTGCTAAATCACCGGCCTCACTTTCTCCTCCACAGCCATCTAGGTCCAGTGGCCAGGTGGCCCAGGATGCAATGGGGGACTTTAGCCTTTTCAAGCTAAGGTCTTTAACAGGTCTCATCAGTGACTAAGGCTTAATACAAAATAAAGCAGAGAATGGCCTCTTTACCTAATTAAAAAAAAAATTGATCTGGGAGGTGAAGACTCTCAGGGTTTCTGGCCAAAACAGAAACAATTACTATTTACATTCATTCTGAACCAATCAGATTGGCCAATTGACAAAAGTCAGAGTGAGATGGGTAACCAAGAGGTTAAGAAAGATAAGGGAAGAAAGCATAGCCAGTGAAAAGGTGATGGCCTGGGAAAGAAATGTAGATGAAAGAAATGGAAAGACAAGAATGGAAGAGATGGAGCTCACAAGATAAAAAACTAGGCTAGTGGTTGTCAGGCATAGGGAAAGATAGAGTCACAATATCAGATAAAGAAATTTTAGAGTTCATGAACATGGAAGTAAAGACACTTGTGGATGATGGTAAGATCAAGGGTGTGACCATCTGTTTATGTAGTTGAGGGAAGTAGAAGAATAGATCACGGGAACTGAGTTGATTGAGGAAGTGGGAAATTAGGGTATTCAAGGGGGGAAGAAAGACTGTAAGCCAGGCACTGAACTCAATGAAGAAGGGGTGCTGAGTGGACATGAAAATTACAGATAACAGCCACCAGAATCTAGATTGGGTGATAAATTAAGAAAGTTTGAAACTAATGGAGAAGTTGCTCAATAGGAAGCAGTAATAAGGAACAAGGAGTATTCTTGCTCCTCCACCAAGACCAGTGAATAAGAGAAATCACAGTCAGCTGCAAATAACTAATTAAGTGGTAGAATAAGGCCTAGAACCAAGAGGTCTAGAATTGAAGTACATATTATGTGCTCTTTTAGACACCAAGCTAGCTCTCTTAATTAACATTTTATGAAAAGTGTTAACAACCCAGGGGAATGAAATCCCATCACATGTACAAAAGGAAGGCTCTTAATCCTCCATGTGCTACAGGGGTAAGGTAAGCAAGAATCAATGTTATCTTAAACCTTATATCTTAATTTTCAACTTAAATTATGCCAGATAGGTTCGAATTGAAGACACAAGGTCTTTTAGATTAGCAGTTTAGAGAATTTTATATTGGAGAATAAGAACTATACAAAGTCTGCCAGAGCCACCTACTCACTGAAAGTTCTAAAAACTATGGAAATAACAGGAAAACAAAATTTTACTATTTACTGCTATTTTACTACTATTTGCTATTTGTTTTGCATAAGTTCATGTAGTTCAGACTCAGCTCATGTTAGTAGGTTAGGTAATAAACATTAATCTAAGCTAAATGCATATATACAGAAGTTTTCTGTATAATTATAACAGGGAAACAGATTTTATTTTTTTATAACTCACTGGAGAGTTCCCTAGGAAAGTATAACAGACATGAAATCGGAGACATACAAACTTACGTGGTGGATAAGTTGCATTTAGGACTGTTCATCAACAAAGACCTGTGTAGGCCTCCTGTGTTCTAAACAGTTACTTCTCTACATCAAGTAGCTGGCTAATCAACCCAAGTACACTTTTTGCAATAGATGGAGTATCAAAACTTGCTCATAAAGAATAATGAAGTATAATTAACAAAAAGTATAAAATGCTCACCAAGAAGATTCTCACTCTTCAAATACATCTGAACCCCTTTATAATGGTAATGCTAGAAGCAGAACTAAGATCCACCTACCCTATAAGCTAAATGCCTAAGACTTTTTATTATACAGGCACACAGAAGAGATACCATGCATTGGGTTCCAGGCCACTGCAATAGAGCAAATCACACAATTTTTTTTTGGTTTCCATACCAAGGATTCCTTATACTGACAAAAATCACAGGTCTGGGAACTTCGTAACTACCCTCATTTTTAAAAGAAACATAGCAAGAGCATTTGTTAAGACAAAGTTAATATGAGGGCTATACCAAGGACATACTGCTAGCATATCCTAAATAACAAGTTTTAACAAGGAAAAGCACTCTGAAAACAAGAAAGCACCATACAAATGGGAGGCATTTCTTCTTATGATTACGGATAAAGTTTTCAGAAAAGAAAAAAACAATTTTGCCTTAACTGTTTATTTCTGAAGAGTCTATGAGTATTTGAATAATATAGTAACATTGAGAGACTTCTTTAAAGTTGTAATAAATGGTTCTCCTACTGATGCAGATACAAACAGTGCCCTAAGAGTTAAAAATATTAAGGAATGACTTTGTGAAGCCCCTAGTTTATTCTGTAACCTGAAGTTACCCTAAAGTCCTTCCCCCCTTATCTTGAACCTATACCAAAAGAATTGTCTCCCTTATCCTGTGTTCCCCCCTCCTTTCATTTTTAATCTGTGTCCTCCTGCCCTGTCCTTAAATCCTTAAACCATAAAGAATTCCCTTTGTCTCCTTCATCCTGTCATCCTGTCCTGTCTTTAATCTTTAACCTCCATAAAAACCTCTAAAACTGCATCACCGTTCTGAAACCTCTATATAAGCATAACTCCCACAAATATCGGAGTCTCACTTAGCTTTCTTGCTAGGAGACCAATACTGCTTTTGTATCAAAAAAGCTCCCAATGGCTACAGAGAAGGTCTAAGTGAATTCTTTCACACCTGAACAAGCTCTACCAACTGTAAACTTTGTCACTATGTTCTAGTGTTGATATCTGCTTCAAAAGATCTACTGTATTTCCCCATGTATAAGATGCACCTTAATTTGGGGGCCCAAAATTTAAAAAAAAAATGTGTTACATAAAGTATTGAACTCAAGTTTTATTCATCTGCTCATAGCTTTTAGGCATCTTTTGAGCAAGTCTGGTGCACGTACGCATGCTTAGTCCATCCCGTTTCATGAACCTGAAGCACCAATTGTGTTCTCCTTTGAAATCAGTAACTTCTTTTTCATCAGCAATTCTTCTTGCCTCATGCTGAACCATCTTTGTGGACACAGAAATTTCAACTGCCCTTTGCTCTTCAATCCATATCTTCAATTCCATCTCTAAATCAGGCCATTTTGCTGACTTGCCTCTCATGGCTTTCTTCTGCCATGGTGTTTTCAGTAGGGTTTCTTCTTCCCATAGCCAGTTTCAGATTGTTTCCTCACTTGGAGGAGGACCAAACTTATGTTCAGCGGCACAATTTCCATTCACTTTTGCAAACTGGATCACTTTTAACTTGAATTCAGCACTGTACGAAAATCTTTTCTGAGCCATTTCTGGGCAGAATATGGCAAAACATAACCTAACATACCAGTAACAAATTTGAAACGATGAGTGCAAAGACAATAAGCATGAAAAAGCAGGAAATGCAAGTTAAAAAAAAAATCTACAACCACTGTATAAGACGTACCCAGTTTTTAGACCCAAAATTTTTCAGAAAAGGGTGCATCTTATACATGGGGAAATGCGGGTACTTCAAAAAGTAGTACTACCTCCCTCAAGGCTTCATTCCCTTCCATAGTTTACTCCAGAGCTAAATCATTTAGTTCTTTTAATACCATTAGTACCACTAGAACTGAAAATGTCACTGAGGAATACCTTGGTTCAAAAACTCCCAAACATACCCACTCTAAATACTTTAGTGAAACAGAATTTTGAAAAAATACTCAAATAACCAACAAGCAGTTCAGACATGATGGGAAATCTGTAAATAGCATCTACCTCATAAGGTTGCTGTGAGGATCAAATGAGATATTTGCAAAACCCTTTGCACAGTACTCAGCACATATAGTAGGTGCTTAATAGATGGTTATCTCTTTCCTTCCTCTCCCTGTCCCCCCCAACACTTTTGCTTTAGGCCCTTTATACTGCCTACCACCAATCCCATTGCAAAAAGCTGTCAATCCAAAAAAAAAAAAGCTGTCAAGGCAATATTATTAAGCATTCTCAAAGGTCCTCAGAAATGCTCCATGTACTTTCCTTTCTGGAAAAACTTGTTAACCATATGAAACAGCTCAACACAAAAGATGAAGATGACTTCATGAATCTACTTCTTAAATTCCAATAATCAGTCTTCATGTAACTTAAGGCATTATTACTGCTATCATTTAGGTATTTATCTTCTTTTTACTAAGAAGGAAATTAGAAATTTAAAAAGTTACAAAACAAGAAAATGATAAATGCTGGAGAGGATGTGGGAAAACTGGATCATTAATACATTGTTGGGGAAGTTGTGAACAGATCCAGCCATTTTGGAGAGCAATTTGGAACTACGCCCAAAACTATAAAAACGTGCATACCCTTTGACCCAGCAATACCACTCCTAGGGCTATATCCCAAAGAGATCACACAAGTGGGAAAGGGACCTGTATGTACAAAAATATTTATAGCAGCTCTTTTTGTGGTGGCAAAGAATTGGAAATCAATTGGGGAATGGCTGAACAAGTTGTGGTACATAAATGTAATGGAATACTATTGTGCTATAAGAAATGGGGAAGATACGGACTTCATAATAACCTGGAAAGACCTACATGATATGATGCTGAGTGAGAGAAGCAGAACCAGGAGAACATTATACACAACCACAAGCATATTGATTCTGTGATGATTAACTTTGATAGACTTGGCTCTCCTCAGCAATACAAGGTTCAAAGACAGCTCCAAAGGACTCATGATGGAAAAAGCTAGCTACATCCAGAGAAAGAACTGTGGAGTCTGAATGCAGATTGAGGCAAACTATTTGCTCCCTTTTTTTTCCTCTTCTTTTTCGGTTTTGTTTCCTCTCTCTCATGATTCATCCCATCGGTCAAAATTCTCCTTTGCAACTTGACTATTGTGTAAATAAGTTTAATGTGAAGGTTTATGTAGAATCTATATCGGACTGCCTGCCATTTTGGAGGGGAGGAGGGAGGAGAGGGAAGGGGAGAAAATTTGAAACTCAAGAACATATAGAAGTAAATGTTGTAAACTAAAAATAAAAAAAATCTACTTAAAAAAAAAAAACCAAGAAGTTGCTACAGCTACACCTGAGACTTAGAAGACTCTGTATGCTGTGCAAGGTACTCATATCACATAGAAAGGGCAACTTTTATGGGTTTGCTGTGTTATTTTGTTTTGTGTGTTAAATAAATATGATCAGAATTATTTAAAAAATTAAGTGTTAAAAAATCTACAAAGCAAACATTAGACAAAAACTCCACAATCTTCACCCTAAATTTTTTAAATATCAGATTTGGGTTTTTTTTACATAGTGACCAGGGGATAGGAGCATTTCCAAAATGTTAAAAAACTGAGTAACTCTTAAGTATCAGTAGAGCAAATATTTGTTCCAAAAACTAATGAAAAATCCTCCTACCTAAAGTAATTTTTAAAGCTTTTAAGAGCCTAAGTTAGCTAACTGGTTATACTGTTGCAATCACCCCAAACATTTGCTTCTTCCACATGTCCTCTTGATTTCATCATCTCTGCCCACTCTGTGTGCCACCTTCTATTCATGATACAGGACAGACAGGAAATAAGTGGTAGATCAAGGCTTTGAACCTTGGTCCACTTCCATTGGCTCTAGCACCACCTCTTCCTTAACAGTGCACCAGGCCTCCCTATTTACAGATGAAATTGAAGAAAATGACAAGTGATCTCAAGTTCTAGGACTAATAGAGAAATGTGTAGCCCAGGGTCCTAGCTTTGGCTCTGCAGATATTCTTTAAATCTAAGTTATATAAGGAAAGTGGGAAGCTCTGAGGTTTCCTACTTCTCTGGGCATAGCAAACTGTAGTGGTAGTATGTACCCTCTTTAGACCTGAAGTGGTATATTTAAATGAAAGACAATCTCTGACAAGCCATAGACTGACTACCTCTGTGAAAGCTGTATGCTAAAGATGACTTGGCAGGGATCCTAAAGTGTCAAGTTATGACCATGGAATTGACTCTGAACACTTTCCCCCTCTTCTATCTTTCCAGTCTTCTTACACTTTAATCCACCTTGTGTAATCTTTGATCCAGTGACACTGGCCTCCTTGTTGTTCCTTATGCAGAATACCCCATCTTCTTACTCTGGTCATTTACACTGGCTGTACTGCATGCCTGGAATACTTTCTCATATCTGCCTCCTGGCTTCCTTCAAGTCCCAGCTAAAATGCCACATTTTTCAAGAATTCTTTAACACCCCTTAATTTGAGTTCCTTTTCTCTGCTGATTAGCTCTAATTTTCCCTATTTAGATCATGTTTGTACATAGTTGTTTGCATGTTGTCTTCCCCATTATTCCATAAGCTCCTTGAGAGCAGGATTTGCCTTTTGCATTTCTTTACATTCCCTATTACCTCCAGGATCAAACAGAAAATCCTCTGGCATTGAAAGTCCTTCATAATCTGCCCCCACCTCTCCAGTCTTCTTATTGTGTTATCCACTCACTATGGATCCAGTATTACTGGCCTCCTTGTTGTTCTTCATGCAAGACATTCTATTTCTCAACTCCAGAAACTGATTTGGAGGAAACATGATATATATAGAGGATCAAGTCAGAGGACCCGGTTTCAAATCCCACCCCAAGTTTATTATTTGTGTGACCCTGGGCAAGTCACTTACCCTGTCTGGGCCTCAGTTTCCTCACCTGTCAAATAAGGAGATTAAGATAAAAGTCATTTGAGGTCCCTTCTAGTTCTGAATTTCAGAACTGCAGTGCTTTTCAAGGCAAAAAGGTCTTTATTCCATGGGAAATCAATGCATCCTCAAGGTGGCCCCTCTACTGAGTTTCCATTTCACTACTTACAGGATGATAGGACTGAAAGATAAAAGGGACTTTAAGAATCTAGTTTATCCTTTTCATTTTATAAAAGATAAGGAAATGGAAGGCCAGAAGGTTAATTTGCTTTCACAGGGTCCTACCACTAAGAGCAACAAGACCAGCATTTTAATCCAAGTCCTCTTACTCCCAACGCAATTATCTTTCCACTATGCCATACTATTTCTTAAAGAATTAGAAACTTGTAAGTGCCCATGCTATTTCCTTTATAAAATGTAAGCTCCTTGATGACAGAGACCTTTTAATATTTGTATCCACAGCAATCTTGTCCTTGGCACATAAGAGATGTTTAATAAATGCATGATTGGCTGATCTGAAAGTTATCTTAATATGAGAGGGAGTGTGCTATAGTGGATTCAAAGCTGTCTTATGAGTTGGAAAAACCTGCCTCTGAACAGAGCCTGTGCCTATAGGTGAGTCACAGCCTCTCAGTGATTCCAGACAATTCTCTAAGACTATGAAATGCAAACAAATGGCCTCTGCACTAAAAGAGTTTCCATATTCTTTGCACCAATGATGTCATAAGTGTACCCCCCAACCAAATTTTAACACTGCTTTTAAAAAAATAAAATCTAGAATTGGCACTATACTATTTATTCTTTTCGAAAATTATATATCTTATAAAACTGTATTTCCCTCATCTAACATCCCCCCCCCCCATTTGTACCCATATATAAATAGATCGTGTTTGCATATGACATGAAGGGTAATGTGGTACAAATGGAGAAAAAGCAGATTGGGTTCTTGTTTGCTACAAATTACCTTGCCTATGCGGCCCTTTGTTTCCTCCTCTATAAAAGAAAGTAGTCAAATTTAATGATCTTAAAGCTTCTTCCAACTCAAATTCCATTGCATTATTGCTTTTATTTTTAAAAACTTTTTGTCACATTTTGAGTTCCAAGTTGTCTCCCTTCCTCCCAACCCCACATTAGAGAAGGCCAACATTTCATATAGATATATATGTGGAATCATACAATACATACTTCCATATATCAGTTCTTTCTCTAGAGGTGGATATAGTATTTCCCTTCATAGGTCCTTTGTGGTTTATTTGAATGATCCTGTAACTCAGAATAGCTTAGTCATTCACAGCTATTCTTCGAATAATACTATTGTTACTATATACAGTGTTCTCTTGGTTCTGCTCATTTCACTCTGTATTTATTACATGCAAGTCTTTCCATGTTTTTCTACAACCAACTTACTTGTCACTTCTTATAGCACAGCAGTATTCCATGACAATCATATACTACAACTTACGCAGCCATTCCCCGACTGATGGGCATCCCCTCAAATTTCACTTCTTTGCCATCACAAAGAGAGCTGCTATAAACATTTTAAAACATGTAGGTCCTCTTCCTTTTTCCCCTGACCACCTTGGGAAACAGACCTAATAGTAGTATTGCTGGGTCAAAGAGTATAGTTTTATAACTCTTTTGAGTATAACTCCAAATTGCTCTCCAAAATGGTTGGATCAGTTCACAATTCCACCAACAGTGTATTAGTGTCCCAATTCTTCCACATTCCCTTTAACATTTTCCCCTTCTATCATTTTAGTCAATCTGATACATATGAGATGGTACCCCAGACACAGTCTTACTTTTAAAAGCACTTATCAGTACAACTTCACAATAGGACCAAAGGGGAAAATGGAACTTCAAGGAATAAAATTCTTATTGTATATTACATGAGCTGGATGACCACTAAGTATAAAGTGAGAATTATTCTAGGTGAAAAATCTACTTCTGCTTTGTCTGAAAAGTCCTGAATTTTCTTTTTTGATTTTAACTATTATGATTTCCGAACACTAGGTGGCACCTGAAAAACTGGTCTCATCAGCTAATCCACACATACTATAGAGCTACATACTATAGAGGTGCTGTATCCCCAAATGATTTGGGGGGTATGTTTTTTAAAAGGACTTTATATATTGCCAGAGTTAACAAACAAACAAAAAACAAACATTTAATGATCATCACTTCTAAGAGCAGCATTAAATGCATTGATATATGTCTCATAAAGATGTTTTGCTGATTTTTTAAAAGAAATACCATGAGATTTGCAAGGACTCATAACTTCCAGAGCTAAATATAACCTTTGCTGCCTTGTGTAATGACAGGTATTGAGACACATTTTAGACGAAGGATTGTATGAAGAGGTTGAAACTAATGATGAGTAACGACACAGTATTCAGTGATAAGAATATTCCATTTGTTGTTACCATTTTAGTAACAACTGTGCTGTGCATGTTCATTTAATTCCAACTCGTATACAAACACTGATGCCTTCCAAAGAATGCTGAGTGAGAAAACGTTGAGAGATGACAGATGACATTTATAACTAAAGTGCACCACAGCCTCCACTGCACACAGTAATCAGCTTTAAAAATAGATACAACGGAACTACTTTCACCAAAGCTCCTCAGGAACTGAACAAAGTAGTTTAACCCTTACCTGCTTGTGAAGCTTTAAAAACAGAAAATCAACACCTATTTAAAAGCGTTCAAGAGTCTACCTGTAAAATGATAAACCTTTTTAATATTTTATGGCAATATCACACTTAAGTTATTGAAGTCCTATATTTTATCATCACTTTTTAGAACCCCAATATGACCACAGTAAACTCGTAATAAGGCAAGCTGAGCCATTTACTTTCTGAACTAAATCAAACAACTACTTAATCCTGGAAGATGACAGAGCCCCAGCAATCATCTAGTATGGCGGTTCTTAAACTTCTTAGTCTCAGGACCACTTTACACTCTTAAAAGTTCCTGAGTTCCTCCCAAAAAAGCTTTTCTTTTGTGAGTTAAATCTACCTTTGTTTGCAGTATTAGAAATTAAAACTTCCTAGTATTATTATAAGAATAGTTTTGGCCTTGCGGACCCAGAAAGGATCTTGGGCACTCGCGGAGGTCCCCAGACTACACTTCAAGAACCACTGGACCAGCAGAATTCACTAAGCAGATGGGATGGGACACCCCACTCCAAAATCTGCCAGATGGAAGCTTTCTCTTTCTTAAAGGCCCAACTCAGGTCCCACCTGAAAGTTTTCTCTTAGAATTTCTCAAAGACGATGATATACATACTTTTCCTTTGCCCTAATTTTCATGTTAATTATTTATGTTTTATCTTCCTGGACAGACTGTAATCTCTACAAGAGCAGGGACTAAGTCTGCTTTTACCTTTTTATGGCCAGCACCTAAAACCAGTTATTCATTCCATAAACTGTAAGGATGCTGAATTTGAACAATTTGTAAGTCTCTGTTCTTGTTTTACTGACAGATGAGAAAAGATTAACTTTAAGTTTTGAAATCTTCCAATCCCTACCCCCTAACAACAACAAAAAAAAAAACGATTTGAAAATGCCTGGATGGATTTTTGTATATCCTGTTATTGGAAGATGGGGTCACAAAAAAAAGGATCAGTCAAATGTACAGAGACCACTTCTTTCTCTCTTCCATCTCTTTACTTCACCCCCATCTGGAGATCAAATGTATTCTAGAAGCAAACCACAGTGATTAATAATGTGATATTTTAAATTAGAATGAACACACTATTGAGGCAATCCTCAAGTGCTAAAACTTTTGGATTTAAGTGTGGGTGGAAAACACAAAAATAGCTAACATCATTGTAAACACTTAGCAGCATAATAATAAACTGCGTTGAATTAGAGGGAAACTAGGTTGTTGGGGTTTTTTTTAATTTCTAAAATAAAGGCTTCCATTGGTAAGACTGGACTTGACTATTATTTCAATACACCGTACACCTTTGTTCAACTTGTATTTTGAAATAGCTATATGTTAAGTAAGGTTATATGCATTGGGTAACATTTGTCCTTAACCAAGCAAAGTGGGTTAACCCTGCTTCTTGGTTAGGACTTCCCTATACCACTTCCTCAAACAGATGTACGAAGGCAGAAGAAATGAAAAAAAGAGTGGGCACACACACAGAAAGCTATGAGTACCTTCATTCTTCTGTGTTCTTTAAAAACAAAATCACACTACAAAGGAAAGGAGATATTCCTTACATAGCCCCAAACCACCATTTCAAGAAGAGCATCTACTTACCATTTCTTTAATACTTCAAAAAGTGTAGGAGATCATCAATACAGATAATTCCCTCCACTGACACAGATCAAAAATCCTCCCTACTTTACTTAGTAAATGGCTTCACAAGTTATGATGACCCCAAAATTCAATGATCAGTGGTCAAGCCTATCTACACTCAAGTAAGCTGGTCCTGGAAAAATGGCCAGTTTCTGGGCCCATATTTAAAACCTTTCTAGTTTTATCAGTTGACAAGCATATATTAAGCACCTACCATGTATTAGGCACTAGGGAATGTAAAGAAATGCAAAAGGCAAATCCTGCTCTCAAGGAGCTTATGGAATAATGGGGAAGACAACATGCAAACAACTATGTACAAACATGATCTAAATAGGGAAAATTAGAGCTAATCAGCAGAGAAAAGGAACTCAAATTAAGGGGTGTTAAAGAATTCTTGAAAAATGTGGCATTTTAGCTGGGACTTGAAGGAAGCCAGGAGGCAGATATGAGAAAGTATTCCAGGCATGCAGTACAGCCAGTGTAAATGATCAGAGTAAGAAGATGGGGTATTCTGCATAAGGAACAACAAGGAGGCCAGTGTCACTGGATCAAAGATTACACAAGGTGGATTAAAGTGTAAGAAGACTGGAAAGATAGAAGAGGGGGAAAGTGTTCAGAGTCAATTCCATGGTCATAACTTGACACTTTAGGATCCCTGCCAAGTCATCTTTAGCATACAACTTTCACAGAGGTAGTCAGTCTATGGCTTGTCAGAGATTGTCTTTCATTTAAATATACCACTTCAGGTCTAAAGAGGGTACATACTACCACTACAGTTTGCTATGCCCAGAGAAGTAGGAAACCTCAGAGCTTCCCACTTTCCTTATATAACTTAGATTTAAAGAATATCTGCAGAGCCAAAGCTAGGACCCTGGGCTACACATTTCTCTATTAGTCCTAGAACTTGAGATCACTTGTCATTTTCTTCAATTTCATCTGTAAATAGGGAGGCCTGGTGCACTGTTAAGGAAGAGGTGGTGCTAGAGCCAATGGAAGTGGACCAAGGTTCAAAGCCTTGATCTACCACTTATTTCCTGTCTGACCTTGGGGTTAGTCACTTCACCTTAGTTTGCTCATATTGTAAAAAGAAGAGCTGGACTAAGGACCCAGAGTTACTTCTAGGATCTTTAGGGTTTTCTACTGTAAATTCACTCAGACATAATGAAATTTGATGGCATTCTAACTGAAAAAGACACTAGAAGCTGAATTAGTAGAGATTTGGGGTTTGGGGTGGGGGTGTTGACCGAGTTAAGTAAAGAAAAAGGAAAAATGTATTGGACAAATTAAGATCTGGCACACTGGCACACAGTGCTTTTGTGAACTACAGCATAAATCCATATGAACGTTGTTAACATTACCTAGCCCAGCACATTGCATATAGCAGCTAGGTGGTACAGCAGATAAAGTGCCAAGTCTGGAGATAGGAAGACCTGAGTTCAAATTCGGCCAGAGACACTGTTAAAAGGAAAATTCTTTGTTCTGACTTTCACCCTGATTAATGAGGCAAAACTCAGGACGGAGAATTAAAAGGAGTTCATTATAAGTACATCAAGGTACCCTGATGGGCAGCTTTTATTGATACTTCGGTAATGAGATAAAAACAATTCAGCTAGGTCCAGGTCAGCAAAAGAGAATGGACCAATGCATCTCAGCATCTCTCCAAACGCCTGTGAGGACTACATGAAGTTTAACTGGTAGGTGGTAAACAGCAGGTAATAGAAAACTGCAGAATAGGTGATGTCTCATCCAACACTGACCGACAATCAGGTCTGGGAATCACAGGTCTCAGAGTCAGCATAACTTTGAACATACTAGCCTTGTGATTGGATAAGTCACTTAATCTGTCTGCCTCAGTTTACTCATCTGTAAAATGCGAATAATAATATCACCTACCTCCCAAGATTGTTGTGAGGATCAAATGAGATAATTGTAAAGAGTGTCAGGTACGTAGCATGTGTTATATAAATAAGAAGTATAATAGTAAACATGTTCTTTAACTTAGCTGAACCAAATGATACAACAGAACTGCCCATTTTTTAGGAAGTTGTGCTAATTCTTTACTTGTTCTCATAAAAGACTAAAGTAAACATGACCACCAAAGGCCCAATCTGTTTCCTAGTGTGCTTTATATAGAAAAGATGAGGAAATGCTTAGACTGTCGACATTTCTTAGCAACTTCTCAGCCTCTTGGACTCGGACTCCAGCTCTCGTAATCAGGCCTCTCTACCCCAAAACCAGTGTGGGATTTGCATATCAATGTTAAGTAAAGAAACAAACAATAAAAATTGTGTTCACTACAGGCATTAAAATACAACGGAAACTTTAAAATGCCAAAAGAAGAGAAACATTCAATTAAAATGTTGTTAGTGCCTAAAGGAATAATAATCAATAGCAAAATTAAAGAAATCACGTAAATTATTTCAGAGCTGTAAATGAAAAATATTTGTGCTAGAGAGCACTCACCTATAAAAATCTTTTGGGGAATTTATGGGTCTAATAAAAATACAGTTATATATTGGGCAAGGCAAGATACTTATAACAAAAGTTCAACAATAAAATAAAACTGAATACAGTGTGATTATGATCAAGCTTGGACCATTGAAAAGAAATTAAATGAGAAACAAAAGGAGAAAATACTCCTCTCTCTCCTTTCATTAGAACTGGAGAACTATAGATATATGAAATACTTCATATGCCAAACAGTTGATATGTCCATTGGTTTTACTGAGCTTTTTCCTTTCTTTTCATATATTTATATCTGTTACAAAGGAAGGCTTACTGGGCAAGGGAGGTAAGAAGCATATATTAAGAAATGAATGGGATGTAAACAACAAAAAGAAGGCATCAATAATACTTTAAAAAGAGAAGTTTAAGGCAAACCAGAATAAAAACATTCATAAATTACGTAATATTTTCCTCCATATCGGATAAAGGAAGAGCTCCTTATAGATGACCTCCAATAAAACATGACACTATCTAATTTGCTATTAAAAAATTCTAAGATTGCATTATTTCTAGGAATCAGGATTCCTGAACACATTGAATCACCACAACAAATTCTCAAGAAGCCACTAACGCCAAACTTTTCTTGGCTTTTTTCCCCCTGCAGTCAATTATAGGAATGTTTACTATGGAAGTGTCAAAATGATTCTATATTGGGTGGGACCAGAGTAAGGAAAATAAATACAGAAAAAGATGGTTTTATTAAAACCTACCAATAAGACAAAATCTGAGAATACATACCAATTATTGCTTTTAAATTGTGAACTAAACTGGATGGCATTCTACTACTACCACCAGCAAAAATAACCAGCTTCTACACCTAATGCTCATCTGGAACATATAGTTATTGTTCATCTTGCTGGAGTAGTATTACTGGTATTCTGACATATGTCTTTATAAAGGTGCCTTATGCTCCATACCTGTGCTCTTTAAGACGTTCAGTGTGTAACAACCATATTTGCTAATCAGACCATGGACAAATGAATAAGAAAAACTAAGAAATTCTACCCTAACCAGTAGTTTAATTGATTGAGCTTTGTTTTTAAAACTAATCTATTTCAACTAACAATTCATATTAAAAAGGATTTATCCTCTGTAGGTGGACTGAGTATATAGTTATAGGGCATATAGTAAGAACTTAATAAATGTATGCAGAATGTTCCCTGTAGGTTTATATGGAGGTGGGAGAATTTGATTTCCCCCTTTAACACAGAAATAGAAGTGTGTGCTGAGTTCTCTCTCCTCTGGTCCTTTTTTTTTTTTAAAGGAGAATGAGAAGGGGGAAGAGGAGATAGAATCAATTAGTCAACCAATTTTTTAAAAATGTAAATCCTATGAAAGGTGAAGGGATTCTAAATAAAACCTACTACGTTTCTATAGGCTCAGGTATTTCCAAACTTGTTTTCCAATTGCCTTTCTATATTAAAAAAAAAAAAAAAGACATTCATCTGCTTAATGATGGTGGTGCATGTCAAAGTAGCTGGGGGAAGGGAGGAAGAAAAGAGAAACAGGAAGGCTAAAAGAAGCTTTTTATCTTGTTGTTATACCAAATTTAATCAGTTATATTTGCACTGTAAAAAAATATATATGTATATGTATACATATATATATATATATATATATATATATACATACTTATAGTGCAATGTACAATAGGCAAAATTTTAAAAATGGGTTGCCTGAGTCTGAGGTTCACAACGCTTCAATAGTAGGAGATTCCAAAAGTACTGGATTTTTTTCAGAGGTAGAGTAGTTGCCACTTTGTCCATTACAGTCATTCTTGTAGCCAGCTTTTGAGTGTGCTCTTTAAGATGTTCTAATTTAAATGCAGATTAGGTTCCACAAGTATTATAGTTTTAGAGCAAGTCTTGGTTAGTTCCATTAAGACAAAGTATTAGGAAAGGTCACTTTCAAGCTAATTGATATATGGTTCTCTCCACTTTTCCCTGTAATGTTTTATAACAGCATCATTGATTTTCTATGCTCACTCCAAATTCCTCAAGAACTCCTCAGCATTTCTGAGATAAACTTAAGTCTAGTCAGAAACTTTATGGTTGGACTTTTCTGAGTCAATTACAATTAGTGCATAAGTATTTCTTAGGACAGAGCCCATTCACTATCTGAATTGCAATTAAAGAATAAAAACATTTTTTAAAAGTTCCTTCCACAGGATTATTATCCTTCATCCTCTAAATCAGTGCAAATATTCCCATTTCTGGAAGATACTGAATATCTGTGACATTTTCAGTTAAGTCAATGGTTCTCAAACTTTTTGGTCTCAGGATCCCTTTATATTCTTAAAAATATATGAGAATCCTAAAGAGATTTTGTTTATGTGGACTATGTCTATCGATATTTGCTGTATTAGAAATTAATTAGAAATTAGGGGGCCTACTCCAGTCATCCTGATCTATATCTTGCCAGCGGACCCAGATGACTCAAAAAAGTGAGGCTGGTGACCTTGCACAGCCCTCCCTCACTTAAATCCAGTTCATGGCATCATCTCCCTGATGTCATGGTCCTCTTCGAGAATGAAGGACAAACAACAACACTAGAAACCAAAAAATTTTAAGTACTTATTCACTACAAATAAGAAGAAACTCATTAAATGTTAACACAAATAACATTTTTATAAAAATATTTTCCAAAAATTAAAAAATTGTAAGAAGTTTGGTGCTATTTTATATTTTTGCAAATCTCTTTAACGTCTGGCTTAATAAATGATAATTGGATTCTGAGATCTTTTTCTGCATTCAATCTGTTGCAATACATCGTTTTGGTTTAAGCATAAGAAGAAAATATAGCCTCATATGGATGTTGTTCTTGAAGAAGATCAATGTGACATCACAATGCTGGGGTATGGTTTGTCTAACTGTGGCTGATCCATCCAACATGAGCTTGGAAGACTCTACCCACAGGTCAGGCACAAATAACAGTCCACATGAACATTTGGAGTGGAGATGGTGATATATGTATACATCTTACGTTTCTTTTGAGCTACTGCAACATTCTGCTTTGCTCAGAGGACACACAACAACTTCTTTGAGGCAGGCACACCATGCTGGATGGTCCTATGGCAATGTCTTCCATGTCTTACAATCAATACTAAAACTCCAGAGAGACCTTGAGAATGAATATGTACCACTTCTTCTGACCTCTGTGTGAGTGCTTACCTTGTGTGAAGTCTCTGTAAAATAGTCTTTTGGGAAAATATATGTTTGACATTCAGGCCAAGTGGCCAGCCCATCAGAGTTATACTCCCTGCAACAGTTTGAATGCTTGGCAGTTCAGAGGACTCAGAGTTTGATACCTTATTTTGCCAGGTAATCTTCAGAATCTTCCTAAGACAATTCAAATAAAAGTGGTTCAATTTTCTGGCACGGACTGGTAGACTGACCAGGTTTCACAAGCAAACAACAATGAAGCCAGCATAACAATTCTGTAAGCCTTCAGTCTGGTATGCAGCCTAATACCTTTTCTCTCTCGCACTTGCTTTTGGAGCCTCCCAAAAGCTGAGCTTGCTCTGCCAATGCATGCATCAACCTCATCATCTATGGGCACATCCCTGAAAAGTATACTACCAGGGTAAGTGAACTTATCCATAGCATTCAAAATTTCTCTATCTACAGTAACTAAAGGTTCTGTGTATAGATGATGTGGCTGTGTGTTTGTCCTTTGTGACTGAAGAGGACCATGACATCATGGAAATGGTGACATGACTTGCAGTTGGCTTTGATTTGAGTGAGGGAGGGCAGTGCAAGGTCACCAGCCTCACTTTCTCCTCCAGAGCCATCTGGGTCCAGTGGCCTGATATTCATCAGGACAACTGGAGATGACCCAGAATGCATTGTGAGACCCTGGCCCTTTCAGGCTAAGGTCTTTTCAGGTTCTCACTTTGAGTGAGGTAATGCCCATTCAGTGAATAGGCCTCTTTAAGAAGTTAATCAAGGGTTGGTCCCTTTAATCAAAACTCAAAAAAAAAAAAAAATCAAACTGGGAGGGGAAGACCTTCTGGGAGGGGAAGACCCTCAGGGATCCTGGCCAAAAGAGAAACAGTTACTAGATGATGCAGTACTGGCTGGTGGAGAACCTCTATTTTCCTGATGTTGCATGTCAGGTCAACATTAGCACAAATGGCAAAGAATCAATCCATACCCTGTTGCATCTCAGCTTCAGAGGCTACACTGAGCGCCCAATCATCTGCAAACAAAAAGTTTTGCCTCGGCTTTCCCTCCACTTTAGTCTTGGCTTATAGCCTTTTCAAGTTAAACAGTTTACCATCAGTGTGGTAGCTGACCTGGTTGCAGCTTTGGTCCTTGTTGAAAGCATGTGAAAACAATATGGAAAACATCATGCTTTTAAAAAGCAGGGGAGCAAGCGCACAGCCCTGCTTCACTCCACTGATGACTGGGAAAGCGGGAGAAAATTATCCTTTATCCAGAACCTGTGCAAGCATGCCATCATGAAACTGTCATATAATACTGACAAACTTCTCCGGGCAACCAAACTTTGCCATGATCTTCCACAAACCTTCATGACTGATGGTCAGGTTGATTAACATTGTGTACAAACTTCTGTTCAGTTCCTGGCATTTCTCCTGGAGTTGTTGGGAAGCAAACAGTATATCAACCATTCATCAGCCCTTCCTGAAGCCACTCTGACTCTCAAGTAGATGACCATCTTCCACGCGAAGCTGATTAAGGACTTTAGCAAGAATTTAGTCAACAATGACTAAGAAAGAGACCCCACACACCTCCAAGATTGTCATAAGACAACCTATTTCCCTTTCTTTTACAGAGACGGACAATGGAAGCATCCCTGAACTCCTTGGGGGGAAATTTTGCCATATAATCCTGAAGATTTCAGTCAGCTTCTGTAACAGCAGTATATCCCCTCCCTGCTTTGTAGATGTGAGCTGGGATGGAATCAGCACCAGCTACGCGACAGGAGATGAATGGCATTCAATATCTCTTCTTCAGCTGGAAGTTCAGCTGGAGATGGATTTGATTGGATTGATTTCAACCTGAGGTATACAGTCAATGGCTTCAGCATTGGTTGATGATGGTCTATTGAGAACACTATGGTAGTGTTCAACCTATCTCTCTAGGATTATGTCCTTATCACCCATCAGTATGTTCCATCAGTGCTGAATAACTGAGATGCACCAAAGGTCTTTGGCCCATAAACAGTCTTCAGGGCTGCTTTGTGTTGTTGCTATCAGCTTAAAACTGAATCTCATCTGTCTTTTTACTGGACCAAGAATCCTGATTTTCCCTAAGCTTCACTTGCACTTTACTTCTGATGGAGTTAAACACTGCCTTCTTAGAAAATTAATAAACTGTCCTGCTGGTACGCCCAGGGGAGTTCTCACTTTTGTCTTGTTTTCCATTTAGCAGCTTCTGGATTCCGCCATCATTTTTGTCAAACCAATCCTGATGTTTGCAAGTGTTCTGGCCCACATAAGCAAATGCTGTGCCATAAACCAAATCTCTGAAAGCTGCCCATTCCTTTTCTGCTCCACTGTTGCCAACTGTGTGCTAGCTCAGCTTTTCTTCTAGATCAGCAATAAACTATTCATTCACTGGATGTTGAGTCTACTGATAGTCATCTTGCCTTGGGGGCCCCTGCTTTTGCTGAATGTGAATATTTAGCTTGGAGAGGATAAGTCTATGATCAGTCCAGCACTCTGGCCACACCATTGTCTTTGTCACTTTCACATCCTGTCTGTCTCTTCTTACAATGAAGGGGTCTATAAAATGTCAAGTTCTGTGAGAGTGAGTCCACAATAGTTTATTGTGTGTAGGTAAGCAGAAGAGTGTAGGTGATGAGAGGTCATGAGTCACAAAAGTCTTCAGGTTCTTTGACCTCATCTGGGTTCATCATGGCAAAATCATTACACACTAATGCTGGTGGCATGGCACTTTCCTGCAAGTGGCAATCACATTGTCATGAGCCAATTAACCACTCCTTCTGGGAGGCATATAAGCTTGTTGACTAGATTAGATCTGACTGCAAAACCTACACCAGCTTCAAGGCACTCCTCATCACAGCAGACACTCCAGAAAAACATGTATCCAGCCTGACTTCAATAAGTTGGCCTTCATCTGACGGCCTTGTTTCATTCAGGGCTGCTATTTGGATGTGGTACCTGCCGAGTTCTCTTGAAACAAGAACTGTTCTTCAGATCTATTGGATTTTGTGTTGTCTATGAGTGTGTACATATTCCGTGTACCAATGGTGAGTAGAATCATATCTGCTTCTGTATTCAATCTGTTGCAATATGTTGTTTGGTTTAAGCATAAGAAAATGCAGCCTCATACAGATATGTAGATAGAAAAGGAAGGAGTATTTTAATGATCTTTTTTTAGATAATTGTGGATACCCTTCTTTGATATTACACCAAAACTCAACAAGTGGTAGGTTCTTAAAGGTCAGTTGCAATGTGGAAGCTGAACCATATCAATGAGCTTTTCATATTCTATTACATTAAAATCCATTGGTCTATCCTGCACTTTAAATGGATCTTTTACCTGTGCATGATTTTGTAACATCATGCATTGATCATTTGGAAAATATTTGTTCACTGAGTTATACAGTTCTTCCAAAAGGATTCATTATACAATATTAAAAAAATCACATTCATTAATATAACACTACCAATCCATTATCAAAGACTTTAAGTATTCCAAAGCTATCAAGCTCAAAGTGGTAGATACAAGTTTTCCAAAATTCTAATTTTCACTTGAAAGCCTGTATTTTATCATTGGCAACAAATACTGTCACAGTTGTTTTTTCTTGAAGTGACAGGCTCACTTTGTTCATTTTCTAGAAAATGTCTGCCAAATCCTCAAGTCTGAGTAACCAAGTTTGTCTGTTGGTACTTCTTTCAAATAAAAGTGGTATTCCATGAAAAAAAAAAGTACTAGTTCAGCTCATGAGTCAAACAACTGCACAAGGGCTTTTCCTCCAGACAACCATTGTCATTTAGTATACAGCCCTAGTGCTTATGCACACTTCCATCATCACATAGAAAATTAAAAAGACATGTTTCTCATGGGTCAAGATTTAATAAAATTAGTAATCTGCATTGTTTCACCAAGGAAATTCTTAAGTAAAAATGTCATTTTTTTAGTGCTAGTATATGGTAGTGAAGAATGCAAAGATCACTAGAACAGTTTGGTGCCACTACCTGGAATTTTGCTAATGTGTCAGCAGTTTTACCAACCACTGTTCTTCAGCTAAATCTTTAATTCACAAGTTTTATAGCCTCTGGAAAGCTCCACTGTACCTAGGTGAGAGAATGAGAGCAGAAAAGGTAAATAACATAAATATAGCTTTGACCTCACAGATCTCATGAAAGAATCTCAGGGACCTCTAAATATTATGTCTTGAAGCAAAAAAGGCAGAATTATGTGATACCACTAGGGTAAAATTACAATATATAAATCATGCTATTAAAAGGCAGGAATATGAAAATATGTTCCAATTCCTCAAAATTAATACAATATTACATTTCATATGTATGTCTAGCAAGCTTCCAATTATTCAGTGATCTTATTATCAATATCAAATGAAGGAGGTAAAGAAGATGGCTGACTAAATAGAAGCAAACTTAGCTCCACCCTCAACGCTGACACCAACAAAAAATTTTAAATTGTTCAAGAAATCCAATGAGAAACTAGAGTGACTTCTGTCATACCAGAACTGCACACACACACACACACACACACACACACACACACACACACAAAATCAGCCAAAAACTGACAGGCAATGGAAAAGGAATCCTCCAAAAGAATCAGTACAAGTACACCTTTTTTATTGCAGTTCCCAGGTATCCTGTTTTTAACAAATGAAAGTTTCTGGCAACCCAAAGTTGACCAAGTCTATTGGTGCCATTTTTTCAATAGCATGTGCTCACTCATATCTCTTGTGTCACATTTTGATAATATTATGCTATGTTATTGTGATCTATGATCAATGATCTTTGATGTTACTGTTGTAATTGTTTTGGGGTACTATGAATCACATCCATATAAGATAGCAAACTTAATCAATAAATGTTGTGTGCGATCTAACTGCTCCACCAACCAGCCATTCCCCCATCTCTCTCCCTCTCCTTAGGCCTCCCTATTCCCTGAGACATAATAATAATGAAATTAGGCCAATTAATAATCCTACAATGTCTTCTAAGTGTTCAAGTGAAAGGAAGAGACAACATAGCAAATTTCATTGTTTTATTTTAAAGAAATTGCCACAGCCACCCCAACCTTCAGCAACCACCACCCTGAACAGTCAGCAACCATCCACATAAAGGCAAGAAACTCCCTGAGCAAAAAGACTATGTAACTCACTGAAGGCTCAGATGATGGTTAGCATTTTTTAGCAATAAAGTCTTTTGTAATTAAGGTATGTACATTATTTTTTAAAGAGATAATACTATTGCACACTTAATAGATTATAAAATAGTGTAAACATAACATTTATATCCACTGGGAAAACCAAAAAATCTGTATGACTTGCTTTATTGCAATATTAGATTTATTGTGGTGGTCTAGAACCAAACCAGCAATATCTCCAAGGTATGCCTATACCCCCACTCAAACAGACCTGTAGCCTTCCAGCCCCACCAGTGATGGGTTGGAAACACATCATGTTGCCTGCAAGGCCCTTTATGCAGAGGCAATAAGAGCAGAGGATTCACTGGGGAAGGCAAAGTTGCTTGGAACTAGGAGTAGTATCCAGGCACAATACTTAGACTTAGGCAACCCCAGAAGCTGGGGCCCTGAATTCCCTAGCATTCTGTCCTGGGATTACAAAGAAGGTCCTGAAGATCCAGTATTCTGAACCTCAAAGATCCAGGAGGGTCTGAGTGCAGGAAGTAGAGGTCAGTGTAGAAACCCAATTAAGACCGCACAGAGCTAACCACTCCACCACACGTGTAGGACAAGGCAGAGCTTGATGATCCTGGCCCAAAGACCAGATTCAGAAACTAAAAAAAGCTGTAGAGATGAATAAACAGATGATACAAAACTACTATTAAGAATTATAGCCAAAAATCCAACTCAAGAGAGAGTAAACTCCCTAAGAACTGTAGGTAGAGACTTAAAGGGAAAATGGAGGTTCCACAAGGACTACATGACTATCTAAAAGAAATTAAGAAATAAAAATGTAAATAAAAGCTCTGGATGAAAGTATTAAAAAGAGAATGAACAGCTTTTTTTCACTTGGCCACTGATGTAATTCCCAGTCTCTGTTCAGATCTCAGCTGCCTCATATCCAGGAGCTAGTCACTTCAAAGTTCTCAGAGTCTCTTCTGTAAAATCAAGGGTGATACTACTACATTCTAATGGGAAAGCTGACATATATATATAGGAGAGAAGGAGCATGGGATAGCAAAGGTGAGTAGAGCCACAGGGGAGCAGAATGACACACGGTTTTCAGTAGCAATGGTAGTACTGATTTGATTATGGTCAGATGAGCAGACTGAAGTGTGGCTAAGGGTACATAGAAAAGGGATTAGCCTTGATGAAAGAAAAGATACTTCTGGCATAATGTAGGTGACTATGCTAAGAAATTTTGAGGGATGGATGAAGGGAGCCTGAGGGAGTTCACGTTGGATGTCCTTAACCTTCTTGTGAAAACAAGGCTAGGTTATCTGTTTTAAGTGCCAATATCTTTGCCAAGAAAATCCCATAATGGATCATGAAGAGACAGATACAACTGAACTCAAGAAGACCACAAGCACCACCGTGACTGTAAGAGTAATCTAAGGAATATCTGAAGTTACATAACAACTTTACAGAAATTGAAGCTAGCTTAGTTTCAAGATTTTTCTCCACCAAGCATACCTGTACTGGAGCAGAAGGGACAGAGAAACCCAATGGTAACCCTTTTATCAAAGTATTTTATTTAATAGAAATCTATTTTTTCTCCTTCCCCACTCTGTCCCTCCTGCACTCCACACCCCACTGGAAAAAAAATTCCTCTTAATAAATATGCACAGTCAAGCAAAATAAATTTCCTTACTGGACATGCTCAAAAAATGTCTCATTCTGCTTCCTGACTCCATCACTTCTGTGTGAGGAGGTGGAAAGCATGGTTCCTTATTTGGAATTATGGATAGTCATTGCATTGATCATAGTTCTTATAGCAGTTTACAAAGTTGTTTGTCTCTAAAGGTCTTCAAAACTGTTTGTCTTTATAATATGGATCTTATACCATAAATTGTTCTTCTGGTTCTGTTAACTTTATTCTGCATTAGTTCACGTAAGTTTTATGTCTCTCTGAAACATTCTATTTCCTCATTTCTTATATCACTTATGTTCTATCATATTCAGATAATACAATTTGTTCACCTATTCCCCAATTGATGAGCATCCCCTTAGTTTCCAGTTATTTGCTGCCACAAAAAAGAATAGGTATAGATAGTTTTATACATATAAGATCCATTCCTATTTCTTTGATCTCTTCTAGACAAGACCAGTGGTGATTCAGTTGGGTCAAAAAGTATGTATGCATTATTTACTAACTTTTTTTGTAGAATTCCAAACTGTTTTTTTTGAACAGTTGTATCTATTCACAGGTGCACCAATAGTGCATCAATGTGCCTGTTTTTCCCCAGACCTTCCAACATTTGTCATTTTCCTTTTCTGTTCTTTGCCAATTTGATGGCTGTGAGGCAGAACCTCAGAATTACTTTGATTTGCATTCCTATAATTACTAGGAATTTGGAGCATTTTTTTCACATGGCTATAGCTAGCCTGAGTTTCTAAAGAATTGCTTGTTTATACTCTTCGACCATTTATCAATTGGGAAATGGCTTTCTTATTCTTAAGAATTTGAGCCAGTTCTTTACATATCTTGAAAATGAGACTTTTATCAGGGAAACTTTCTACAAAGATTTTTCCTGGTTGTTTCCCTTTTAATCTTAGTTTTATTAGATTTGTTTTCTGTAAAATCTTTCTAACTTCGTGTAAGCAAAATTATCCATCTCATCTTCTGAGAGGTTTATTTTAAAAAAAATTTTCCCCAACACTTCCCCTTATACTGTTTTTGATGGTGGCCCCTGTAGCAACATGGCAAAGCATGAGCAGATGATCCTAGTCACCTATATTTCTCAAGTTGAAAGGCCTTTTCACGAAGAACCACAAAACAAAGGGAACTGAAAGTTGCAATATCAGAAAGAGCAAGTTTGAACCCAAAAAACACATGAGAAAACACCTCCCTCGCCCCACCCATTTGAAAAGGTTGTGGTCCACAGGTATGAATCACTGCATAAAATGTCAGTTTTCAATGAGCTGAACAGTTTTACTGAACCTTTTTTTTCTTCTTCCTCTTTAAAAAGGTTCTTTGTTATAAGCAATGTCTCTCTTGAAGGGGGAGGGAGAATACAAGGGAAAATCTAGGCAATGAAAAAACAAAAAATATCAATAAAAAAATCTTTTTACACTATAAAGGTCCTGTCACAGGGGCAGACAATACAAAATCCTAAGCTTTGAAATCTAGACAAAAGAAAAATGTTTTAAAGTGAAGACGACAGTACCTCATCAATACCATCTGAGGCCAAACAGTGGAATTATTGATCCACAGTCAACTATGAGTGCTTCATTAATGCTACTGCCTTTTGACTACCATCCAAAATTGAAATAGACTTTATTTTTCAGATGATTTTTGGTCCAAATACTTCAGGTAGAGTCTGAGTAAGAAGAAGTAAAACCCAACACATTGATTAATTTCAAAGTGTAGTGTGTATTTGAAATGCCCAATGAAAACAAAAAAATGTTTTGTATAGAACCTTGCAAAAACATTCCACTGAATGTATTTAAACAAGATAGTCCCAAACGCAAATTGCATAGTGTTTCACTTAATGATACTGAAACAAGAAAGAATAATGAGTTGTTTTGAACTGACTGCATGGCTTCCTATCATTCCATAACTTGGCTCTACCTCTCTACCTAGTCAGTCGTCACCTAACAACAGCCCAGGGCCCAGAATCATCTAGGGCTATATCAAGGGGGCCTATGAATACATTAAAACATATGGTGAACAAATTTTCTCCTCTTTCCGTAGACTCCCTTAGTCATTGTAGAGCACCTGTTCAGGCCTGAAAAGAGAATCAAAGGATTATAGAATGTAGACCTAGAAGGGATCTTAAAGACTGTCTAGTATAGCACCTTGATTGTTTTAGTTGAAGAAAACGCCAATAGAGTAGAAGTGACTTCCAAAATCTTACAGAATTCAATTTAAATCAACAAGAATGTATTAAGTGTCTACTATCCTCTAATGTCCCTTCCAGTTCTAAATCTAAATCTATTTATTATCCTACCTGCCAGGCACAATACTAGGCTCCAGGAATACAAAAACCAAAACAATAAAACATTCCTTGCCCTCAAGGAACTCATGTCTACTGGGACGATACATCCCTCAATAAGTAAAAGTGCAAAATAAATATAAAGTAACTTAAGAAAGCTTTATCAACTGGGAGAATTTAGTAAAGGCCTCTTATGGTGATGGTGGTGGTTATTGTCCTTCGTTCTCGAAAAAAAAACATGACATCACTACGTTAAAGTCAAGTCACAATGCCTCTGACTGCGGTCGATCAGATCAATACAAGCTCAGAATGCTCTTACCACAGGTCAGACACAAATAGTCTATGGGAACATTTGGAGCGGGTTCTCTCATAGGAAATGGCATTTGAGCTGGGCTGAAAGAAGGGAGGTGGTCCATAAGGCACACGTGAGGAGGTAGAGCATTCCCTGTGCAAAGGCACCAAGGCAGGAGACAGGACATCATACATGGGGATCAGTAGGTTGACTAACTGATAGGAGAACAGCAAAGAGTACATGAGTGAGAGTGTTGTGTAATCATCTTGACAATAAGTAGCAGCAGCAGGATTCAAACCCAGGTCCTTTGACTCCAAACCCATTATCCCACTTATCTAAACTGTCGCTTTCAAATAAGGTATTCCCAAACAGGGATTCACCCAGGGATGCCAGGACAGCTAGGTGGCACAGTGGATAGACTACCCAGACTGGAGTCAAGAAGACCCGAGCTCAAATTCAGCTTCAGACACATACTGGGCTAGTCCCTGGGCTAGTCATTTAACCCTTAATTTGCTTCAAATCCTCATCTACAAAATGAGCTGGAGAAGGAAATGGCAAACCACTCTAGTATCTTTGCCAAGAAATCACAAATGGGGTCAAGAAGAGTCAGACTTGGCTGCAAAATGACTAAAGAACAGCAACGAATTCCCAAGTCAAGTAGATATGTGTTGATTGGGGAATGGCTAAATAAAGTTGCAGTACATGAATACAATATAATTATTATTGTTATATGAGTACAACAATGTAAATGGAGAGAACAAAAAAAAGTGTATGTTGCAAAATTACAAAGAAAAAGCATAACTATACAAAAGAATTTTATTAAAATTAATAAAGACAAGTATTGAGCTTACGTATCATGGCATAACACCAACTCCATTAAAGCCACCTAAACTCAGACTACTCAACAAAAAAAAATCATTGGTTTCCTTTTGTTTTAAAAAGGGAGGGGGGCAGCTAGGTGGCAAGTGAGTAGAGCACCGACCCTGGAGTCAGGAGGACTTGAGTTCAAATCCAGCCTCAGATACTTGACACATATACTAGCTGTGTGACCTTGGGCAAGTGGCTTAACCCCAATTGCCCTGCCCCCCCCCCAAAAAAGGGAGGGAGGAGAAAGATAAACAAAAAGGCAGGTAAGAAAAACAATAACACAAGAACTACAAAAGTGTAAATGGAAAGAACTACCACCACAAAAAAATTTTTAAATGAATCTTGAAAAATTATAAATAGCAAACTTGGCCCTCCTCTCCCTTTCTTTTACAGAGATACAGAATCCACAGATGCGGGACATTATATATGTCAAGTTTTTTAATGCATTGATCTAGTCTTACTGAATTTTTTTCTAACTTTTTTCTTTTTAAAAAAAATCTTTGTTATAAGGGATGGCAGTGAGGGGTAATAAATGGGGAAAACTGAGTAACATAAAAACAATCTATTGATAGATTTGTTATAAACTTTTAGATACCTTGTTTCCTAAAAACAAAATCCACTAGGCTTCTTATTATAGCATTTCCAACTGTACTATTTCCTGTTATATCTGAGTAGGAAAATATTTTAAAGGCCACCTATTCATCCCTTAACAGAGGAGGACTGCTCAATAATTCCAACAAGTAGTCATTCTATGAAAGGAAACCCATTATCTCTCAAGATGGCCCATTCAACTTCAGGGTAGCTTTAATTATCAGGAATTTTTCCTTACATTGCACCCAAATCTGTCTCTGCAACTTCCACCCAGTGTTCCTACTTTGACTCATAGCAGTCAAGCAGAATGAACCTAATCCCATTACAACACTGCTTCCATATGATTATTTTCTGAAATTTTTTTTCTAGTTCTTTCTTCTGGCTAGACTTCACTGATCTTTTTTTAAATCTTTATCATGTTTCCCTCTCTGCCCCCAGCTTTAGTTACTAAATATCTTCACATGAGTCTATCTCCTTAATATTCAGTGCTACTTTACACCATTACTCTCTTTTATCTAGTTTAGTCTTTTTTAGTAAGATGCACCCTACTAGAACTAATTCAAATCATGGATGCCACCCTACCAAGTCTCAGTAATACCTGCCAGGCCCAAGTTGCCTCATACCTTGTTTGGTACCCACACACAGGACGTCTTTGTTGACATCTGAAGCCATGGATATCATTGCTGGTTCTTTTGTTTGTATTCTGTTTCTGTGAATTTCTGAACCATATTGCTATTTTTCTTCATATATTATAGCTATTCTTAAAGGTAAAAATGTGGTACATTTAGACAGTTCTCTTTCCCCTTCCTTTTTCAGTGGCTAAGTCCATTTTGATTAAGGCTCCAAGCAAATATATTTTTAGTGGATACTGTTATCCTTGGTCAAGAATTCATAATTCCTACATTTAAGTTGTGGACCAGAAATCTAAATTCTATTTTCAGACACTATCTTTCTAACCAGCTGTTCATTTCCCAAATCTTCCTCTCTTATCTGAAGCCCTTGGCTTCAAACAGGCAGTTCTCAAGAGAAGAAAATGAGGTTATCTAAAGCCACATTGGGGGGGGGGGGGAATGTTTTAAAAGATCACTAATAATTAAATAAATGCATAATTAAAGTAATTCTGAGATTCCACCTCACAGGCAACAAATTGGCAAAAATGACAAATGTTGGATGGGGGGGCTGAAAGGAAACAGGCACAAACACACTGATTGTTTATCTAGTGGACCTGTGAATGGCTATAATCATTCTGGAAAGCAATTTGGAATTACTATATCACTGCTGGACCAAAGGAGATTAAAAAAAAACAAACAGAAAGGGGTCCTATATATACAAAATATTTATAGCAGCTCTTTTTGTGACGGCAAAAAACTAGAACCCATGGGGATATCCATCAATTGGAAAGTGTGGTATGTGGTATATGATAAAATTACCACAGTGCTTTAAGAAATGAAGAAAACAAACGTTCTCAAAGAAACACAAAAAGACTTATACTAAGAGTGAAATAAGCACACCCAGAAAAAGTAATTTATAATATTACAAAAACAATTTTGAAGACCTTGATAATCTAATGAAGAAGGAAACAAACAGAACCAGAAAAACAATTTATATAATAACAACACTATAAAGACAACTTTCAATATGCTACAACAATCTCAGTGGGTAGTGAAGGGTCAGGAGGAAGTGAATTTGGAACTCAAATTTTTTTTTAAAAATGAAAATAAACATAATTTTAAAGGATAAAGACCTGTTTATATTTGTAAACAAACAAAAAAAGACAAACCACTCTGAAAGCAGTAAGAACTATGATCAATACAATGACTATGCTAAGATTTTCCTGAGGACTGATGATAAAATATACTATCCAATGCCTTACAGAAGTTATCAATTTAGTGTATAAAATGAGATGTATAAATGAGATATTTGTATATAGTTAATGAGGGAATGTTTTGCTTGACTGTATATTTGTTACCAGGAATTTATTTTTCTTTCCTCCTTTTCAATGGGATGGAGTGAAAGGGAGAGAAAATAGATGTCTATTAATTTTTTTTAATTTTAAGTAGTTAGGGGATGCTATAGATCTGGAGTGTTGCATGTACTTTCAGATGAATGCAATGAGTAGTTAGTTTTGCTTAAACTGTTCACTTTGTTATAAGAAACTTCTCACAGTGTGTGTGCATGTGGCGGGGAGGGGATCAGTAATTATAATGTTAAAAGACACCAATAAAACTAAAAAAAAAATCAGTAGCAATGATAAAAAAAGTCACATGTTTCTTGCCCAGGATTTATAATCCCTTTTAACTTCCTTCTGGGAGTACCCTTCAGCCCTCATGGAAACCTCCAGAAATGAGTTACTTGTTAGAGGCTCTCCAGTGCTCTCAGATACATACCCAGGCAAGAAAGAGAACCTCTCTATTATTAATGTCAAGTCAACTAATAGTTGCCTCAATATTCCTCAGCAGGAAGTCATCTGACCACCAACAGTCTAGTCTTCCTCAGACCCAAACTGAATAATCTCTCTCATAATGACATCAGTAAATTCATATCATCATTCCTTGGGACAAAAGTAGTTGCTTTCTCCTCGGCGACTCTGGATTTCACCTCTACAGGAAGACCCTTTTACACTTACCACTTAGCTCAAGGTGTTCAAGGTTCTTCCTTTTCTCTCCAATATCAAATTCTTCCCCTCTCCAAAACTTCCTGGCAGGTCAGGATTCCTTTTTGCCTCTCCAGAGCCTTTTTCACAGTTGTTTATATCTTCTCTCCTCACCACCACATTTAAAAAGAACACTTCATTCATTTACCTTCTCTTCTAGGAGAGAGGCCAGCCTCTTATGTTGAACACAGAGAGCAATTTGCTTGGCCATGGCAAAAAGACAACCATTACACTCTATGCAAGTCACTGCATAATTCTCCTTGCCCTTGGAAACAAGATCCTCGGTACTCAATTGGCAATCCTGGCACTTAAGCAGCACTATAGGATAAGGTGGAGGAAGCAAATGGGAAAGAACTAGAGAAAAGAGGGGGGTGATTTTGGAAGGGGCATTTTTATAATCTTCATTCCTTTGTAACTAGAAAGTTAAGTCAGTAAAAGTTTTCCTTAAATCAAATCAAACATTTATCACAAGGCACTATGCTAGCTGGGAAAGTACAGAGAAGAAAATATAAATATAAGCAAAACTCAATCTCTGCCCTCAAGGAAATTCTAACTCGAAATAAGAACTAAAAAGCTATGAAATAGGAAGACAACATAAATGTATATATGTATATATGTATATATGTGTGTGTATGTGTGTAGAGGGACAGGAAGAGAGAGAGATGGAGAGAGACAGAGAGAAAAAGAAAGAAAGAGAGAGAGAAAGAAAATGAGGGAAAGAGAGGGGGGAAGGAGCAGAGTCTGTCTCTAAAGCAGAGTCTAAAGGGTCTGTGGCATGAAACCAAGGAGTGAGTTATCAACTAGTTGCAGGGTAGGAAGCACTAACCTGGAACTTTAAGGTTTGCAAAGCACTTAACAAATACTTCACTGATCCACAACTCTGGGAGGCAGGTATGATTATTATCCCCATTTTACAGACAAGGAAACTGAAACAGACAGGGATTAAATGACTTGCCCCAGGGTCACACAGCTAGAAATGTCTGAGGAAGGAGTAAACTCAGATCTTTCTGACTCCAGGTCTAGCATCATCCATTCCACAGCCTACCTTCTCAATGAAAGTACTTGTTGGAAATATCTCCAACATAACCATGCCTACCACCCTTCATCTTTATTGAGACAGAGAGAGCTATGCAAGCGCTCAACTCCTCTCCCCTTAGGTTATGTTGAATGGCTGTACAGATACTATTGGGAAAATCCTCACCACACCTACCAGCAGAGCTACCCTTTCTCCTCGACCCCTCAAAATTTTGTGGTTGTTGAATTGCTTGTCTCCTTAGAGAGGGTGGGTAGGGAGGGAAGAGGGGAGAGAATTTGGAACTCAAAGTTTTAAAAGCAGATGTTCTAAAAAAAATTTTTGCATGCAACTAGGAAATAAGATATACAGGCAATGGGGCATAGAAATCTATCTTGCCCTACAAGAAAGTAAGGGAAAAGGAGATGGGGGGGAGTGGGGTGACAGAAGGGAGGGCTGACTAGAGAATGGGACAATCAGAATATATGCCATCTTGGAGTGGGGGGAGGGTAGAAATGGGGAGAAAATTTGTAATTCAAACTCTTGTGGAAATCAATGCTGAAAACTAAAAATATTAAATAAATAAATAATGATTTGAAAATAAATAAATAAAATTTTAAGAAAAGAAAATATATATCACCTGATGTGAATAAAAATTTTTTCTATTCTAAAAACAAAAAAATAATTTTGTGGCTGTAAACAGTGCCCCTCAGAAGATAGGCTCTGAGTTCCAGGGCAGTAATTGATGAATGAGAAACCTATCAGCACCTCTTTAGTTTGGGTAGAATTTAATCACCTAAGATGAGCACGCATGCATGAACTGCCTTTACATTGTATTTTCCTCAAAACTAACCACTCTTCCCCACTTCTATCAAAGGTATAGTGTTATCCTCAATTCCTCACTTTCACACTTCCTCTCACAAGTAAAGCATTTGCCAAGTCTTGCCATTTTTAGTACCAAAACATCTCATATCTGTTCCCTTTTTCCACTTACAAAGCTACCATCTAGGTAAGGGCATCATCACCTCTCAGCTGGTCTCCTTGAGTTTTCTTGACTCAAGAATTTCTAATGAAAAAGCCATAATGTTCACAATTATGACCTATCTTTTGACTGTTGTTAAAAAAAATGAAATTTACCTATGTAATACTACATGTATTAAATTATTTAGTGAACTACTAATAAGCCATTATTTAAGTCAGCCCTGGCCTCCTGGAAATACACAATGATTTTTTGAAAATAATAAAGCATGGGGGCAGGGGAGAGCCAAGATGGTGGAGTAAAGGCAGGGACTCACCTGAGCTCTTCCCCAACCTCCAAACACCTTTTAAAAATGACTCTAAACAAATTCTAGAGCAGCAGACCCCACAGAAAGATGGAGTGAAACCAATTTCAAGCCCCAGAGAACATGGAAGGTCAGAAGGAAAGGTCTATTACACCAGGATGAGAGAAGAGCAGAGGCCAAGGTAGTGCAGACCCAGTCCTCACAAAGAGGGAGCAGGCCACAGGGCAACTGAATCACTGGCAGCAGTGGCAGTTTCTAGACCTCTCAGCCCACAGATGCCAAAGACAACTTAGAAAGTCAGCAGGAAAGGTCTGTCGCACTTATATGAGAGTAGAGCCCAGTCCAGCGCAGGGCCCACCACAGCAAACCAGGAGTGGGCCTTGGAAGCCACTGAATCTGTAGGAGCATCACCCACAGACGGTAAGGGGGTCGAACAGATGGTCAGAAGGAGATTACAGAGTTCTTTTTGCTAGCACTGTTGCTTTGCCCAAACGTGGATCTGGGTTGCAGTTCTGGGTGGCAGTCCCAGGGAGAGGAAGAACACTAGCATAGCAGAGCTTGAGGCCACAGTGGAGGGGGGATCCTCCTCACAGTTCCAGAGCAGAAAAGAATGCTTGTGGTTGCTCATAAACCAGAGCACAGGCCAGGAGAGTAGTAAACACCTCTCCTTAGATCATACTACTTTAGAAGAACTGGAAATTTACAGGTACCTGTAAGTAACTGCTGCACAAAACTCCTGAAGCTTGGGACAGTGCACCCTCCACCCTAGAAGCAGAGCTCAACCTTAAAGAGTTAAAAAGCCAAGTAATAGGCTGGGAAAATGAGCAAAGAGAAACAAATTCTGACCAAAGTAAGTTACTATGGCAACAAGAAAGATCAAAGAACACATTCAGAAGACAACCAAGTCAAGGCTCCTACATCCAAAGCCTCCAAGAAAAAGATGAATTTGGTCTCAGGCCATGGAAGAGATTGAAAGGGATTTTGAAAATCAAGTAAGAAAAGTAGAGGAAAAATTGGGAAGAGAAATAAGAGTGATGCAAGAAAATCATGAAAAATGAGTCAACAGCTTGGTAAAGGAGACACAAAAAAATGCTTTAAATAACACCTTAAGAAACAGACTAGACCAAATGGAAAAAGAGGTCCTAAAAACCAATGAGGACAAGAATGCCTCAAAAAGCAGAACTGGCCAAATGGAAAAGGAGGTCCAAAAGCTCAATGAAGAAAATAATTCCTTAAAAATTAGAATGGAGCAAATGGAAGCTAATGACTTTATGAGAAATCAAGAAACAATAAAACAAAACCAAAAGAATGAAAATATAGAAGGCAATGTGAAATATCTCACTGGAAAAACAACTGACCTGAAAAACAGATCCAGGAGAGATAATTTAAAAATTATTGGTCTACCTGAAAGCCATGATCAAAAAAAGAGTCTAGGGGCAGCTAGGTGATGCAGTGAGTAGAGCACAAACCCTGGAGTCAGGAGGACCTGAGTTCAAATGTGACCTCAGACACTTGACACACTTACTAGCTGTGTGACCTTGGGCAAGTCACTCAGTTTCCTCAACTATGAAATGAGAAGAAAATGGCAAACCACTCCAGTATCTTTACCAAGAAAACTTAGAAGCAGTCACAAAGAGTAGGATGTGACTGAAATGACTGAACAGCAACAACATGACTGTACTTATTTAAAGGCTCAGCAAACAAAAGTGTGTCTTAGTGTTTTACAGTAGGAAGAACCTAATCCTCTGAACTCAACATCCACGAAAGGGGCTAAAAGAAAATATATTTATCAAAATGAATTTCATGTAACAAACTACATTTTAGCTTATTTAGCATAATTTTATAACCTAAAAATCATAACTGAATTGCCATTAATTTGGGAAATATGAGACAAAAAATAAAAACAAAACTTAATCATGTAGTGAGGTGGGGCTAAAAGATTACGGTTAATTCTGAAGGAAAGCCATTAATAAATGTAAATGTTGTAGTTTTGCATTTACAGTATAACCAAACCAATCAATAAGTTATATTTTCCCTTTCTTCCCTTCTCAACAAAATCATAATGCCAGTCTCTAGCATTTGTAGGCAATTTCAGCCCCACGTTATTCTGAGAAGAAACAAAACACAGTTTTCAAACGCTGTAAAATGAAATACACATTCCCAAATAAGACTGATTAAAGTTCCATATGACAATAGTTGTATCCAAAAGAAATATTCAATTTTTAAAGCTTAGCTCACTTTTTCTCAGAAAGAGTACTCTTAGTATCTGTTTGACAACGAAGCATCAATAGGAGGAAAAAAACCTTTTGATGTACTACATTGTTGCAGTCTCTACAGTTTCAGATTTTTGTCTGCTCAAAAACTCATAAAGAATGAAGAAATACTGGAATTCTTAAAATTAGGAGCTTATTGTTCCATTTTCATAAGAAATTATATTAAGAAATTTGTTCAAAAAAAAGAAATTTGTTGTCTGAATAGGTTTTACTTTCAAATTAGCATGCCAAATACTGGGTTAAATGAGTATTCCCCCAAAATTATACATTTAGATACAAATCAAGTTAGACTTAAAGCATTGTTGTGTCTGTTTTATATATACATACACACACACACACACACACACACACATAGAATATATATTATATATATATGTATATATATTTCAATTGTACCAAAAATTTTCCTTCTACATCCTTTCTCTCCATATTATATCCTCTTCCTCATCCCCACCTCCCCCAAGGGGAAAAAGAGGAAACTTCTCTCCTTCCCCTAACCCATGCTTCAAATTTCACATTCCTAGAACGTGGTATAAAATAACACATTGCACACTCAGTTTCTCATCACTCTGACCTTAACTCCTTTAGCAGTTTTATTTCGTTTTGTTTTAGACAAAATAGGCAATAGACTGTACATAAAAAGTTACTATGTTTACACCTTTTAGAAAACTCTCAAGTATGAATTCCAAATCCTTTACTAATAAGTAGTAATCCATGTGAAAGATTCATCCGAAAGCAACAAAGATAATGCGTCAATCACTTCCAGTTCCATTTCCTATCTCTCATTAACAAATAAAAGCTTGGTTCAATAAGAATTTAAATTTAGTTTTTAAACTATGTAAGTAAACCACATTCTCTAAAAAAGCAGAAATTGGGGGTATCTAACTGAAAAGAAAATAATGTTAACCCAAATTCACAATTCTAATTCAATAAACACTATATCCCTTCAAGACTTAGCTCAGTTGCCATCTCCTACAAGAGGCCTTTGCATGCCAAGCTACTCAGTATATATTTTGTATTTATTTGTCTGTATATGGAGTTATTTTCCCTCCACTACAAGGTCAGTTCTTGAGGGCAGGAACTATTTTGTCTACACAATCCAGAGTCTAGTATAATTCCTTCATATAATAGGTGCTTAAATGTTTGCTGGACAGAACTGAATTCATTTTATTAAGCACCTACATTATACAAACACTTTTAAGCACCAAGAAAAATAGTTTTAAAAAGTCCCTGACCTCAAACGGTTTACAGGTTAAGAGAAGATATGACACACACAAATACCAAACATAATCCTCAACGAAATACCATTTGTTATTGAAGTCAAACGAAATTATCTTCTCTCTCAAATACAACTTAATTCCTATGTTTAATACCAAGGGAACAGATTCTGCAAAAACATGGAACTTGATGGCAATAATCCAATAACTAAGCAATAACATTAGTATTTATTCATTCCAAAACTCTAGTGCCAACTACATGGATGGGTCTGTATAGAACATATGAAATAAGTTATTTCATGGCATGAAACAGCTACAACCTACACGTATGACTCTAAATAAAAATAGAGAATACAAAGGTGCAAAAAAGTTACACAGGACTACAGAAGTTCAAACTGCTGACATAACATCCAGGTGGAAAGTACACAGGAGGCACAGGTTAAGGAACCACAGGAGGTCAGGTTGAGACTGAATATACAAAAGATTTGAGTGTCACCTTCATAAAGGTGAGAGTTGAAGCTCCACAGAAGTGAGCAGATGAGTCAACCACACATAAACAAAATAGAAAAAGAGAGACTTAATGAAGTGAATATGCATTTTTTATAAATAGAAAGTCAACAAATAAACCTAAGATAAACACAAGAGAGGAGACATTTGAAAATTAGAGGAAAGACTGGTAAATTGAAAACAAAAAACCCATAGAAGCAATAAATGAAAACTAAAAGCCACTTCTTTAAAAAGACTAATAAAATTGACAAATTTTTAGCTAATTTGATTTTAAAAAGAAGGTAGAAAATCAAATCAATAAATTAACGAACGGGTAGGGTAAAGTCACTGGAAAAACAGAAGAAAAAAAAGAATCAGAAAATTGTACACAGTTATATGCTAACAAAAGTGAGAACACAAAAGAAATAAAGAAATATCTTCAAAAATATAAAATACCCAAAGTAACAGAAGGCCAGAGAGAACAATCAGGAATTATGCCCAAAGAGTTATAAAACTGTATATATACTCTTTATACTCAATAACACCATTAGGACTGTCTCCCAAGGTGATCAGGGAAAAAGGAAAAGAATCTATCTATATATGTTCTAAAATATTTATAGCAGCTATCACTGTGGTGGCAAAGAACTGGAAATGGAGGGGATGCCCTTCAATTGGGGAATGACTAAACAAGCTGTGGTATATGACTGTGATAGAATATTAGTGCTGGAAGAAATGAGCTGGCTGATTTTAGAAAAACATGGAAAGACTTGCATGAAATAAAAAGTGAAGTGAGCAGAACTAAGAGAAAGTTGTATACAATAACAGCAATATTGTCAAAGCATAAATGTGAACAACTAACTTACTCTGAGTAGTATAAATATTCAAATCAACTAGAAAGGACCTATGAAGGAAGATGCTATCTACCTCCAGAGAAATAACTGATAAACAGAAGTATGCATATCATGGTTTTACATATATTTATAAACCTATGTCAAATGGAGGCCTTCTCTCTAACGTAGGGTGAGGAGGAAGGAGGAGAGACAGTTTGGAACTTAAAATGTAACAAAAAAATTGGGGAAAAAAAACCAGTTTGAGATCTTAATCCAATCCCAGAAAAAGAAACTGATCTATAGCTGTAAAGGAATGAAGGAGGAAAAATTCCTAGTCTTGATGAATTCACAGGAGAATTCTATCAATCTTTTAAAGAACAATTAGCACCAACACTTCACAAATTATTCTCAAAAACTGAGAAAGTATTCTACCAGAATCCTTTTATGAGACAAATATAGTCCTAATATCTAGACTAGGAAAAAATAAATTTGATGGAAAATTATAGGACAATATCATTAATGAACGTTGACTCAAAAATTTTAAACAAAATCCTGTCAAACAGAATACAGTGATTTATCCAAGGAATCATCCATTATGACCACGTGGGATTTATATCAGGGATATGAGGATGGTTCAGCATTAGGAAAATAATCAACATAATTGATGATATTAAAAACCAAAATCATTTAAAACCACATGGTCATTCTTAATAGATGAAGAAAAAGCCTTAAAAGTGCAGAACTCTCTTATGCTAAAAACTCTGAGTTGTAGGCATAAGAGGGATTGTTTTTAATATCACAAAAAGCAACTATCTAAAACCAAAAGTAAGCAGCAAATACAATGGGGAAACACGAGAATCTTTCCCAATAAATACTGGAGTGAAGCAAAGATGCCCATTCTGTCCACTATTTTATGTAGTTCTGGAAATGCTAAGAACAGCAACAGGATAATAGAAAGAAAATAAAGCATAAAGTTAGTAAAGAGATAAAATGATTCTTTTTTGCTCATGTTAAGATGGTATATCTTTGTAAAATCCTAGGGAATAAGTAAGAACATTAATTAAGACAACTGACAGCTACTGCAAACGTGCAGGCTACAAAATAAGCCCTCAAAAATTAACAGCAGTTCTAATAATATTAAGACCCAAGAAGCAAAAATAGAAAGGGAGACTCCATTCAAATAACTATAACATGGATAAAATATCTAGAGATTGACCTGCACACATTTTTGGACTTTTTAAATGTATCAATCAGTTTGCACTGACTTTTTCCCCCCTCTTTAAAAAAATACTATTAGGATGGCTCTCTGGAGGGGGCAGGGAAGGAGAAAGAATCCTGAGAATAACTATGACATGTAAGAAAGAGGAGACATGAATAAGAACTTATTTTTTAAAAGAAAATAAAAAATAAAATGACTGGCACATTAAAAAAAGTAACTATATGTGATATAGATCAAGGAGAAAACTGAGAAAAAGCATCCTGAAGAACACCAACATTTAAAGGTTTCAAAAGGAGATCCAAGAAAATCAGAAATGGAACAGTTAAAAAGGAAGAAAATCAGGAGGGTAACAGATTATGGAAGCTATAAAGTAGGAGGTAGACAACAGCTCACACAGCTAGAGCTTTATGATTTACAAAGCACCTTCCTCAAAACAACCCTTGGAAGTGGCTAGTATAAAAATCATTCTTCCTAGAGAGAAGGAAACTGAGGTAGGAAGGTTAAAATTAATTCGAAGGTGAAGCCCAGAGTTTTTCCCACAACAGCACTCCTTATACCCCTGGGGCTCCTCCCTCCCTCTGAATGAAAAGGGAGGAGGCCAGACATTGGAATGCTCCTCCCTAATCTTCTACCCTTTAAGAAGGGCACAGGGAAAATTCACCTTCACTTCCTATTCCAAGAGTCTCCAGAGCCTCATCATTCTGCAAGATAAAATCAACTCTACAACTTAGCCCTCCTCCAGTCATTCCCTCCCATATGCCTGCACAGGACTTCATCATGCTTTTTCATCCTCTCCCCCCCACCCACCCTTCTCTCTTTTCAGCTTCTTTTCACGCATGGTCTCCCCCCACTTAATTGTGAACTGCTTGAGAGCAGGGATTATCATATGACTTTCTTTGTACCCCTGACTCTTGGTAAATAGTAGGTAGGTACTTCAAAATGTTTATTGATTATTATTGATTACTGACAATACCAAAGGTTTCTCCAATAACAATTTACATATGTACAGCACATTATACCACTTTAGAATTACAAAGTACTTCAACATACACTATAATAATTCATAATAATAGCTAAGGTTTGCAAACTATATTACTCTTTACCTCATTTGATCCTCACAACAAACCAGTAAGATAGGAAATATCCCTATTTTACAGACCCAAAAACAGGTACAGAGAGGTTAAGTGATTTGTCCAGGGTCACATAGCTATTAAGTGTGTGAGGTAAGATTCCAGATTTTATCTCCAGCACTCTATCTACTAGATCCACCTAACTGCATATTGTTAGAGTCAAATATAAAGCCTGACCAGATCATTCCAACCCACCTTGCGCAATACTTTTTCTGAAACCTTGGAAGTACCTTCTCTGAACTAAGTGCGGTACTTCTTATCCAAACCACTCATTTTGGCACTTACCTATATAATGTGCTGTATAAATGGCTGTATGTTTGTTTTATTCTCTCCCAATAAGACTATGACCATGCTTTAATTTTCATTTTTACTGTGAACTTAGTCATCAACAAACATCAACATTTCAATATATGACATACTTCCTTTGCATTCTATCATCAAAGGATCCAGCATGGTATCATGAACAGGGCAATAAAAATCTATTGATAGGAACTGAATTGGCCTCTATCCATTCTAATTCAAAAAAGTCTCATCAATACAGAAAACAACACTTTATTTTTTTGCTTGAAAAATAACATCTCACTTTCTAGCCCCATCCTTACCCTGTTAATTTTTTATATAAATTCATGTAATTCAATCATATTTTAGGTGCATTTCACAAAGCAGTGTATATTATCATCATGTACTTATATAGCATACTTACATGCCACATGCTCATATAGCACTAATTTGAGGCTCTGGTTCCCCAAAACATGACAAACCCTAAAAGGGCCTAAACATTCACGAATTACTAAGAGACCAAACCAAATACCAGGAGAAGTTCAACCCAGAAACTGCTGCTAGTGGGTCCACTAGCCTCTCAGATACTCTTATCCAATATTTCACTTTCACTTGCTACTTCATTTCTAATCCCATCTTCCTCCCAAAACTAAAAGTTTAAAGTCTTTTGAAGTCCCTAATGGACTACACAGCCACAAACTCCAAATCACTCCCCAATTCCATAACCATTTGGTCACTTTCTTGGCCCCAGCCCAAGATGATAAAACTAGTAGATTGTGAAAGCTCAGAGGTGGTCTCAAGACCTGAACAGCAATCCAAACCACTATAAAAATGCAATTATGACAAATTCTACCTTTATATGCTTAGTACAATATACCTGAAACAGGAGATTAATTAAACTATTTCTGAACATCGCTCATTCAGACTATCAAAAAGTACAACTATGAGTATTTCTGTGGAACTCTTCATTACCTAGGCTGAGAATTCTCCTCATACATCCTCTCTTTCCCTTCCTTAAAAAGGCTGATGGTCTGCTTAGTTTTCTTCATCAGATTTTCCATAAATACCCTGAAATATTCATTTTCTCCAAGTGTTTCCATTCTCCCCTCGTATCTTGACAAGATTGTGCGAAGATGCTGGTAGGTATCTGGCAGCAGGTCTAATATATAAGGAGGACTATTCTTTAGAGCCAGCTTTGGATTCTGACACAAACGCACCACCTGGAACAAATTGAAAAGGAAAATTATGTAAAGATCAAGGACAGTTTCAAACTTCTGATTTAATGGTTAACTATGACTAATTCTCTAAAAACCAAGGAGGATATTACAGAAATGCATTAAATGGTCTATGTTTAAGTTCTTTGTACATCACTAATGGAACATATTGAGAAAATATTCTTTGTATACCAAGCAATCATAAAGAACCAATAAAAATGTACAATAGAATCTTTAATAATTCAAAAGATCTGTAATTCATTAGTGTAGGTAATCCCTCCACCAACAAATTTCCTCAGTAGACTAATGTATGAGTTGCTATAGTAAATCTTCTGACACTTATTGGCTGTCCGAACCTAGGTAGGTCACTTAACCTTTCAGTTCTAAGAAGAGAAAGTGTAGGCCTGCATTGGTAAAGTGAGTTTCCTCACTCAGGAGCTCCCTGTATGAATGAAATCATAGGTCTAACTCCTATCCTTATGAATGGAACTTACCTTACCATTTTCCCCTGGTTTTTTGTTAGTACTATATAGTTATAGTATTTTGTGTATAGTTATTTTACTAAAACTATTAATCATCTCAGTTTTTTAGCTGATTTTGAGGGGTTTTGTAAGGATACCATCATGTCATCTGCAAATAGAGATAATTTCACCTTCTCCTTGCCAATATTTATACTTTTAATTTACTTATCTGACACCATTGCTATAGCTAGTATTTCTAAAACTATGTCAAATGAGAGTGGGTAGAGAAGCCATCTTTTCTTTATACTAGTTTGCACTGGGAAAGCTTCTAGTGTTTCTCCACTGCAATAATGCTAGCTCATGGACTTTGTAATAACCTCCTAACTTGCCTCCCTATCTATAGTTCTTCACCCTCTAATCCATCCTTCACACCACTACCAGAAGGATCTTCCTAATGCATGTCCTTTTCTCCTCTCTCTTTAAACTACTTCACTTGGTGAAATCATCAGCTCCCATGGATTCAATTACCATCTCTTTATGCATGACTTTTACATCTGTTTATCAAGCCCAAACCCTTCTGCTAACATCTGCAATTGTCCACTGGACATCTTCAATTTGATGTCCCACTGACATCTTAAACTCAACATGTCCAAAACTGAACTCATTATCTTTCCCCCAGGACCCTCCCTACATCCTAACGTCCCTGTTAATACTGAGGGCACCACCATCCTCCCAGTCACCCAGACTCACGACTTAAGCATCATTTTTGACTCCTCACTCTCTCTCAACCCCTGCATTTTTTACATCATCTGAAGCATAATAGATTCTGCTCCAGCCTTTTATTTTAACTCTGTGTATTTTTCTATTTCAAGTGTATTTTTTGTAAAGAACATATTGTTGGGTGGTGGTTTCTAATCTGTTCTATTATCTTCCATTTTGTGGGTGAGTTCATCTCATTTACAGTCATTATTTCTAAATACATATTTAACCAGTCCTGCATTCTTCATATAAATCCAACCTTGAACATGATGTTTGATCTTTGTGATATATTATTATAATCTCTTTGCTATTATTTAAACTTTTTGCTTTAATGTTCAATAGGGAAATTGGTCTATAGTTTTCTTTCCCTACTTTTGCCCTTTCTGGTTTAGGGATCAAAGCCATATTTGTATCACAGAAGGAATTTCTATTTCTTCAAGTATAAGGAATTACACTTATTTACTTCCTTTAAGTAAAGGACTCCTTTACTTATTTTTTTCAAGCAGTTTATATAGTATTAGAATTAATTATTTTTAAAATGTTTGGTAGAATCTGATTGTAAATCCATATGGTCCTGGGATTTTTTCTTAGGGAATTCATCTATGACTTGTTTAATTTACTTTTTCTAAGATAGGGTTATTTAGGTATTCTATTTCCTCTTCTGTTAATCTGGGCAATTTATATTTTGGTAAATATCTGAACTAGACTTTGAAGTAAGGAAAGGATTTCAACAGCAGCAATAGAGGGGCTGACGTTTGTGGGCACAGAAAACAAGAAGTGGGGGCAGCTAGGTGGCAGTGAGTAGAGCACTGGCCCTGGAGTCAGGAGGATCTGAGTTCAAATCCAACAGACACTTGACACACTTACTAGCTGTGTGACCTTGAGCAAGTCACTTAACCCCAATTGCCCTACCTTCCCCCCTCCAAAAACAAAAAAAAAACAAAGAAAAAAAAGAAAAGAAGAGAATGAGAATGGGGAATGCAAGGGTAGTTGTTATGATCTCAGATAAAGCAAAAGCAAAAAGACCTAATTAAAAGGGACAATCAGGGAAACTACATTTTGCTAAAAAGTACTACAAACAATGAATTAATATCATCAATACTGAATATATGTGCACCAAATGGCACTGCATCCAAATTCTCAAAGGAAAAGTTAAATGAGTAACAGGAAGCAATAGACAGTAAAATTATATAGGGGGAATCTCAATTTACCTCTCTGAGACCCAGCTAAATCTAACCACAAAATAAGGATTTTGGAAAAGTTAGATAGATCTCTAGAGAATACTGAATGGGAATAGAAAAGAGTCTATCTATGTTCCTTGAGAAGCTATGCATGGCAGCTTCACAAAAACTGCCCATGTATTAGGGCATAAAAGCCTCATAAATAAATGCACAAAAGCAGAAATACTAAATGTATCTTTTCCTGACCATAATGCAATGAAAATTATATTTAATAAAGTGTCATTGAAGACCAGATTAAAAAATTAATTAGAAACTAAATGACCTAATCCTAAAGATAGGCACAAACCAAATGTTATATGAAGTTCAAGAAGAAAAAGATCATTATTGATGTGGGGATTGGGGTAAGCATGTAAATCAGGAAAGACTTCATGGAAGTTGTGTTTTGCAACACTTTAAAGACATAAAAGAAAGAATACTGGACTAAAAGTCAAGAGTCCTACGTTTAAGTTCCAAGCTGCCATAAACTAGCTATATGAAAAAAAAAACTAGCTATATGACATTGGGAGAAATACTTTACCCACTCTGGACCTGTTTTCTCATCTGTAAAATGAAGGGAGTTGGAGTGGACAGATATTGGTTCACTTCAATTCTAATATTATATAACTCTCCATATTCCACCAGATGGCCACTGCTATGCAGCTAAGACCAGTCTCTGCAAAGGGGCAAGTAGCTAACCTTTATCCTTTTGTTGCTTATAAATATACTGGAAATTGTGCCCTTTATTCCTGGCAATAGCCACAACCACTTTACTAATAATATTTGCTTTAGGTAACCATTTGGTAACTGGGGAAAAAAAGAACACGAGGTTCAGTCTCCTGTCAAGAAAAACTGCTGCAGAAAACACAGAGAAACCAAAAAAAAAAAAATGCCTGTCCCCTGCAGCTGTTAAGCCTCTTCCTCCCAGGGTCCAGGCCAGCCAGCCAACCCCAAAATAAAAAAAAGAGTATCTTCACTTAACACACAGCCAGAGACAAGTAATCCTCCCACTCCATCCCCGAGTAGCTGTCAGTACTACACTAACTCCTCAAGTGTCCGTATACGCTACATGCTCTCAGCCTAGTAATTACTGGTTATGCAGCATTAATTATAAGAAGAATTTGGGGTTATTTGTGGCAAAGAAAAAGGATATGTCCTAGAAAGGTTTCCCAAAAACACTTCTCTGTGACTATTTCAAGTCAATAGTTAACAGAGCATTAGAATCTAGAGCAACCTGCCTTTAGTCTACCATGAATTTAAATAAGCGAGCTTAATGGGCCGCCAACAAAGTAGGGAGTGCCAACTATTTCAGGCTTAAGAAAATTCTATAGACACTCCGATGTTAAGGAAAAAACTGAAACACAAACTGCTTTCTAATCAAGTTTGTTTCCAATTATACTGTAGTAGCAAAAATAGCTGCCTTCCTTCTTTCTCCATCTTATAAACTTAAAGTATCCTTCACAATAATGTCAAAAAGAGAAGTGCAGAGCCTGGGAAAGCATCAGGAGCCCTAGTGCACTACATTCACAACAGGTCCCTCGCTGCCTCTGTTGTTTAGTTGTTTTTCAGTCATGTCCAACTTTTTGTGATCCCTTTTGGGGGTTTTCTTAACAAAGATACCATTTCCTGCTCCAGCTCATTTTACAGATGAGAAAACTGAGGCAAACAGGGTTAAGTGACAGGATCACACAGTCACTGTCTGAGACCAGATTTTAACTCAGGTCTTCCTGATCATAGTAGGCCCAGCACCTTATCTACTGTTCCACCTGGCCACTGCCTCTACTTTCCCAATTTTCTTCTGTTAAGTAAAGTGTTCAGCAGATTAAAAAAATTGGAAATTTGTATGACCATAGTAGTTAAGAACAAAATTCTCCTTGAAAAACTATTAAAAAAATGTAACCTAGAGAATGTGAATAGAGGAGTAAAAAGTTCAGTTTGGGGCTACTAAATCCTAACAATTTTGCACTAAAGAGTTTACACTTTTTAGTATGGTCTAGAAAAAGAAGAAATACAAATCTATACTATATATGATTACTGCCTCCTTAAAACTAGGCATTTAAAAGTTTTTATTATATCCATCTTACCCAGTGAAGTATTTACCCTCTAAAAAGTTTTGCATATTTAACTAGATAAAAGATTTAGTAGAATTTCCACCATATTTTCTTACTTTTGCTATCAATTCCCTACAATTATTTAACTTGTTCAAAATATAATTCAACTGGGGGCAGCTAGGTGGCGCAGTCAGTAGAGCACCGGCCCTGGAGTCAGGAGGACCTGAGTTCAAATCCGGCCTCAGACACTTGACACATGTACTAGCTGTGTGACCTTGGGCAAGTCACTTAACCCCAACTGCCCTGCCAAAAAGCAAAAAAAAAAAAAAAAATATATAATTCAACTAAGTTGTTTAAAAAATTCAATTCGTCAGGAAATAAATGTAATGTAAAACAAAAAAAAACTTCAATGTATTAGTGTATGGATAAAACAATGAAAATTCCATACACCTATGTGACTATAAAAAAAAAAATCAATCGACCTGAGGAACTTAACAGCTTTTTAACTAAAACAATTTGCATTTTATATTATAAGACAGAACAAAGAATAACTCCCCCCAAATTTTTTTAAATGAAACAGCCTCCCAAATGGGCACAAGAAAAGCTTTTTATTCCTAATTACCGTTCTCCACCCATTTATCAAAATATTCTGAGGTCTGAACTATAATTACTAAATCAGATATCTTGAATAGCACCGAAGTACTTTTTAGAAACACCCTGTCCCTCATGGTTGCAAACCAACTTACTTTCAGTTATCACATCAACTGAAGAAAAAATGAATTCAACACTGTTTTCAATGCAATACCCAATCTGACAAACATAAAGAACATGGCAAACTCCAGACCAACGGTATTCTTAAACATTTCTCAGTTAGCTGGAGAATATGTGAAGAGATAAGGGTTGATTTCATTTACATTTTTGGCTAAATATATCATCTTCCCTGCCCCTGGCATTTTGCACAATCACACCTTACAGCACACAGTTCAAAAAAAGTGCCACACAATTCTCCTAAAAGAATAATCAACTAATTAAATAATAAATTAATAACATCCCCAGAACAGCATAAAGCAGCCAAGTGAGCATGTTCTTAAATATGCAATTAGATAGTAACTAGGATGTTATGACAACTTGACTGTAGTTAATCTAATACTAATCCCTGAATCTATCAAAGAACTGTTAATTCCCCACCATGAATACCATGACTACTTCTATAAATGCAAATATGAAATATTTACTATAAACTGGAAGTGACAGAAATGCCAGCGTTTACACACACACACACACACACACACACACACACACACACACACGCACATGTAAAACTTTTATTTGGGAGATAATTTTGAAAGATTTTTAAAAATTGGTGATTGTTCTTGGTTCTTTGGTGAAATTTATGCTGATGCTTTTGAGGGAAGGGAGAAATTTGGGACCAGGTACCTCTAAGCCATTCTTACTTCAGTAAATTTAGAAAATGTAAAAGCAACATTGGCATGTGTCATTTCCAGTTCATGTCTTATCAATTTTTTTTAATCATACTGATTCTAACTACTCCACTTCTATCTAGAATCTGCTATTTCTCTCTACTTACAGAACTTCTATCCTAATTGAGGCACTCATTGCCTCTACCCTGGGACATTGCAACAGTCTCCTAATTTGTCTCTGGGCTCATTCCTCTCCATTTCCTCTTTCTCACAGCTGCCAAACTAATAAAGCTAAAATACATATCTAACCATGTAATTTCCCTACTCAAAAATCTTACTATTATCTATAAGATAAACAAAATCCCTAGCCTGTGCTATCAAGACCCTCTACAATCTTGCTCCCTCTTACCTCCTAGTCTTACTTCATATTACTCTTCCTTCATTCCAATAACACTGGCCATTAATACAAGGCATTCCATTTCCCTTCTTCATGCCTTTGCATAGCTTCTTCCCCACATCTGAACACACTCCCTCCAAGACCTGGAGAATCTCTAGTTTCCTTCACAGTATAGTTTAGATGCTAGTTCCTACATGAGTTCTTTTCTTATTTCCCCAGGTTGTTAGTGCTATCTAAAGCTGGAAATTACTTTGAGTACAGTATGAACTCTGTAAAGATACTGCATTTATTTAACTCTAAAGAAGGAGATATTAACCTGAGGTCCATATGGCCTTACCTAGGGTAAAAAATTACATCCTTATTTTCATTACCCTCTAATTAAAATTTAATATTTCCTTTAATTATGAATGTAGGCAATAAAAAAAATTATTCTGAGAAGGGCTCCACAAACTTCACCAGACTACCAAAGGCGTACATGACAAAAAAAAAAATTTTAAGGGTTAAGAGTACCTGCTCAATTGTGAATCAGTACATCATTTTGAAAACACGTCAGAATTATACAAATAAAATAATTAAAATGAACTAGAATGTCCATACCCTTTGACCCAGAGATTCAACTCCTAGGCCTATACCCCAAGGAAATCATGATAAGAAACTCCCTATATACACTAAACTATTTATAGCAGCATTGCTTGTGACAGCAAAGAATTAAAAACAAAATACATGCTCATCAATTGAGCAATGGCTAAATAAACTCTGATACATAAATGTAATGGAATCTTAGTGTGCTGTAAGAAATTATGCATGCAATAAATTCAGAGAAACATGGAAAGATCCATATGAACTGATGCAGAGTGAAATAATCAGTAAAAAAAAATCATGAAATATGATGAATAAGAAGTATGGAAACATTTGCACAATCTGATATAGAATTAAGAAAGCAGAGTTATTTACAAGAATGTAAATGGAAAAAACCACAAAACAACTGAAAGTGAATGTGGCAGAATTATAAAGAACAAGCACACCCCCAAAGAAGAGATATAAAAAGATACTCCCAACTCAATTTGCAGATATGGTAGCTCCACAAATGTGGTATATCACATATATTTTTTAAACTTTTTCATTGCTGTTGCTGATTTTTTTTCTTTTTCTTTAAAAATATAAATTTATCACATAGGACTTCTCTCTTAGAGGGAGAATAGGGAGAGATATTGAATAAAATTCTGGTGATATAAAAAAAAGATAGCAACAAAAATTAACTAAATAACAAACAAAAAAGAACCTTTCCTCCAGAGATCCACGTTGTATCACCCCCAATAGAACGTAAACTCCTTTAGAGTAAAGACGGTTTCATTTTTGTCTTTGTGTTACCTAGCCATGTGCCTTACATAGATTAAGTGTTTAACTAGCATTATTGAAATAAATACAAAAACTGTCATGGTTCCCTATTTCCTTTGGAATAACATATGCCTTCACAGGCTGGAATTTAAGGATTATCAAAATTTGGCTCCGTCCTAGCTTTCTGATCGTATTTTACATTACTCCCCTTGCAGTTCTGGCTTCAGTCAAAATAGACTATTAGTTATTTCTGGATATCACCTTGCTACCTCATCTCCCAACCTCCTTCATCGATTCCTACCTTCTATACCTAGAATTCACTTCCCTTTTCATCTCTGCTTATTGAAATCCACATTTCTCTCCTTCAGGACCCAGCTCAGGTGCCACCTCTTCTTTTATAGAACCCCTAAGTAAAACTAATCTCTCCCTCTTCTAACCTACAGCAATTTTTTTAAGTATTTCTCCCTTCTCTATAACACATTATACCTACAGTAGACTTGATTGTATATATGTTATATCCTCTCTCTCCTAGTAAAATATAAAATCTTTGAGGGCAGGACTATATCTTTCAGTTTTCTATCCCAGGACCTAGTTCAGTAGATGGTCTTTAAATGTTGCTATGGCAGAAAAATTCACCACTCTGCTGCAAATTTGGCAATGAGTCTCTCCAAATTTAATTAAGTTGGTCCTTGGGCAAATTGTGTCACCATACCCAGACCAGAAAGACTTTTAAGCTTGGTGGAAGGTCTGACAAGGATTGTGTTCTATTCACATAGCCTTGCAGGAGCAGGGAACCTGTGGCCTTGAGGTAGAGTAACCCCATCACATTGAGCTATGGGAGTAAAACCTCAGTGAAAGTAATTCTTGCAATTAAACAATAATAAACAAACAATAAGCATGTATTAAGTGCCAACTATATGCAAGGCATTGTGCAAATAAAAAAAAGATATAAATAAGAAAAATATAATCAAATAAGAAAAAGATAATCCTTGCCCTCAAGGAGCTTACAATCTAACATGGGAAGACAACATATATACTAAACACTTAATAAATGTTTCTTTTGTGTTTGTGCAGGGTCCTTGCGTGCTACCATTAAAGGTAGCTGAGTTAAATCAATAAATAGAAGACACTGATGGGGTTAAGCAAGACCCTACCCCTCCCACATAATGCTAAGAAGTTAGCCTCATTTAAGCTATTCCTCATAGATTGGAAAAGCCTGGGAAATGGTACCAGGTAGTGGTGAGAAACCTGATTCCTGACACTATATGCTACTACTAAGCCACTCAACACCTGTTCCAAACTTACAAGGTAGAACTAGCCAGTGAACAAGCATTTATTAAGCATTTACTATATTCCAGGCACTGTGTTAAGCACCTGGGACACAAAGAACGGCAAAAACACAGTCCGTGCCCTCAAAGAACTAACATTCTAAAGAAAGAGGCAACATGCAATCAACTCTGTACATGTAAGATATAGTATACAAAATAAATGGAAAGTAATCTCAGTGGGAAGGCAATGGAGGAAAAGGAAAAGATGCCAGGAAAGGCTTCTTACAGAACTGAGCCTTGAAGGAAGTCAGGAGGGAGAGATGAGGGGAGAGAAGAGGGAAATCATTCCATACATGGGGGACAGCTAGTGAACAATGTGAAGAAACAGAAAGAAGGAAGATGTAAAAAATGAGGAGGCGAGTAAAGTGTAAGAGTGGAAAGACAGGAAGAAGCAAGATTGTGAAAAGCTTTAAAAGCCAAACAGAAGATTTTGTATTTGATCCTGGAGATAACAGAGAGCCACTAGAGTTTATTGGATGAGTGGTGTGAGAGTGGTATGGTCAGACCTATGTTTTAGCAAGATCACTTTGGCAGACGAGTAGAGGATGGACTGGAACCAGGAGAGACTTGTAGCAAAGAGATGGAACCAACAGGCATGACATGCTGAGAGGCTGCACCAGAGTGGTGGCTATGTGAATGGAGAGAAAAGGATGCATAGGAGAGATGTTGTAAAAGTAGAAACAAGACTTGGCAATAAATTGGACATGTAAGGGTGAGAGCAAGTGAGGAGTCAAGGATAACACCAAAGTTACTAGCACGGGTGACTGGCCTGTAGTATTCTTGTAAGAGAAACCTTCACGCCAGTCAACCTTTGGAAAATGGTAATGTTCAAGCACAGCAAGAGAACAATAAAAACCACAGCTACTTTCCTGGCCTTTCTTCCCCTTCATGAAATTGTTGAGGGAAGAAATTTTATGGGATCAGGCCTGAATGTGGCCTCCAATGATCCCGGTTGACCCGACACAAAATGTGATCATCCCAGAAATATTTCATAATGGCTTTATTGTAATTCTTTCTCCCCAAAACTCTAACATAGGTCATACATATTTCCCCCATTTTAAAGAAGAGGAAAAGTAAAACATAGCAGAAGAGAAAAAAAAATTATCAGAAAATCATTAAAAATTAAAGAGTGAACTGGACCAAAGTATGCTCAGTCATGGAGTTTTCAAACCACTAATCAGCCTAACAAGCTTTAAATGCTACAAGATAGGGACAGTGTTTTTAACAGCATAAAGTGTTTTAGAAGCTAAGAATGCGCTGTTTCTAGTATGAATGGTGTTAATACTTCAGAAACTCCACCAGTACTAAAGAACAAAATCAATCCTTATAGGCTATTATTAATAAATATTTTATCATATAATATTTTGAGGGATGTAGCTCCTTAAATGAACAATGGTCAAAACATGCAAAAAGAGTTTTATGGAAAATCTTTCAATTAGTATTAGGTAACTACCCCTGCTTTCCTCATAAATCACTATCAGTACATACACAAACTTCCAAACCAAGTTCTCTCATTTAATAATAAAGAATATGTAACCTAGTTACACTGATATGGAAGCACTGTTAATAAATATTAAAATATCACATCTATTAAGTACTACTTTTATTCCGTTCTTAAAAATGTCCCCTTCTAAATAAAATGGAATTGGGAAAATGTGATTTCATCTCTCATTCCCCTCCTCCCTATCTATCTATAATATATGCATTATAATGTATATGTATAGATCCAGCCCTAGTCTTTACTGAGCTCTAGTCCCATATCACCATTTGCCTACTAGACATTTCCAACTAGACTTATGTTATGGTAGGCATCTCAAACTCAACATGTCCAAAACAGAACTCAGTATCTTTCCCCTAAAAATCCATCTGTATTAAGAGCTTCCCTATTTTTGTTGGGGGTACTACCATTTTTCCATCACCCAGGCTCACAACCTCAGAGTCATCCATGACTCATTATTCTCACCCCACAAACTCCATCAGTTGCCAAATATTGTCAATTATACTTCCATAATGCAACCATCTCCTTCTCTCTAAACACATCTACCACGCTAGTTCATATCTTAATTACCTCTTGCCTTAACTACTGTAATAGCCTCTTAATTGGTGTCCCTGCCTCATTGCTTATGTCTTCAAGTTATAATTTATAATGCTGCCAGTGACATCCCTAAAGCACAGGTTACTCCTCTGCTCAATAAATACCATTGACTCTCTATTACCTCAAGAATCAATACAAATGCCTCTGTTTGACAGTTAAAGCCCTTCACAACTTAACTCAAAGCTACCTTTCCAGGGTTATTATACACTATATTCCACACATACTCTGATCCAGACCAACTAGTCTTGTTCTTAAACACATGACATTCCATTTCCCATTTCTATTAAACAGGATCTTCCCTCATGACTCTCCGTGCACTCTTCTAAATTATATCCTTAGAAATCATCATTTCCTTCCAAGTATAGTTCCTATGCTACCTCCTAAACGAAGCCTTTCATGATTTCCCAAGCCACTAGTGGCCCTGAAAATTACCTTGTATGTAGTTATATGTGCCTCCCTGAACAGAACAAATGTTCTTTGAGGTCAGGGACCATTTCATTTTTATCTCTGTATCCCTAGTACCTAGTACATTTCCTGAAGCTTCTTGATAAATGCATATTAACTGTTCGATTATACAAGTTAGATTCATTATAACAAACTTCAATAAACTATCCAAAGTATTTTTTATTGTGATATTAAAGTCTGGTAAATAGAGCACTGCTTGAAATAAGTAATTATGGATTAAAAAGCTCGTTATAGAAATACCTTTCCTTGTCAATTTAATAAACAGTTATATGCAAGGAACCTGGCTCTTTCCATGTTTACCAATGAACATAACAGATAAATTCCAACCATGTCTGCTGACTCACAGATTTCTATTATGTGAAACTTATTTTTCCATTATTTACCACAACTATCTTAAGATATTTTCTTTGGGGGCCATGGAAGAAATCATCCATGGCACGCCACATGATGGTAATGTAGTGGCAAGCAAAACAGTGAGCCTTTTAAAAATACATTTAGTGGAAAACTTTACAATAAACTTCATTGTCAACCAGAAATGAGAATCAACATATTAAGAAGGAATGCTGCGCTCTGATAACAATTTTTTTAAAGAACAGTACCAAAAACTTTGACAAAATAATAATCTGTTCTACACAGCCTGCCTGTTATTCCCACTGTAAAGGTAGCAATTCTAATGAAAATGCTTGAATATTAAGCTTATCCCTAACTCAGACTGAATTAATACTTTTAATCCAAAGTAATTCATTTATCTTTCTCAGCCTTCCCCCTTTCTATCAATTGAAGTATCTGGTTCTTCCTTTAGTAGCATATTTCTCCAGCCAGTAACACCTGCAAAGCCTCCTCCTCAAGCGGAAATGATCTCTCTCCTCCGAACTATATAGTACTTTGTACCACTGGTACTCTACTTTCACATTCTATTTTGTACGGCTCAGTTATTGATTGTATTCATCCTTCTCCCCAGGCAATGATAAAGCTCCATGAGGACAGGAATATGTCTTATTGTTTTATCTCCCACAGAATCTAACATGATGCCTCACACACAAGAGGTGATCAGTAATTATTATGGAAGGAGGGAAGGGAGGAAGGAAAGAAGAGAGGAATGAAGGGAGGTAAAAAGTTAAGAAGAAAAGAGGGAGGTACAAAACTAAGGATCAAATCCTCCAAACTCCCTTAAGCAACGTGGGTTTGGGGTTCAGAAAAGTAGTTGTCTAGCAATTAAGTAATATCCCTCAAAGAAATAGTAAATTAGTATATTGTGACTATTACCCTTAACTTCCTTCCTTCTGAGAAGCTCAATGACTTATTTACTTAGCTGATAAGACTCTCACTACCCTAAAGTCTAATTTGGGGCTGTCAGCTCTCAAAAACCTGTTTGTAGAGCCTGTTAAAGTATTGTAATAATTAATATTGAGACTTGTTAAGATATATAATAGGGTGAGCATTTCTGTTAATATAGCAAAAGGGGTAGTACTAAGTTACTGTATTTGTCAATGGAGTGGCAGTCACCATGACGACCCAAGAATTCTGAGTTCAGAATTTGGGGTTTTTTGTTGAAAAATATACATGTAGTATCTGCTGTAATAGAATTTGATGTGAATAAGAGAGGCTAATACTTTCAAAACACCATATATTTTGGAGCCATTCGTTTATTGAAAATTATAAACCCAAGAACAAATACCAAATAAAACCCTGATTAACTGGCACTCAACTAACCAGAACCCTCAATTAACTGAAATTATTTTGTATTTAATAACCAAAAATCCCTCTCACACCAGAGATTTATTAGAGAGAAAACCAGTAACTCTTATCTCCCACATGATCTAAATTTACAGTACTGTAAAGGGAATATTGGTAACCCTAAGGGACAATGAAGTGTTACAACAAAGAAATTTTCAACTATACTAAGCAAAACTTCAGTACTTGAACTACTACTTTCTTGGATCAAGAATCCTTTCTCTCCCTTTAGGACCTTGACCTGACCCCTTCCTACCTTCCCAGCCTCCTTTACACTTTATTTATTTCCACACACTGTACAATCTAGCTAAGTGACCTTCTTGTTCTTCCAACAAGATGCTCCATCTCCAACTCTGTGCCTTCTCACTGGCTGTCCCCATTTGTGGAAAGCTCTCCCTTACTCATCTCTACCTCCTGACTTCCCCCACCCACTTCATTCAAATCTCAGTTCAAACCCCAATCTTCTACATGAGGGTCTTTCTAGCTACTACTGCCTTACCTTCTGAGATAACCTCCTATGTACTCTGTATATACCTAATTATTTTCATGTTGTCGCCCTCATTAGAACATGAGCTCCTTGAAGGGACTATTTTTAAATCTCTCCATGCATCACCAGGGTTTAGGCCATTGTAAATACTTAATAATTGATTTTATTTTTGTAACCACCAGCTCAAAGCCCATTGCTTCCAGCACACATACATACACCTTATAAATTAATTGAGTCAGTCTGAGGATTGTTGATAATTAGTCATGCATACTTTATTTATGAACTTAAGTTAACTTAAATAACCTTTCCCACTAGCACTTTTCATGTTGTCTACTTTAGAATTAAGTCCTTTCCCCCTAAAAGAAATGTCAAGCAACTTCCACTTTGGGGGGAACAGGAAACTGTACATGAATTCATTCAACAACAATTTGGATTCAAACAACAGAAAACTCCCTGCTTGACAATCCTATTACCCAGTAACCAAACCACTGCAAAACTCCATTCTCCCAAAGGAGATCTGCTATTTAATTTTGGATTTGGCGGGGCGGGGAGGGTTTGTGTAGAGACATGTAGGTGACACAATGGATAGAGTACAGGATCTAGAATCAGGAAGACGAGTTCAAATCCAGTCTCACATACTTACTACCTGTGTGATCCTGGGCAAATCTGTTTATCTCAGTTTCTTCAACTGTAAAATAGGAATAATAAAAGCACCTACCTTAAAGAGCTGTTGTGAGGATCAAATGAGATATTATTTGTAAAGCATTCAGCACAGTGCCTGGCACATAGTAGATGCTACATGAATGCTTATTCTCTTTCTTTCCCTTTCCTGTGTACATAAAATACATAAGACAAATTTGGTCTTAGGGCTGATCAACACCTTTTAAAGTGGAAATAAGTGAGTTTTCAGTTCAATTCTGTCAAACAACATATCCTATGGAATGTAGATACATCACATAATAATCGACCCTCCTGGAAAAATAAGAGTGGAAACCCTTCCTTAATAACTACCAAAGGCATTTTTGACCCCAAAGGCAGGATGTTTCTTTATTCTGATGCGAATGGCTACAAAATTTCTGAAGAATAAAAATTCATTATATCCTAACTAGGAAAAGAGTTGATGAAGCTATTAAAAGATAACTTAGCAGAACATATACATATCTGGATTTCTAGGAAAATAAAGAAGTCTGAGAGAACTTTATGGTTCTGAGGAATAGTCTCCATCTGTAAAATTTTTTATATATTGAATCCCATTCTCTCATGAAGGTTACGAATTTGAAATTCAAATTTTTCTTCTCTGAAAACCTTCAACCTTCATTATAAAATCTAAGCTACAAGCACTTCAGATCAAAAGAACAGTAAATATTCAAAAATTCAAGAAAATCAAATAATTTCAAGAGGTCTTTTGCAGCTAACTTTTTATAATCTTTATTACCCCAATGACTAAAAATGAAATTAACATTTTAGCACCATTAAGCTAGATCTTGCAAGGAACAGAGAGAACAACTTTAGCCACTGTGCATAATACACATATCATGAATTAAAATACCAATTCTTTAGATGAGCAAATACATCACTGAAAACTTTGTGGAACTATTTTTAAATCAATGAGAAAAACAGAGATGTTAATTCATAACAAAGGGCTTATTAGGTATTTATATCACATCTTTATCACAAGGACTTATTAGCTGTTTTTCCAAACCAACCCAGCGAGAATTTTACAAATGAGGAACCAAAGCACAAAGAAGTTAAGTGACATGCAAAGAATCACCACAACCTCTTCTACACTACAGGAAATACCAACTGTCTACATTATGACAATTACTAGAGGAAATAACACCACTGTATATAACAGTTGTTCACTTCCACCTTGCTACAGTGACTAGAAATATATATAAAGTTGCCAAAGTCATTCACTAAATATGGGGGTGGGGGATAGAGACAAAATATAATACTTTGTGTTGAATTCCCCCTGATAATCTAGATTGGTTTAACATTGTTTCAAGTACCTTGGATACTTGTATTATTTTTCTTATTAAAGACTAAGCTTGAGAGGAGTAAAGATGTACTCACTAAACTTAAAAGTGGTTAAATACAGGATAGCTCATGAACTATTTTTCATCATCTGTGAATGAAAAAGTTTCCTTGGGTTACCGCTAATCAAATTAAATTAACAGCAAGGCCTAAGAAAGCGTCTAATGACTTAGCCAAAGGGAACCAGAAAAAAAGTTAGGGTAGACGGGCCATGCAACTTAGCTTCCTCAGTCAATTTATCTCCCAGGAGATGATGCACTGGACCAGAAACTGGTTAAATTGGCCCACAAATCAATTCAGTCTATAAATACCAGCATATGTAATATTTCACAGAAAAAAATTAAAAATAGTTTTTTAAAGTCAAACTTAAGTCATTTGCTATATCTAGAGAATAAGGTTCCTTCCCAGCCCCCACTAAGCACCTTACATCCCAATTTCCTTCATCTTAGTCTATTAAAATACAAGGGGAACCATATGCTATACCATAATGAAAGGCAAAAACAAAAACAAAACTCACCAACGCTTGGCACATTTTAACAACTAACCCTGGATCTGACTAAATCATAGTTCATACCCTTACCCTGATGATCCAAAGACTCTCCAGGTCCCTAGTAAATCAAATTCCTCCTGGCCTTCTGCTTCCAACTGCCCCCCACCCGCACCCCAAGATACCCTTTTCTTGACCCTACCCACACATCCACCTCCTCTGTTTTTGCAGCCCTATCTACCCTGGATCCCCTGACCCACTCCCTGGAGACTTCCTCTCTCTAGGCTCTTTGAGAAACCCTTTGCTCAACTCTCACCAGCTCCATGCCAAACCCCTGAGCCCGGCTCGTCGACCCCCCCCCCCCCCGCCCCATCGTCCCAGCTCTCAGTCCCCCCACCCCCCCGCCCTGCTCCAGGGTCCCAGCTGCGCCGGCCTCCGCAGCCCCCGGCCCCTCCCCCACCCTCGCCGCTTCCCCTCCCCCGCCCTCGGCCCGAGCCCCCTCACCTTGTCCATGAGCTTCCAGCACTTCTCCACCATCTTCTTGTCCACGGCTCCCGGCGGGTGGGGGCTGAGGTGGTGGTGGTGGTGGTGCGGCTGGAAGGCGTCCTTCATTAGCCCGATCAGGCCGCCCGAACCCGAGCCCCCGGAGCCGCCGCTGCCCCCGGCCCCGGCCCCCTTCTTCACGTTGCCGGCCATGGCCCGGGGAGGCTCGGGGCAACGGGGGGGAACCCACCCGGGAACCCGGCACCGAGAGAGAGGGAAGGAAGGAAGGAAGGAAGAAGGGAGGGAGGGAGGGAGGAAGGAAAGAGGGAGGGGACCGGAGGCGGAGCCTCCCTCTGCCGGCCGCCGCCACCGGCTCTTGGGGGCCAGGGCGGAGCGCTGGCCCCGAGGGGAGGGCAGGGGGCGGTGCGCGGGGAGGGGAGGGCAGGGGGCGGTGCGCGGAAGGGGTGGGGACAGGAGGAGCGCGCGTGCTAAAGCGGGCGCGCGCGCGTCCCTTTAAAGAGGGGCTAGGCGAAGGCGTCGCCGAGAGGAACCCATGAGCACACACCACCCCCACCCCGCCACCCCCCGCCCGGCTTTCCTCCACCCCGAGGCTGAGCGCAAGCTTCCGGCGCGCGCGCGCGCTCCCAGGCTGAAGGGAAGCATCGCGTGCGCGCGCGCTGGGGCCGTAAAACGGACAGGCAGCTAGAGGTGTGGGAAGGGAGTGCCTCATCCAGAGGGATTGTCAGTGGCCCCCATTGCCTTCTCCTAAAACCAGTATCGGGCCAAGTTAATCCCACAGAAGGGGGAGGGGCCGGAATAACTAGGAGGAAGGAAGTTGGCCGTGGGGCCCTCCATCAAGTCACGCCCCACATTCTGGGGCCGGAGGCGGGGCGGGGCGGGGCGGGTAGGGTCACTCTGCCAGTAGGTGGGTGGAGAGGAGCATGCGCAGAAGGCAGGCGGGAAGCTGAGGCCTCCATGTTTCATATGGGTAATGGGTTTAAGGGAATGGAGGGGGTCTTAGACCTAGGGGTCCTAACATCCCTGGTTGGAGTTTTGAGACTTTCTCCCTGGGGTCTTGAGTTGTGTGTTGGAGAGGTAAATAATAACCAACCCCACTAGCATATCGTATTATTATTATTCTGGTGAGATGTAATCATTTACCCAACAAACCCTTTGGAGCCCCTAAAAAGAGGTAACACATTGAGGGTTAGTACTCTTCACTATCTTCTCCATGCTCCCCCGCCCCCCACGCTCAAAAACAACCCATTTCCTCTTTTGGGTTTGGGACATCGTGTTCCTTTTCTTGGAATTGAATTTCTGCTTTAAGCAAGATTCTCTTCCTCTACTTGTTGCATGTGACATGAAGACCTTGCCTGCTTAATCTGAAAGCAGCAGCTCGAGTCATAAACATCTGCTTTTGGAGCCGTTTGCCCGCCCATGGAGTCTCAAAACATGAAAGGACCCAAGAGATGGTCTATCCCAACTGGAACATGAGCAGTACTAGGTACTCTGCTGGAAGAAAAATTACCTCTTATCTCCCCCGTCCACTTTTGGAGAGGTCTGATCGTTACCAAGTGTTTCCTTACATGGACTTCATGTGCAGTCTATACACGTTGCATCTGCTTCCTGGGGCCAAGTAGAATAAACCTAATTCCTGTTTCACTTTCAAATACTTGTAAACAGTTCATAGGATTCAGTCCTGAAAGAGACCTTAGAGATGTAGTCTGACATCCTTATTTTAGAGGTGGGGAAATTTCTCAGAAAGGTTCGGTAACTTTCCTAAGATCATACTGGTAGTAAGCATAGCTGGAACTAAAATCCAAACCCTCTTACACCAAATCCAATGCTCTTTCCTACACCACTCTCTCGTCTTCCAGTTTTTGTCATAGCTCCAGTGTCTTCTGACATCTAAGCATCCTCAGTTCCTTCAACTGTGGAGTAGAAATGCCTTATTTCCCTGAGCTGTTATACTCTACCACTTCACTGATTCACCTTATTCTCAAATGGTTTGCTTGAGAAGGTTTTTGAAAAAGGAATTAACTCTCCCTCCGTAAAAAGTCCCTTGTCATAGACTTGGTAGCTCTGAACTTTAAATTCCACAGCTGCGTGTCTGTGGGAAGTAAAACCCTGACCCTAGCCCCAAGTTCCTGCCTTTTCTGTAAACCACTGCAGTAATAAGAGAAGTCAAAGTTGTACCTCATCTGGGCAAGGAAGGAACCTTTCTGACACCCTGATTCTACAATTAATACTAATGCTTTCCCTCTGTTGATTATCTCCAATTTATCCTGTATATGTCTTGTTTGTACTTATTTGCATGTTGTCTCCACCAGTAGATTGTAAACTCTTTGAGAGCAAGAATTGTCTTTTGCCCTTTTTTTGTATCCTCAGCAATCAGCAGAGCCTGGTACATAATAGGCACGTAACAAATACTAGTTAACTGAATTCACCTTTCTGACATCTTGATTCTACAGTTCAAACCCCCTTTTGCTGAAGTCAGTTATGAAGAAGACACTATCAGTTCCCAGCAGCAAAATTTTTCTTATTAATTCTGGCCTTAGGCAGGGACAAAGAAAAAACAGAAATCCAGCAAAAGCAAAAGTGACTGTCTTCTTAGGCTCTCAAGAAGCAAAATTTTGCATTCAAATTGTCACTACCTTATTTCAGGCCTTCATTATCTCTCAACTCTCACTATTGCATTAGCTTCTTCGACTTCCTGTCTCCAGTCTCTTCCCCTCTTGAAGCTATCCTGATTGTTACTGCCAGATTAATCATGTAACTTTCCTGCTCAAAAACCTAAATATTTCCCATTGCCCACTTAGTAATTAAATTACTTGGCCTGGCATTCAATGCCTTCCATGTTCTGGCTCAACCTTACCTTTGTTGTATGGAATTGGACTTGTCACTTCAACTCTCAGTTTTATCAGTTAGAGAGCAAAAGATTAAATTATCTCTAAGGTCTCTTTCAATTCTAACCTCCTTTGACACTAAAATAGCATCTCTCTCTACCCTGTGTATATATACATGTACATATATGTGGATATGTATGTATATATGTGTGTATACATATATACTATATATATACATATATGCATATATGTGTGTGTGTGTATATATATATATATATATCTCCTTTATATGAACAAGACTATTACCAAAAGACAGTTAGCACTTTCCAGTCTTGTTACCTTTGTTCATGATATCTCTTGTCTGCCATCCATCTCTTCTCCACTGCAAACACCATCCCCCTACCCTCGACACACAATTACAGAATTTGATTGTTGGAGAGACCTTAGTAGCCCTCTAGTCCCACCCAGACATGAAAGGAATCTCTCTACTATAACATACCTGATATGTGGTCTGTTTGAAAGCTTCTAAGGAGGGGATATCTATCACCTCCAGAGGCAGCTCATCCCACTTTTAGACAGTTCTAACGGTGGGAAGTTTTCCTTGTTGTCAATCCTAAATTAGCTTCTTTGCAATTTCCACCCCATTATTCTGAATTTTGTCCTCTGGAGTCAAATTGAACAAGTCTGATCCCTAACATGACAGTCTTTCAGTATTTAACCACAGCTACCATGTTCCCTCCAAATCTTCTCTAAACTAAACATCTTTAATCCCTTCATGATATAGACTAAAGGACCTTCACCATCCTGGTCCTCTCGATAGTCTAGTTTTCTAATATCTGCCTTAAACTGTAGCACCCAGAAATGAACACAATATTCCAAATGTGGTCTGACAAGGGCAGAATACAGAGGGACTGTCATCTCCCTGTCCTCTGAAGTTATGCCTCTCTCAATGCAACTCAAAATCACAATTAGCTTTTTTTTACTACTATACTACATCACTGACTCATATTGATCTAGTAGTCCACTAAAAAACCCAGATCTTTTTCAAATTACTACTGTCTAATCACACCTCACCCTATCCTGGACTTGTCAAGTCAATAAGCACATATTTATTCTTACTGGATTTCATCTTACTAGATTCAGTCCAAAGCTGTAGCCTGTCAAGATTCTTTTGGATCCTGACCCCACCAGCTAGTGTGTTAGCTACCCAGCTTTGTGACATCTGCAAATTTAATGAGAATTACATCTATGCCTTTACCCAAGTTATTGGTAACAAAGTTAAATAGCACAGGGCTAATAATAGAACGCTGCTGTTCTCCAATGACGACATCCTGTTACTTTGAAATTGAACAGTTCCGAGTTCCTCTACCTTTGTTATGGTCTAAACAAGAGGTGGGGAACCTGTGACCTCAAGGCTACATGTGGCCCTCTAGGTCCTCGGGTGCAGTCTTTTGACTGAGTCCAAGTTTTACAGAACAAATCCATTTATTAAGGATATATGCTCTATAAAGTTTGGATTCAGTCAAAAGGCTGCACTCGAGGACCTGGAGATACTATCTTTCCATCTTCACAAGAATAGTAGGAGATAATTTATCAAAATCTTTGTTAAAATCTAAGTAGAATACATTCACAACATTCCCCTCATCTATTAGTTTAGAAATCCTGTCAAAAAAAAAGAAATGAGGATAGTCTGACATGATCTGTTCTTGATGAAGTTCTTTGTATTTAGTGATCTGTCCTAGGATTTTTCCAGGAATCAAAGTCAAGCTCACAGGCCTATAGTTTGCAGACTCTGATTTCTTCTCTTTTTTGAAAATTGAGACAACACTTGTCATTACTTAATCTTATTTTTCCTATTCTTTTAAACATCACTGATAGTGACTCAGCAATCACACTAAACCTTTCTTTCAGCACCTGAAGATGTAGTTCTTCTGGGTCAGGTGACTTCAAGTGACCAAAGGCTTCAAAGTCAGAGGTTCTTAACCTAGGGTCCATGACCTTGTTTCATTCATATTTTAATAGCTTCATTTCAATATAATTGGTTTCCTTTATAATCCTATGTTTTTATTTCGTGCATTTAAAAACATTATTATGAGAAAGGATCCAAAGGCTTTACCAGATTGTCAAAGATGTCCATGACACAAAAAAAGTTAAAACTCCCTGATCTAGGTGCTCTCTTTCTATCTCATTACCTATCTTGGATATCTGTCATCCACATCTGTGGAAATCTTATTTATCCTTCAAATGGTATCTCCTTCATTAAGTTTGACCCATCTCGGTGCTTACTACTTTAAACAACTCCTTCCTTTGAATTCCTATAGCACCTTCTTCATATCTCCCTAATAAGTGTGTATTTATGTCTATAAATGTGTGTATATTTATATCGACATGTGTATATATATCCATATACATGTATTATGTACATATTTACGCACATGTGTATGTGTGTTTTCTACTATATTGTAAAGTCATTGGGGACAAGTGTATCATTCATTTTTGTAGCTCCCATGGCACCTAGTACAGCAAGTTTTATAATAGTATATGTTCTATATACTATTCTTTGAATAGTTGTTGTCCTTCATTCTCAAAGAAGACCAAATGACATCACTTTGCTAGAGTCAAGTTACAGTGTGTCTGGCCGTGGCTGATCAGACCAATACAAGCTTGGAATGTTCTACCACAGGTCAGGCACAAATAGTCCATGTGAACATTTGGGGTGGATTCTCTAAATTTGTGCATCTCACATTTCTTTTGAGCTACTTCTGTTCTGCTTTGCTCAGAGAGCACAGCACCTTCTCTGATGTGGGAACACCATGGTGAGTGGTCCTGTGCCAGTGTTTCCCATGTCACACAATCAATTCCAAAGTTCTTAAGAGAGACCTTGAGAGTGTCCTTGTATTGTTACTTCTGACCACCATGTGAATGCTTGCCCTGTGAGAGTTCTCCATAAAATAGTCTTTTTTGGTAAGAGTACATTTTGCATTTGAACAACGTGGCCAGCCCATTGGAGTTGCTCTCTCTCTGAAGTAGAGTTTGAATGTATGCTTTTATTTTTATTTAAACCAGGTACTTCTGGTCTGCAATCAGGGTAAAACTAACTGAGGTTCTTCTGAAAGGTGATGTATACAAGTAAATGTATATTCCTCCCAAGGTCCTTTTATTCCCCCACTAACACACTAGATATATAATGGGTGAGAAATAGATCCATGGGCCATTATATATAATGCACACCTCTGGTGTAACTTTTTTCCTAAACCTTTTCCTCTTCAATATGCTTCAAATTAGAATGTATAGGATCCCTTCAACATTTTATGTATATGGTTTTCACTCTGCTATTTAAAATTATTTCTACTTCATTTTTATATGGTCCTATCTCTCACATTAAAAATACAAAAGAAAAGAAAGGGTAGTCTGCTTTCTCTATTGGTTCTGCACATAACCCTTAATACAGAGGCCTTTGGACTAAACATCCAGAGACTTGAAAGAATAATGTTTCCCATCCTTTCTAAACTTAATAAAAGTGTCATCTGTGGATAAAACTGCTTTCTCTTCTGTCTTTCTGTAAGATAAAGTATGGAAGGTAGGATTCCAGACTGGGTTCTAGTTCTAGCTCTGTTCATAAATTATTTAGTGTGTCATGAGTTTTACTGTGTCATTTTACCTGCAAAGAAGGGAACATACTCATTTCCTCCCCTAAAGTCAGTTATATTTTCATGTGTGAAGTGTAATTTGTAAATTATAAGAGTATTACCATGTTCCCTCTATTGTCTGTATGTTGTTTGCTACATCATCACATCTTAGACTGTGAATATTCAGCATAGTGCCTGTAATACAAATAGACTTTTTGATGATGAGGACAGGAATCTCTTCTGCTTAACTTGCAGTTATTCTGGGAAGATAAATGAAGTGCACTCATTTATTCATTGATTAATTCAATATTTATTAATTGTCTATGTTTAAGGCACTATACTAGGCACTTAGGGAGATACAAAGATAAATAAGTTTTCTGGACTTTAAGGATCTTGTAATCTAGTAGGAAAAAATCTGACAAGCACAGATATAAAGATAATACATCTGTGATCTCATTGATGTAGGTAGCCCCTTCAGTGATACAGATCAAACTGCATCCCCGCCTTTCATCCTGTGTCACTCATTTATCTATATTCTCTAATAAATCATCCATCAAGGATCCATTGTATATGTGAGAGACCTTCTTCTAGGTATTTTAACATTTCACGAGTACAGTACAAACCCCTGAGTACCCATATTTTCTTTTGTTCTTACTACATGAGTAGTGTACCTTCTTTTCTGATCATTTTTTCGGGTTTCATGCTTTTCCTTTTTGCCACTTAGTCTTTGGTCTTCCTGTTGTCAAGGCTAAACATGATGGATATAATATGAATTAGATATCATAACTGTATAAGTGAAGTATAAAGTGCTATGAGATAAAATGAGGGAGAAATAACTTCTGCCTAGGAGGATCAGAGGAGTTGTCATTTGAACTAAACCCTAAAGAGTGACAGGCAGAAATAGGGAGAGGTAGTTCCAGTTAAAAAGTGCATGAGCAAAGGTTCAGAGTCAGGAAATGGTGCAATGTGTAAAGGGACAATGAAGATTATAGTTTGGCTATTGTGTAGACTCTCCACAATAGTGTATGATTGGAGAAGTAGTGTGTTTTGAAATCATTGGAAGAAAAATTATAGAGATTTAAGAAACCAATTCAATAGTGCCTCTATGTACATGTATTACAAATTCTGGGCAAAGTCGGTGTTTTCTTCCAGTCCTATTAAATGTCTGGAGTGCCTAGAATAGCACCCACTGCTTCTAAAAGGTAAATAAATGCGAATGAGCTTCTGCTGAATCTCTGAGTCCTGTTCCTTAGAGGAAGTATGGTGTTAATTTCAAATCATATACTTGTTCCTGCAGATTTATTTCTGATATTAGGCATCTGGCCAAAGGCACTAGAAGGAGAGGGTGGAGAGAGGAAGGAAGAATTATCCAGAGACAGATTCATCCGGTGCCTTAATGCCTGCCAGAACAAGCCATTGGAGCTTTTGCAGCTTTTAACGCTGGCCAAGTCTTTTACCCAAGTAGATGAGATGATAATGGACTTTGGGATGGAATGGCAAGGAGTAGCTTACAGGCCAAGAGAAGGACAGTAAATCTCTAATCCTTTTCTCCCAACTTCTTTTACCAACAGTTCTTTCCCCCTGGCCTCCGGTGGGGAATTACCCAAAGGGTAGATCGAGGCCAAGGTCAAAAGCAGAAAGCCCACTAGAGGGAGCTCCAACAAAGACTATATACAGTTCTAATGCAACAGATTTTTCTCACACCTTTGTTAGTTCATTCATTCATTTATCTAAGACATATTTAATACGTATTATATGTAAGGCACTGTGCTAGGAAAGTAACAGAATACAAAGATAGGATGTGGCAAGTCCTAAAGTAGTGGGAAAGATTCCTAAATTGAGAGTTGGGGAATCTGAACCTAGTACTTGTTCTGCTCTTAATTCACTGAGTGACCTTGAACCAGTGACTTCCCATCTCTAGGCCTCTATTTCTTTATCCATAAAATGAAAGAGGTGGATTAGAGATCTTTAAGGATCCTGTCCAGCTCTCGTCTTCTGTATTTCTGAGTGCTATAAGACAAGTATAATGTGCTATAGAAATTCTGAGGAAAGGAAGCTCCTTTCCCATTGAAGAATTCAAAGAATACTTAATGGAAGAGATAGCATTTAGGCAGGAGCTTGAAGTATGAGTAGGATTTTCACTGGTGGAAAGGAGAGGAGGAGCAGAAGACATTCCATATGGAGAAAATATCGTAAACAAGGACAAGATGGAAAGCACCTGCCATGTCTGGGAATTGCAAGGAGCACTGTTTAGCTGGGACATGTAGCAGAGAGAGACAAAAACTGAAAGGTATATTGGGCCAGATCATCAAGACTTGTCAGATCAAAGATCAGAATAAGTGAAGAGAAAGAGACAGGGAGCAAGATGTGGGGGGAGGGGTAGAAAGAGAGGAAAAAGGAGGAGAAATGGGTATGGCATCTAATTAAAGCAATTTCAATGAGTAATTGATCATAAATAATGGGAAATGGGCAACAGAAATAACATCAGCATTGATTATAATATTATATAGAAGCTTAAACCATGTAAATTGATTACCACAACAAGAAGACCAGAAAGTACCTGAGTCCATAAAGAGTTGACTTAATTATGAAACGAAAAAATATGGTGGTCAAAAACAACATGGATTTTGAATATAAACTTGCTTGTAAAATCTTACAAGGAAGGATGAAGAATTGTTATGAGGAGTGTCATCTAGTGGAAAGAATTGGTAAAGGGGAAATACTGGTTCAAAAAAAAAAACTTGGCAAATAATCCAGTTAAGCAAAATCATTTCGAGAATATATAAGAATAAAAATGCAAGGAGGAAAATAAATAGGAAAAAATGTGAAAGATTTGTAAAAATTATTATTGTTCTCACCATCAAGGACAATGAATCCAAAGCACCTAGATTCTAACACTCCCTACTCCCAGCTATCTTTAGTGACAACTTAGCCTCCCATTCCAGAAACCATGCTCTGGAGGTCCTTTCATTCCCTTTCCCCTTATGAACTTCTGTCATGGGACTCTGCTCTCCAGATTGGTGACTATCTTACCTGGATCACTATTTCAAGCAGATCCCAGTCTTGCCTCACTTTATTCCCTACTCTCACGCCACACCAGCCTCACCAGCAGCTGCATGCATGTACCATTCCGATTCCTCAGATCTGGAAGCACGATAAAATCAACTGTGCCATGTTCTCCTAGAAGGGATATGTCAATCTAAGCCTCTATGGCCTCATTTACCGATCTATAATGTTCATAACCATAAGGCCCCCTTACAGGCTATCACTGCCCTAGGTATGTTGTTTCTCCCTGTTAGAATGTAAATTCTTTGAAGACAGGGACTGCCTTTCTTTTTATGTTTGTATCCCAAGTGCTTAACATAGTGTTTGGCACATAGTAATAATTTCATAGTTCCACATGTGCCAATAAGGGACATAGATATGGTACTAAAGAGAACATTCGAAAGGCAGCTGGATTGGATCAAATCGATATACCAGAGATCCATGCTGGAGCTAACACAATTGTGAAAGCTTTGAGGCATCAATGTACGGGGTATCTAAAGCAAAGGAGGAACACAAAATGGAGGGTTAGGGCAGCTAGGTGGTGCAGTGAGTCAGGAAGACCTGAGTTCAAATGCAGCCTCAGACACTTGACACATGTACTAACTGTGTGACCTTGGGAAAGTCACTTAACCCCAATTGCCTGGCCAAAAAAAAAGGGTTATCTTAGACCACGGGTGGGGAGCCTGTGGCCTTAAGGCCACACGGTCCTCAAGTGTGGCCTTTTGACCGAATCCAAACTTCACAGAACAAATCCCCTTAATAAAAGGATCTGTTCTGTAAAACTAACTTGGACTCAGTCCAAAGGCTCCATCCAGGGACCTAGAAGGCCATGTGTGGCCTCCAGGCTGCAGATTCCCTACTCCTGTCTTAGACCTTATTAATATTTCCCCTCCCCTGCAAAAAAAGTACACGAGAGAACATTAACAACTACTGGCCTAGATATCTACTTTGCCGTCTATGCAAAGTATTTAAGAAAATAATTTATACACAAATCAAAGACATCTTTAATGAGGGCAGTAGTAGGGAATTAGCGGGATTCTACAACTGATATTCAACAATGGACCACACCCTTACTATTCTGCAATTGATGAAAGATATAGAAAATACAAGAGCCTACTGTTTTAGTTTGTTGGTTGTCAAACTGCATTTGTTTTTGAAGAGTAAAAACACCATCTTAAAAGTTCTTTTCCAACAATGTCTCCCATCCATACATCAAAATCATTCAAAACTTAGTGAGCTATAACAGCAGAAATAACCCTTTTCAAAGTCCCTCTGATCACCAACATCAGATGGGACATAAAAAATGTTTTTGCTCACCAAGGATGTCCACTACTGTGATGGGGCTAATCCAGTATGAAGTCCAAGTTGAAGTTTTTGTTCATAGTTACTTTGATGAGGTCCATAGATATATCTGCTAGTAGATGCTATTTCATCATGCCGTAAAACAATGCAGAGAATCCTGCAAGATATAGTCATAACACTCAAAATAGTTTATCCTGACCATCCATGTAAGAAAGAACAGGAAAGAAGAAAGCAGGAAATAAATAGATATGAATTTCTATTGCCCAGATTATGAAATACTGGGCATTTCATATGAAAATCAGCCATTTGGATGAATGATTTATAGAGCTTGTTTCCTAGATTTGTATCTCACTACCATTATCCATAAGTATATATATATATATATATATATATATATATATATATATATATATATATATATATATGGAGGACAGCTGGGTGGTGCAGTGGCTGGAGTGACAGGCCTGTAGTCAGGAAGATTCATCTTCCTGAGTTCAAATCAGACATTCAAGGACAAAATCAGACAAATCAGAATAAATCAGTGACAAAACCAAAACCTCAAACAAAATAAAACCTCACTATTTCCAGATTCTCAAGTTCATCAAGATTTTAGATTTGGAAAGTCCTGATAAATTGTCTAGTTTAATCACTTCATTAACAGATGAAGAAACTAAGACTCAGAAGGTTGTGACCATCCTAAGGATGTATAGCTACTTAGTGGCAGAGCTATAACTAGGATCCAGATGACCACAGTCTCAACTATTGCTCTTTCTAGGATAACCTAATCATTCTGAACAGTACTTCTCATTATACGTGTTATCTAACTTTCCTCTAAGCCTTATTTTCCATTTCTCTGATAAAAGGAGATGTCCTCTCTGCTCTAGGTTCCATCACCAATATGTCATAGCAAGTCTCAATTATAAAACTTACTACACTATAAGCTCATCGAAGATAAGTGATATTTCATAATCATATTTTTTAAAGTGTGCCCCACATAGTAGATTTATAACTAATGTTTAATCAGCCAAAATATATATAGCAATATTTTTTGTAGGAGCAAAGAACTAGAAACAAAGTATGTGTTCATCAACGGGGGAATGGCTAAACAAATTGTGGCTCACGTAATAGAAAATTACTGCATCATAAGAAATACTGAATATGAAGAATACAGGACACATGGAAAGCCATGAACTGATACAAAGTGAAATAAACAGAACAGGGCAAACAAAATACAAAATGAATGCAGCCTATATAAGGGAGGGAGTTGGTCCCCAACCAAACTGATTATACTCACCCAAAAAAGATAGGAAGCTGCAGGGCGAATAATTAGATTTTAACGTGTTAACAAAATGCTAATAGTCTGCTACCCCTTTTCAAAATGTATGAAATTTTCCCTGATGTACATAGAAAGGAAGCTTAGCATTGGCTGACATATTAACCATGCCCTTGATCACCTTGAAAATACTAGCTTACTAAGCCCTGCAGTCACTTGAGACAGGAAGCAGTGCAAGGAGTGAGACCTTTGCCAGCAAAAGAAACAAGACTAAGAATTCAAGAGAGTACTAGTCCTGGCAATGGACATGAGCTAAGAAGGGGAGTAGACCCTGAGAGTCCCTGAGCAATAGGAAGAAATGCTGTGCCCAAGGGGAAGCAGTGTGAAGAGCACATGGAGAATAAATATTGAGAGCATGAAGTTGCCTTGACTACACCACTATTGTACTTTGTGCCTATTCTTTCTGTGTATGCTGTATATATTTGTAGGTATGTGCACCCTAGTTTAATAGGGGAACTGTTTTAGGGGCAGATAGGTGGAGCAGTGGCTGGAGCACAGGCCCTGGACCTGAGTTCAAATTCAACCTCAGACACTTGACACTTATTGGTTGTGTAACCCTGGGCAAGTCACTTGACCTTGATCGCCTCGTTAAAAAAAATAGGGCCAATGTTTTGTGGCTAACGTTTTTACTGCCCTATCTTAGTAAAAGCACCTTCTTTGAGCTAATTGTCTCTACTGGCTGAGTTAAGGAAAAGTTCATCATGACAGCTCCTAAAATATGGTTCCAGCAGTGCAGACCCAGAGTACCCCGCAAACTGATGGTAATGGAGGCCTTCTGGGGAGGTAACCCAGAGTAGGCACTGCAAATATAAATGGACACAACAACAACAATACAGATTTAAATTGAACGGTGTGTAATTATGATGACCAAGCTTGGTCCCAAAGAAGAAATGAGAAAAAGTATTTCCCTTCCATCTTAGCAGAGTCAAGGGGATTATGTCTGTAGAATATAGCACATACTGTTGAGCTTAGTTGATCTGGTAGCTGGTTTTGCTGAAGTCCGTTTTTGTCTTTTTTAATCTTTGTTAAAAGTGTTGCTTCTCTGAGTAGGGGAGGGATATGTTTAGAGAAGGTGATATAAATAAAAGTATATCAGTGAAAAGCAAAACAAAACTAAATGTAAACGATGAAAGAATGAAAAATGCAATAAAAACATGTCATTTTAGAGCTGAAAGCTTACTCAAAAAAATAGAGGAGAAAATTCATCTCCTTTTTTGCAGAGATGGGGGATTGTGGTTGTGGGTATGTTGCGTATTTATACTATCAAATTTAAATGTGTTAGTTACTTTTGCTGAACTTTTTTCCTTTCTTTTTTCTTTGTTACATGGCTCAATGGATAGAAGAAGAATGTATTCAGAGAAAGGAAGGTAATATGAAAGCAAATGATAGCAAAATTGAAAAGAAATTGTCTAGCTCAGGGCTGTCCAATATGCGGCCCGCGGGTGATTTATACAGCCCGCCTATAAGCACAGAAATGCTTTAGTAAGTGAAGCCGAGCTACTGCAGAGCTCTCACTAAAATGGCAAATCAAAATATATTGTCTATTGTTTCAATAAAAACCTAAGGTTGGACAGCCCTGGCTAGCTCAAACCTTTCGTCTTATGGGAATTATACCAAACAGTTATCATTGTTGTCATCACCAGCATAATAAAACTTTTTTTAAATTTTAAAATTTATTATGTTCCAAACTGATGGTCTCCAAAAAAGTCTGAACCAGTCTTCCCCAAGTCATTCTTCACCAGTTCCCTCTGGGATGTTGGATAGGGGAAGGAGGTACATGGAGAGCAGGAATAATCTTACTAGTTAATTCTATCTTCCTACGAACTCCCAAGTTTCTCGGATTGCTAGGACAGAAGGCAGCCCAGAAGCTCAACCTTCCTGCTACTAGCTCCACCCCGCCCCATGATGATCTGGATTGGTTCCCCTAATCCAGCCCCTTCCTTGATCTTCCAGCTCATTGGGCCATCCCACTGCCTTTCAACATGAGTTCTCTGGGGAGACGCACCAGAGAAGAGATAGGAGGCACATCTGTTGAGGTACTTACAAGTAAGGGGAGGCAGAAAAATAGGGGGCATGGGCAGGCACAAAGCCAACCTTACACAAAGAATAACTTTCTCCAGAAGGAGACCCAGAGGAATTCCTTTTTTACATAGAGGATGAAAGCTAAACAACCTGGTCGCCCATTATTATTCTACCGAAGAGAGTCACCTTGAAATGAGAGTAGAGAGGGCATCTCCTTGGTACCCAGAGTTTGAACACAATGTGCCCATTTCCTCCCATAGGACACCAAGATGCCACCAAAAATCAAAGGAAAGGGATCAAAAGCCGGGGGACAGAAAAAGAAAAAGAAGAGTCAAGGTGAGTCAGGTGGGTAGAGGCTAGTGGGAACAATGCCAGTATCTTTGAAGGTGATTCTATTCTACACATGGGAACTTGGGACTTTCTTGGCTTTGTCTACCTAGCATCCCTTAGACTCTTGATCCCCTTCCCCATGGTGGAATTCAGTCTGAGCCTATTCTTCCTCCTGGCCTTGGTTCCTTCATTTATAACAAGGGTACCCAACAAGCAGGGTTAAGAGATGGGGAAAGGTGGACTTGTGTCAGTTTCTCCAATTGAAGATCCATGCTCCATCCCTTCCTGTTCCCAGGGACCAAGATTTTGCATGATAACAAGATGTAGGCTCTCCTGGAACCACTGGAGATCCAGAATCTCATCTGGGTCAGCCTAGCCTATTTGTGACCTACTCAGCTTTTGCAGTTGTCACTATCTCAAGCCCTTGTACCACCAGCTCCAGAGAGACCTGCATGAGCCCACAACCTTTAGTTTTTTAGTTTAGTTGTTTTTTTTTTTTTGGAGGGAGGAAGGCAGGGTAATTGGAGTTAAGTAACTTGCCCAAGGTTACACAGCTAGTACATGTGTCAAGTGTCTGAGGCCGGATTTGAGCTCAGGTCCTCCTGACTCCAGGGCCAGTGCTCTACTCACTGTACCACCTAGCTGCCCCAACCTTTAGTTTTAACCTCAAACAGGTTTCCAAAGGGGGTGGAGAGAATGACAAAGGAGAAGCTATAATAGTTTAGGCCCTTTATCTGGTTTCCATGAAACTGTCCCCCACTTCCTGTTTTGTAATATAGGAGGAGTTGTGGACTAGGAGTCTGAAGATGTGGGTTTTTGTTTGAATTACTGCGCAACCTTAGGCAAATTTACTTCACCTCAGTTTCTTCATCATAAAATTAGGGAGTTGGACCAGATGATAAAGTCCCTTCCAGCTCTAAGTCTATGATCCTATGATTCCTCCTTGCCAAGGACAGATGTTGAAGTTGAGATCAAGCACAGGAGAACAGCCCTGGAACTGGAGATCCTCCGTGACCATCTGGGTAAGGGGACAGTAGAGGAAGTGCCCCTAGGAGGTTGTTATATTTCCCTTTATTCCCTGGAGAGTGGAGGTGGTACCTATTCCAAATTCACTCCTAACTAGATCCTAGCTAAATAGATCATTCCAGGAGATTGTGTATGTGGGAAGTCTAGGTAATGAAGGTTAGAATTATAATTAATTAGAATCCTTACAGAAATATGAGGATGCCATTTTCCATGGGCTAGAGCAAAGAAGAAATTTGTTCCAAAAGAGTGACTGGTAGACTCCAGGGCTGGAAGAACTAGGGAGAACTCTAAAACATTGGGCAAATAGGAACTTGGAGTCTCCAGGAGTGGGAAGGAGAGGAGTCTAGCAGTGGTGTGTGTGTGTGGGGGGGGGGGTATCCTGGGAGAATGGGATGTTCCATGTGGGCTGAGGATTTCATTGTTTTCACCCCCAGCTCTTCGGCGGGATGAGACTCGTCAGGCCATAGCCTGCAGAGAACGACTCCGAGAGAGGGTGCAGGAGTTGGAGGCTGAGGTGGAGGGGGCTCGAGGTGATAGAGAGGCTGTGTATGCAGGTGAGAGGTGGGGCCGCAGACTATAGGTCAACTTATCACCAATTCTGTCTTTGGGCTTTCTCCACTCAGCATAAATTGGATGAGGTTCTTGTGGGATCTCAGGAAGGGATGTCCCAAGGTTCATGACCCCTCCATCCCACAGTGATGGTAGAACTGGAATGGGACAGGAGATCTGGTTGTCTTTCTGTTCTCTATTCGTTACAAACTTCCACCTTTTTGGTGACTTTACAAGCAGGACTTCCTATGTCTGTTATCACTAAGCCATGAGAAGGGCTTTCCCAAGGCAATTTCCTTTAATACCATCGCCCATATGGAGTATCACATTCATTTCTGGGTACCACATAAGAAGGATATAAGTTGGAAAATATCCAGAGGAGCACAGCCAGGATGGAGAAGGACCTCAAGATCATGACATAAGGATCAGATGAAGGAACTGGGAATTTTTAGCCTGAAGAAAACTTTAGGGGAAATGTAGCTGTCTTCTAATATTTGAAGAACCATAACATGAAAAAAAGGATTAAATTGGTTCTTCTTGGCTATAGAAGACAGAACTAAAAACAATGGGTAGAAACTCGAGAGGAACAAATTTAAATGTGATAAGGAAGAAACTTCCTAAAATTTAGATCTATTGAAAAGTAGAATGGACTGCCTTGGAAAGCAGTATGTTCTGTCTCATGAGAAATCTTCAAGCAAAAACTAGGTGATTAGTTGGTATGTTGTAGGAAGGTTTCTTGTTCTAGTATAGATTGGACTGGATGGCCAGTGATGTCTCTTTCAAATTCTAATTTTATGATCTTCCTTATTGGGAGTGCCTCCCACTCCTCCTCCTACCATCCCACACTCCAAGAGATGAGTCGTCAGTACCAAGCCCTGAGGGAAGAGACTGAGACACGGAGCCATAGGCTGGAAGAGGAAGTAAAGGCCCTTCAGAAAGAGCTAGGTATGAATCTCCATCTCCTAGATGGGTAACAGATCAGTCTGTGTTCTAAGAATGGGGGATAGCAGGGCTACAACTGGACCCATGAGCTGAGATTGACAGGAATAAAGGGATGAGATGGCACTCACTCTTTTAGGTGAGACATCTAATGGTATTCTGTCTCTTGGAAAAGTGCAAACAGGACAGATTCTCCCACAGGCTGCTGAGTAGCCCCTATCCAGCTGACCTTCACATTCCTCATTAATCCTCTTCCTGGCTCCCCAGAGACTTGCCAAAGAGAGGCAAAAACTGCTAAGAGAGAGGCTGAACAAGCATTAGCAGAGCGAGACAAGACCCTTGCCCAGCTTCAGGCCTATGTGACAGACATGGAGGCTAAGTATGAAGAAATTCTACATGTAAGTACCATCCAGCCAGCATTATTCTTAAACCTTTCCCTCTTGGACTTTGGCACCCTCTCCCTGGGCTCACAAATCAGTTCCTAACTAGCTCTTCAGATCTCCCTGGGGAAGACAAAACTTGACTTGGAGTTAGGCTGCAGAGAAGAGACATTTGCACAGGAGTCTAGGGTCTTCCATCTCTCTCAGTAGCATATGGCAGGTGGCATGGATAATTTAGGCCCCTGGCACTAAGGGCTTTTAAGAAAACAATGGGAGGTAAGGTGCCACTCCAAAGCCATTGTGGGGCATCATTCACTTATTCTCTTCTGTGGGTCTGAGACCAAGTAAAAGATGATCCTCCTTTACAGCGCAGCCTAGATCGACTCTTGGCCAAACTGACCCTGGCCAAGATTGAATGGGATGCAGCTGCCCTGAGGCTCCATGACAAGCACAAAGAACAACTTCAGCAATTTGGGCTCAACCCCCTGGACCTCTGAAGCTGGGGACCCTGGGACTTCAGGGCCTTCTAGACTTCCAACAATAAAGGTTTTGTTGCTATAGCCCTAAGCAACAGGGGGCCTTTCTCCTCCTGAGCACTCGAGTCCCTTGGCTAGATGAAGCTGGCATGGGAGAAACCCCTACTAGTGGGAGAAAGCATATTGTGTTAGAGGCAGAAACATCTAACTAACATTTTATCTATTGAGTTGTGGGGAAAAAAATGTTGGCAAACCCAACCCATTCATAGAAATATTGTCCCCCTCCAAGACTCGTGGTATCTTGGTCTTTGTGTCAGAAGGCAGCTAAGTGGTCCAGTGGGCCCAGAGTCAGGAAGACCTGAGTTCAAATCCAGCCTCAGACATTTACTAGCTGTGTGGCCCTGGGCAAGTCACTTAACCTCTGTTTGCCTCAGTTTGGAGATAACAGCACCTACCTTCAAGGGTTGTTGTAAGGGTCAAACGAAACAATACATGTAAAGTGCTTAGCACAGTGCCTCGCACACAATAAGCACAATATAAATGCTTATTCTTCCTTCCTCATGTTCCTTCCTCCACTCCAACACAAACCTAGGCAGCAAGACTTGTGGGAAAGGGTAAGTTCAATAGGTTCTAAGTCTATGTCGATCAGATACTTGCTGCCCTGGAATCCCAGTGTCCCTTGCTTTCCCTACAGATCCTGAGGGAAGGAAGGAAACAAGCGTTTTACAAATATCTTATTTGATCCTCACAATAGCCCTGGAAGATGGGTATTATTATGCCATTTTACAGTCAAGGAAACTGAGGCAAACAGAGGTTAAGTGACTTTCCCAGGGTCATACAGAGAGTATCTGAGGCCAGATTTAAACTCAGGCCTTCCTGGCCCCAGGTCCAGAGCTCGATGAATTGACATAGATATCACAGAGGGAATTATGATACTGGTCTCCCACTTTAATTGAATGTTTAGCATCATCACACATCAGGGGAGAGCACTGGTCCCACCCCTCAGATACAACGCAGGAGATTCTAGTCTTTTCAGGTCCTACTCTACCACAAACAAACTTTATCTTAGGGGGTCCCCTGGCCCTCCTACCAAACTCTTGCACATTTCTTCTGGCTGGGAATAGGAATGGGAAGCTGTTGACAGGGCAAACCCAGTACACTGGGCAAAGCCACTTCTCCCACTCTTTCCCAGGGAGTGAAGCCCTGGGAAAGGAAAGAGACTTATCCCAGGAGGCCTGTGTAGTCGTATGAGGAAAGCCCATCTCTCTAGCCCTTGGGCCCAGGAATTTCCATCCACTCCCGAAACAAGGAGGTGTAGTAGACAAAGCAACATCAGGCAGATCCACGCCACGTGGGGTATTCTATAGCCTCTCGGAGGGAAGAATCCAGTCCTAGGTTTGGAAATAAGAGAAGATAATGATTGAGAGAATCCATTGGCCATTTGCTTTCCCCCACACTTCTCAGGGCAGGAATCCCCATGAATAGAGTATAATCTCTATTCTGCAATTCAGTTCTGTCCATCTGTTTAACGCTGGGAGCTTTATGCTGTAGTCCCTTCTCTCTCTGCCCTCCCCAGCTTCACTTCCTTCCTTCCCACACCTCTAAATTCTCACCTTTATAAAGAGCTGCCAGTCTCAATGCCATGTCTTCCCTGGGCTGCCAGCCTCAGTCGAAGGGGTGGCTTAGCATCAGTCAGCTGCTGCAGCACCTCGAGAACATTCTCCGTATTCACAGATTGTCCATTCACCTCCAGAATCACATCCCCCTTGCAAAGTCCCGCTTGGGAAGCTGAGCCCCCTGGGGTCACCTGGGAACAAAGGCCAATCAGCAGCCAGATATGGTGCAAAGGTGGAAGGGCACAGGGAGAATAGGCATCCTTAAGGGACCCTGTGATTGTGGAGATATGGAATACAAGATAACACGGAAGACAAGATATGGGCTGGGCTCTCCATTGTTCTGGAAAACCTGGGGAGGAGGCTCCTTTAGGTATAGGAACTAAAATCAAGGTATCGAAGGTACATCACCTGGGAAATGCTGATATCAGGCTTGTCGGCCCCACAACTGAGTCGGAAACCGTAACCACCATTAGGCCCTGGGCTCAGAAGGCATTGACGGAAGCTAGGTAAGGCAGGAGGAACAAGGGAGGTAGAAACTTCAAGTGGTAAGGCCAGATCTGTTGCCGAGGATGCTTGATCCTCCACCTGGGATACTGAAGGAAGCTTCTCGGATGAAGCTGGACCATTTGCGTGGTTACTAGAATCCTCCAAGAAGAGGAGAGGAGACAGGCGGACCTGAACAGAGAGTAAGACAGAACAAACCTCTTGTTCCACTGTCTTGATACCTTCTAGCTCCACCCCTTCCCCCAAGTGCTAGGTCATACCATGCTGTAGAAGCTGTCAGCTTCTGGGTCCACAACGATGAGGGAGAGATGACGCCCCTGGGCCTGGATCCTGGTCACAGTCTCCTCGTGGCCCAATCCCTCCACACTCTCCCCAGCCACAGCAACCAGTCTGTCCCCAGCCCGCATCCCAGCTTGGTCTGCTGGCAGCCCTGGGTCCACCTCCCATAGGAACTGCCCTGGGATACAGATATGCTCATTGCTCCTTCCCTCAGCCCAGGATAGGTAGACATAGACCTGTTGCTTCAATGGATATTCTCCTGAGTTGTATGGGGAGGGCATATATGCCCATACATACATGGAGAACACAAGAACATGTGACCTTAGGCTCAAAAGGGGACATGTTAATAACTGGGTATGGGAACAGAAGGAAATATGCCTCCCTCCACATACCTGGAAGGGATAGGTAGATATTGGCTTATGTACATGCCCACCCCTGCTCTCCCCACCCACTCACCCACCCACCGCTCTCATCCCATATTGTCCATGGTTCCCTACTCACCAAGCTGGCCATTGGGGCCTTTTTCCTCTCGAAGCAAGAACCCAAAGCCCCGGGGTCCTTTCTCTAGATGCAACTGGCGTGGCCAGGCAGGCAGTGCCCAGCCCTCAGCCAAGGGGGCAGCTAGGGGTAAGCCCAGCTGACGACACTGTTCTTCCACTTCTGGCCCTGCCACCAGGAGGGCTACCTGCTCCCCGCTCTGCCGAAGCTGTGGGGGCCCCAGACCAGACATAAATGCCCAACAACCAGAGAGTAGCTCAAGGCAGATGCTTCCCCAGAATCCTCTTCTCCCAAACACAGGAAAAGAGGCATTGAGGGTGCCTGGGTCACCATGCAGCCCTGGCACAGTGGAAGGCTAGGGATATAAGGGAATTGGTATGAACCTTCAAAGAAGGGCTCAAGGCTCAGCATAGGATCATAGATCTAGAGTTAGAAAGCACCTCAGAGACAATCTAGTCCAAACCCTTTATCTTACAGTCAAGAAAACAGAGGTCCAGGGAAATTGTGACTTCCCAAATTATACAGGTGGTATACATCAGAAGTAGGATCTGAACCCAGGTCCTCTCTGACTTCAGAGCCAGTATGCTTCTAATTATAACATCAAAAGCACATCCTCCAAGGGTGAGGTGAGATTAGTTTAGCATGAGGATAGAGGAGAGGAGACACCTCTCTTAGGCAGAGAAGATCATTCACCCTTCCTCCCACTTCCCCCATCTATGGATATGCTGACTGAAGGGAGAAGACAGGATTTCTGGATGTCCAGATGGGAAGTGGAAAAGGCAGGGGAAGAGGCTCTGTACCTTTCTGCTGAGCTGACTATATGAGAAACTCTCCACACTGATTCCATTGACTTCCAGCAACCGAGCCCCCTGGGGTACCCCAGCCCGCTCTGCTGCTCCTCCACAACTCAACTTCAACCAGAAAAAGCCTCTCTCTCCTGGGAACAGAGAACAGGGTTCAGGCTGCTGTCTGAAGGGACATTGTGAGAGGGCCTTCTCCCCTATTGCCTGTCTCCCCCCATTCAAATCCTCCGAACCAGCTCACACCATGGGTGATGCTAAAGCCAAAGCCGCCCTCATCTTTTGCCACGTGGCACAGCCGAGGTCGGACACCAGAATCTAGGACAGGACAGAGATGGGCGCCATTGCCCTCAGCCTGATGAGCACGAGCAACCTCCTCCATATTCCCCGCCAACACTGTCAGCAGCACCCTAGGACCGCTAGCCCGGATTCGTCGTACCACCTGGGCAGGGAAGGAATCATGGGAGCTTCTGAAGGAACACCCCTGAGGATATCCATAGCTGGGTATATTCTCATTTATACAGCCTTACTTTTTCATAAGAGTACCATCTCTAGGTCTTCCCCCAAACCCCTCTCTTCCCCTAATCATTTTCTATTAGAAAGAGAGAACTCAGTGGCACTTAGATGACAATACCTATTACTCTAGTGAGTGACCAGCCTGCCCTCTGTAACCCTTGGGTTTTTTTCTCTCCTTGGCACTAACCCTGTCCTAGACAACTTTACCCCATAGTAGTCTTCGTGCTCCACAGTGTCTCCATTGACCCCCAGGATCCGGTCTCCATCCTGAAGTCCTTGGCGCTGAGCAGAAGTGCCTGGTTCAATCCTTCGGACTATGTGCCCAGTCTGGCCCAGTTCCTTATGCAGGCAGAAGCCCAATTTCCCCTCCTTGTCCTTGCTCAGCAGACAGAAACGGGGGCGCTGAAGGCCCCAGGAATCTGTCAGAGAAGGAGAGGCCAGACTCAGAGTGCTAGGAAGGGCAGTTTATCACCATGGGCATTGTCCTTATTCCATCTCCCAGGGGACACTACTTTCCCCTCTAGGGCACAGGTCAAAAATACCACCATGGGAGAAGCAACTGGGAAACAGTGGAGAATTAAGGTGAATCACGCATATGTGGCGAGAGTGCCTATCACATATAGGGCAGGGTTTAGGGGACTCTAATGGCATGGGGATGGAGAAAAACTGACAAGGCTCCCATAACTGGCTGGGTGTTCTCAGTGATGAAAGGGAGTGATCACTATCAAGATGGAGGTGTTTGGGGGAAAGCTGGGCTACTTTTCATTGGAAGAGAATAGATGAATTTTGGGTTGAGAAAATTACCAAGGTGGTCATGGTCATCAGCTAATGAGAGTGCAGGATTATCAATCCCCAACTTTGGGTTAAATTTAAACTTCCTGTAAAGAGGCAGGTGGAAAGGATAGTACCATCCTGGGCACCGTGCCCAAGTCAGGTTTCACCAGAGCCCCACCCCAAGCTAAAACCATCCCTTTTCTCCTCTTCCCACCCCCACCCCCACCCTCACTAAACACAGCAGAAACAATATTCCCTGTCTTCTCTTCCTTTCTTCCATCCCCCTCAAGATAGAGGAATAGGGAGGACATTTCCCCTCTCCTCTTTATGGAACTCACAGATTTAATGCGGCTGTGTCCTGGAGATCTGGAGGGGAAAGAGTAAGGTGAGGGCAAGGAACACACATGCCTGCACCAATTCTGGATTATACCACCAGAATGATCTTTCCTCATTGTCTGAACCCCATTCCCATACAGGTTGCCCCTTTGCCCCCTAGCTTCTTCTCTAACCCCAGGATCCCTGGCGCAGATTGACAAGTAGACACACACATAGAATGTGAGTGGAGCAAATATTTATCCTGTCATGGTTACTTCCTCCCAGATACCCACACCTTGACCACTAACCTCAAGGTACCAGGCTCCCCATCTTGAGCATCCCCCACCAAGGTCCCCTCCTTGTGGGGCACTTCATTATGCTCTCTACCTGTTGCTGCTTCCATGTCTGGGCCGAGTGCTCAGGGTAGGGACAAGGTCCACCACAAGCAGCTGACCCTCCTTTTCCTTCCCCAAGTCCCGCCTCCTTTAAGACACTGCTGCCCGAGGTAATGGTTAACGGAGGAGAACCTTGCCTCTAGGGAAGTGAAGAACTTTCTCCCATCTCCCTTCTTAGGCCCCAACTTTCCCTAGGAGGTGCCCATCTGCTGCTGTTCAACCACCTTCAGGAGTCTCCCCCCTGGTCCATCCTGTGTATTCCAAACCAAGAGGTGCAGGTGTCATTGTTCTGAGCCTAAAGACAAAGTTGAGATGAACACCAGCCCTGCAACAAACCATAGGCTACCATTTCTCCAAATTATCCCTCTTAGACCCCAAAGCCTGTTGGCACCCATACCTGAATGACTTCTAGGTCATGAAACCATTCACAACTGAAACAGACATGAAGGAAGAGGTGAGTTAGCTCAACCCTCCCACCAACAGGGCCAGGCCCTCTGCTTCGAGCAGATTGTTGGAGACAGGAGAAGGAGAGACAGATAAGGCAAACTGATGTTCCTTCCTGTCCCAGAACTCTGAAGAAGGGAACCCATGCAGTCAGTAGTAGAGCTTACTTGGTTATTTACTGACAACCATCCCCAAGGTCATCTCTGGGAGAATGTTGGGTTCAGTTAGTAAGGCAGTTTTTTGTTTTTTATTTTTATTTTTGCCAAGGAAGAAGAGACCATAGCATCAGATAGAAGACACATGTTTTTGTTTTTAATGGCAGCAAATCAGGGCACTTACTTCTAGGAGCCACCAAGATTTGAGCATGGGTAAAGCAAATACGGAGAAGGCACCAATGGAAGAAGAAGACATCTGCTGGCCCCCTTGGCATCCACAAAGGGGACTTGATCTGGCACAGGAAGGAGGAGGGGGCAGTGTGGGCAGGTAGATGGTCACTGTCTTCACAACTAATCTAACTGATCTCTCCAGGAACAAGGGGCAAGCATGGGCCACATCAAGTGGGAGTGGCTGAGATGGATGGTCAGCCTTTATACCCTAATTCTCAGGGATAGTGGAAGGGAGTGATTTGGCCCCTTAAAATGCTAAGGAGCCCGCCTTACTTCATTGCTGACACACCTCCCCCAACAAAACAAGAGTAAGCCAGTCCCACCAATACAGCAACGATTTCATAGCTGTGATCTGGATTCCCCAGAGTTTAGGGAGCACGGGTAGAATAGGCCGTGTCAAGGCAGTGCTGTGACCATTTCCTCATCATCGCAAGTTCTGAAGAAGCCCTCTCAAATCAGAGAAGGAGCTCCCCACCACCATACATAGAGGCTGACAAGGGATAAGGGGGCGGGTGCCAATGACTGGGACTATTCTGTGCCCGATGCCTGCCTCAGCTCCCTGGGCCACCTAAATGCTCCAGCAGAGATTTGACTTCCCCCTCCACCCGCAGCAGCTGGGCTTTGCGCCAGGGATTGAGGGTGGCACCCCGGCTGTCTTCCAGGTCTCGCAGTAGCATGGATAGGTGGCGCTGGACTCGGCCTCGCTCCCAGCTGTTCAAGTTGCGCTGGATTTCACCCAGGATCGCAGACCAGTGCTCCGACACAGCTGTGCCTTCAGTCAATGATGCCACTACTCGGGCCCTTCCAGTAGTAGCACCTTCTAGCTCCCGTAGTCTCTTCCGGCCCTCTGGGCTCAGCTCATTGAAGTAAAGGCTAGTGAGGAAAGAGGGAACAGAAGGGGTGATTCATCAAGAGGCACGGTGGGGAAGGCAAAACAGATAATAAAAGAGAAAGGACAGCAAGGTAATGAGAGGCAGTGGAGAAGGGAGAAGTGACTAACTGGAAGTTAGAGATGAGAGAATGGTGGCCAGTTGTAGCTTAAGGGTAGGGTAGTGACCAACCACAGGGCATAATGTAGACCAGATCCAGTTTGGGAACTGGGCAGCTAAGACCCTAAGAGAAACAATGGTGGAAGAAAGAAAGGTTGGAACCACTTACAAAAGGGTCAAGGTTGAGTAAGGACCAGAAGAGTTTAAATCACAAGCATTAATCAAAAGATGTGAAGTCGGAGGGGGAACATGTACATCTCAAGGGTAGCTGATCTAACAAGGAAAGTGAGAAGAGCATCTAGCCTGGAAAAGATGAAAGCTTCACCAAGACTAGGGGAAGAAGGAAATGAATGATCACTCACTGTAACAGCTCCAGAGAGGGGTGTTCCCTGGCAGCCCTGGCCAGGCCAAGGGCTGCCGCATCACCTGCTCCATTATAGGCCACATTCAGCTCCCGAAGCTGTTGGTTTCGTTCCAGGTGGGTAGCCAGCAGCTCTAGGCCTTCATCTGCAAGCCCAGTGTGCAGCAGAGACAGGTGGGTCAAAGAAGTGTTCCCACTCAGTCCTTCTACCAAGAGGGCCAGGCCTGCTGCTGTGAGTGGGTTGTTGGAGAGACTGCAGTAGGAGAAAAAAGGAGAGATATGGGAAACTGATAACCTCTCCTGCCTCAGAATTCTGAGGAAGGGAGGTCACACAGTCAACATTTACTGAGAACCAACACCAGGGCCATCCCTAGGAGTGTGTTGGGTTCAGAGCTAATAATACGACTGCCTTGCTTTCACATAACATTGTTATTAGGGTGAAATCTGCTTAGCAGCACAGGATTTAGAGCTGGAAGAGACCTGAGAGATCATCTAGTCAAGAGGTTAATTTTTTTTGTAATGAACCCTTATGGCACTCTGGTGAAGTATGTGCACCCCTTTGCAAAATGATGGTTTTGCAGCCACACTGTGCAATGATCAACTCTGACAGACTCAGCTCTTCTCAGCAATACAATGATCCAAGACAATTCCAAAAACTCATGATGGAAAATGCTATCCACATCCAGAGCAAGAACTGTGGAGTCTGAATGCAGATCAAAACAGACTATTTTCTCTCTTTTTTTCCTTTCTCATAATTTTTCCATTTTGTTCTGATTCTTCTTTCCCAACATGACTAATACAGAAATAGATTTAATAGGATTGTACATGTATAACCTATATCAGATTGCTTGCTGTCTTGGGTAAGGAAGAGGGAGGGAGGGAGAAAATTTGGAAATCAAAATCTTACAAAAGTGAATGTTGAAAACTATCTTTACATGTAATTGGAAAAAACACAAAATACTACTAAGTGGGAAAAAATAAATTCAAAAATGACGGTTTTAAATACATAAAGCAAAATACATAAGATTACAAAGGAAATCACTTATATTGAGGTAGCTATAAATTTATTTTTTAAAACCAAGTTCACAGATCCTAAAGTAAGAATCCTTAATCTAATTCAACTGTCTAATTTTACAGATGAGGAAACTGAGGCTCAGGGGAGAAGAAACAGCTTGTTCATGGTCACACAGCCACTAAACGGCAGAACTAGAATTTGAACAAGGTCCTTTGATTCCAGATCCAGCACTCTTTCCGCTACACCAGTGGTGACAAACTCAAATAGAAACCAGAGCCACTAATCTACATACAAGGCAGGCTGCATATTGACTTAGCCATAAAATGTCGTGTTATCTATGTTTTATTGTATTTTTATTTATTTTGTCAAATATTTCTCAATTACATTTTAATCTGGTTCAGGTGGCTCTCATTTTTTTCCCTCCAACTTCTGGAGTCCTTGACTCTGCTGCCTGCAAGCCTGAGACTTCCCAGACAGTGATTCCTTTATTCATTAAGAGGAGCTTTGAAGAGGAAACCAATGGAAGAAGCCATAAAAGAGTCAGGTGCGACTTACATATGGTAGAGGGGAAGCAGATGCAGCTAAAATTAGAAGAGAATCAGGTAACTGGGGGAAAGTCTTTGCAGCAAATTTCTCTAATAAAGGTCTCACCTGAGGATAAGCTAGGTGGTACAGTGGATGGAACAATAGGCCGGGAGTCAGGAAGACCTGAGTTCAAATCTAGCCTCAGATCCTTATGAGCTGAGTGACCCTGGGCAAGTCACTTAACCTCTGTACCTCAGTTTCCTAAACCATAAAATGGGAATAAGAATAGCATCTACCTCCCAGGGTTGTTGTGAGGACCAAGTGAGATATTTGTAAAGTACTTGGCACACAGTAGGTCCTATATTAAAACTTTGTTGTCCAGTCATTCGGTCATGTCGAACTCTTCACGACCCCATGGATTATAGCACACCAGGCCCTTCTGTCCTCTGCTAATGTCAAGGACTCTGTCCGATTCTGCGGCTCTCAGCTTTCCTTATAGCCCGACTCTCACAGCTCTACATTGCTACTGGAAAAACCATAGCCTTGACTGTATGGACCTCTGTCTGTACAGTAATGTCTCTGCTTTTTAGTACGCTGTCCAGATTTGCCATAGATTTCCTTCCAAGGAACAAGCATCTTTTAATCTCACGCAATCTCTGTCTGCAGTGATCTTTGATCCCAAGAGTCTAAAATCTGACCCTGCTTCCATTTCTTCTCCCTCTTTTTGCCAAAAAGTGATGGGACCAGTTGCCATGATCTTAGTTTTTTGTTTTGTTTTGTTTTATGTTAAGCTTCAAGCCAACTTTTACACTCTCCTCTTTTATCCTCATCAAGAGGCTTATTAATTTTTCTTCATTTTCTGCCATCAGAGTGACATTTATCTGAATATCTGAAGTTTTTGATATTTCTTCTGGCAACCCTAATTCTGGCTTTTGATTCATTTAGCCTGGCATTTTGCATGACGTACTCTACATATAAATTAAATAAATAAGGTGACAATACAAAGCCTTGTTATACTCCTTTTCTTATCTCAAACCAATCAGTTGTTCCATGTTTGGTCCTACCTGTTGCTTCTTGGCTCACATAGAAGTTCCTTAAGACACACATAAGATGATCTAGTACTCTCATTTCTTTGAGGACTTGCCACATTTTGTTGTGATCCCCACAGTCAAAGACTTTTAATGTGGTCAATGAAGCAGAAGTAGATGCCTTTGTGGAGCTCTCTTCCATAATCCAACAAATATTGGCAATTTGGTCTCTAGCTCCTCTGCCTCTTCAAAAACAGCCTGCTCTTCTGGTCATTCTCAGCTGACATATTGCTGAAGCCTAGCTTGCAGAATTTATTAGCATAGTCTTGCTGGCATGTGAAATGAGTACAATTGTTCAGTAATTTGAATATTCTTTGGCATTGCTCTTCTTTAGGATTGGGATATAAATTGATCTTCTCCAATCCAGGGGTCACTGTTGAGTTTTCCAAATTTGCTGGCATATTGAGTGAAGCACTTTAACAGCATCATCTTTTAGAATTTTAATACCTCAGCTGGAATTCTGTCACCTACACTAGCTTTATTACTAGCAATGCTTCTTAAGGACCGCTTGACTTCATTCTCCAGGATGTCTGGTTCTAGATCATCATGTGGTAATTAAAGCTAACTATTATTATTACTAAGATATGTAGGTACAGAACTGATTCAATTTTATGAGAATAAAACTTATTTCTCAACTGATAAATGGTCAAAGGACATGAAAAAAGTTCTCACAGTTCTCATGAAATCCAAGCTATTAATAATCATATGAAAAATGCTCCAAATAACTAACAATTATATATTTAAAGCAACCCTAAGGTTGCACCTCACATTCATAAAATTAATGAAGTTGACAAATATGGAAAATAACAAATTCTGGAGGAACTATTAGAAATAGATATATTAATACACTTTAAAAATATATATATTATTTATTTTGTTAAATATCCCCCAATTACATATTAATGTACTGTTGATAGAACTATGGAATGATCAAGCCATTCTGGAAAACAAATTGGAAATATGCTTCCAAAGTTAATAAACCATGCATGTCCTTTGACCCAGAAATACCACTAGTAGATTTCTACTCCAAAAAGGTTAAAGAAAGAGAAAAAGAATCCCTATGTACAAAAGTACTTATATCAACTCTTTTCATGGTGGCAAAGAACTGAAAAATGAAGGGATGCCCATCAATTGCGGAATGGATGAAAAAATTATGGTATATGTATATGATAGAATACCATTGTGCTAGAAGAATTCAGAAAACCCTTGAAAGACTTGGATGAATTGATACAGAGTGAAGTGAACAGAACCAGGAAAATAATTTTTACAATAATAATATTATAAAGGTAAACAGCTTTAAGAAACTTTAGAATTCTAATCAATGCAACAACCAACCATGATTCCAGAGAACTCATGATAAAACATCCTACCCACCTCCTAACAGAAAGGCAATAATAAAACATATATATTCTTGAACATGGCCAATGTGGACATTTTTTTTTTTTGCTCAACCATGTATATTTGTTACAAGAATTTTCTTCTTTCTTTTTTAGTAGGGAGAGGTGAGAGGAGGAAGGGAAAGAAAGTAAATTTTAGTTAATTTTAAAAATGAAATATTTTTTAAAAGAGTTAGCAAGTGAGAGTCCTTCCTTTGCTTCCTCCATATGCTGAATGTCTATGTATGAGGGAATTGTGGGCATTGAGTGAACCACACTGACTCCATTTTGTGACAGTTCTGGAGCTAGCTCAGTTCCCTTTCTATTCAATTATGGGTCTAGTCCATATTCTGTCTTGTGGAAAAAAAAACCTTATTGTATTGTTTGGATCTAGCTCTGCATGGCTGGGAGGCTGGACCACCACCCTTAAATAAGGACTTAGGTTATATTGACCAAAAACCCAGTCAGATGCAAAGACTGATGAAAGGAGTATTCTCACAATTCTACATCTCAAGCAACCTATATATTTTATCTGAAAACTAGCCCCATACAGATCAATCAGTTCCTGTTTCCTTGTTCCTTTGACTGAATACAGATTAAAGGGGGAGGAGGAGGGGAGGGGAAATGAGGGAGTGGTATATTTATTTTTCTGATTTCAGGGAATTGCTCCTGTTTGTTCTTTCCTACACAACTCCCCCATGCAACTCAGAAAGCCCCTAATCTTTCCTCCAATTAGAAATCAGATTACCTTATCTTGTATCTTGGTTTATATCCTGTTAATTGTTTTCTTTTAATGCTTTGTCTCTCCCTGTATTTGGGGTCTAGTGTCAAAGCTGAGGAGGCTTGGTTCTGATTTGTTATATAATTGGCATGCATTGCTTAATAAACTGATATGCTCAGAAGCTCAAACTTTTGTTTCCTCAATCATTTCAATCAATCCAAAAGCCACAGTTTTTGGCTTTTGTGTGTGAGGAGTTTTTGGTTTGTTTGGTTTTTTTTTTTTGGGGGGGGGGGGGCGGAGTCACAGTCAGCTAGGTTGAGAGATAGGATTCCAGCCACCAAGACAGCCTTTCAGGAAAACTCCCTGAAGTATTTCAGTTAATCTTTCACCAAAGGAATTCTTTGCAGAAGACTGCCCTGAAGGTCAGACTCCTCCTCCTCCTCAACTTTGAATTCTTCTGACCTAAGATTAGGTTTACTCCAACACTGCAGGGAAAGGTTACCTTCACACAGCTGGAAATGATTTACTCCTACCCTGAAGGTTGAGGAAGGATTACTTTCTTTAAGAAAATGATGAGTTCTAGTAACAGTAAAATACCAAAAGATTCCTCCTTGATAAAATTTGTTTTGGCATGAGACCAGGAAAAGAGTACCCTTAGGGAAATTCTTATTGGCCTGAAACTTCTCATACAGAAGTGGAGGGGATGACCAAAGGGTAGAGATCTAGAATAATGCTAAAATATATAAAAATCCAAATGAGTCCCAAATTTGGTGGCAAATTAAAGGCTTTGAAATTAGACTTTCAGTAGGGCATAAGGAGGCTGGCAAGTATGGGTTTGTCTTATTGTTTTGTCTGTGTTTTTGTTTCTTTGTAGAATGCAGAACAATTTTGTCTTGTGTTACGTTTAGTGTTGTTTGTTAATTCTGCTACTTTGAAGGATTTCTAATGGAAAAATGCAGCCGGCCAGTTTAGAAAGCTGGGGAAGATTAATGAAGTGTCATACTGGAAACAGTTCTCCTTTTGTTGTTGTTATACTTGTTCAGTGGTTTCAGTCACCATTTCCTTCTCCAGGGGCAAATAGGGGTCATTAGTTGCCCAATGTTATACAACTAGGAAGTTTCTGAGACTGGATTTGAACTCAGGTCTTGGTGACTCCAAGCCCAGTGCTCTCTCCACTGTGCCACTTAGCTACCTCAGAGCAGTTTTCCTAACTTTCTGTTGTTTGTCCTTCCTTTTTGAAGAGGACCAATGATCTGTGGTGTCTTGATTTGCAAGTGAATTGAATTTAAGCAAGGCAAAGTTGCACAAAGTTGTTAGCCTCATTCTCTGTCCCTAAGTCAACAAACCCAGTGGCAGGACAAAGGTCAAGACTATTGGTGATAGCCCAGGATGCAATGAATGACCTTAGCTTCTTCAGTGCCTGACCACGCTGTAAGCACTCCACAGTGCCACCTTCATGACCACTGAAACAAATTGTACTTATCTGCCCATTCCACCAGGGGAAGTCTCCACATAGTTGGAGTAGACACTCCCCTAATTCATTAATGGATTTGAGGTCCATCAGTTTCCCTCAGCCTGGTTTAGACTGTCTGCTGAGATGGTTTACTCAAATCTGGCAGCTACACATGCTGCAACTTATTGGAGCTCCAATGAAAGTTAGGTGAAGCAGGTAGACACCAAAGGTGGATGAGCAGCCCTGAAAAGGACTTGACAAGCCTTCACACCACAGGTGCTATACTCCCGAGTACTTTATACATCCCCTTCACGTTCTGTAATCTTATACCAAAATCTGTCCCAGTAAGCAAGACTAACTCCCATTTTAGTCTTTCAGTGGGAGATAAGGGTTTAAGTAAAATACTTTATCATTTCAGTCTTAGGCACATTGGGATTACAACAACAAAACCAGATAATCAAAGAAAGGAAAACTTGTTCCTGGTTTGTAGGAATTTATGTCATTATTAATGAATTAGAGATTCCAAATTATGCTAACTGCTAAAAACATCTTAATAGATGTTCAAAGTTTGGAGATTAAGGAGATTAGAAATTAATCATTAGGGAGTTTGGAGGTTAATCATTTTAAGATTTCAGGAGAGAACTCCTGGGACTTTGGGCAACTCCAGGAACTCATCCCCTTCTCTTTATCCTATCTGATAAGGCACTTAGGAGAAACTTAGCATTTTTGGAGTTTTGAGGTACCACTCTGTAGAGTCTGTTTTAAGGAAAAATAAGAATTCAAATCTGTGAAAGTTTCAGGGATAAAAAGCATTTAGATGACTTTTTCCATGAAGATTGATAGAGCTATTGTTTTAGCGTGATTTATATATCAGTACCATATTTGTGTCATAAAAAGAATTTGGGAAGAATCTTTCTTTGCCTATTTTTCAAATAGTTTACATATTTGGTAGAATTCACTTGTAAATTCATCTGGCCCTGGAGATTTTTTCTTAGGGAGTTCATTGATGGCTTCTTCAATTTCTTTTTCTAAACTGGGGTTATTTAAGTATTTTATTTCCTCTCCTGTTCAATATTTTACTAGAAATGCTAGCTTTAGCAATAAGAGAAGAAAAATAAATTAAAGGAATTAGAATAGGCAATGAGGAAACAAAACTATCACTCTTTGCCGATGATATGATGGTATATTTAGAGAATGCTAGAGAATCAACTAAAACACTACTTGAAATAATTAACAACTTTAGTAAAATCTCAGGATGTGAAATAAACCCACATAAATCAGCAGCATTTCTATATATTACCAACAAAACCCAGCAGCAAGAAAAAGAGAAATTCCATTTGAAATAACTGTAGATAGTATAAAATATAAAATATAAAAATAAAATCTACTTGCCAAAATAAACCCAGGAACTACATGAACACAATTACAAAACACTTTTCACACAAATAAAGTCAGATCTAAACAATTGGAAAAATATCAATTGCTCATGTGTAGGCTGAGCTAATATAATAAAAATGACAATTCTACCTAAATTAATTTACTTATTCAGTGTCATACCAAACTACCAAAAATTATTTTAGAACTAGGAAAAATATTAACAAAATTCATCTGGAAGAGCAAAAGGCCAAGAATAGCAAAGGAATTAATAAAAAAATTGCAAAGGAAGGTGGCCTAGCTGTATAAGATCAAAAACTATATCATAAAGCAGCAATAATCAAAACTATTTAATACTGACAAAGAAATAGAATGGTGGATCCGTGGAATAGATTAAGTACACAAGACAGAGTAGTCAATCATTATAGTAATCTTTTGTTTGATAAACCCAAAGACTCCAGCTTCTGGGATAAGAACTCACTATTTGACAAAAATTGCTGGGAAAACTGTGAAATAGTATGGCAGAAACTAGACCAACATCTCACACCCTATACCAAGACAAGGTCAAAATTGGTACATGATTTAGACATAAAGAGTAATACCATAAGCAAATTAGGAAAGCAAGGAATAATTTACCTGGCAGATCTATGGAGAAAGGAAGAATTTATGAGCAAACAAGAGATAGAAAACATGAAATGCAAAATGGATCATTTTGATTAAATTAAAAATGGTTTACACAAACAAAACCAAAATAACCAAGATTAGAAGGAAAGCAGAAAGATGGAAAACAACTTTTACAGTCAGTGTTTCTTACAAAGGCCTCATTTCTCAAATATATAGAGAAGTGAGTCAAATTTATAGGAATACAAGTCATTCCCCAGTTGATAAACGGTTAAAGAATATGAACTGGCAGTTTTCAGGTGAAGAAATTAAAGCTATCTACAGTCATATGAAAAAATGTTCTAAATCACTATTGATTAGAGAAATGCAAATTAAAACATCTCTGAGGTACTTCCTCACACCTATCTGATTGGCTAATATGACAGAAAAGGAAAATGGTAAGTGTTGGAGATGATGTAGGAAAATTGGGACATTAATGCATTGTTCGTGGAATTTTGAACTGATCCAACCATTCTGTAGAATAATTTGAAACTATGCCCAAAGGGCGATCAAACTGAGCATACCCTTTGATCCAACAATACCACTACTAGATCTGTATCCCAAAGAGATCATAAAAAAGGGAAAAGGACCTACAGGTACAAAAATATTTATAGCAGCTCTCTATGTGGTGGCAAAGAATTGGAAACTGATGCCCATCAATTGGGGAATGGCTGAACAAGTTATAGTGTATGAATGTATTGGAATACTATTGTATTATAAGAAATAATGAGCAGGCAGATTTCAGAAAAATCTGGAAAAACATGAACTGATACTGAGTGAAGTGAGCAGAATCAGGAGAACATTGTTCACAGTAACAGCAACATTGGGCAGTGATCAACTATGACTGACTCAGCTTTTCTCATCCATACAATGATCCAAGACAATTCCAAAAGACTCATGATGGAAAATGCCATCCACATCCAGAGAAAGAACTATGGAATCTAAATGTAGATCAAAGCAGACTATTTTCACTTTTTTAATTTTTTGTTTTTCATGGCTTTTCCTTTTTGTTGTGTTTCTTCTTTCACAACATGACTAATGTGGAAATATGTTTGCATGATAGTGCATGTATAACCTATATCAGATTGCTTGCCATCTTGGGGAGGGGGAATGGAAGGAAAAGAAGGAGAAAAAATTTAGAACTTAAAATTTTATAAAAAATGAATGTTGAAGACTATCTTTACATGTAACAGAAAAAACAAAGTACCATTTCTAAAATAAAATAACAGATAATAGTAATTGTAACGACAATAATGATATTAATAGTTTACTATTTGGAGAAAAAAAATTTCACAGACCTTTTAAGATATCCTTACCTGTGGCGTCCCTTGACACTTTGTATTCAGACAGGTCATAAAAATCTTATCAGCCCTATTGATTGTAGTTGTAAAATTCTAAAGCACTGAAGTTTAAAAACACTGAACTGAGAAAATAAGATCCCCTCCCATTTCTTGTCAAAAGGGAGGACTTTGCAAGTTTACTGTAATAGTGAGTTTTCATTTAAAAATGTTTGGCTACCGCTTATAAAAATTATGAAAATGTATAGGTGGTTTAAAGATGTAGCTTCAATATGTTAATACGAGTTAGCTATCTGGGATTTATTGTATGTTTGAAGCCCTAGAATGTGGTTAGTTTTAACGTATAGGTAAAGGATAAATGAAATATAAATGTTAGGGAAACATAAGCAAATTAATAGTATTCAGCCCTAAGTTGTGATTAGTGAAATTCAGTGGAAAAATTTCTTCGTACTTTAATTTTGTTTTGAGTTTTCATTACAGGGATGGTTGTCTGAATCGTCATGAAGTCAACAATAGAAAATGGCATTTGCTGAAGTCTGAGAACCGCTACACATGGATGTCTGTCCCTGCGAAAAGCTGAGGAAACTAACTTGGCATGGCCTGAGGAAGGATCTTCTTGATTCAGTTTCCCCATTGCACTACTTCCTTTCTGAACAGGAAATTTCCCCACGTGGTTAATTCTGAACCTGGCTTTTGATACTTTGTGAATAACATGAAGCCTTACTATACAATTGGCTGTCACATATGACTCATGCTAAAGGAATTTTTTCATTGTCATGGTATGTCAGGTTAGTCCGTGCCCTTGAGGGAACAGTCTTGATATTGTTATAAGTATGTCTCTCCTTTTCTTTTCATAGCAAATTTCTTTAATCAGGGCAGGTGAGTAGTAGTTTTCTTAAGTACAATACTAAATCTATTAAATAATAGATTGATACTGGAGCATCTCTGAGTTACTATAATAGGATGCAAGTGTGAAAAAAACCTACAATTTTAATCTGTATTTGTGGTCAAATTACAATATAAGGATGATATCCTCCAAGTAACAAAACAAAGTTGTAATGTGTAAGTTTTCTAATTAAATGGAATAGAAAATTTTGAGAAAGCAAGAGGATGTCTCCAAGAACTATATATATATGATTAGCTTCCAAATGTACCTAGCAGGAAATTTAGGCTTTAATTATGTTTTAGCAACAAGTTCTCAAAATTATATTAAAGATTTTACATTAAAAAATTGCATTGATAATTGTAAAAATAGTGAAATTATTTTCCCATTTTTAAAGTATCTGTCTGATAATTTTAAAGGACAGAAGGGTATGTTTTACAAGTCGTACCATCATGATTTTTTTTTTTGAGATTCTTATATCAGGTACTGGGTATAGGTAAAGAGAGAAATAGCAAAAAACTAAAATTCTCTAAAGTCTCAGGTAAGCTATAGGTTCCTGATTTGGTGTTCTCTTTGTAGCTCTGTTGTTAATAGGATTAGCTCCATGAGGCTTAAACTGGTTTTTACCACATGAACTAATTATTGGAAAACCAAATTTAAGAAGTTGTACTAAATTATACTGAGTCTTGTTACTGGCAAGTTTTAGCTGAATTACCTAGGAATCTCTACAAGTGATCCGGAACCAGAGAAGCAGAGCCCACTTCAGAGTTGCCTCGAGAATGAGGCCTATTCTCAAATGTCCCAGAGAAGATTTTCCAAGGACCGGATGACCACATGGGACCTCGGGGACTCAAGATGTCAAAGTGTGCTGATTAAATGGACGTTCGGAGTGAGTTGCTATGACAAAGGGACCTTGATGTTATTTAATATCGACGTTTATTGTAGTATTGCTTTGGCCTTTTGCTTCATGGTATTTATGTTTGCTGGGTTTTCTTGGTTACATGTCAATCTCCCCTCTCAAAACTAGTCCATTGCAAACCTTCGAAGTAGTTGATCTGTAGCCTGACTCATATAATCCTGATTATGAATGTATGAAAAACCTTATAGATTTCTCTTATAGGGGATTCATGAGAGAGGGGACTGGCCCCTCCTCTAAGAATCAAAGCAGGGGAATTGAGGGAATTGTGGGCATTGAGTAAACCACACTGACTCCATCTTGTGACTCAATTCTGGAGCTAGTTCAGTTCCCTTTCTATTCAATGATGGGTCTAGTCCAATTTCTGTCTTGTGAAAAAAAAACCATTGCATTGTTTGGATCTAGCCCCACATGGCTGGGAGGCTGGACTACCTCTACCTGTTGCTTAGAGACCCTTAACTAAAGACCTAGGTTATACTGACCAGAAACCAGTCAGATGGAAAGATTGATGGAAGGAGTTTTCTCACAATTCTATATCTCAAGGAACCCATATGTCTTATCTGAAAACTGATCAATCAATTCCTGTTTCCTGGTTCCTTTGATTGAATACAGACACTTGGGGGGCAGAGGAAAGAGTGGAGCGGGATATCTCTTTTTCTGATTTCAGGGAATTCCTCCTGTTTGTTCTCCTCCACCCAATTCAGAAAGCCCCTAATCTTTCCTCCAAGTACATATCAGATTACCTAATCCTGTATCCTGGTTTATATCCTGTTAATTTTTTTTTCTTTTAATGCATAAAAATCTGTCTCCTTCCATATTTGGGGTCCAGTGCCAAAGCTGAGGAGGCTTGGTCCTGATTTTTTATGCAGTTGGCACACAGTGCTTAATAAATCAATATGCTCAGAAGCTTGAACCTTTCTCTCCTTAGTCATTTCACTCAATCCACCCACCATATGTATGAGCTGTTCATGTCTTTCTTTTCAGCACAGTCTCCATCTTAAGATGACACCTTCTCCTCTGACAAGTTCTCTTTCCCCACTGCCTCCATACAACTAAAGCCACCTGATCTCAGAAGCAACACGGGCAATTACCCCAATTTACCTTTTCCTAAGGATGATGTGGGGTACATAAATTAGTTTAAGACACCATTCTCCTTAGCTGAAAGTGTTCTTTCCATTCAAATTTTCCTCACCTCCATCACTCTCCACTCTTGTATCACAGATTTGGACCTCAAAGACACCTTAGAAGTTAACTGGTACCGTTGCCTCATTTTAGACTCAGAAATTGAGACCCTGAGAGGTGTAGTGACTTTACCTAACATCAGAAGACTGTAAGCAGCAAAGTCTGGATATGGCCCTTAGTCCTATGACTCCAAACCTGGTGTTCTTCCCACTGCACCATCTTGCATCCCTAATTACACACATCATATTTATTTGTACTATTATGGATGTGAATTTGACCCTGGGCAGGCCTCTTCTCTCTTGGCCTCAGCTTCCTTATTTGTTAAATAGGGATGATACTTGTACTACCTACACAGAAGATTGTGAGAAAATATGCTGTAGACCCTAGAGTGCTCTATAAATGGGGGATTTTGATCTTTGTACTCACCCCATAGCACCTAGTAAGCACTTAATAAATATCTGTTGAATGTTGACAAAGTCCCTATCCTCAAGGAGTTGAAGGGAAGGGGACCAGGAAACAAGACCCAGAGAAAGTCAGCCTTCTCACTTGCCACTCCCTCTTAGGAGGCCCCAACACACTCACCGAAGGGTGGTGACTTGGCATTGGTCGTGCAGAAGGAGGTCTCGGATGTCCTTACAGGCTTCAGGGCCCAGACTGTTCAACTGTAGGCTAGAACAGAGAGAGAGGACCCAATGAATGTGAGGAGGAGGGAAGGAACAGGGGTGGGAGCATCAGGAGGGACTGCACTCGACTTACCCATCACTCTAGTCCTTTGGCCTTCTACCTGACACTTCCTGCCATCCTATTCTCATCTCCTCAGTCCATCAGACTTCACCACTTTACCTTTTACTCTTCTGCTTCCTCAACATCTCTCTTCAATATCTAAGATTCTTCCTAAGATTTTCTTCCAGCTTTCCCACCCTCACTCCCAACAATCTTGGTCATCTGGAAGGAACATTAAAGATCATCTGGGCTAACATCCTCATTTTACAGATGTGGAAACTGAGGTCTGGAGAAAAATGACTTGACAGAGGTCACAGAGGAAACAAATGGCCGAGACAGGATTTGAACCTATTCAGCTACTACTTTTTTCCACCCTTCATCCCCTATACTGGATGGTCTCTCCTCTTGCCTGGCAATTCTCCTCCAGGTTGGGTAGTACCAAGGAACTACAGTGGTTTCTCACCCAAGCTTCCGGGCACGCAAGAAGACAGGCATGAGTGTGCGCAGTCCAGCAGGGTCCAGCTGGCAGGAGGCTAGGTTGACCTCATCCAGGGTATGTGTACCACTGCCCAGCACGGATGCCACCACAGAGCACTTAAGGGGCGTCATACGTACACCTGCCAAGTTGAGCTGGCGCAGGGAGCTGAGCACCTCAGCCGAGAAGTGCTGGTTCTGAAACTCATAGTGAAAGAAAAGGTGATCCAGAAGCTCTGAAGGAGGCAGGCCTTGACGGCCTAACTTCACCAACTTCTTCTTAATGGCCTGGGCATTTTCCAGGGCATCCATGTTCTTGATAGGACAACCCAGCTGGGCCAGCACTACACGATTCCGGGATGAGAGCAGTCCACCCATAAACATGGGGAAAAGTTCAAAAACCTCATCATCGGGCGGCTCATCTGGGTGTCGCCGTGGACCTTCTACCCCAAGGATGCTGGCTCCCAACTGGTCCAGCACATCATCATTGTAGTAGTCCTCCTCCCGAAACATCTCCAGGACCATGGCCTGGGCCACTGCTTCTCGACTTTTGCCTGCCCACCGTCCAAACACCCGAGGCACAACCTGAAAAGAGAAGCAAGGGGAATGGCCAGCAAAGCCTTCTCTAATAACTGCTCCACATGTCTCCCTCCCTTCTCTGAACTTGTTGGTACTGATTACATATTCTACCACGAGCCGCTTTGTGACATCTCCTCTATGTTGCATGCAGTCTTATGTTGTCATTTAGCTTCCCACCTATGTTTTGTTTTGTACCCCCTAGTACATCATCTCTGTTTTTTGTATTATTTTGGCCTCAGATTATGAAAATCTGGGTTCTGGCGCTAACAGCTACCCTTTGCTCCTTCTACCCACTGCTCATAGCTCTGCCCTCTGGGGCCAAACAGAAGTCTAATGCCTCTTGCACAGGAAAGTCTCTCAAAGATTTGTTCCTTTTAGTCTTTTCTTCTCCACAATTGCTTCTGGACATGAAGACCAGGCAGAGGGAGGTGGCTTGGTGTCGGTGGGGATCCACTGAGGAATTTTATCTCACTCAAGGAAGTGACTTTATCAATCCAGAGACTGATGTGATAAAAGTCATAGAGCATTTTGTTTATACTGCTATCTGGCCCTGTGAATATCTGTGCATATCTGTGCAAGCTCTTAGGAGAAAAGAAACCAGTCTTATCTCAACTCTGACAGTTTCCAACAAATTGCTCTACACTCTGTAAATAGTTCTTTGACTTAAATGTCTTCTCTACACAACTAGGTCATAAGTGCCTTCAAGGAAGAAAACATACTTTATATTTCATATCTTCCACATAGGCATATTTGTTCATTGATTTCTAGGAAACAAGGTGCTGTTGGAAGCCAGTCCCTCCTAAAGTCTACCCTCAATCCCTCCCGCCACCATCATAGCACAATTTTTCCTCCTAGGTAAAGAATCTCTCAGATTTTACATTAATCCTATTTATAGACGTTATGGAAGTTCTTACCCCCTAACTTCTCTTTTCCAACTGAATCATTGCAAAATCTCACCTGCCTCACTCTCCAATCCTTCTTCCCTGGCAATATTGCTCCCTTCTACCTTTTTTCCATGTGCCCAGGGTCCCTTTGAAGCTAGGATCCCACTCAGAACTGGACCTTGGATCATTTACAGCTAGAATGGACCTTAGTCCAATCTCTTCCTTTTACTGACAAAGAAATTGAGGCTTCGGTGGGGAAGTGACTTGTCTAGATTCATCACGGCTAATAAGTGCCAGAGCTGGGATGTGAATCAAAATCACCTGCTCTGGAGCCACATCTAAAGAGCTACCAACTTCGTCAAACAAAGTAAGTTATGGTGGTCAAAAACAGATTTTCACTCCTGGCTAGAGAGGGTATGGTAGAAAATGGGACCTATTAGAGCATAGTTGTGAGAAAAGAGGGTGTCTTGGGGCAGCTAGGTGGTGCAGTGAATAGAGCACCAGCTCTGGAGTCAGAATGACCTGAGTTCAAATCTGGCCTCAGATGCTTACTTGCTGTGTGACCCTAGGCAAGTCACTTAACCCCAAGTGCCTCCAAAAAAATAAAGTGTCATGAAATTTGGGGATAAACTAAATTCATACTCAATTATTCATTTTTCTAGGTGATAAAACTGTAATAAAATCTTTTACGGGTTCTTCCCTCCCTTCCGTTCTTTCTTTTCCTCCCCTACATCCTCAGGAAATCAGCTCTGGCTGCCTAGAGTACTATTTCCTTGAAGAATAGGATGTAATGATAGAGTTCTAATACAGAGAGGAGGGATGGTGGGGTGAGAGAACAGAGCTATTACCTTGAGTAAGTTGAAAAGCAGGGGCAGCACCCGAAGGGGAAGCAGCTTGGTTATAATACTCAGCACCAGGCTAACATCCTCACCCACTCGGCCTACCAACTCTGCCGCCTCCTTGCCCACTCGCTGCCAGGCTGTCTTGCGTTCACCCAATACAATATATAGGGCAGCTAGGTACTCCTGCATGGCAGGCACTGTGAACACAAAAGTGCCATGCTTCCCTGACTCCACACAAGGTGCCAAGAAAAACCGCAGGGCATCTCGGCGGAAGACATGCAATAACCTAAACTCTTCTTCTGTCTTCACCCCGGACTCTAGACATTCTCGGACATCCTTCTCAGAGAAGTAGGTTTTCCGAGATGCCACACCCTCATAGGCCAATTTACCCATGGTTCGAGCAGCATAGGCCATCAGTGATGTCCGAGAGGGATCAGTGCTGTCTAGTATCTCCCCACTAAAGTTGAGTCTCAGGAAACTGGTGTAGATGCCAGTCAGGGTCTGCCCAACAGGTGTGGGTACATGGAGGAAGTACAAGGTGGCACACACCAACCAGCAGTAGGAGGGTAAAAAGCAGGCAGCAGCAATCTGGTGGTGACCCTCCAGATTTCGGGAAAGCATTTCTACCAGGTTGTCCCTCTGAGCTGGGGTGATGGGGGTGCCCACTCCGTTTGCACTGTGTTCACAGTCAGGCTGGTTGAGACGGAGCTGGAAGTATAGTTTCTGCAGATTGGTGTCAGAGAAGCCACAGATCTCCCCGTAGCGACCCACATACTTGCTGGGGATGCGACCAACTGCAGAAGCCCGGGTGGTCACCAGGATGCTAGCCTAAAGAGAGGGCAAAGGGATGGAGGGAGGACAACGAAACTTAGCTATTAGGTTTATTTACCTCCTCCTTCTATTTCCTAACAACTCAGAAGTTCCATCTATCTTTAGACCTTAAAGCTTATGACTCATTAAAGCAAATGCCTCATTTAAAGACGATGAAAGTGCAGTCCAAAGAAGAGCTTGCCTAAGGACACAACAACATACAATATAATAGGTCAAAACACAATGTAATAAGATTGCACAAACATTTTGGAATTAGGACCCTAGAACTCCTCTTTTGTTAGGCTTACAGTAAACTTGACATAGCTCTAAAGGTCTATGGACAGAGCAGGTATTGATAATCTGAAGGAACTATGGAAAAATGCATTCCCATGGGAAAGAAGGCTGTTTCTAGGTAAAACAGTAGAAAATCCTTAGTTAACTTGCAGCCAGAATATTTCAATCACAACTTGTTTACTATGCCCAACTAACTATCTCTCCCTCTGCCCAAGCCTTGTACTATCCTCCATTTGTCTTCCAACTCTGTAGCCCCCCAATCCATTTGTAAGACTGAATTAATCAGTCCCACTCAGCCTACACATAGCCGTGTACATGGTACGATAGTCTTACTCATCCCTTGTGCAAGATATCAAATGCCTTGGTTAAGCCAGGAAAAATGAAGAGCACTGGGTCAATTTTTCAACATATTTAGCACCAAGAGGTAATAGGCCCAAGATGTAAACCAAGATACACATTTCTGGACATGGCCAAAGTGAAATTTCTTTTGCTTGATTATTTGTCACAAAGGCTTTATTTTCCCCCAGTGGGAGATACAGGGGGTGGGGGAAGAGAGTAGGAAGGAGAAAAAATAAATGCTTGTTAATTGAAAAAAGATTTTCAAAAACCTGTATTTATTGCCATTTTTCACTTGTCTTCTCTTTTTTCTGTAAAGCCCCTGATTCAAAGGACTCGATACAGAAGGTGCCCAGAGAGGAAGAGCAAAGTGGATGCACCCAGGAAAGAGTAGGATAAGAAAGAGGAAAGAGGGAGGAAATCATAGAAGATATGAGGACTAGGATATAAGAGGCAAAAGCCAGAGAAATCACAAGGACTGAAGGTAAAGGACAGTGAAGAAATAAGACATGGACACCAAGTGGCCATGGTATTTGAAGGGTAGGAAGGTGATGGCCACCTACCTCTGGCAACATGAACTTGCGTAGCAGATTAACAATGATGGTAGTAGGCACCACCGGCACTCCAGGATCACCGTGCAGCCCCGTGCTCTCCATCCGGAAGTCTAGGTTGAGTCGCTCCATGCCATGGAGCACAAACAGCAGCCGGGGCCCAGCCTTGTCCAGCAGGGGTAGTGCTTCTTTCAGATGAGGGTACCGGCGAGTCACCATTTGGTACAAGGAGATGGGTGTGGGACCTGGGGCAGACAGGTCCTCACAAGAGAAAGGAATGACCAACTCAAAGCTGGGCAGCCGCCCATGACACCAGTCCAGGACCATTTTCCTAACCAGGGTACTCTTGCCTGTACCCACTGTTCCGTACAACACCACTGTCTGGACTCGTCTCCCGCACGCATCAGGGTCAAAGAGCTGGGACAGAGCCAGTGGATGGCGCTCCATCGGAGGAAGTGGGTGTGCCAGAGTGGGTTCAGCAGGTGGGTGCAACAGCTCATCAGGGGTGCTTTCACGGATTACGGGGTCCACATGGCCTGTGTCCAGGGAAAATGTTGGCCCAAACTGGCGCTCCTCCCGTGGCAACCGAATGAACCACTCAGCCAGGCTTCGGCGGTACCAATGGATTGATTCTGGTGAGGAGATAGGGAAAAGATGGCCAGAGAAAGATATAAAAGGCATCAGGGAACCTGGGGGAAGTTGCCATGGGGAGTCAGGAGAGGTGCCAATATATCCTAGAAGCCGGGACAGGTACTTGGACCAGGTGGGAGAATCAAGCAAGCTAGAAAGAGGATTCAGGGTGGATCATTAAAGGACTTGAGGGACCCAGGAGTCATGAGAGGTGCCAGGGGGTAAGAGAAAACTAGGGAGATTAAGAGAACTACAGGATCGGTCAGGAGAGAGGCATCTGGGATGAATTAATCAGGAGTCTAAGATGTCCTGAATCTAGCATGGTGTGAAGCATACAGTTTGAGATTTATTATTTTTGTTGTTTTTAATTTTATTTTTAATCTGTGGAATAAAACAAGCATTTCCATAACATAGTACAATAAAAAAGATGATTATAATTGTAAAAAGGATAATTATTTTAAATTAAAATTTTCTTATATAAATAAAACCTATGTAGCCAAGAATAGAAGGAATGCAGAAAATTGGGGGAAAAACTTTCACAGACAATCTCTAGGACAAGATGTGATTGGGCTGGAATATTGCTGTGGTGTAGGAGATGACGAGCTGGTTGATTCAGAAAAATATGGAAAGACTTGGAACATGCTATCCACCTCCAGAGAAACAGATGAAAAGAGGAAATAACCACAGTACAGTCTTACCTATATGTATATGAGTATATGTGTATATATGTGCATGTTTATTGATATATATATATATATATATGTATGTGTATCCATGCTTAATTGTAGCCTTCTTTAGGTTGGTGGGGGGAGGAAGGGGGAAAAATAAAGTAAAAAGTGCATAGCAGAGAACAGAAGAAAACTGACAAGGAAGCAAAGAAAAGCTGAGCTGCTTTGAAAACAATATGCAGTATTTATTATATAGGTTTCGTGAAACAGAAATTTATTGTTTTATATTGAATCTTGTCTTATGGTCTGCTGTGTACATGACAGTGTTTTTTTTTTCTTTTCTCATTTTGTATTTAAGTTGAAAATAAAAAAAATTACCCCCCAAAAAGATGATTGTACATGAAACTGCAAATCTACTATGCATGACTTGCTATTCCTTTCAAATATGCAACAAAATTATCATGTAAATTTCTTATTTTTCTTCCCTCCTTCCTTACCCCACCTCCCAGAGATGGCTACCATTAGACACAAATAAGTACATGCATGTAAAATTTTCTGTACATGCTTCTATTTATCAGTTCTTTCTTTTTTTAATTTATTTTTTATTTTTAGTTTACAACACTCAGTTCCACAAGTTTTTGAGTTTCAAATTTTCTCCCTCTCCTTCTCCTCCCCACCCCAAGATGGCATGTAATCCAATATAGGTTCTACATATACCTTCACATTAAACTTATTTTCACAATAGTCAAGTTGTAAAGAAGAACAATAACCAATGGAATGAACCATGAGAGAGAAGAAACACAACCAAAAAAAAGAGAGAGAGAGCAAATAGTTTGCTTCAATCTGCATTCAGACTCCACAATTCTTTCTCTGGATATAGATAGCATCTTTATTCATATGTCCTTCATAGTTAATTGAGGTATTTATAATAGTCGAAATAATTTATTTGTTTTGTAAAATCTCTCGTTATATCTAGGTCATACATCCATTTTGACCTCATCTTGGTAAATGGGGTAAGATTGATCTTTGCCCCATTTCTACCTAACTGCTTTCCAGTTTTTCCAACAATTTTTACCAAATAATGAATTCTTATCCTAAAATCTTGTCTTTATACCTGTCAAACAGAATATTTGTTTCTGTATGACTGTGACTGGTGCAGATTGGCAACTTATCAATAAATTATAGTAAGGGCATCTAGGTAGAGCAGTAAGTAAAGCACCTGCCCTGGAGTCAGGAGGACCTGAGTTCAAATCTGGTCTCAGATACTTGACACTTACTAGCTGTGTGACCTTGGGCCAGTCACTTGACCCCATCTGCCTTGCCTCCCCCCTCCAAAAATAAATAATTTTTTATAAGCTTGGAGAGTTGCCTGGGTCACTGAGAGCTCAAGGGATTTGCCCATGGTCACCAGCTAGTATGTGTCAGAGGCAGATTTGAACCCCCATCTTCAGAACTCCAAGTCTAATTCCCTATCCACTACACAAGGCTGCCTCTCATGAGGACAGTAGATGCTGGGTAAGCATGGATTAACATGAAGACCCAGGTCAAGGGCTTGCATTAAGGAACCATTGAAGGTTTTTGGTCTGGAAGACAAATGATGAAGGGTGTATTTAAGCACATTAGTCACGTAGCACTTTGTTGATACTACTCTCGTGGCATTTGTCAAATTCAGCTTTGTATTATTTGCATTATTTATTTACATGTCACTCACTCTATTAAAGTGGAAGTTTTCTGAAGGAAGGGACCACGTCTTATGCTCCATTGTATCTCACATAGAACCTTGCAAATAGTCGTTCTATTGGATGGATGGATGGATGGATGGATGGATGGATGGATGGATGGATGGATGCTGCTAACATTATGACCTTTTTCCTTTGTACCCCAACCAGGGTAGTCTCCTGAAAACTGACCTAACAATTACTTACCCATAGCTGGGATGCTTCGGAATAGCTGCCCTTGCCTCCCTGGGGGAGTTGTGCCACCAACAGAACTTCCTTGGTGTCGGATGAAAGCCCTAAGAACAAAGAAAGAGTGAGACAAGGTCTGAGGTCCTTCATCCCCGACCAAAGAAAAGGACATGGAAGATGGGGAATTGGTAGTACAGAAACAGATAGAGCTAGAAATACTGAGGAACAGAAACAGTGTAATGGGGAGAGGGGATAAGGGGTTAAGAGAACAGGAACTAGAAGGATGGGATTTGAAGGGATAGGTGCTAAAATAGCAAGAACCAGGACAAAGAAAAGACAAAAGCAGAGCAAGCTGGTCAAAGAAATAGAATTGGAGGCCTGAAAGGAGATGGAAGGGAGAGTCAAGGCACTGAGAGAAATGTGGTGACTGCTTTATCCTAAGAACTAACCTGAAGGGCAAATCAGAGCAGCAGGCTTCGAGGGGCTGACTCCAGTAGAGCAGGAATCGGCCATGGTTACCTGCAAAGAGCAAAAGAAGAAAACAACATCACACTCTATTTCTTTTTGTGGAGGGGGGAAGGCAGGGCAGTTGGAGTTAAGTGACTTGCCCAAGGTCATACAGCTAGTAAGTATCAAGTGTCTGAGGCCAGATTTGAACTCAGGTCCTCCCAACTCCAAGGCCTGTGCTCTATTCACTGCACCACCTAGCTGCCCCTGTACTCTATTCTTACCCAAGCCTTAGGTGACCCTTCAATCCTAATCTCATTCTACCCAACAGCATCCACCAATGGCCCAGAGAAATGGAAACTCAGACAGGAGATCCTAGGTCCTGGAATAGCTCTTCTCAGTCTGTCCTCCATACCTCTGCCAAACTGATGTTCCTAAAACACCTTCTTGGATAGATTCAGAGAAACCTGGAAAGACTTGGATGAACTGATGCAAAAGAAAGTGAGCAGAACAAGGAGAACAATTTATGTTAACTACAACATTGCAAAGTGCAACAACTTTGAAAGGCTTGAAAAGTCTGGCCAATACAATGTCTTAATGCCAGAAGAAAGGGTGAAGCGTGCTTCTTGCCTTTTGGCAGATGGGTAATGACTAGAGGTACAGAAGGATACATACATTTCAGATCCATCTATACAACGTAAATGTCTTTTGTTTCATTATTTTTATTTGTTATGTCAAGATCCCCAAGCCAGGACTCTCTTCACTCCTCTCTTTTTACTATTAGGATGTTTTCCAGAGCTAAGGCCCAGCAAGCAAACTGTGCCCTGAATTTGGCATAACAACAATCCTTTGCACTCACTCTGGATGAACTCTGCATTCAGCTGCAGCTAAATCCCAGACTTGTTTCACACTAGCACCAGGTAGTCCCTGAACTTGGACAAGCACCTGCTTGTCCGGACCACATTTCAGTCATGAAGCCCTGCTATGAATCAAACTTGCCTCATCGTTGCTGTTACTGTCTCACTGCCATGACCACAGCTCTGTGCATAGCCACTACTATATGTATCAAGGCTCAGCCTCACTGCAGGAGGTATCAGAGCAGACCCCAGCACATGTATCTAGTTTCCTTCCTCCAACAGAATAAAGAAGGATTTAGCCACTACTATATGTATCAAGGCTCAGCCTCACTGCAGGAGGTCTCCTCCGTATCAGAGCAGACCCCAGCACATGTATCTAGTTTCCTTCCTCCAATGGAATAAAGAAGGATTTTTGCCCCTGTGAGCTCTTTCATCATTTATTTTCAGAGTTGACAATTACAAGGGAAGGCTTTTATTAGAGGAGGGGAGAATGCTTTAGGGGAAGATGATAGTGATACAAAGAAAAAAAAGAAAAAACTTTAATGAAACATAAAAATACACGGGAGAAGAAAGTTCAAAAGAGGACAATTAAAGATGGGCAATGTTGGTTCTACCACATTAAGGCTAGTGTATAGTTTTTTAAAACCAAGATATATGGGACAGCTAGGTGGTGCAGTGGATAGGGTGCCAGACTTGGAACTAGGAAGATCTGAGTTCAAATCTAGTCTCAGACACTTACAGGCCTCGTGACCCTGGGCAAGCCACTTAACTCCAGTTGCCTAAAAACAAGCAAAGCTGCACATGGCAGATTCATGGTTGCTATGAAATCTTCTTTCTCTCTCCTTGCTCGTAAATGGAAATGTTCATGTTTGTTGGTAACTATAAAGTTCAAAACAAGTGTGTTTAAAGGCTCCTTCTCTTTCAGATAAATTAAAACCTCCTCTAGACGGCCTTTCATTATCTGGAGCCAACCTGCCTTTTCAAGCTTCTTCTTCTTCATTCGCTCTATGTTCCAGCTAAACTGGGTTTCTTAGTATTCTGCTGCTCCCCCCCCCCCCATGCCTGGAATACACCATCTCCTCACTACAGTTTCATAGAATCCCTAGCTTTTTTCAATGCTCAGCTCAAATGCCACCTCCTCTGAGAAGTCTATCAGGAATCCTCTAGCTACTAGTGGCTCCCCCCATTGTTGTTCACTTCTTTTTTAGCCATGCCTGCCTCTTTCTGACAGAGTTGCTGGAGTGATTTGCCATCCTTCTCCAGCTCATCTTACAGGTGAGGAAACTGAGGCAAACAGGATGAAGCTATCTGCCCAGGTTCACAGAGCTAGGATGTGTCTGCCAGATTTGAACTCAGGAAGATGAGTCTTCCTAACTCCGTCCTCACCTAGCTACCCCTACTTTGTATGTACTTTACATTTATTTTGTATTTACTTATCTGAGTACCTATTGTTTCCCCAAAATAGAATGTCTTTGGGAACTGTTTCATCTTGATCTTTATATCTCCAGCTGCCTAGCCCAGTGACTCAAACATAGCAGGCTTGTTGAATTACATGGGACTGAAGTTGAATGTCATAACTGAAAGGGATTATAGAGATCACACAGTCCAACTTCCTTCCTTTACAGATGAGGAAACTGAGGCCCAGAAAGATTAAATTATTTGTCCAAAATGACTCAGCTTATCAGCGACAGATTCAGGACTAACTGACCTTGGGATTCAGGCCTCTGTTCTTTTTGGGAGGGGGGGGGTTGGGACGGGGGAAGGGAAGCCTCCAGGTCCTACAGAAGAGATGGGACAGGCATAAAGAACTCCCAGACTGAAGAACAAGACCCCAAACTTTCTGCTCACCTGATGGCCAAAATGGGCACCTCAAATTTCTGCCCCTAAAGGTCCAGGGCAAGTGACTTCGCCACTGCATGGTGGAGGGGGTTTAGTCAGAGCCAGGGAGACTCAGCCCCACATTTCATCCTCCTCCAGCTCCCCAGACCTGTAAGGACAGCATTTCTGAGTGGTGGATCCTCTTCAAACCCACTCACCTCTCTATCCCAGCCACTAAGGAATGACCTCCCCCATTTCCCTCTAGGGAGGATCTTACTCCCTTTGTCCTAAATTGGGGATCCTTCTCAGAAAACTCTGAGCCCCAACTTCTTACTAGTCAGATGGACTAGAGGAGGCACCATCCTGAGAATGCTAGATAGATGCTTGGAGTAGAAACCCAGAAACACATTGGAGTCTAAGAAAAATTATTCTAAGAATCACAAGGCAGGCCAGAGGATCACAGAAGGGATCCAGGATGAGCATCCCAGTCCCTTTCCTGTTAATTATGCTTCTAAAAAGAATAGGAAGGAATGAAGGCATGGGGTAAAATACAAGGGTGGTATCCCAGCAGCCATTGTGCACTGTGCCGAGGTCCCTCCTATCTCCCTGCTGGGGCCCCAAATTGCCCTCCCAAGTGCTTCTCCAGCTTCTAAAAATAAAAAGCTTCCCACCATGCCCAGGCTTTGAACAGGCTCCAAAGATCCCTGCCTCCCTTACACTGGAAAATGCCAACTTTCCCAGCCTCTTTCATGGCTTGTGCCTGCCCCCAACTCCCAAGCCCGGCACTGTCCCCAAACTGTACCCCCATTTCCTGACTCCTCAGTGCAGGACCATGTGCCTGAGGGACAGAGGGGAGAGGAGGAAAAAGCACAGGGAATCGAGGGTTGGGGAGGGGAAGACGAATAGATTAAAGGCTTTACCAGCTGCTGCCCGGCCTCGGGGAGCAGCCCCTAGGTCGGGGATAGCTAAGACCCGGCTACAGTGCCGCAAACTCCTGGGCTTAAAGCTCCCAGAGTCCCCCGCTCCTGCGAGCCGAGGGAAGACTTCCTGGCCAGCTCCCTCCCCTCCACGCCTCCACAGCCAAGATAGGCAGTTGGGAGTCCAGCCCAGCCCAGCCCAGCCCAGCCACCATTCCTCCTCTGACAGAAGACAGGAACTAGATGAAAGCATACAGCTGTAGCTCCACCCTCCCTAGCCCTTGCCCAATTAAGTAATGAGTGGATGGCCCCTTCAGGTGTAAATAAAGAGATGAGGAGAAGGGTGGGTAGCATTGGGGGGAGGGCACCTGCTGACACTCATGCCATGAAGTGCTTGTCCTCAAGTTAGTCCTTCCCTGGGAGCTGAGTAAGCTGCCCCTCCTCCCTGACATCTCACCCATCAATTTGAAACTGCCCCAACTACTAAGGAGCGGGAGAGGGGAAGGCTATCAAGGCTTCTAGCCTGCACATCACGGGGGCAAGGGGTGGGGGTGGGGGTAGAGGGGTATTATTTCCTTGTCTCTGAAAACCATGCTCCACAGTCCCTCCTCTCCTTTGGTTCTAGCTCAACACCTTCACTTGTCTAGGCTGGAGACCAGTTTTTCGGGAACACCGCCCCCCCCCCCCCCCCCCCCCCCCGCAGCAGTGCACTCCACATAACTCTCTACAAGAGTGAGCTCAAGAAGGAAGGACAGGGGCAATCTGCTGTCTCTTTCTGACCTGCCCAACCCCTGTGGTGCCTCCTGGGCACCATCCACATGGTGCTTACAGACTCAACCATCCCAGGTCCCAGACCGGCGGACTCACCTGAGCTCCACGTGTGTCTGGCTCTTTAGGCTCAGTCATTGTGACCAGGCATAGGACAAGGGGGTAAGGGAAGCTGCTCCTACCCCCCACATTACCCCCCCAGCTGCTCTGGTCTGACCTTCCCCACCCAACAGTGACTAAACTCAGCCCTCAGGGCTTCCTGCTTCTTAGTGCCCCCACCCCCCAATAGTGTGCCAGCATAAAGTGCTGGAACTGACACACCCGGAGCCCACGTAAGCTGAAGAAGGGGAGCCACCCACCACCCACAGCGAGAACTCAATCTATACTTACACACTCACACTCACTCACCGAAGAGCTATGCAATGCCAGAAAACCTCCTAGAACCAGCCAGCCCTCAATTGTGAAAGAGGTTGTTTGCCTTAGGCATGCCATCTCTGCGCTTTCAGGGTCCTGCTCTATCAGGAACTCATGGCCCTCCGCTCTAGCAGCCCTTCCCAAGGAGAATTTATTTAATGTGTCATCCCTCCCGTTTTGCAGTACAAAGAGTTCTCGAATTCCAGTTCTGACACTTACTAGTTGTTTCACTCTGGACTGACTACTTAACCTTTCTGAGGCTGTTTCCTCAATCGTAAAAATAGTATACTACTACTTGCATTACCTACCTCAAAGGAGTAGTAGAAGAAAAATGCTTTGGTAAACCTTAAAGCCTCTAAAAATGTGAGCAATTTACATTTTTAAGAGGGTAGCAAGGCAAACACCCCAAAGAAAATAATTTCTAATAGTGGAACATCCCCAGAGCGGAGCACAGTGTATATTTTAGCATTTAGCACGGTAGCATTTAGCAGATTGAATTGAATTGAACTGAGTTCAAGGCACAATGGGGGGTGGGGGGGAGGTGAGGCGAGGTGTGGAATTTTTTAATTAGGAAAACTAGCTGGTGCTCCTTAAAAGTCATCCCACGTGAGCTGCCACTCCTCCCATTGAACAATAGGGAGTCACTAAAGGTTTTTGAGCAGAGGAAGGACCTGGCCAAATCCATTCATGAGGAAGCTTAGCCTGGAAGCAATGGAAACAAAGAGGAGGCAGGAAAAGTGGTTAGGAAGTTTTTACAATCGTTCTGGAGGTTCCTAATCAGAGCCTGTGCTGGGACAATGGGAGTAGAGAAGAGGGCACAGACAAGAGAGATTTTGTGTATCGAGAAATCTTAGAACTGAAGGTTGGTGAGGAGGGGAAGAAGTCCAGATAGCCGCAGAGATTCAAAGATGGGGGGATTTAATGAATGGTGGAGCAATATTGCCATTAGGGGCAGTCTTGAGGGGAAACGTAGAAGGCTTGGGTTTTTAGCCCTGCTGAGTTTGAGGGGCCGATGGGAACGGGAAATGTCACGTAAGCAGTTTGAGATCCAAGTATGGAACTTCAAAGAGAGGTCAGTGCCAAAGAGAGATTCAAATTGTCTCTGAAGGTGATCACTGAAGTGATGGGAATGACCAAGATTACTGAGAGAGAAGAGGCACAGAATGAATGTTAGGCAATATCCAGCTCAAGGACCCCTACATACAATAAATAACAGTAGTTGACATCGATGTTTGGGGTTAAGGTTTGCAAAGCCTTTTACATAAATTAAGTCATTTGATCTAAATAGAAATATAATCCACCCATTTGTGCAACACACAGTCCCCTAGCTGGTATTTCTGCAACCAGTCTATCTTCTTTGAAAACCAGCCTTTACGAAGCTGTCAGAATAATATTTCTAATAATAATTTGATCTCATCTCTGGCATTTATTGGTTGAGTGGCCCCTGGACAAGTCATTCAACCGCTTGGTACCTTTGGGAACTCTTTAAGTTATGGAGCAGCTACTGACAGGTTTTGGTAGAGTGCAAGGGCTGTTTTTGTCTTCTTCGGAAACCCCAGGGCTTAGCACAGTGCCTAGTGCATAGTAGGTTCTTAAATAAATACTTGTTGAGGGGCAGCCAGGTGGTACAGTGGATAGAACACTGGCCCAGGAGTCCAAAGCTGGCCTCAGACATATACTAGCTGTGTGACCCTGGGCAAGTCATTTAACCCTGATTGCCAATAAATAAATACTTGTTGACTGACTGATGACAATGAAATCATAAGTTCATCCCCCAAACAATCCTATGTAGCCCATAACACAGATGCTCAGCATGTACGCCTACACACAATATGCACACGGTAGTCACCTGTGGTGTATACATACCGTACATTAATACTCAAATGTTGCACACCTGCCAGACCCTCTCTTAACAAGTGTTCCAGAGGTCACCTCACTGACTTTAGCAGCCATACACACCAGAGACACCCAGTTGCATACCCATCCATATGTTGAGTAACATGTCAAAGAGGCTTTACTTATGAAGTATCAAATCCCACAAATGCCCCTGGTAATTCTGTAAGGGGAAAGAAGACTGGGTTGATGAGGTACCAAGACAGGGGGTCACCCTGTGCAGGAATGGGAGCTCCTCTTCTGCCTGATCCACGAACAAAAGCTCCTTCAAGAGCTGGAGAATCAAGGCTCACCCTAAAGGAGACTGTGCTCCTTTTATCCCTTTTCCCGAGCAGCAGGACCCAGCAGGAACTTAGCCAGCTGCTTGGGGAGATGGTCCATGAAAGGCATTGCTGCCTCAAAGCTGGGCTCTCACCTCCTTCAGGTATGATCATTTGGAGTGGGGAGCTGTGAACAGAAGCTCTATGAGATCAGAGCACACCCCCCAATCCAGCTGCCCGGTGGTACTACCTCTGGAGGCATTATAGAGAGGTGGGCTCCCAGGACCCCTTATTTTGGAAAAACAAGCTCCATAAGGGCAGGAACCATCACTTTTTTTCTAAGATCTGTAACTCCAGTATACAAGATGGTGTTTTACATGTAGTTCTTTAATAAATGTTGGATTGAACTGAAAATATATACTTATCTATATCACTTGGCAGTACTACCCAGAAGAGGTGGCGCCCCGAGAGCCATTCTTTATGCCGCAGCCTAGTATGAGAACTACACCCCCCCCCCACCCTGAACACACACATACCACATGTATGAAGTCAATCTATTCTTTTAAGCTGAAGGATTCTCTCCCCCCACCCCCACCCCCACCTTGGCCTAGAAAATGACTTAGATCTAGGCTAGGTTTCTCATTTTTGTCCTGGCATACTCAGAGTACCTTGGATGGTTACCTACTCCCACACCTCTGCCACGGTTTCATGCTAGTCATATCATCCAATCTACACAGAAACTTGCCAGGATGGAAAGGCTGGGGGAATAGAGTGACCCTCTTTGGTCTGACCCTGCCCAGGATCAGTGGTGCCATTTAGGCACTCTATCTGTGGATTCATAATCGCAGTACTCCAGGGCCTGATGGATTCATTAAATGTCCATGTATCTGGCTTTCTAAGCCTTGTCGTTATGGTCAGGGGAAGAATTTTTTAGGGACTTAGGAGCATGGGGAAGCTGTTCCCAATCATGTTCCCCCCACTACTGTGGTCTAAGCCTCCCCTTGCAGCATAGTGACTAGGCTCATTCCCCAGGACTTCCCATTCTGCAGGACTTACCCCCACCACCACCCAGCCCCTCCATCCATATGCTTGCAGACAGCTACCACAGAGCCCACAGAATTCAAGTACCAGGAGCAGTGAAGGCTAAGGCAGGCCTCCACATGCACACAACAGGCAAAGAATAGGCAATGGACATAGAACTGACACACACCAACACAGACCCATCACCTCCACCTCCGCAGGGATGACATATACATTTACCCTTAACTATGTGCAGTATTTACAAATGGACTCTCAGGCACGCAGGCAAACATAAACCTGACTGACACACACCAGCTGCTTCAGAGACCCTCTGACCGCAACTGCCAGATACATACACAGCCAAAGTACCGTATAAATATAGGTTTTATTAATAATGAGTGAAATCCCCCAAATACACTGGCATCTCCTTATGATAGGAGACTGTGGGTCTGTGGGGGGTGGGAGAGGGTGGATAGGAACCAGCCACAGCACCCAGACCAGCGAGCTCAGCAGCAAGGGGTCCTGGACCCCCATCAGGGAACCCAGAAATGCTCTAGGTATGTCTGTCACTCTAGCCCTGTGTGGTGGTGCTCTTGTGCCCAGGGGCAGCCTTGGCTGGTTGGGAGGAGGGCAGGAGAGGCGGTCAGAAGATTGAACCAAGCAGCCAAGAGGAAAGGGAAGGGGTGTGTGTAGGGGGTGCCAGCCCCAGGGAGGCATGCCCTAGGGCATGGGAAAAAGGGATTCTGGTGGAGCTGACCAAGGCCAACTTGTGCCAGCTGCCTGTGCTTTTGCCAGGTCCTGAAATACAGGTGGAGGGAGTGCCCTGTGTTTGCCCCTGGCTTTGTGGAGGGAAAGAAGACTGGAGAGGAGTTACCCACACAGATCCTCAAGATGATCCTGAGCAGAAACCCTACTTCCCCAGAGCTTTTGGAAGGTCACATCCACCTAACCCTCCACAGGGCCCCTCTCCCAGGGCCAAGTGATGATTGCAGGTGTGTGCCTGAGTCTGGAGAGGGGATGGGAAGGCCTGGCCCATAGGGCTGTAGGAGGGCAGGATCAAGGTCATCCCCTCAGCCTCTCCCCACCCCTCCATCTCCCAAAATAAAGTGCATTCTCCAGTTCCAATGTGGGTGAAAGAAACGTGGGCATTATTGCTAAGGTGCCATTGTGCACCATCCCCCCACCAAACGGAGATGGACAGGAGGGATGGGGCACCTTAAGACCCCAGGCCTTACCTTCCCTGGGGTCTGAGAGGGTCAGCCAAGGACAGAATTTCCAGCCTCTGCCTCAAGAGATTGTTCCAGCAGCCTAGAGTTGGGGGTGGGGGTTATGACTACCAGAGTCTCCCCCTGCTCAATTTCATAATGGGACTTTCCAGGGAACCCAGCCAGGGACCAGCCCTGGGTACTATAACAACCCTTCACAGCCCAATTTACAAACACTTGTGTGGTGGGGGCCCCCTGGGGAGGGGAGGGGCACTTTGGTCAGTTGTAAGGGGGAGTTTCTAGAGGTGAAACTCAGGTTGGCTCCCCCCACCCCCGCCGCCCCCAGGCAGACAGTGGGAGAAAAAGAGGGCTCTGAGCAGGGCAGGGGAAGTAGAATTGGAGGGAGGGGGGAAGGGAGCTATCGTAGCCCAACAAATGTCCTTTGCATGCAGGTGTTGAGGAAGAGGTGAGAAGGAAGCCACAAACTGCATCAAAACACAGGAGGTGATAGGACTGAGGGAGGAGGTTTAGAGCCTCCCATCCTCCAGGAGGACCCGGAAATCCATGGAGTAGATCGACATCGACAGGGGTGGGGGGTGGGGGAGCAGGCTGGCTGCACCGGCAACCAGTTCCCAAGTCTCTGAGGTTAAAACAGTCCCAATGGGCTGGAAGGTGGGCTAGAGAAGGAGAACAGGGCTTCCTGCTGTGGTTGGTAGGAAGTGGGGAGCTCTATCTCTCCGACTTCACCCGGTAGCGGAGCACAAGGTATGCCAGCAGCCTCAGGGCCAGGAAGAAGATGCCCAGGACCAGGAAGTCCATGTAGAGCTTGGCGTCCTCTACATCCAGTTGGTGGAGGATGCTCTCAGGTTTCTGGAACGGGCATCCTGAGGAATTCTCAGAGCAATCAAGGTCCCCCCGCTCCATGCCATAGATGGTCAGAATCACACCCTCAAAGCCATACCTGGACACAGCAGAAACAGCAGAAACAGTTGCTAGTCCCTGCTCCTCATCATGGGTGGAGCATATCCCGTCCCCAGACACAGCACTAGAATGCAAGTTGGTCCCCAGAACATGTGCCCTGAGGAGGTAGGCTAGGAATGGGCTTGTCTTCAGGAAGACTTACAAAGCCTGGGAAGCTAGAAAGGTGGGGCCTGTATGCCAGGGGACTGGGAGGGAAAGAGGGTAGGTCCTAACACAGCCTAGGATGAGGAAGATCTCAAGCCCCTGAATCCTGATTGTCTGGGAGCTGATGAAGACGGAAACAATCCTGGCACTACTTACCTGACATAGGAGAGGTAGGAACTCCATTGCAGGTAGGTGGGGATGGTTTTGAAGCTAACGAAGAAGCCAGAGAAGAGGAGGACAGGGATAGCAGTTACCGGGCCCACAAAGGTGGCCACCTGAGAATGGGAGGGGGGATGGGCAGGAAGGAATGAAAGGTGACTTGGGACCATGCTTGCACCAGTCACACATACAGTCTGCACGGATGCAAGTACATAATACACATCCTTTACTCCTTTGGGATGCCTCTGCTTCTATAGCCAGCCCCCCAATTCATTCCCTTGGGACATTATGTGTTGTCTTCTAATAGGATGTAAGCATCTTGAGGGTAGGGACTGTCTTTCTTTTTGTATTTGTGGTCTTAGCAAAGTGCCTGGTAGATAATAAACCCTAAATAAATTCTCTTTCCTTCTTTCCTTCCTTTCTTCCTTCTCTGACCCTCCCTCCTTTTCTTCCTCCCTTTCTTTCTTTCTTTCTTCCTTTCTTTCTTTCTTTCTTTCTTTCTTTCTTTCTTTCTTTCTTTCTTTCTTTCTTTCTTTCTTTCTTCCTTTCTTTCTTTCTTCCTTTCTCTCTTTCCCTTTCTTCCTTTCTTTCTTTCTCTCTTTCTTTCTTTCCTTTCTGCCCTTCCTTTCCTTTCCCTCCCTCACCTTTTCTCTTTCTTCTTTTTTCTGTTTTTTTCTTTCCTTCTTCTCTTCCCTTCCTTCCCTAACCTTCCCTCCCTTCTTCCCTCCCTCCCTTCCTCTTTCATTCTTTCCTTCCTTGCTTCCTTTCTTGCTATGCCCCTACCCCAGACACATACCTATTCTCTCCTTCCCTTTTCTCCCACTTCCACCCACCTGTAGGGAGTTGGATGCAGCCCCAATCAATAGCCCTAGGGACTGAGCTACCAGGGCAGTGGCTGTGGCCAGAGCAGAGAAGAGCAGGAATCGGGAGGCTTCAGCTGGCTGGCTGGTCATCCAGTATACAATGCTACAATAAGCCATCGGGCAAATCACCTGGTGGGAACAAGAAGAAGGCTGGAGAGAGGGGCTGCTGTGTGAGCAGTAGGTCTCCTCCCTTCCCCTTGAGACTAGACCTCCTCTTGTCTTGGTCTTTAGCTCTCTCATGGGACACAGAGGGCCATGAGGCTCAAATGGCTCTTCCCAGGACAGGCCTTCTAACATTTCCTCGTCCACCTCCCTCATTCTACAGATGAGGAAGATGAACCCGATAGTAGAGTCTTAAACGCTTCTCTCTGTCTGTCTGCCTTTGACTACCCTTCTCCTCCACCCAGCTCCCCAGGGTGAGCAGATCAAACAAGTTAACATATACATAAAGCACTTCACCAACCTTAAAGCGCTATACGAATGACAGCTATTACTATTCTTACCTAGCCCAGAGAAGGGAAATGATTTGATCAGGGTTCCACAGCTAGTAAGGGTAGGGGGTTCAGACCCAGGGCTCTCTCCACTATGCTATGGTACAGGCTCACCTCTGGGACTTTCCCTTGCCTGAAATACCCTCCTTCTACCCCTCCTCTGGGTCTCACCTATCTTCAAGCCCCACCTTCCCCATGACCCTAGCCCACAGGACCCTCTCTCTCTCTATGCATTCTGCCCTTTCCATACACTTCTTGAGATTGTTAGTTACTGTATTGCATTCATTAGTTTGAATCCCATGATTAAGCGCATAGTAGGTACTCAACAATGCCTGTTGATTGAGTCCTTGATTGATAAGCTCACCTGGAAGGGCACATCAGCCATAGTCTTGGCCAAGTAATAAGCTTTGAGGCTATACCAGTAGTTGAGATGTTCCCGCATAAAGACAGCCATTTCTAGGGGAACTGGGGCAGGAAAAAAAGAGAAGGCATTCAAAGTCTTCTATAACTTGGTCCCATCCTATTATTCTCCCCAACACAAACCTTCTGCTGCCGCCTGAAGGGTCTATTACTGGGACCATAGGGTTGGAAGATTCCCCTCTCCATCCCCCCATAAAATATCTGTCCTAATCTCCCTCCCCCACAGTTCTTCAGCCTGCCTGAAGTTTGGGACCAATGCTCAAGTGCTCCCCCCAGCCCAGTCTCGCCATTTCATTAATGAGCCCAGTACCCATTCATTCCTCACCCCTCCCCTTCCCTCCAAGGTACACCAGGTGCTAAGGACTCACAGGTAAGAACTGTAGGCATAAGGGCAGCAAACATGAGGAAGAGCATGGAGAAAAAGAGGCAGCCCGTGTTGTTGAAGACTTTGCTGGCATCGTTTCCAATGTGCAGGTAAAGGAGACCGATGAGTACACCAATTACCACGTGGGACATGAATCGAAGGTGGGTCAGAACCTGGTAGGTAGAGAGTGGTCAGTACTAGGGAGATAGATCAGGGAGCTCTGTTTGGAGGAAACACATCGAGGTCCTGGAGTGAGGACCAGTACCAGAGGAGAAATGATAACGCCCAGGGTGGGAGTCAGGAGAAGGCAGTTTGGGGGAGGCCACAAGACAAACTCTACGCTGCCCACATTAACTAAGAGCCCTCGTTTCCCTCAGGAAACTCCTGCTGTAGGCAGTGAGGCTCAGGCCAGAAACCCCTTTCTTTTTTTCCTCCATTCCCATGACAGATGGCAGGGTCTAAGGCTATTGGGAGTTTCCAGGATCCCCATTACAGTATCTTACTGTGTCTCTAAGGATGGACAAGAAGGTTCTCTTGAAGAGGATGCAGAACTGGGTGAACGTATTAGTGGCAAACGTGTGACTCTCGATGGGGTCCACTTCCTGAGCAGGAGAAAGGTCACAATTCAAGGTCACAGGAAATGGAAGCCACTGGGAAGGATGCCCAACACCACCTAGCCCAGCAAGCAAGGACCTTCCAAACTTCTCATGAGGCCAGCTAGGGCACAAGACAGAACCCATTGGCATCCTGGCACTCCATCCCCAGAGGCAGGATCCTTGGCAAGGGGAAAGATCCCAAGATTGCTGGATTTAAAACTAGAAATGACATTAAAAGTCATCGATCCTAATTCTTAATTTTCTAGATGAAGCAACTAAAACTCAGAGATGGGAACTAACTTTTGACCCATCACATAGCAGTACTCTTGCCATCACTCTTCACCCTGGCCACTTCTCCCCAACTCTTATCCCCAATCTCCACAAATATACCCTGCATTCTCTCTTTCACTCACTGGAGGACAAGAAGGGCACGGGGATTGGACGTGGTTTTTCTCTGCACTGTCCTTTTTCTCTGCCACAGTACACAACCCATTCTGTACTGCCCGGAACAGCATTGGATTCAGGTCCCCATACTCTCCTGATGCTACTTCAATGACTGCAGAAGAGAAAACAAGGTGCTCAGGTGCCAGTCTCTCCAGGACAAAACCAGCCCTCCATCAGGGGACTGACTGCATGCCTATCATGTGTAATTACTGCCCAACACAGGCAAAGAAGACAACTCAAGACCCCAACCCCTCCCCCCAAGGAGGCTCTGCCCACATGGTCACCAGGGCCCCAGCCTAAAGTCACACTAGCAGTAATGCACTTCCACTCACTGAAATCAGCTGGATTGTGGTAGGTGGGACAATGTAGGCCCAGCCCCTTCAGGTAAGGGATCAGGTTGGTGACCATACCCTTGAAGATGCACTGACCCTGGCTCAGGATGTAGAGCTGGAGGTAAGAATTGAGGTGAAATGAAAAAGGTGTCAGCTGGTGATATTGGCACCCCCCACTATACCCTAGCACCATGTCGGGACCACTATTCCTACCAGGGACCACACCTAGACAGACATCTTATACCCAGCAGACCTCCCTGCTCCCTGTTATCCCTGGGCTTGGATACAGTAGACACTAATGGGTTTCCTCAACCCTATCCTCTCTATCCAGAAGGACAGACAAAAATGATAGCCAACCTTGTCAAACATCTCAAAGAGCTTGGCACTGGGCTGGTGGATGGTGCAGATGATGGTACGGCCCCCCTGAGCCAAGGACTTCATTAGTGATACAACCTGGAAGCAGGAGGCACTATCCAGCCCACTGCCCAGAAAGAGAGAGAGAGAAAGAGAGAGAGACAGAGAAAGAGAAAGAGGGACAGAAAGAGAAAGGGGGAGAGAGAGAAAGAGAGAAAGGGGGAGAGAAAAAGAGAAGGGGAGGGGGGAGAGAAAGGGGGAGAAAGAGAGAGTGAGTCAGGGACAGAGTAAGGGAAGTAGGAGAATAGAGAAAGAGAAAAAGATGAGAGAATATTAGGGATATGGAGAACTCAAATGAGGGGAATGGATCTAGAATGGGGAGGAAAGGTTCTCACCCTAACCCCTATCCAATTCAATTCAATCAACATTGATTAAGTGCCTACTATGTGCTGGGCACTGTGCTAAGTCCCTGCCCTGAAGGAGCTTACAACCTAATTCTACACCCCCCCACCCCCCAACCCTACTGTATCCTCCCTTTAGCCCACTGAGATGTCAGAAAGCACAGAGCCCAGCTCCCTCGCTCTTCTGAGATGGTCTTGGAAAGCAAAGGCTCTGGGTCTCTCAACAGCTCTATTTGGTATGGGGGGATGCTATTGAGGGAAAGGTTAGCCTGAGGAGAAGAATACCTGGTAGGCTCATCAAAGAACATGACTGGTGGGTTGTTGACAAGCTCCAAAGCAATTGCCAGTCGCTTCCTCTGACCCCCGGAGAGCATAGCTGTCCTCGTGTTGGAACAGGACATCAGCCCCAAAGCCGTCAGAATCTCGGTCACCTGGCCAAAGCCCACCCCACATCAACCTAAAGGGCTTCCAGAAGCCCATCAGCCTTCCTGCCATTTCTCTGCCCTAAAAGGACCTCAGCAGGGGACTGACTCCACCTGGGGACCACCTCCAACCTGCCCTAACTGAGCCAGCTCCAGAGCCATTTCTCCCTTCCCTCAGGGGCTACCCTGCCCCCTCAGTCCCACTGGCCCAGCTCACATAGGAAGGGGACCTCTGACCAGCTTCTTCCTCCACTCACCAGCTCCTTCTTCACCTCCTGTTTTTCATTCAACTTCAGGTTGGCAGAGACCTGGGCCCCAAAATAGTTGCTGGTCAGTGGTGTGGGTACTGTAACCTGACAGCCCCATGAACACCACCTCAGCCCACCCCTTCATTTAGTCAGAGGGACAGGAAGAAGAGGAGACTTTACCAGAGCGTCCTAGGGTTGGAAGGTCCATGGTGCCTATCAACCTTGAAGGGGAATAAGGGTGATGAAGTATCTAATGTCCATTACCCCCCACTAAATCTAAGTTCTTTGAGGGTAGTAGCTATATCTCATCTATGTTTGCATCCTTCTTCCATACACATAGCATGATCTTCCTTTATACACAGCAGGTACTTGCTTAATAGCTTGATGGAGTGTATCATTGTTATACCTATGAAACCCAAAAAAACTGTTGGGAGAGAGAAGTCATGCCAGTACCTCAATACCTAGAGTGGGGGTGGACCCTCACCATCATGGCCTCTAACACGGTGAGATGAGGAAGCAGCATATCATCTTGCATGATGTAACATGACATCTTGCGGAAGGTCCGCAGCTCCCGAGGTCGCCCATTCACCAAGATCTGTCCCTTCATGCCAGACTCCCTGCAGAAGTAGTATGTAAGGGGCATCACAGGCTAGAATATCCTCAAAGCTCTAGGCTACCCATCTCTGAAAAACTCCAACCACCCCTATTCCTTCCCAAAGAACTCTGCCATGAACTCTCCTATCCACCAGACTCTCCGCCTAAGCCCCAGTCCTAAACTGCCTCATTCCACCCAATTCCATCAGAGCACCTATATATATACACAACCCCATCCTCACCTATACCCGGCAAGGATGTTCATGAATGTGGACTTCCCAGCCCCCGAGGGTCCCATGATGCCAATCAGCTCCTTTCGACAGAACTTGCCAGACAAACACTTGAGAAGGGTCTTATAACCTGAGGTGAGGAGGAGGGAGAGGCCATCAGGGAACAGAGACACCCCAATCTCCCAAGCAGTTCAGTGCCTTTTTCAGGAGGGACCTTGGGCAAAGATGAAGGAGTTGATTGTTTTGACTACATGGTCTAGTAGCAGAGGGGCAGCTAGGTGGTGCAATGGATAGAGTGCTAGGCCTGAAGTCAAGAAGATCCATCTTCCTCAGTTCAAATCTGGCCTCAGACACTTACCAACTGTGTGACCCTGGGCAAGTCACTTAACCCTGTTTGCCTCAGTTCCTCATCTATGAAATGAGCTGGAGAAGAAATGGCAAAGCATTCCAGTATCTTTGCTAAGAAAACCCCAAACGGTATCATGAAGAGTCAGATAAACTAAAACAACTGAAGCAGCAGAATTCCAGATCTGGAAACAGAAAAGCTCTCCTGATTTGATCACATACTAGCTCAGGGATCTTTTTTTATGTATTGATAGCTTTTGTTTTCACATAACTTAAATTTCCTATTACGTTCTTCCCCCTCCCATATGAAGTATGAATAATCCATTATAACAAAGAATTTTTAAAAGAGGGGAAAAAAACAGTTCAGTGAAACAAATCAATACATCATCTGAGTCTGACAGCATGTCTCCATAATACATCCAACAGCCCCCTCTGCAAAGAAGCAGGAGTTGCATTTCCTCATCTCTTCTTCAGTGCCAGGCTTGGTCATTATACTTCCACCAGGTCTGTAATTTGAGGAAAGTTATTGAACTTCTCTGAGACTCAGTTTCCTCATCTATAAGATGGGAATATATTACTTGTACTACCTGCCTCACAGGATTGTTGTGAGGAAAGTGCTTTCTGTAAGTCTTAAGGTATTGTATAAAATTATTGTGGTTATCATCAGCAGCTGGGGACAAAAGAAGTACCCCATAACAAAAAAATTCCTCTCTTTTCTCTACCTAGTCTAAGATAACTATACCCGAAGTCAGGACATCTAAGGTATAGTGTCCTGAAACACACTTTCTGGAAAGAGGAAGGGAGAGTAGTAAGTAAAGGGTAAGATCTTGACTTCTCTGTGGGCATGAGTTATCTCTCTCCTTTGCTCCAAGGAGTTGCTTCTAACTCTCCCCTCCATCTGGAAAAGCCTCCCTTTCTTCAAGGCCTGGCATAAAGCCAGCTCCCTACAGACTTAACCCAAGATACCTGAAGGGGACAGAGACACCTATACTGGTCCTAGTAACTATCATTGTCTTCCCCCCAACTTCCTCTCTCCTATGGCACCATCCAGCCCACTTACTATGAAGTTGGATGGAAAACCTTAGCCAGAGACCCTTGATGGCTGGCTCACACACCTGACCCACAGCAGTTGTACAGGGACCCTGCTTTTAATTCCTCCCTTCCCAGTGCTCTCCCCCACCCACCCATCCACCCACCCTTGAGAAATGCTATGGACCCTGTGGGTTCTTTGTGAACATAGAACCTTCTCCAGCTCTTTGATCCTGCAATTCACAGAATCACAAAGAGATCTACCTAGCTGCAGATGTCACAATCAAGGCTGGGAAAGGTTTGTGATTCACCCAAGATGCCACAGGTAGCCTGAGGAAGGTCATCAGTCCTAACCCTATGTTTCCATCATCAAAAAACTATTCAGGAAGTGACCTGCCTTTTATCGTCACTTTAAGGGAAGGAGGAAGTTGAGGGGTGAAGGTAATTCACCTTCCATCCCTTGGTTCTCCCAGTTTCTAAATTGGCTTGAACTCCCCAGGAGGTTAAGTTCAATGAAATGAAGAGTGGCAGCAAGCATATTTTCAGGAGCAGGGGGTGGGGGGCGGGGAAGACACTGAAGTCATAGACTAATAGAACAGGAATAGTACCTTAGAGACCACCTAATCCAACCCCCTCAGAGCCACGAAAGCTATGCTTAAGTCACTATCGACTAACTAGGTGACCTTGGACAAATGACTTCTTGCTGTAATGGGAAGGTCACTGGACTTGGAGTCAAAAAACCTGGGTTCGAATCTTACCTCTACTATTTTCTTGGGCAAATTTTCTAACCTCTTTCTCTGGGCCTCATACTCTCCACCTGTCAAGTGAAGAGGTTAGACTAAATTACCTCAAGTCCCTTCCATCTCTAAAACCTATGATTCCATCCTTAAGATCTCTTCAAGCACTAGATCATGTTAACTTTCTGAGCCTCGGTTTCCTCACCTGTATAATGGGAACATAATGCTCACACTACCTTGAAACTTCTTTTTCTCTTCCATTCTCTAGTGTAAGAAATGAAGGAGGAGAAGAAAAGAAGGAAGGAGGGAGTCAGACCAAAAGATAGCAGAGGTGAAAAGGAGTGAGCATAGGTGGAGGGTGGCAGAGGAAGGACAGACGTGGAAATCCCACCTGGGATTTCATCAGATTTGGGAACTTCCGGTGTGGAAACTGCGTTTGTGTAACCATCCAGAGACTCGCCTGGAGATTGGTGAAAGGTCATGGCATGGCTTGCTAACATGAGTCAGCAGCAGGATTTGAACTCAATGCTGTCTCAGGCCCAAATATAGGGTGTCCTAAAAAATAATGGTACTATAATAACTTCAGAAGTATAAATGCTTAAAAAATACACACACATCTGAAAAATTATTTAAATGTTTAAAATATGGGTGTTTCTTATTAAACATAATCACTATCTTGTGCTATATATACATTACTCAGTTTTCTAACTTTGTAAAAACATTAACTAGCTGCTGTTCAGTGACAGGAAGGATTGCATTTGTAATCATAGTGTTGTAATCATTGTAATCATAACCAAAGAATGAGATTTTGAGGCATGTGACAGTTTTTATATGATTCCACAAGAAAAAATCTAATGGAGATAGATCAGCTGACCAAGGCAGCCAAGCAAGAGGACTTCCTCTGCCAATGCATCAGTCTGAGAAGTTATCATCCAAAAACTGTCCCCATGCATAATGACCTGTCTTGTTAAAATTAAAATTAAAAATTTATTACTCAAAATTCACAAAATTAAATCAATGTAAAAAAATTAATAATTAAACTTGCAAGCGATGTTTTTCTAAGTTTCTAAGTTTGCATTTATACTTATGAAATTATTAAAGCTTCAACCTACACTAAGAGTTTTAGGACACTATAGCCTGTCTTCTTATCTTCCTACTCCTCTCTTCCTCCCACCAAAAAAATCTGGCTCACATAAAATTAACCGGTAACCAAAAAATATACATATGCATGTATGTGATTTTACTTTCAAAGAGATTTCGTATTAGGAGTGTGGTCTGTATTCAAGCCAAAAGAGTAATTAATTTTTTTCATAAAATAGGGAGAGAGGGGGAATTCTTCAAAAGTTTTCCCTATTTTACCATTTTACTGAAAGCTGGCTGTATACCCTGGAATCACATTGATGCTCGAGTTCCCATTCAGCTCCAGCCCCTGTCCTATTTCAAGTTCCCAGGAGTACATGTGTGCAAAAAAGAGATGGGATACTAAAGGGAGTTGCTCAAAGCCCGACTCAGACTAACTCAGAAGTGTTTCAGTCTAGCCTCTCAAATCCAAGAGAACAATTCACCCTCCCAGTCTCCACCCTGGTTTTGGGAAACCTAGCTTCCCTATTCTCAGCTCATGTTGCCTGGGGCAGAGGAGGGACAGCAAGGCTTTACTGAGCTAAGGACATTCAGTTCCCAGTCCCCAAATCATCCTTCACCTACCTTGACACCTCCACTGAGACCAGCCCAGACAGCTCCAGATTTTGACCAGGGAAAAGAATGAGAATCACCTTTTCTACCACTGGCCTGGTTCTGTGCTAGAAGAGTACCAAGATAATACAATGCAAAGGATATGGGCTGGTGATCAGAAGATGTGTTTGTTATAGGTCCCAGTTCTACTTTAAGCTAGTTATTTAATCTCTTTGGAACACTTCTTCCTCATTGCTACGATGGAATTAATCCTTTCCCTCTACTCTCCTTTCTAGTATCCCACTGCCCAAACGTCTTTGGTAATTCCATATTGCCTACCAATTTAAGTTAAAAGGCCTTTGCCTGGCATTCAAGGCACTGCTCCACCTGGCACTACCCTACCTTATCTTATCTTAGATATCTTTGCCCTCCAGCCAAACTGGGTAACTTTCTGCCACCCTTGCCCCAGAACAGCACTTCACTCTCACAATTATATGGTTTTCTCAAGTTGTTTTCTATGCCTGGCGTGTCTCTCTATCTCTCTTCAACAGTTTAATTTCTTCCTATCCTTTAAATTCTAATTCAAATACTACTTCCTCCAGGAAGTCTTCCTTTATTCTCTTCCCTAAAATGACTAAAAAGCTTTTCACTCCCCTGATCTCATATAAAATTTTCTTGTTATTGAGGCTTAAACTAATACATATGTATACATGTATACAATACTTCAGAAACTTTAAAACACTACATAAGTGCCAGATAGTATTATAATAGATTGTGGTCAGGGATCATAGATTTAGAACAGGGTCTTTCTGGTTCACAGAGAGGTGGTTTGCCTAAGCTCATATTAGATGTGAGAATATTTTGCAAGTTTAGGATCCTTGTGTCCAACGACCAGAGGACCTCGGCAGAGATAGCTTCCTGTGATTCTTTATAGACTCCAGATTCTTGACATATTGAAGAGACTACTAGATCAGGACAACTAATAAGAAGAGGATGTAGGTAGTCAGGTGGCAAGCAAATGGGAGGAAGTAGTGAGTGCCTTATCTCTAGAAAGACTACAATTTCAGGTGGTTGACTACTTATCAGGGATATTACAAAGTGTATCACAAAATTTATAGGGGGCCAGGACCTTAGAGATCTTTGAAGTGAACTCCTAGGTTTCACACCTGAGATTCAGGACAAATGACTTGCCTAAAGTTACCCAGGGAAGAGTCATACATCAAGCTCTGATTCAAAGCCAGATTCTCTGTTTCCAAATCTAGCGCTCTTTCCACTACAAGCTACCTTGTCTGCCCCCAATACTGTTTCAGAGATTCATGAAGCTGATAGGAAATGGGATTAGATGACTTCTGAAAATCTTTCCAACTTTTAGAGAACATGATTTTATAAGTTATCGGTGACCCCTCAGAGGACAGAGGACACGATGCCCATGTAGAAGGCAAAAAACATCAATGACCAGGTAAGAGGTAGAGGGCATGGTATGCAGATACTACCCACCGGAGAGGAAGGAAAAGAGCAAAATAAGGGGACAGAGAAGTCAGGAACGGAGGTAGTGATCATTCCATACCCCTCTTGCGCCAGCAGGGTCCCTCCCGAACAGAGTAGGACAGCTCGACGAATTCTACGTCAACTGCAGAGCGCTTTGGAAGATGAGAGAAGCGCTGGGCTTCTGTGATGTGGTTCTCCACTTTCTTCAGGTGTGTGGTCAGTAGGGGGGGCTCTGTGGGGCCAGGGCGCCCGGCCATATCCTCTAGGGCCACTGCCACAGCCCCTGGCCCCAGCCCACAGCTGCCCACCTCCAGTGCCTTCTCCTCCATCACTCTGCCCTGCAGGGAACCAGGGAGCTGAGGGGGACTTGTTTAACATCACTCCCAGCCCTGGGTCCTTTTTCCATCTCTAACACTGCTCCACCCCGCCTCCCCGCAACTTGCTCTCTGTGTCTTGCCTTATCATACAGTTGTCTACCTAGATCCCTCATCTCATCTCCCGACAATTCCTGCTTTCTCGTGTCCCACTCCATTCCTGTTCTTCCTCAAGGTCTCCCTTAAGTATGTCCCCCATACCATTTCCCCAGCCCTACCTTCTCAGAAATCCGGTCCAGGCTATTCAACATTACCCATCTGCCTCTTAATGCTGATCTCTTAATGCATACCTCGAGATATTCCCTTTTACTGGCCATCAAATTCTAGCCCCTTCATCCGTGCCCGCCGACCATCCTATTCTGCCCCTAGCCCATGCAGGCCCTCTCCTCTCCCTCTTCTCTGAAGCTCTAATCTCCTTACCCGGCAGGACTCTGGCCAGCAGCCCCAGCCCTAGAGAGGAGGGAGGAGGGTTAGAATCCAGAAGGGAGGACAATGGGAGGGGCAACAAGGGACGAGTGATAGGAGGGGATCCAGAGAGGGAAGGGTGTGGGGGAGATCGAGCATCCCCAGGGCCAAGGAGGCCTCCTTCATCCCCCTGGGGAAATAGGACCCATGGCCAGTCCAGCTCCTCCAGAGCCCTGTTCCAGTGCGCTGCGGCGGGCCTCCCTAGAGGTAGGCGCTCGGACTGGGACGCCTGTGCCCCCTACAAGCCATTGGACTAACAAACACAGCCCCCCACATTTCTTTTCACACACCCAGTCACCTTGACGCGCCCCGGGGACTCCTGAAAGGAGGCCCGATAGGATGAGAGGAATGAGGCGTTCCCCACCCCCAACCAAGACTGCAAAGGGGTCTTCGCCGCTGCCCCCCTTACCTGCCTCTGGTTGCAATACAGCTGTCCAGGCTCCGGGTCCGGCGGCCCGGGCTGGGCGGGGCCGGGGCGGAGCCGAGATGTGGGGAGGGCCCCGGCCCCAGGTTTGAGGGGAATGGAAGGGGGGAGGGGTAGACGCCCCAGCTCTGGGTCAGCTGCGCAACCCCTCTGCCTGGAGCCCGTCCACTCCTCTGCCTCCTCGGGAGCCGGCCGGCCCGGTGGCTGCGCTCTCCTCCCGGCTGCTGCCTGGCCCTGCCGCTCTTAAAGGGGCGGCGCAGCCCCGCAACTGGCGGGGGGGAAGGGGGGAGCGAGCATGAGAAGGAAAATAACGGAGCAGGTAAAGTGGGGGACGTGAGTGGCGAGGAGTTGTGAACAAAGGGCTCGGGGGAGAACTGAGGGGCAGGGAAGAAAGAGATAGCTAAGAGAGCCGGGAACAAGACGTCTCAAAGGATAGGGGTCCTGCAGTGCAAGGAAGACAATGGGGAACAGTGTTTCTGTACCATTCTAAACATCCTTCGCACCTGTCTGACGCCCCGCTCCTTCCTTTGCCCTTAGCTCCCAACCTTCACTCAATATCTCTTCGCCCCTGGAGAGACTCCCTCCCAGGAGCCACTAATATTAAGTGTCAGGAAGAGATGGGACAAGGGGAGGTCACTTTCTAATGAACTTTTAATACATTCCCTCAGTCTCCAAATTTCTGTCCACCCTTCCCCCCCTCAACACACACTCCCCAGCCAGAGCCTTAGGGTAAGAAAAAAGAGGAGGGGCAGTTTCTTGGGGAGGGACCTGGAACTTTCAAGGTTGTACACAAACATGAGGAACACAAGCACATGCCTGCCTGCAAACAGGCATAGGCACTTACTCCTCCTTGCTCAGTTGGAGAAACACTTCTTCCCATCAGCCAAGCACTGACACGACAATGGGGACATGAATGTGCATTCCCTCACAAAGACCTTGATAGTTCATGTGACTTTCCCATTTCGAAGCTTCCCGTGTCTCCTGAACATGCCTTCACACGCATGTGCTGCAAGATGTATGAGCACACATGCAGGGATTTCACCCTGTTTGGCCTTCTTCTAGGGCATCTCCTCACAGTCCCCACTTGTCCCTACCATCCTACCATGGCATCTTCTCCAGGGTAAGTAGGTTAGCCAACCCCGAGGCACATGATGCTATGTCTTTAAGTCTTCCACCTGTCACACAGCGCTGAGCTAACAGGGAGGAGAAGGAAGCTGCTGCTGCTGCTGCTGCTGCTGCAGTAGTGAGGTTACTAGCAGTCAAACCTCATCCATCTCCTCCCCATCTGCTTTCTGCCAACATAGAGGTTGGCTAGAGACTGGACACTATCCCTGCCCCCTTCCTGTGACTATGCCTCCACCTCCACCTTGGAAACCACATTTGAATGTCTTAGATTCCACATTTCCCCTTTCCCCTTTCTCATTCATTCCCCAGGACAGAACATCCCCTTCATTATTCCCTAGGACCCACTCCTCCAATTTCTTAGGATATATTCCTCAATTACCTAGAACAGCTCCACCCCCTGAAAGATATCCTGCCATTTGCTAGGACCGATTGCCCCACTTTTCCCGGTATTTATGCCTTCACTCCTAAGACAGATTTCCCCTACACCCCCCCCCACCTCCTCTTACAGGACAACTTCCCATTCTCCAAAAATATACCCCTATTCCCTAAGAGGCCCCTCCCTAGAACAACTCTTCCATTCTTTAATGATATACTCCTCCCCCCCCCCTCCGTCCCCTAGGACACTCATTCCCTAAAACAAATCCTTTCTTTTTGGGGGAGGGGGGACATAACCCTTACCATTTCCCAGGACAACCTCTCTATTCTCTAAGGACAGACCCTCTTTAATATTCCTTAGGACATACTTCCCAGTCCCCAAGACAACCTCCTTATTCTTCAGGGATATACCCCTCCTTTTCCTTGAACAGACTACCCCATTTCTCAGAACCTCCTTTTCCAAGGATAAAACTCCATTACCTAGGATATCTTCTGTTCCCCAGGACACACTCCCCGTTTCTAAAGACAATTACCCTATTGTCCAAGGACAGACACCCCTCATTCCTCAGGACATATTCCCCGTATCGTAAAATGGTCATCTTTCCTACCTCTTCCCTCCTATTGCTTAAAACATTCATGCATTCCTTCATTCACTCCCTCCATTTACTCATTGAGTACATTTTTATTAGGCTTGTCATATGCAAAGTACAGGCACTCCCATTCCTCTGAAGGGATACCCTCCCCCACTCTTTCCTCCTAAGAACCTCCATCCTAAAACAGTGTCCCTAGCTTGAGCAGTCTGAAGGTTGCTGGATGGAGGCAGGGGCAGAAATGCCCTTGTCTCAGCTCAGCTCCTAGAGCTAATCTACAGAAAGGGGCTGGACTGGGGATTTAGGGAAGAGACAGCTGCTGAGCAGATTTATGGGGCTGTGGAGGGAGGAGGCAAGTGGGGTCCTGTGGGAGCTGGAATGGGGACACCTAAGGCCATCTGAGCCCCGGCTCTGCATCGCCACTCTCCTCCCCACATCATCTCAGGCAACTGAGTGGACCCGTCTCTCTTGTACCCCCTGCTGTTTCCAGAGGGAACTGCAACCAGAGAAAAGGTGAGGAAAAGACAGGGAAGGGAAACTACCCTCCTGCTTCCCAAGGAGACAATAACCAGCTAAGCAGAAAAATCATCAGAGTCAGAATGGTGGCTTTACTGAGGCAGGTGATAGGGAGCTGGAAAAGAGAGTGGTAACTTTTTTTCCAGGAAAACAGCTAATCATCCTCAAAGACACTGTGATTTTCTCCCCTCTCTTCAACTACAGGCATGGTCTACAATCATACCTTCCATTTGTTTCCAAGGCTGCATTAGCAGCTTCAACTGTAGCCAGCATCTCCACCTCCCTGTTCCTTGGGTATGGAGGATAGAAGGGAGAAAAAAATGAAAATAAAGGGAGAGCAAGAGGGAAGAGTAGTCTTTGAAAGAGAGGACCAGGACCAAGCCCACCCAAGGATCTTAACATCATAGAACCATCATTTTAGAGCTGGAGTAGGCTTTAGAGGCCATTGATCCTAACCCCTTTTTTTACAGATAGAGAAACCTAGGTAAAGAGAGACTACGTCTCTTGCCCAGGGTTAGACAGCTAATAAATGTTTAAGACAGGATTTGAACCCAAGTTTTCCTGACTCTGGGTCCAGTGTCATATACACTATACTATGCTGTCTCTCAGAAATACAACTATTGGAATATGGTGAGATTTCCACCCTGTCACTCCCCGCTACAGAGACTAAGGAATAGACAAAAGTTATCTTCAGGGCAAAGCTAGAATTCTCAATGCACTTGGTCATTTCCCCACACCTACCCAGAGAATAATTCCCACCATCCACCCCTCTCCATCTCTGTTCCTAATGGATCCTCACCAGCAGGGTATATCCATTCACAGATCTGACAGCAGGAAAAGCAGCAGGCTTAGCCTGGGGGCTTGGGGAGATAATGGTTAAGAAGATAGCCTTGGAAGGGCTGAGGTCCTGGTGGAATGAGGCAGAAGGAAGACCAGTGGGAGGTCAATTCCAGCTGACCCTTTTCCATCTGGCCCTGGACAGGGCCTCCTGGATGGCGTGGAATAGGAATAAGTATAGAAGAGATAGTATCACCCCACCCCAGTGATGGCTTTTCTCACTTAATAATTCAATTAAATTTCAATTCAGCCAACTTTAATTGAGAGCCTACTGTGTGCAAAGCATTCAAACAGTGTGAGGTATGAGGACTGCTTTACAGAGAGATGTCAGGAGAATGTTCTCTGCCCCTCCCCACCACCCTAGCCTTGGGAATCTACAGGGACAGAGACAGCCTACACAGACATCTGGAGGGCTCTAAATAGAGGGGACCACAGAAATTAGAGCTGGAAAGGACGTTAGATGCCTTCAAGTCTATCTCTCTTATTCCATAGATTAGGAAGTTGAGGTCCCAAATGGTCACACAGGAGTGAACAGCAAAACTGAGATTTTAACCCCAGATCTTCTCACTCCTAACCCATTATTTTTTCTACTAGGGGAGGGAGAAGCACAAAGACTCAACCAGGACAAGCCCCAGTTAAGCACTAAATTGGGGAGGGGAGAAGAGAATGGTGGCCTGGGTCTTGGACAGGAGTATACCAACTGAAAATAGCCTTTCCTCCTCTGTCCACCTACAGACCTCATGGAGTACACCACCACTGGACACTGATCCCCATACTACTCTGTAGGATCTTCACCTGGATTGAAAGCTCTTTGAGGGCACAGATCATCATAACCCATGATTTGAGACTACAGCTGGGATTTCCCAGTATACCCTGTATGAGAGATAGCTTGTCCTGATTTGGTGTTTGGGAAATATTGTCACCATCCTTATGCTCTGCATCCCGAGATTTACAGTCTCTGTCAATTGTCATTCGGGAAAACCAGCAAGGAGAGAAAGATTTCCTGCCATTTTTGGTCATGTGTTCTGGATGAATCTATATCTGTCCTTTTCCTAAGCTACTGGAGATCTCATATCAAAATCCATTCTATGTGGCAGTACTATTTACTATCCACAAAGGATGTGAGAGGCAACGTGGCATAGTGGACACTGCTAGCCTTGGAACTGAGAAGAGCTAGATTAGGTCCTACCCACCTCTGACTTGTGCTGGCTATGTGATCCTGAGCAAGTCACGTAACCTCTCGATATTCTAGGCAAGTCTCTAACACTGAAAGTTGGAGAGAGGGCACTGACTTGCATTCATGGAGGGAGTTTCCTCACCTGGAAGTTCCATATAAGTAGAATTGCAGGTCCAGTTCCTATCCCTACAAGGGGAGGGGAGGGGAGGGGGTGAGATACATGCATACCTCCTTTTATCGTGCTTTGCAAATATTATGCTTTTTACAAATCAAAGGTTTGTGGCAACCCTGCGTCAAGCATTTTTCCAACAGCATGTGCTTACATCATGTCTCTGTGTCACATTTTGGTAATTCTCACAATGTTTCAAATTTTTCATTGTTATTATGTTACAGTGATCTGTGATCAGTGATCTTTGATGTTACTTTTATAATTATTTTAGAGCCAGATGGTGAATTTAATAGATAAATATCGTGTTCTGACCACTCCACCAACCTGCTGCTCTTTCCTTCTCCTCGGGCTTCCCTATTTCCTGAGAAGCAACAATTTTGAAATTAGGCCAGTTAATAACCTTACAATGGCCTCTCTAAGTGTTCAAGTGAAAGAAAGAGTCAATCAATGCAGCAAACTTCATTGTCGTCTCATTTTAAGAAATTGCTATAGACACCCTAAACTTCAGCAGCTACCACCCTATTGAGTCAGCAGCCATCAATGCTGAAGCAAGACCCTGTACCAGCAAAAAAGATTACCACTCACTGAAGGCTCAGATGATAGTTAGTATTTTTTTCAGCAACAAAGTATTTTTTTTAATTAAGGTATATACATTTTTTAGACATAATACTACTGCATACTTAATAGATTACAGTATAGTGTAAAAATAACTCATATGCATTGGGAAACCAAAAAATTCCTGTGACTCTCTCCATTGCAATATTTGCTTTATTACAGTGGTCTGGAACCTAACTGGAAATATCTCCATGGTATGCCTGTACTAGCGAGTTATAAAATGTCTAAGCTCTTCTATTCCCTAGAAAAAAATGTGTCCTGTCAATGAAAAAGCATTTATTAAGCACCCACTATGTGCTTGGTGTTGGAAATTCAAAGCAAGAAAACACCTCCCACCCTCAAGAGGCTTATATTCTGTGACAAAGAAGCCATATTACACGGTGATAAGGATGCTCAGCTGGTTGTCGGGAGAAAACTGGATTTAAATCCTGACTATGCCACTTAGTCACTGTGCCAGGGGTTACCCTGGCAATTCACTTAAGCTTTGTGAGCCTTGGTTTATTCCTTCATTTTTATAATAGTTGTGCCACTTACCTTACAGGGTTACTATGAGGAAAGCTTCTTCCCCATCTTTTTTTTTCAAATCTGCACTTTAGTGCAGATATAAACACGAGTAATTCATTCAACAATTATTCATTAGGCGTGGATTATGTGTTAGGTGCCATGCCAAGCACTGGGAATTCAAAAATAAAAATGAAACTGTCCCTACCCTCAAGGAGCTCATATTCTGTGGGGGAAACACATAAAAGTACATATAAAAGCAATCGCAAAATATATGTATGTGTGTGCGTGTATGTGTACACACACACATAAAGTAAATACAGAGTAAGTGGGGGTCATTAGCAGTGTGGGAGAATCAGAAAAAGGCTGATATAGATTGTGGACACTTGAGTTGAGCCTCGAGGAAGTTAAGAATTCTAAATGGATGTAAGGAGTTAGTGAATTCCAGGCATGGGAGACAGACAGCATGGGACAGAGATAGGGAATGGCATGTCATCTATGGGGAAGTAGGTAGGTCAATTTGGCTACCGTGAAAGAGAATAATTCTCGATAAGCCTCAGAAGTTAGACTGGATCTAGGTTGTGAAGAGCATTAAATGCCAAACAAAGCAGTTTGTACTTTAATCTTGAGAAAACTGGGAGCCACTGGAGTTAACGGTCACATCCTCCTCCTCAAACGTGCAATCCTTCTAGTTTTTTCTAAGTTGATATCACACCCCTTATTTTCATACTTTTTTTTTTCCTGAAGTTGGTGGAAGATGAGATGTCCGGACACATTCAAGGTGCCACCCTCATGACAAAGAGTACTGTTTAGTGAAGACAATAACTATTCACCAGTCACCTCGCCCTTCCTGTAAAACACCAGCCCCAGCACTGGTCCCCTCCTAATTGTATAGGATTAGAATAGGAATCAAGATGGAGGAATAAGAGGAAGAAGTTCAGCCTAGCTTCTCACTAAATCTCCTTGACAAAGATCTTTTAAAAATGCACTAGACAGAATTCTGATTGAGAAAAGTCAGTTAGTCACAGTGAGTCATTTTTCTAGCCCAGGTGGCTTAGGGAGACAGAGAGATCCTGTGGACACTGGGGTAGATCTGGCCATCAGCTCAGGGAGCTGTCCAGCACCCAAGGACTGAAAGAGGGCTAAAAGCAGGTACCATGGCAGGAAGTAATGGGGCAGAAAGAAATCCCAGGAAATCCCTGAACTAGCCTAGAATACAGGAATGGAGGCCGTCTGCCAACTCCATCACCCATATACCCAGTTCTGGGTCTCAGATTCAGGGTAGACAAAGGGTTGGAGTGTGGGGCCCTGTGTACGTATAAACATTCTAGAACATCTAGGTTCTTTTCCTTTTTCCCTAATCATCTTTGGAAATATACCAAGTAGTGGGATTGCTGGGTCAAAGGGTATAGGTAGTTTAATAACTCTTTGGGCATAATTCTAGATTGCTCTCCAAAATGGTTGGAACGAATTTAGAAGCAAATCATAACTGTTTGGCTCTGATCCCAGGAGCAGAGCAGGGACTCAGTTCTAGCCTACAGACCATTTCCCCTGTGGAAGCCTACAGTAGAATAACTAGGGCAGGGGTCCCAAACCAAAGAAGAGCCTGTGGCTCAGTCACTTGGAATCAGAGAGCCTCCCGGTGGGCTAATAGTGGCTGAGTTCAGTGACAGTTGGTGGAAACTCCCAACTAAGGATAAACTGACAGATGCAAACCTGGGGTGGAAAAATGCAGAACTCAGACCAGAAAGGCAGTGAGCAGATTTTGCCCTGAATCACATCACTCTGGGAACACTGAAAATTTACAGGTCCCCAACCTGAGCTTTGAAAACAGCAAAACAATGTCAGAGGACAGACGCTCAGGCCAGACATCCCCTCTAATAGTGTGTAGAGCCCAGCCCCAACATAAAGTCCGAAGCCAAGAGGCTTTGGAATAATGAGCAAAGAAACAAACAAAAAAAGACTCCCACCACAAAGAAACAGGGAAACTCAAAACACAGACCCAGAAGAAAATGACTTAAAAACATCTACAAGCAGGAGGCAGCTAGGTGGTGCAGTGAGTGGAGCACCGACCCTGGAGTCAAGAGGACCTGAGTTCAAATCCACCCTCACACACTTGACACACTAGCTGTGTGACCTTGGGCAAGTCACTTAACCCCGATTGCCCTGCCTTCCCCCCTCAAAAAAAAACTTTAAAGAAAAGCAAAACTTTAAAGAAAAATGCAGCATAAACACAAGTCCAACCAGAAGCAAGGGTATTTAAAATAAAAGAGCTGAAAAAAATGATTTCAAATGAAAGTGATAGGGCAGCTAGCTGTCTTGGTGGACAAAGCACTGGCTCTGGAGTCAGGAGGATATAAATTCAAACCAGCCACAGATGCTAGCTGTGTGACCCTGGGCTAGTCACTTAACCCTAACTGCCTCAAAAGAAAAAAAAGAGCAGTAGAAGAAAAAAAATCGAAAAAGAAACTAGAGTTAGGGAAGAAAGATCTGAAAAGAGAATTAACAAGAGGTATAAAACCCTATCAAAGAAAATAACTCATTGAAAATTAGAATTGACCAAATAAAGGTTAATGACTCCATGAGACCTCAATTACATGGGATTAGGTCAAAAGAATCATTATTCAATAGTTCGATAAATATTTGTTGATGGACTGGAGAGAGGTCCAAACTGGGTAGGATCAGCCAAAGACGTGGCTAAGAGCTTTCTCTCTGGGCCCTGTCCATCTTCTCCATCTTGCCTTTGGCTTTAACCTTTATCTCCTTTCAGGCCCACTCCTTCTACTCTTCCTAGATTAGTGAAAAAAATGAGACCATGGTTGGGGTTGTGTGTGTGCCAACCAACCCTTGTGTCCTTGCTGTCCATAAGCCTTTGACAGATAGGGTGTTGCTTGACCATTAACCACCAGGGGAACCTAATATCAATTTGCCCTCCAGGGTGACGTACTCTGGCCACTAGGCCAGTAGTCCTACCAAAGTCCCTTTAATCCATGCACACATGCAGACAGCCCACTCTTACCAAATAGCTTCACGAGACCCACCAGGAAAGAAATTCTCATTGACCTACGTTCTGAATTCTATCCTAGGAGTTATTAAATATTATGCAAAAGTTTAAAAATTAGAGAACTCCCATGCTCATTATACACCCTTCCTCCCACCCCCAATCCCACCAAAAATTTCCTGCTCTCAACCAACCAAGACCTTCATAAGACTAAGTAATATTCAGTAGTCTCAGTTTACTGAAGATTTTATGAATGCAAGGGGAAAATTTTGGTGTGCTTACATGTATATGCTGCCTGATGGCATTGCAGAACCTCCTCTCACACCTTCAGAGGGTAGGAAAAGGCTAAGAGATTTGGTGTTGGCTTCTAGGGCCTAGCTTCTGGTCTTGAACTACAGTGAAGAGAGGCAGAAGGCGAAAAGAAGATCCTTCTCACCGGCCACTGAGATTTTTGGAAGTTGTTCCCGCTTCTCCATCCCTTTGGGACTTGGCTCTCTGCACAGGAGTCCATAACTGACTGCACTGGTCCGGGTCTAATCCAGCTCTCTCTCTTCAGATCTGAAGGCAGGTCCCAGAAGCTGCTCAGTCCAGCAGCTGAGAAACTACCAGGCTAGTTGCTACAGTGTGCCCTGCCTTTGCACCTCAAATGCCTACTAGGAAGTCCCTAATTGTGGCTACATGCTGAGTCGTCACTAACCTGTCAAGGCTTTATCTTTTGGCTGTTGAGTGTGCCCTCATATGGTAGTGAAGTCCAAATTTCAAGGGCAAACCAGAAGGGAAGAGAATCCAATCTGGTATGCCCACACAGAGTTTCCCCATTGCCTGGTCTTCCTGTGTGGCCTTTCCTTACAGATGGCTTAAGAACAATAATTCCCACTATTCCAGACCCAAACCTAAAACTTTGACTTAAAACTCCAGACAGAAATTCTAGGAATGCTATCTCCACAGGACCCACATCTAACTCTTCCTGCAGCCCCTAACCCTATCCTGGTTGGTTCACGCTGTATTAGCTTGACCAACTAAGGGTATGGCACCTAAGGGGAAGGGCTTCCCAGTACTCCACCTGCCGGGCAAGGCAAACAATAGGGATGTTAAAAGGTTTCTGACAGGACATCTAGAACAAGAGACTCTTAGTGACAAACTGACCCCACCCTGGCCAAACTATCCTAGAGGGTGTGGCCATGGTTAGAAAGACAAGTACCCTAGCCTGGTACCTGGAACACGTATGTCAGCTCTCCTCCATTTCCGAGTTCCTCCCCCAAGCACTCTTAACTGTTCAGCCAGTAGGAAAATCCACACCAAACCAGAAGTGGGAGTGGTGATGCTAAAGAGGCAGGCATCTGAGCCCAGGGGAAAAAAAAAAAAAACTCTTCAACTTCAGATGGGTGAATGGAGGGGCAAGGAGATGAGAAATAAAGAGCATAACATGTTTATTGCCAATAAGAAAAGTCACCATATGATCATATCGATATTCAGCACCCTTCATCAATGCCTCCCCCAATCTTGTACCTGAGGATAATCCATACATGGGGATGGCGGGAGAACCCAGAGACCAGGGAAAAGCCTCTTGGCTTGGGGATGGGGGCTAATTGGAATGGCAGAGGCCTTTGGAGAGCAAGACTGGGGGATGGCCTTGAGAGACCTATGGTCTCTAGAAAGTCCCAGGAAATCAGGATGAATAGGTGTCCCTTAAGGAATACAACAGCCTTGAGGTTTGGAGTTTAGTCTGAGATGCCCCTCCACCCCCAAACACCCCACAAGGACCCAAATCCTGGGGAGACTTCCAGAACTGCTACCACACTGTCCATGGGCCAGCTTCCTGGAAAGGCTGTGCTAAACCAAGGACTGTTCTGCAGTCATACTTGTAAGAGATGTTGCCTGTCCTTAGGGTAACCCAAACATCGATTTTCCAGAGTATCCCATGAATAGCATCCTCCTCCCACTCCCAGGGGACCCCTTCTTCTCAGGTTTGGCTCTTGGACTAAGATATTTCTCTCTCCACCACACACACACACATACACACACACACACACACACACTCTCTCTCTCTCTCTCTCTCTCTCTCACTCTCATGCACTCTCTCTTTGTGCTGCCCCTCACATTTGTTACCAAGAGCAGTTCAGAAGGTCCCTCTGTATGTCTCTAGAGTGGGAGAGTATGAGAGGAGAGCAAAAATAAAAAAACAGAAGAGCCAATCTCAAATCCAGGATGGGAAAACAATGTCTCAGGCAGGCCCTGAAGGGAGTGGAACCTTCAGTCCCTCACTCAATTAAGATTCCCAGCTCCTCAGCCGTCTTATGCAGTTTCTCCATGATGCCATCAGGGGGATCAGGGTCAGGGGCTCCCTCTCCTGGTGCATCAGGCTGAACTCCAGGAGCTGGGGCCAGGACATAATAGACTGTCTCCTGTTCGCCTTGGGAATTGGTCCTGTTCAGCACGTGAATGACAGGGCTGGGAGAGTGCTGAGAAGTGGAAGCTGAAGGGGCTGCCCCCTCACTTTCCTCCACCTCTGCCTCCTCTTCTTCCTCCTCCTCAGGCCCCGGCTCCTCAGGCCCAGGTTCCAGGATAAGGCCTTGCAGGCTGCCCTCAGTCAGTGCTGCCCCTGGGCCCGGCCCACCCTGCTCTTCTCGTTCCCTTAGCAGCTGCTCGGTCAGCTCCACACTCTCATAGCGAACCAGCTGCAAGCGCATGTAACCATCCTCGTGCTCCTTGTACCTGGGGAGCACGGACATAAGAAGCAGGAAACACACCCGCCCACAGAGGAAGGGGAGGCTAAGTGGGCAAGGACATTAATGATGCAAGGAAGAAGGGAGATAACAGGAACCTGTCATAACCAAGGTTGGGGCTTGCAGAATAAGAGAGATGCACTGAAAATGTAGAAAGGGAAAAAAGACTCTTGCTAGGTGGCCCACAGTGTTGAGCTGGGAATCGGGAAAACCTGAATTCAAATCCTGCCTCTGACTCTTTTTAGCTGTGTGACCCCAGACGTAACACTTAACTTCTCTCAGTCTCAGTTTCTTCATCTGTAAAATGAGGGGGCTGGACTCAATGGCCCCTAAGATCGCCTCCGTCTCTAAACCTGGGATAATCTAACTCCAGAGAGGGAGCGAAGGTTTGCAGACCACTTTCTCCACAGCCCTGCGAGGTAGAGGGGGGGGGAGCAGGAGTATTTATGGACAGATATGTGAAGAACCGTACTCAAAGTGGGGAAAGTGGAAGGTTCAGTGGCAAAGACAAGGGCCAAGGCAGTAGCCTTTTAACTCGTCTCTCTGCCTCTTGGTCAAACCTTAATACAATTCATGCATTCATCAAGCACTTATCAAGCACCTACTGTGTACAATCTGATGCACCAAGCCCTGGGATCAATAAAAAATAATAACAAGATAGTTTGTGCCCTCAAAGAGCCGAAGTCTATTAGGAGGATGAATCTGGAGAGCTGGCAATAGACTGAAGAATCCCAGAGCGGTAGAAATCCTCGAGTCCTTACCCGAAGCAAGTGTCCCAAGGAGAACATCGTATACAGTCACAGCGATATTGTAACGAAGATCAACTGTGAAAGACTTAGCTACTCTGATCGATACAGTGATACAAGACAGTTCTAAAGGGCTATGATGAAAAATACTCATCGACCTCCAGAAAGAGAACTGATGAACTCAATGCACATTCAAGCATATTTTTTTCACTTTATTTTTCTTGCTTAAACAGCTCCCCCCTCCCAAACATGGCTAATGTGGAAATGTGTTTTGCATGACTTCATAAGTATAATGGGTATTGTATTTCCTCCCTTCTCAATGGGTGTTGGGGGGAGGGAAAGAATTTGGAACTAAAAATAGAAATTTCAAAAAGTCCCCTGTGACATTCCAGTCAAATATCCATCTAGCCTTGGCTTCAACACCTCTTCCGAGGTGAAGAAGAGACCATCCACTGTATTTCTGGATCTCTCTAAAAGTTAGGAAGTTTTCACTTATTTGCCCCTCCATTGGCTCCATTAGGTGGTCCCAGCTTCAAAGTCTATGGCTAAGTGGACTAAAGCTCTAAAGTCTTCCACATGACAACACTTCTTTAAAGTAACCAAATCACACTGTTGCCTGAGGAGTCCTTCCAATATACAACTCTGATCATTTCATTCCTTTGCCCAAAACCCTTCTGTGGACATTTCACCGGTTAACAACAAAGGTACAAACTTCCTGACCTTGAGTCCATGGCTCTCTAACACCTGACTCAGATATCTCTCCCCTCCCCATACTCAACAATCCTGCCAATCATTATGCCCAACTGGTATCTTCCTTGTCTGTTTCTGTGCACTCACCTCATCCTTCATCCCTGGAATGCCCTGATCACACTTTCCTCACATTCCACCCACTGATCCCTTACCTACCCTGCAAAGTCTAGCTTTACTCCTTCTTCCAGGAAAGCCTTCCTGACCTCCACCAGGCAGGAACCTCCTCCTCAGATCTTTCATAGCACCCCATCTGTACCTCTCTCTGGAATCATAGAATCTCAGAGGTGGAAGGGACCTTTACTTAGAAACTTCCAGTGAAGAACTCCTAGGCAACCCTGTCCACTTATTAAATGCTATTTTGCATTATAATTATGTGTCAATCTTATCTCCTTCTACTAAATTATACGATCTTTGAAAGGAGACGCTGCTATTCAATTTTATATTTGTGCCTGCCCACAGCAACCAACACAGGGCTTTGTGCATAGTAAAAGAGAATAAATGTTTGAATTTAAATATTAAATTGAATTCTTAATTCCAGCTCCACCTTCAGCTCACTGCTGCAAGTCATTTATTTAGCTGCTCTGTGCCTCTGTTTACCCAACTGTATAATAGGGAGAATCATCTTTGAGGTGGCTAGGTGGTGCAATGGATAGAGAGCGCTGGGCCTAGAGTCAGGAAGACCTGAGTTCAAATCCAGCCTCAGAAACTAGCTGTCTGACTCTTAACCTCTGTCTGTCTCAGTTTCCTGGGAAAAATGGGAATAACAGCGACTGCCCCCCAGGGTTATCTGGAGGACCAAATGAGACGATAATTGTAAAGCGCTTGGCACAGTGCCCAGCCCACAGTAAGCGCCATGTAAATGTTAGCTATTATTACTGCCTTGGCCCCTTGTTTTCCTTAGGATAAAATGGAATGAAGTGTGTGGAATGCCTAGGGAGATGCATGGAAAGTAAAAAATCAAAGGCAAGCTCATTCCAAGTCCTCCCAGCATCACTACTGCTCTTGTCGAACCCCCCAGGAAGGGAAGGAGAACTTACCGGAAGCGGGGATGGCCCGAGGGCCACTTGAACTGATGCTTCTTCCGAAGGTGGACAGTGAGGTTGTTGCCTCGAGTGAAGCACTTGTCGCAGACATGACACTTGTATCTTGGCTCTGAGTCACCCTGTTGGGGAAGTCAAGGTTGCTGAAATCCCATCCACCCACCTCCTCCATTCAGGCCTTCCCCAACCGTCTTGGGCCTTGCACTGAACTCGGACACCACACCAGCTGTGTACCCTTGGAAGGCATTCGGCAGGAGTTATTTGGGACGCAATTTATTACTAAATTGTCAGCTCCATCGCAGCAGTGACAGTATTTTATTTAATCTTTCCAGCTTCTCCAGGAGCATAATAATTTTGCTAAAAAGCTGTCCTCAAGAGCAAGGAAGACCTGGCTTCTTGTCCCACCTTTTACCCCTACTGGCTGTGTGACTCGCAGCAAAACGCTTAATTCCTCAGTGCCCTAGGAAACTCCACAAGTTGCAGAGAAGATGTCAGTCTGCGTCAAGGCAAGGGCAGAGGAAGTTTCACCACCTGGGAATTCCCTACACGAAGAAATCCCAGGTCCCATCCCTAGCACTATCCTGGCACAGGACTCTACACACACAAAACCTTCCCATGTTGGTTGAAGCTCAGATTGGCTCCTATGGCCAGGCCACCTCCAAAGCTTAGGAAGCCTCCAGGCCCTGGCCCCAGGCCTCCCCCTCCTCAGGTTCCACTCACTTGGTGCACTTTTCGGTAATGGGACTTGATGGAACAGTGGGAGCGGGCGCTGAAGCTGCAGCTTTCAAACTCACAATGATAGGCAGGCTCCTTGCTATGAGTGTCTAGGTGCTTCCGGAGGTCAATCAGGTTTTTACAACTGCCAGAAGAGAGAAAAGGGTCACCAGGGCAGGGAGGAACCTGGAAATGGATCGCTGGACCCAGCCGGTCCCTCACCTGTAGTCACAGTAATCACATTTAAAGGGCCGGTCTTCACTGTGTCGGAAGCGAATGTGGTTTCGGAGGGAGGAGGGCAGTGGGCAGGTCATGTCGCACAAAGGGCACTTGTAGTGATTTACTGTAGGGAGCAGAGAGAAGGATGTGGGGGACGGGGAGGCCAGAACAGGAGAATATGTGGGGAGAGGGGCTTAGGGAAACTGACCATGGTTGCGCATGTGGTCCCTCAATAGTCGCTCTGTGGCAAACCTCTTGGAGCAATGGGAACACTGGAATCGTTGTTCTGGAGTGAAAAAATGAGTGAGAACTTTGAGAGGCTGAAGAGAAACCAGAGGTGAAGAGACACAGGAAGGAAGGGAAGAAACTCTCAGGCATTGATCACAGGATTTTTTTGAGGTGGACTGGCTCATTTCATCAACCTCACCCCCATCTCACAGATGATGAAACTGAGGCCTAAAAAGGTTGTTTGATTCATCCAAGGAGACACAACTATTAAGTGTGACTTGGAGGAGTCACATGGAAGAGAAGGTTCTGAGAATGGGCAAGAGCCCAAAGGCAGATGCAGGTGCTGGGTCTCCTAATGCCCACTCTGTCCTAAGTGGGCCAGCCGGTCCTTTGCCTCCCATCCTTACACCCTCCATCCCCAAGCTCACGGTCTAGTGATGTCTGGCGCCGGATGTGGTCAAAGAACTTGGTGTTATTGGCAAACATCCCCCCACAGGTGGGGCAAGCCACCACCTTCTCCTGGGTGTGGCTTCGAAGATGCTCTCTCAGTTTACAACGGCCTTTGAAGGTACAGTTGCAATCTGGGGAAGACACCAAATCAGGCCCCTCCTATCTGCCCCAAACTCTACAGAATGTTTCCTCCCCCCACCCCCATTTTCCTCCAAGCCCATTTCCTAGCCCAATGGCCAAGTCTTTCTCTTTAAAGAATGAGGAAGCTGAAACACTTGGTACTATCCCCAGCCCTCCCACCCATAAAGGCAGTGTTCCCTTCCAAAAGGGAGAGTTATCTAGATAGATGACTAAAGTATCCCTAACCTTTCCAGCCACATGGTACCACATGGTTCTCCTTGCTGGCTGCCTTGTATTCACAACACAGGCTATGGGCCTCCACGTGCCGGTAAAACCACTCTGGATTATCAAAAGAGCTCTGTTGAGGGGAAGAGGGGAGACTAAGGGTAAGGAATGAGTAGAGGGCCACTTTCAGTGAACCAAGGTAATACTCTAATCCTGACCACCTTCGCGGTTAAGAGGAAGCCAGAAGAAACAGGAGAAAGCAGAATGCTTGATAGACTTCACCAGGTCTCTCTATCTGGTGCAGAGCACATCCTTCCCCCCAGCCCTGGCCCCTGACTGCTGACCTCACAGTGCTCCCACTGGCACAAGAAGTGGTCAGGAATGTCGGGGATCATGTTTCGGCTTTGGAAGTCCAATAGACAGTGGCTGAGTCCAGCCTGGCCTTGCAGAGCCTGAAGTCCCCACTGTTTCAGCTTGGTGTGGTAACAGTGGAAATAGACATGACGGACCAGGTCAGCAGAGCTGTCTGGGGAACAGAAGCCACATTCTTGCCACAAACACGAGTACTCTTCAGCTGAGATGGAGGAAAGACAGAGACAGGCCACAGCCCTGCCTGAATATAGAACCAGGCAGGGTGAACCCCGTCTCTGGCTCTGGCCTAATGTTCCCTAAGTCAATCCCCAAACCTCCTCTGAAGACATACTCCCATTCCCCGCCTCCACTAAGTCCCATCTTCCCAGCCTGTCCAAGGACAACAGAGTAAAAGCAGAGCTGGCCTCCGGACACATCTCACAAGCCTTCTTCTTCCTCCATTGTTCCTCGCTCACTCACCAAGTGGGTCCACCTCATCCTCATCTTCTTCCTCAGGGCCCTGGAGATGCTGCTGGAGGTGCTGCGTGACGTGTTCACAGAACTCCTCCACAGTTGAGGCCACCAAGGTACAGGATCCCCACTCACACTGTAGCACCAGGGCCTCCCTTCGGGGGACCTTCATAGGGGGTGGCATGATTGCCACACTGTAGTAAAAGGAATAAAATCACGGGCTGTCCAACAGCCAAGGCAGCGGCTAGGTGGCGCAGTGGATAGAATACTGGGCCAGGAGTTGTGGAGAGCTGAGTTCAAATGTGACCCCACTGCTTAAGCTGGGCAAATCAATCAAACTTCTCTCAGCCTCCATTTCCTCCTCTGTAAAACGGAGATAAATAATAGCACCTGCCTCCCAGGATTGTTGTGAGGATGAAATAGGATCATCTTTGCAAACCTTAAAGCACTCTCTGAAGGTTAGCTAGCCATTGTTCTTTTCGGATATTATTAATCAGACTCCACTGATGGAGTGGGGTGGGATTACTCCAGCAAATTATTAGAGGGGGCTGGTCTCAATAATCTCTAAGGTCCCTTTCAGCTCTGCATCTGTGATCCTGTGATGCTTTTCTGAGCAGGACAGTAGGAGTGACAAGAACTCCTAAAACTCTACAGAGTGTTCTAGGGATTTATCCAAGGCTCCGCTTCAATCTGCCTCCAACCTGCCTTTCCGGCTGTATTTCTCATCCTTTCCTTTATGAATTATTTCAGCCAAACAAGACTTTAAGGGTCACCCCTCAATCTTGGGCTTTATTGTCTCCTCGCCCCCCTCATGCCCTGAATATAGGACCCTTCTCATTCCTACCTCCAGGAATTCATTGTTCTGTGAAGGAGATTTAATCTCACCTCTTTGCCTAGGAAGTTGGGTTTGTTCCCCTTACCCAAATCACTTCTCTCTCTCCCTTCCACCTAACCCCTACTTATCCTTCTGAAGGAACCCTTTCTCTATTATTCTCATCTTCATCCATATTACCTGCATGAACGAAGGCAAGTCATTTAAAACTTCCTGGGTCTCGGTTTCTTCCTCTGTAAAACCTAGGAGTTGGACTAGATTGGTGGTTCTCAAATTTTCCGGCCTCGGGATCCCTTCATACTCTTAAAAATTACTAAAGAACCCCCTTCCCAAAGAACTTTTGTTTTTAATCTATCGAGATTTGTTGTATTAGAAATTAAAACTATGAATTAAAATCTCAGTATTATTATGAACATAGTTTTGACCTCACAAACCCCCTGAAAGGGAGCCAGAGAACCACTGAAGAAAGAAGCAACATATCATAGACACGAAGGCAAAAGGCCTATGTTACAATCCCAAGCGGTGTGACCCTCGGCAAATCACTTACCCTTCTAAGAACCTCAGTTTACTCATTTTGTGAAATGAGGATCATAATACTTATACTACCTACCTTACATGTGCTTGGAAGACCTGAAAGGCTATAGAAATGTAAATTATGGTTATATTTACATTTAAAGGGCTTTCCCTTTATTACCTCACTGGATCCAGACCACTGCCCAGTGAGGTAAGTAATTTAAGAGACTACGAGGCAAAAGATGCTTCTGTAAAAAGGCCAAAGGAGAGTCTCTTCTCTTGTGGACACAATATTCTCCTAGAAGATGTGAATTGCATAGGCATATAAACACAAAGCATTGTGAAGAAGAAACCACTACCAAATGGGGGATCAAATAAGCAGCTGAGTCAGGACTAGATCCCAAACCTTCTGAAGACACACAATAAAGCTCTATGTGTAAGGGGCTTTACAGGTTACAGGTCTGAGAGGCAGTCATTTTTTTTAACCTAACCTGTAATTTCATTGTGTGTAGGAAACTCCCCACCTGCATTCTAGCATCCAAAAGGCCTTAAGAGAGTTTTTTGGCAGCAGAAAGGTTAAGTAATGCAGGAGCACGCAGCTCCTATATATCAAAAGAACTTGAACCCAGGTCTTCTTGGCTCTAGGTCAGCAACTGCCTCTTTAAAGGAAAACCAGAATAGGAGAAGGCTTCAGCAGAGGCAGGAAGATGCTGAGGAAGGGGCGCTGCTAGGCCCAGAGGACGGGAACCCTGGATTTCAATCATGGCTGCCCCACGTAACAGCAGGGTGACCCTAAGTTTCTCCTTCCGAGCCTGTTTTCTCGTCGTTAAATGGGGGCAATCGTAGAGTGTAACGCATTCCAGGGAAAGCCCTGTTTCATTTTTGTCTCTGTGGTCCCAATACCTAGCACGGTGCCAAGCGTGCTACATCGAATGTAACTATTTTAATTAACTCTCCTGCAAAGGGTTATTTCTGGGGAAAGCCTGTGTAAGCCTTCAATTCCTACGGAGTAAGTTATTTACAAACTAGTTTTTGCGGCAGGCTTTCATCTTCCCTGATCCTCCATTCTGTGGACTGCCGTGCTGTTCTCCCCATTTCAGAGAGGACGAAACTGAGGCCCGGGGCGGGAGGGACTGCACAAGGTCACAGAGGAAGCGGCAGAGCCAGGGTTCCTAACTTTCCAGTCCTTCCCCAGGAAAGGACTCCTTCAGCCCAAATGGGGCTAGCAAAAGTATGGGTCGATTTCCTCCAGCGCCCGCTCCCGGGGAAGCTGGCGGGAGGTTCAGCCTTCCAAACGCTTAGAGATCTCCCTCCCCGGAGCTACTCGGAGGAGTCCGGGGGGAACACCGGGACCGCTCTGGATGTTAGGAGAAGCAGGAGCCCACCCGTACAGGGACCTGGGGAAGTCCGCGGAGTGGAGAAGCCCCAGCCCCCACCCCCGAGTCTTACCGTGCCCTCCGCTCCCAGGTCTCTCTGTTCCTCTCCCACGTCCAGCCAACTCCGGGGGGGAACACATGTGAGTGACGGCCGACGAAAGCCAATCGAGGCCAGCTTCTGGGCTCCGCCGTCCCGGCTCTCATCCAATCACAGCTCGGAAGGGGCGGGGCCCAGGCGCTACCAAAACACGGAAGGGGAGGAGCAGGCGGGGAGAGCGGTGACGTGCAGCAGCCCGAGGGGGCGGGGCTTCGGGGGCCCCCCTACCCCGAGCGTCGGGGAGGCCGGGCTGGAGCTGCGGATAAACGCAGAGCCGCTGGGCCTTTGGGCACCTGGGCCGGCCAAACCGGGGTGGGGACGTGGGCGGGCGAGGTCAAGGCCACTGGCCGCTTCCCTTGGCTCGGGCGGCTGCGAGCCGCGACGACTGTTCGGCCCTGCTCGGCTGGGCCTTGCCGGGCATGCGCAGAGCTGGAGCGTGGCCGGGGACTGGCAGAGACGATGGCCCTTGGGGCACTCGCGGAGTGCCTGGTACCGCGTGTTCCCTCCCTCCGGAGAAGGAGGAAAAGCCACGCGCGATGCGGCGGCGAATTGGCTGACTGTCTGGCGAATGAATGAAAGCGCTTTCTAGAGTCGGGAAGACCTGAGTTCAAATATTGCCTCAGACCTCAGCCGTGGGAGCTTGGACAGATCGCTTTACCTCTGCCTCAGTTTCCTAAGATGTAAAATGAAAATAATGATAGTACCTACTTCCCAGGTGCTGTTATTGTCCCGATTTTACAAATGAAGCTGAGGCGGATGGAGGTTAAATGACTTGCCCAGGGTCAGACAGCTAGTTAGTGCCTGAGGCTAGATTTGAACTCGGGTCTTCCTAATTGCAGGTCCCGCGCTCCACCCACTTCATCCCCTAGCTGCCTATAAATATGTGAGGATAGAAACACATAAACGTAACACCGGGTCTTCTGCAATAGCAGCCACTCACATTCATGCAGCATTTTAAGGTTAAAGTAAATCAGTGTCTCCCAACAACTCTGCGAGATATTGCAGGTGAGAGTCCCACCTCACAGGCTCGGAGAGGTTCGGTAGATTGCCCAGCGTCACACAGCTACCTGGAGGAATTGGAACTCGGGTCTCCTGAGTCTAGGAACAGTGTGCTGATTCCATCGAATCTCTTATCAGTTGTAGAGGACAAGGAGGAGGTCCCACCCATCCCTTCTCAGAGGCTCACCCCACCCACCATGTGTATTTCCAGGGTTGACGTAAGGATCCAGTGAGAAAATGATTGTAAAGCCCTGCACATAATAAGGGCTCCTGAGTGCTTGTTTCCTTCCTTCCTGAAGCCCGTCGAAACCGGGGGTGGGGGGGGGGGGCATCAATCATCCCCCTTTTCCTTGAATCCCAGAGAAGTTTAGCGATTTGCCCCGACTGACACAGCTAGTGACATTCGACTGGGGATTCAAACTCACATCTAGAAAAGAGCCTTAGATTTGGAATCCTGGCTCTGCTATTTGTGAAGAAGTTCCGAGTCTTTCCAGTTACCCGACCACTAAATGATGGGCTTAAACCTGATGACTCCCTTGACGCGAGGTTCCCTTCCAACTCCAGATAAAGGAATGCTACTGTGCTGTAATAAATCATAGATACGGAGAATACAGAGAATCATGGGAACACTCGTGAACTGATGCAAAGTGAAATAAGCAGAACTAGGAAAACCACACAGTAGCTACGGCAAAATTCCAACTGCTGCAAAATTATGACCACACTTGGCCCCAAAGAGAAGATACCTCTCTTCTTTATAGGGATTGGAACACTGGATAATGTCAGACTTTGTTCCAATATGTTAATTAGTTCGGTTGAAGTGATTTTTTTTTTCTTTTGGTATGAGGAATGGCTCTCTTAGGGGCAAGAGAAGGGATACATTGGGAAATGTAAGTGACATAAAAACAAAGATATAAAAATTTATTCGAAATTAAAATTTTTAAAACTTTCTATGTGTAACCCTATGTTTCCAAATTCAGTGTTCTTTTTTAATGTTGTTTTTAAATTTTTAACTGAAACACCAAATAAAATGAGCTTTTCTATATGCAAGGTAGAACAGTGAAAGGATTGTTCATGAAATGGCAAATCTATTATGTACAGCATGATTTTCCTTTTAAGAATGACAAATTCAACATGTAATTTTCAAAGCTGTAAAACTTGTGTTTCTTGTCTGGCCTTCTGTGCATCTTTTAAAATGTTTCAATCTTTCTTTTACTTTTTTTTTTGCTACACTATCCTTACCCCCCACCTTCTTTCTACCTCCCCAACTCCAAACAACTAAAACTAAAACTAAAATAAACAAAACCCTCTTGTAACAAATGTAATCAAGCAAAACGAATTCCTGCCTTGGTTATTTCCACACAACAGTCTTATTCTGTACTCTGGATCCATCACCTCTTTATCAAGAGGTAGACAGCATGTTTCATCACGAGTGCTTTGATCATGGCTGGTCATTCAGAAAATCAGACAGTGCCTAAATCTTTCAAAGTTGTTTGTCTTTATAATATCGTTGTCATTGTATAATTTATTCTCTTGGTTCTGTTCACTTCACTTTGCATCAGTACATCAGTTCATATAAGTCTTCCTAGATTTCTCTGAAACCAGCCACTTCATCATTTCTTAAAATGCAATAGCATTCCTCATATTCACATAACAAAATACATCTAAGTGGCACAGTGAATAGATATCTGGGCTCAGAACCAGATAGATCGGAGTTAAGGTTTGGCTTTAGACACTTTCTAGCTGTGTGACTCTGAGCAAGTAATTTAATCTCTGTTTGCCTCAGTTTCTTGAACTATAAAATGGGGTATAATAGTACCTGTTGGGTGGCTAGGTGACATAGTGGATAGAGTGCCAAGCATGGAGTCAGGAAAGCTCAACTTCCTAAGTTCAAATCCTGCCTCGGATACTTACTAGCTGTATGACCCTGGACAAGTCACAACTTTGTTTACCTCAGTTTCCTCATCGGTAAAATGATTTGGAGAAGCAACGACAAACCACTATCTTTGCCGAGAAAACCCCAAGTGGACTCATGAAGAATTGGACTCAGATGAAATGACCGAACAGTAACAATGGGCTATTAGATGGAAATGAAATCCTACACTAAACGTAATCCCTGGGAATGATCATTTTGGATCTTTCAAATGGCATGGTTTAAGGACAATAACCTGGCACACAGAAGACCTGGTTCTCGGGGACAGCTAGGTGGTGCAGCGGATAGACTGCCAGGCCTGGAGACAGCAAGATTCATCTTTGTGAGTTCAAATCTGGCTGCATGACCTTGGACACATCACTTAACCCCATTTGCTTCAGTTTTCTCATCTGTAAATGAGCTGGAGAAGGAAATTGCAAGCCACCCAGTATCTTTGCTGAGGAAACCTCAAATGGGGTCATGAAGAATTGCACACAACTGAAAATTACCTATCTCTCAGGGTTATTGTAAGGATCAAATGAAATAATATTTGCAAAAAGTGCTTAGCAAAGTGCCTGGAACAAATAATTTTGATCATTCTTGCTTTGTAGAATAGTTGGATATCTGGTAGTGCTAGGCTCCCTTCCCCCCCTTTTTTTTTCATAATTTCCCTTGACATTCTTCACCTTTTGTTCCTCCAGATGAATTTCATTATTAGTTTTGATTGGTATGGCACCGAATCAGTAAATTAATTTAGGTAATATTATCATTTTCATTATAACAGTAAGACTTAGCAATCAGCAATTAATGTTTTCTCCAATTTTTAGGTCTGTCTTTATTTCTGTAAAGAGTGTTTTGTAATCGCCCTTATATCATTCCTCTCTCTGAGTGTGTTGGCAGGTGGACTTTCCTGTATTTCTTTCCATGGTATCAAACTCCCTTCCTTGTGGGCTCTGGGGTAGAAGGTCCCCAACTCCTCCAGAATCAGATGTGATTATTCTCTCTCTCCTCCCCTTTAATGATTCTAATTTTTCCCCACCCTCCAAAACACCTTTCTCCACCCGATCCATTCATGATGTAAATATTACGTAGTTTCCTAACAAGAAGGACTGAGGTAGAAAAAGTCCTGGACTTAGGCATCAGGACACCAGATTTAGCATCTAAGTGTGTCTGTGTGTGTGACCTTAAACAAATTTACTTAATTTCTTTGAACCTCATTCGTCTAAAAAATGGGAATACTGCCTCATAAAGAAAGGTTCTTAGAAATCACCTAATCCACATACTTCCTCTAACAGATAAAGACCTTGAAGCCTAGAAAGGTCACCTACTTAGTGTTCATTCATAGAATCAGACCTATAGCTGGTAGGGACCTCGGAAGGTCTCTAGTCCAACTCCCTAATTTTACAGGAAAGAGAGTCCTAGAGAGGGTAGGTAACTTATCCAAAGTAACTGCGGTAGCTAACATCAGAGGCAAAATTGGGATTCCTATCCGGTTCCTCCCCTGGACTTTATCCTCTCCAGAAATTCTTCATCCTGCATGATGAAATCGACTTGAAAACTCACATCTCATCAACCACCCCAGCCCCTGGGGCCTTTTCCTCCTTCTAGCTGGAGACTATGGAGGGGAGAAATCAGAGCTCCTCCCAGCTCCGTAAGGACAGTGATCAGGGAATTCTCCTCATCATTTCCCACCTGGTTGCTCTCCTGGATTTCATGATCTCCAACAACTCATCATTCTGTAAGATAAAATCAACTCAAAAACTCACACCTTCCTGAGACCATTTCCCACCCCAGCCTCAGGACTCTGTGCCCCAGAGCCCAACTTTAAGCTCCTTTTCATGTGTTCTCTTCTCCAGTTAAGATTGTGAGCTTCTAGAGGACAGGGACTATCTTATTTATGCCTTTCTTTGGATCCTCAGCACTTAGCCTGGCACAAAGTAGATATTTAATCAATGCTTACTGAGTCTGACCTAGAAGTAAGCTGCTCCCTGGCCTGACCTGTATTATGGCTCCTTATCACTTCCCTGTATGACCCAACACATGGCCATACAATGAGGCACTCAAGGCTTTTGGATAAGATGAGAAGCTCTCATGTCTGGATTGAGGAAACAGTTTGCCTAACCCAAAGGCCAAGTCCAGACAAAGTCGTCCCTATGTCTCAACTGGTTGCAGGGATGTGGAGAGAAATTCCTTGCCTCCCTCTTCAATGGTCCTCCTACCCATCAGGCATTTTACAGATGAACCTCACACAAATGCCACTAAACCCTCTCAGCCTCCCTAAGTCTGTCACCCCCCCCCCCATAGTGGCTCCATCTCCCAACTCACAGATTAACTACTGGTTTTTGTAAACTCCAATTTAATTTTAATTCAATAAGTTAAGTTCCAGGCCATCACACAGCAATGGAAATCATTGTCTCCTGAAATTCACAAAGGTGCAGAGTTAACGCTTCCTCCTTCATCACACATTCCTTAAATAAAAGCCAGTCATGGCCGATACTGGCCTGGGGAAAGTTCCCGCCTGGCCCCTGGCTCCTTCCTTCTGCCTATGGAGAAGGCATCAAGTACAAAAACAGTAATAAAGAGGGAGGGAAGGATATGGAGGGTGTTGGGGAGGGGGGGAGTACCTGCCCCCCATCCCGGGCACCGGCCCGGCTTCCTATGAGCTGCCAATGTACTGTAGGGCAGACATTGGTGCTGGTCTGAGTGATGATCTGAGGCCTAGATACCCCAGGCCAAAGGAAAATGCCCTATCCTGGGGCAAGAAAGAAAGGGCACCTGGGAATGAGGCCCTCTTTTGTCCACTCACCCAACCCCCAGCCCACTGAGGGTCAGAGACCACATGTATAAATAGAATAAATAAAGGGAGAGAGGGAAACTGGGCATCCTGGGACTTCTATGAGGGGATAATATCATCAGTAGGCACCAATTCTGGGTGCAGCCCATGTGTACCAAGACTAAGCCCTCCTGCATGCTCCCTGCCCTTAACTACCCTCTTCTTGATTCTCAGAATTGTATGTCTGACACTCTGAGCCCCCATCATGAGTACCTAGAAAACTGGCCCAAAAGTCCAAGGGGTTCCCAGCATCCAGAAGACTGCCCCCAGCCCAGGTTGCCAAGGGGCTGGTAGGGGGTGTGGTAGGGGGAGGGCAGGGCTGAAATCTCAGCCCTTTCGTGGTCCTGTGGTAGTTGGGAGACGCTCAGAGCTGGGGACTGGGGCTGCCATTAGCCTTGGGTTTGGATTTAAAGGAAAATCGCTTAATGAGGCGCCGGGAGAAGCTGCCAGCCTTCTTTCGGACACTGGGCACGGCAGTTGCATTGGAGAGGTCGTCGTGTGACTGGCTCAGTCCTGCCTCCTTCTGTCGTGGTCGCCGGCGGAAGATCAACTTCGTCCCACTTCGAAGGAAACTCACTGTGGGGGTTGAGGCAGAGAGGAGACTGAGACCCAAGAAGTCTAAAGAGAAACTAGTGCACAGGATTGGGGGGAGGAAGGATAAAATGGGGAAGACATGTACACAGTCTAGGGCTGTGGCCTGAAAGGTCCTGGGCATCCCTGGGGGTGGTACTGGAAATAGAGCGCAGAACATCCTTCCTGTCCATAAAATTTGGAACCCTGATGCATCTTCAAACCCTACAGCTCAGGAGAGAGTTAGGTGCTTAAGCTCTTCAGGCTAGAAAGATGAAGGCTGACAAAGGGGGGCAGGATAGTGGGTAACATCCCCAAAACAGGCCATGACGCTGTTCAAAATCCTTCCATGGCTCCCTATCGCCTGTTAGGTAAAGTGTTCTCTCCTAAAATAAACTTGGTTTAGGTCTCTCCTGGCCCCCACCATACTCTGTCTTATGTTATGTTATGCTTACCAGTGAACGTACTTATGCCAGAAGAGTAGATGGCCCATTTTGAGGGGGCAAGGGTTATAGCAGTCACTTAATAAAGGTTGGAGAAATTGAAGAGAGTTAAATCCAAACTCCCTTTTTCCAGCCTTCTATAATCTGAGGCCAGGATTGATTTCTAGCCTTTTCCTATACTATTTCTACACTATACTAGAGAGGCAGCTGGGCTTGGAGTCAGTAAAACTCAGTTCAAATTCAGCCTCAGCCACTTCCTGGCTGTGTGACCCTGGGCAAGTCATTTCACCTGTGCCTCAGTTTCCTCCACTGTAAAACTGGGATAATAATAGCACCTGCCTCCCAGGGTTGTTGTGAGGATCAGATGAGATAATGTTTGTAAAAAAACACCTAGCAAAGTACCTGGCACATACTTAGGCACGATATAAATGCTAGCTGTCGTCATTATTACGTGTAAAATGAGAATCCTTAACAGCGCCTACCTCACTTGGTTGTTATGAGGATCAAAGGAGAGAATATTTGGAGAACACCTAGCAGAGGGCCTGGCACATAGAACCACTTAATAAATACTTGTTCTCTCCCCATCCCCACCCCAGCCATTCTTCCAGGCCCAGCCCACAGGTCACTTCCTCTGGGGAGTTTTCCCCAGTCCTCATGACAACTACAAAATAGGACGTGGTCCCTACCCTCAAGGAAGTTAAAATCTTTCCTTTCTCAGGTCTTCCCATAGTATTTTCTTCTCATGGCCTCTGGATTGTAATGATTTTCCATTTTCATGTGTGCTATGCCCCCCAGTACTGGAATATAAGCTATGTCAGAGCAGGGTCCATGCTGGACTTCAAGCACCTAGCAGGGTACTCTCTATATCTTAAGTGTTTAATGTTTGTTGGGTTGTTGACTCAGGCAAGAGCCTCTTAAAGCTTGAAAAGAGGTAATTCAGGACCAACTAACGAAGGCCTACTTGACACAGGAAACAATCAACTTAACTCATTATCCCAAGCTGGAGCAGAGGCTAAACACGGAAAGAGGTTCCTGAAAGGCTCAGATGAATTCACAGAACGTTAAAGCTAGACAATAGGTACGTGGAATGGAGGAGTCGAGAAGAGAACTGGGATGCTTTCTGGTAAGCCCCTGCCCTTTGAGGCTCAGGACAAAGACTACCATTCACTTCCACAAAATGTGTCACAATCACAAACAAGCCTAGTCTGGAATCATTCTGGGTCTCATCCAATGTGGCAATTCTTACGTCCTCAGGGACAGTGGGGTATGGGATGGGCATGAGTGAAGGTCAAAGTGAAGGTGAGACAGACAGAGAACAAAAACTGCAATGAAACCTATGGGAGAAGAGAAACTGGTGCAGAAGAGGAATTAAGATCAAAGGGTAGTTCTGAATCCATGAGGAGACATGGAAAACAGACCCAGAGAGCATGGGGAACTAGCTAGATCTGTTAGATCCTAGCATCTAAGGAATCCCTCTGTGCCCTCGACAGAGAACCTGGTGATCTATGTAGAGTAAGGTCTGGCACACTAGGCTGCGGTCGATATGCCCCTGGGCGAATGGATCCTAGGTCACTGACCCACGAGCACCAAGGAAGAAGGTGGGAGAGTCGTTCTTCCCACTTCTTACCTTTGTGGTCCTTGAGGCTTCGGGTCTCCAAGGCTCCCGTAGAACCGGTTTCTGATTCCACATCATCCACAGAAGGCCGTTCTGAAATGTCTGAGCGAGTTGTCTCATCTGTCTCCTGAGTACCTGCTGGACTACACAGGGCTTCCAGGGGTCCAGGGGACATGGCTGGAGGATCCAGGGGAGGCGAAGAGGGGTCCCCACTGCTCTCTACCTCACTCTGCATTGAAGCCTCCAGAGAGGCTGCATAACCCAAGGACAATGCCAACTCATCTTGGGCAATGGGAACCTGGGCAGGAGGCACAGGCAGTTAGAGGCCAGCAGGACACCCTTCCCAGTCAATGAATAAATCAAAAAAACATTTATTAGGCAATTCCTCTGTATGCCAGACACTGCGCTAGGCAATGGAGATAGAAAAAGCAGAAATAGGAACTTACATTCTAATAGGGAGGAGGACAAAAACATATATAAATCAGGATCTACAAGGTAAACTCAGAGTAGAAGGAAGGTAATTTTGGAGGGGATGGCACTAGCAACTGGGGGTGGGGATGAGAGCCTCCTGGATAATGTGGTACTTGATATGAGTCTGAAAGGAAACCAGGGATTCTTAGAGTCATCCAGAATGGAAAGCCACAGCCAGTGCAAATACATGGAGGGAAGATGGCATTAGACGTCTCATCACCTTGGAAACACCAGAGATGATGAGGGTGCTACGCTTGGTGGGGGTCTTCTTAGCTGGACGTCCGCTGGGTTCTGTCAGCTGCCGGATTGCCGTTTCTGCCACAGGGTCCAGGCCATTGGAAAGGTGGCTGTCCCCTGCCAGAGAGTATAGACTTATGAATCCTCCTTGTCTAGATCCCAGAGTCCTTCTTGGGAACAGGGCTCTCCCAGCCCCGCTCCCGATTGCTTTGATATCTGGTGCCTGGGTGTTGGCATCATTCTGTGGCACTGCTGCCTCCCACTGTGGTCACTGCGCGCGCGCGCACACACACACTCACACACACACACACTCACGGCTGCTGCTGGGGGAGGTGCTGCTGGGGACGCTGCTCTCACTCAGCACAGTTGTTGTTTTCTCTGTTACCTCCACCTTGGATGGGGAACGGGAGGGGGAGTCTATGGATAAGGAGAAAGATCAGTGAGTTGAAAGCACTTTCAATTCCACCCCTGCCCCCCAATAATTTTTCTAGGCAAGTCAACACTAAGGTACTAAGTAGCTTAGGGCCAGAGAAAGGAAATGCAGGTGCTGGGGAGGTGGAGGAGACATAAGAAACCCACTGGTGTATGGACAGAGACCATGGAGGCCCAGAAGGTGGGACAGGGAGACCGGAGAAGACGAGTGAGGAGATGGAAAAGAATGGAGAAGGAAGAAAAGAGACAGATGGCGGGTAAAAGGTAAAATGGAAAACAGAAAGGACTGGAAACTGTGTCCCCAGATACGGGAAGACAGAGACAAGTGGGGGTGATTGCAGAAGTCGGGAGCGTCCTTGGAGTTCAGGGTCTGCAGCCATACTTTTGCCACCCCTCCTCCAGAAGGCTAAGGTCAGGTTTAGCTGACCAGAGCCCTGTCTCTGAGGGTTTCCCGTTCCTTCCCAAGCCTCTTCGCTGTCTCCCCTTTTACCTAGCTTGCCATCAGCTCGAGGCCGGGACTGGACAGTAGTCACTGTGGTGACGATGGTGCCATCAGGCATGATGGTACGATCCAATTCAATCTTTTTAGTGGGTGTGATGCTGGGTCGTGGGGTGGGTGGGGCTGGGCTACTCAGGTTCCCAGGGGAGCCCTCTTCATATAATAGCTACCAGGAAAAAGGAGAACACAGAAAATGGGCATCAGGGCATGGGGTGCCACCTCCACGCTGACAGTGCCCCTTAGGAACGTCGCCATCCCCCAATAGAGGGTCAGTTTCTCACCTCTAATGCTAGAGTAGCAACTGGTCCTGAGGTCTTTCCTGGCCCGGGAGTCAGGGGACAAAGCTGCCTTCTGGATGTCTGCCTGGAGGGGGAGCCCACGGGCAGTGTGGCATGGCCCAAGAGTACATCTACAGAAAACCAGGGGTGGCATGGTAAAGAATGCCCTCCTCAAGGCCAGGTCTACCTCCCCCCACTCCAGGATACCCTCTCTGTGCACACTCACTGTCTCCAACACTGCTGCTCCTTAGCACCTTCAGCGTCAGCTCTCGGCTCTGGGGACCTATTTCCCTGTGGGTCAAGGAAGGGGGCAGGGGAAGATTATCGATCAATTGGGAAGCTGTATCCTCCTAGGCAACCCCTCTCCTCCCTGTCGTGGAGCCATCACCCTCCCAGGGTCCCACTGAGTTAAGGGCAATTGACCAAGGTCATCTCTTGGAGACAGCTTCGGGATGCCAGGACAATACACGATGTCATATGGGAGAACGAGAGTGATAAGATTCCTTACAGAGCCAGCTCTTCCATCCACTCAATGTCTGCAGCAGCTCGTACTGGTTTTGTCCACTTCTGCTGCTGAGGGCTGTCCAGCTCAGCCACGCAGCATAACTCCCCATTTCCTGAAAGGGAGCCAGAGGTCAAAAGTCAGTGACTAGGCAGGGTACAAAGGTCATTTAGAGCTGAAAGGGACCTTAAAGTTTATCAGTTCTAACCTCCTAATTTCATGGGTGAGGACATTGAGAGTCTGAGAAAATAAGTGACTTGCCCAAGGCAACACAGCTAAAAAAAAAAAATTAGGAGCCAGGATCAGAGCCCTAACTCCAAACATTTCAAACATACTACAAAGAGTCATGAAGGAAGAAAACTGGTTTAAAGATAGAACACCAGAAACCTCAGTGGCCCCACCAGCCCCTTCCCCACTCTAATTGCTCACCTCCCAACTCGCCTCCTGACTCGACTCCTGTCTCCCCACCTATGTGAGTTGCTCTTAACTGTCGTAACAGAAGCCGAACAGGTTTGGGGGCAGCTGGTTGAACTGGGGGCCCTGTGGTTGGCTTCTCACAGGACACCTAAGAACAGGTGGAAAGGAACAGGGAAAGGAGATGTTAAAAGTCCCCAGAAACATAGATTATAGGAAACAGCCAGTGATTTCAGCTCTGATCTCCTCAGACATCTACTCACCATGCCCCCTGGAGCTGGGCAGGCCCTGAGGTTCACCATCATGGCAGGTTGTGTACTGACAATGGTATCCTCAATCAACTCCTGTATGGTAGACAGATCCACCTGTTCTTCACTTCTCTGCAACGACGGCAAAGAGAGGGTAAGGAATCACAGCTCCCTAGCCCTTTGTTCAGTCATGTCCCACTGACCCTATTTGGGGTTTTCTTGGCAAAGATAGTGGAGTGGTTTGCCACTTCCTTCTCCAGCTCATTTTACAGATGAGGAAACTGAGGCAAACAAGGTGAAGTGACTTGACCAGGGTCACACAGCTGCATCTGAGGTAGGATTTGAACTCAGGTCTTCCTAACTCCAAGCCCAGCACCTATCCTAGCTGAACCACCTAACTGCCTTCTCCCCTAATTATCTGTGATTCTCCATTGAGATTTACCACATCTACCTCCTAATCCCCCCCTCCCCCGATCCACTTTCCCTTAGTCCCCTCTTATCTAATCCTCCAGGCCTTCCCAACCTAGTGCAGGCCCCTCTCTTACTTAGTCTCTTCCTATCTTGTCCCAACTACTCTCCACCACCTTACCTGCTTCCCCCCAACCCCAACCTACTCACCTCCTTTCCCTGCAGCTTGGGACAAACTGTCATGTTCAGCTCAGGACAGTCCTTGAAGGCCCAGGATACCAGCAACCCCTCATTGGCTATTTCTTCCAGATTGACCTTCAACTAGGAATGGGAATGGGGGGTGAGGGGGAGAGATAGAGGAGGCACATGGGTCTAGTGCTCACCCATCCCTTATCAAATCATCTTCCTGGTCTCCATTCCCAAAAGGAGGTTATGATTTAAATCTCAAAACTGAGGCAACCTCATCCTCCTCTCCTTACTCCTAGTCCCCAACATCCCCCTTTCCCTTCTACCTGTGCTGGAAGAAGTGTCAGGGTGACATGGTAGGTCTCCATGGAGACAGCAGCTGGGGACTGCTGGGTCACTGAGACTGGAAACTGAACCTCCTCGGCAGACAGCTGGCAGTGAAGGACCTGAGAGCGGCACAGGGAGGAGAGAGAGGCAGAGCTTCAGGCCCCCTCTCTGCGCACACATTTCAACACAGATCCTTCCCCCCTTCGTTATCACAGATCTCTGGGGAACTAGAGGGAAGCCCAGAACTCTGCCACAAGCATTACCTCAAGCCCAGAGCTGTGCTAGGCAGTGGGGGAAAGATGAAGTTTAGCTAAGTCATGGTCCCTACCCTGGGAAAGTCTAGTGGAGAGATAGGACATATACATGGATAACAATAACACACATGATCGTTTTTATTCCAGCAGAGAGACAAAAAAGCAAAAGGCACTGTGATATGAGATGGAGGGGGAAGGAAGGGCACTGAAAGGGATGGTTATGGAATACTTTTGGGGGGAGGTGACATGTGAGTTGGGCTAGAATTCAACAGGTAAAGGAAATTAAAGGAAAGATATAGAGAACTGATAGGATTCTAGGAGTTCATCCTATGGATCCAGAGTTGGCTGTCACCCACCCAAGCACTATACCACCCCTCACCATACTGTGCTCTGATTGGTCCATGCAGGTCACGTGACTGATAGAAGCATTGGGTGGAAGCTGGGGTACCTCTTCGAAAGTGATCTGGATGGAACTCTAGAAAAATAATTGGGGGTTGAGAAAAGGGTCAGGCTCCCTGGAGCTGACCCCACCCCCATCAGAATTGGTCTGTTTCCATCTGGCCAGGTTCCTGGAAGCTGCGGTCACTTCAGCTGCAGGGTTGGCTCCTGGCCTCCCCCTGGACCAAGACCTGGGTACAGGGAGCTCTCCCTTCTAAAAACCCCTCCCCACCAGAGGGCCTGGTTGATGCCACTTCTGCAAAAGAGTGGGGGGGAGGGGGGGAGGCAGGACCAAGAAGACAGAGGCACCTGTTCACCGTGAAATTCATTCTCCCCACCCCCAAGCAAAGAAGGCTATGGATTATCCTTTAAAAAAATAATAAAAACGAGGGAGAGGGGACCAGGATGCAGTAATAACAACAATAATTCATAATTATTGATTACTTCAAAGTTTACAAACATTATTCCTAAATATCGAAATGCTAGGGAAGGAGTGGTTGAAGCCTCAGGCTTGTTCTGAGGATAGAAATCTATTGGGTGGAATGTTTCAGGTTGACACATAGGGGTGGGGTTGGAATTTTGTTTTAAGGATAGGGGAGGGAGTGTCAGAAATAGAGAGGTTTTGAGAATATAGTCTTGTCCCAAGATCAGCAATATATACTGAGCTAGGCATGGCTCTGGGGGACAGAAAGGACCGGAAAAACAGCCAGCATACAAGATTCAAGTCCCTAAGGGGCCCAGGATGTGAGCTAATTCTCCCAGCCAGACACCAGGGTGAGATTAAGAAGAAAGCTCCTTAGCTCAAACCTCAGAAGAGCTAGCTCCTAAATCACCCAGAGCTCAGCAGGAGTGGCATGGGGACACTATAGATGGTAAGCTCACCCAGGGTTCAAGAAGGGGTACAGGCCAGGAAGAGCTCACTGGTTGGGGGGAGGGGCACAAGTTGGCTCCTTCCCTAGGACTTATTGGCAAAGGGAGCAAATCCCCAGAGCTCATTTGCCTGGCAAAACAAGTCAGTAAGTGCTTCTGATCCGGCAGCCTCCCCCCATTGCTGGCTCAGACCCACCCACTAGAGGCAGATGGATGCTGCTCAGGCCCCAGACTCCCAACACCTAGGGTAGTCCAATGTTCAGCTGAGTTGGCAGTCTTAGAGAAACCTCTCTTCACCTGAGGACAAGGTGCACAGAGCTGGGCACAGGGGAGGGAAAGGTCAAGGTTTGGACTGTCAACTGCCCCCTTGACCCTAGAAGGCACAAAAGGGAAATATAACAAGTCTGTGTTAGCTGCTAATTCTTCAGAGCTATTAAGGGAGCTGGAGAGGGACAGGAAGTTTAATAGTTTAATAAGGAATCCCTTCCAGGAACTGAGCTAATGTTCCTAGGGGGTGGAGCGGGAAAGGGGGCAGAAATAAAATGTTTGGGCTGGGCCGGTGGGGGCTCCAGAGGAGGGAAGTCCAGCCCCCTCCACCCCAGTCTCGTGACAAATGCTTCCTGCCCCACTTCCTTGGTGGTCAGATGTCCCATGGTGCAATCCCGGGGACATGAACTGATCCCTGGTCAGGTTGGAGCCTCTGACTGACCCTTAGGGGACAGGTCCAGTTGGGTCCCAAGCGTCTCATACGAACAACTCCCTTCTAACCCCGTCCATCTATCTATATGGAAGAAGATATAGAGACTGAAAGAGCTGAGACTGCTAGGGAGGAAGCAGGTAGCAGTGGATTTTGGAGGGAAGGTCAGGGATTTGGGACACAAGGAGTGCCTGTTAGAGTCTGGGGAGAGGACGGTAGCAACCAGGTAGATTCCTAAGGCTGCTCGGTGCTTCCTATCCAACCGGCAACCCTCCCACCGCCCAATCACCACCACCACCAATACCACAGCTCCAGGTGGAGAAGCAGCTCCCTCAATACAGGGATTAGCGTTGCTATGAGAACAGCAACTTCTCCGCCGGTTTTGGACAGCTAAGGTTCCCCCGCCCACGGGGACTGGGGATTGGGGGCATAAAGCGGTCCCTGCACCCCTCACCTTCACCCACACCCCTTTCTCCTAGGTGAAGGGTTTAAGGGAGGAGGAGAAGGCTGAGGGGGTAACACACACACACACACACACACACACACACGAGACCTGCTTTTTGTGCACCTGAACAGTCCTCCTGCTCCGAACGGGAAAGTGGAACCAAGCCCCCAAGACCCTTCTCCAACTTACCCCAGCCCTGCAGGCCTGCTCATTGAGCGCTCGCACCCAAGCTCGCTGCCAGTTTTCCCGGAAAGACTTGAAGGCGAAAAGTGAGGCCAGGAGGCCCCGGACACCTGGCTCCTCCGGAACGCCAGCCCGGTTGGACCGTAGGCGCAACAGGGAGCGCCACACGCCCAGCTCTCGTAGCGACCCCCCCGGTTCGGCCACCCCGAGCCCCGGCCCCGGCCCCCGGCCCCGGCGCACTCGCCCCAGCCATACGCCCCGGGCGTACTGCAGCAGCCAACCGGCCACGGTGAGCAGCGAGGCGGCGAAGAGGAGCAGCAGAGCCGCCCAGCCCACGTCCCGCCGCCCCCAGCCCGGATCCATGCTCCGCGCGCCGCCCCGGCTCGGGCTCAGTAGCCGCCCCGGGGGAGCATGGCCCGGGCAGCCCTGCGGCCGGGGAGCGGGGGCGGGAGTGGGCTCGGTTGCGCGCGGAGCTCGGTTGGAGCTCGGGACTTCTTAGGGTTCGGAGGCAGCCGGGGCGGGGGCCGGGGCGCCGGGCTCGCTCTCGCTGGCGCCGGGTTCTCTAGCCTCGCCCGGTCACATCGCGGGCCGGCGCCGGCGGCTCAGCCTCGGCTCTCTCTCCCTCTGGCTCCCCCCGGCCTGCCTGCCTGCCTGCTCGCCTCCTGCCCGCCGCGCTGGCTCCGCCGGAGCTGGCTCGGGCTCCGCTCCGGGGGCTCCGGGGGCTCGGGCCGGCGCGGGGAGGGCTGCGTGCGCAGAGCTGACACTGACAACACCGCCGACGCCCCGCCCCCACCGCCCCTTAAAGGGGCCGCGCCCGACCGGGCGGGGTGTCGGAGGAGCCAGGAGCCCGGGGAGGCCGCCCGCATGGGGCGGGGGCTGGGGGTTCCAAGGAGGCGGGGTCGTCACTCGCCTCCCCATCCTGGGATGGGGGAAGTGCGCACGCCCCGCATCCCAACGCACACCAGCGGGAGTCGGTGCAACCTTCAGAGTTGCCTTCCACTCCCCCCAACCCCCGCCCCCTCCTCTCCCGCCTGAGGTCACACCCCTGGGGGACTTCGCTGACCCCGAAGGAGCCAGGGCGCTAGCAAAGTCCTGCCCCGCCTTCCAGAGCCACTTGTCCCTGCACCCCGTCACTCCTCCACGCCCTCCCTTTTGGGCTGAAGCGGGGATGAGGGGCGTCCCATGGCAGGGTCAGATGGAGGAGCTAAAAAAGGGAGGGGGGGATCCTGGCCATGGTGAGGAGCTAGGAGATGAAACTGGGAGGAGGTGGGGACGGGAGCGGGGGCAGGATGCGCTGTATTGAACGCGCTGCCTCCTCAAGCTATATATAGAGAGCCTGTACCTTCGAATCCTATTTCCAGGTGTCAGGGCCCTGGGAGGAATCTGTTTTCGGGGGGATGGAGGGAATCTGGTGTCGGTTCAGCTTCTGAATTATCTCCTTCGTCTAGCTATATACTTCCATAGGAATACCTCCTGCCTATGGAACCGGATGGATAAGGTAGTTTGAGTGGTGGTGGGATAAAAGCCTTGGGAACATCTATGGCAACCCTTAGAAGACTCAGGCTCCTGAAACCCAACAAGCAGAAATCAAAGGAGGGGGCATTGTACACGTACTCGGTCCAGCCCTGGCTGTGGGAACCAGGACAGGATGATTTAACCACAATAGGATGGAATTGGGGCTATTCACTACCTGCCAGGAGACTGAGGGACAGGGCCGGTAAGGAAGGGTGCAGAATGCAGCCCCCGATGAGAATAGTTTCTTAGATTATTCCTTTAATAACCTCCTCGCAAAAAACACGGAAAGAATGGAGGTGGGCATTCAGCCCCTTCTTTTGGAGAAGGGAGGAGAAGGGGTTAAACATCTCCCTTTTCCTTTCTTCTTACCCCCTCCTCCCAACTCATAAATCCAGCTACTAGTCAGGGGAGTGACCCAAACCGCAGTAAACAATGGAGTGCGAGACGTTGGAGAGCAGGACGAGTCGGATCTAGGCTGGGCTATGGCTGTACCAGCCCCAGGGGGCCTGAGGGGGTGGGGATGCAGGCTTAACTAATGTCGGCTCTAGGCCCTACAGCACAGCACCTCTCCTTGGGAGGCTTAGAAAGCGCAGAAGTTTCTCAGGTTTATATCCCTAATCCCAGAGGATTTAAGGGACTGGAGATTCGAGGAGCAGACTACAGGTTTTTGGCCTGAGGGAGTGGTTAGTAGTGAAAGGGTAGCTGGGGTTGGGGGAGCCCTGCCTTTCTATATCCAGGCCCTCTTATCTGAGCAAAGTGTACACATCAAAGCCAAACTGGAGGCCCACTTCCAGAAATCCAGGAAGCACTCTCCCACTACTTTGGTGGCCACAGGTCCCTTTTTTCTTTGAACCACAGTAGCATCTCTTCTAGGAGGCAGGCTAGGGTGGTGGGAAAAGAACAAGACCTGGGTTCAAATTCAGTCTCTGATGTTGATGCTAAACGGCTAATATTTTAGCACTTAACAGTCATAGAAAAGCAAAACAGAAAGGATTTTACAACCCTTCACTTTACAGAACTGAGGCCCCAGAAGTCTTGTCCAAGATCACACAGTTAACAGTTGTAGGCTGTCTTATCGTTCTTATTTTCCTAACTAGATTGTAGGCTGCTGGGGAAGGGAACTACATCTGAAACCCCTCATTGAGTTGGCTTCAAAGAATTACAATACTTTCTCAACCAGAGGGAGGATCCAAAGATTGGACATTGCTCAAGAGGTTGGGAGGGACTACAGATTCAGCCCAGTAGTGGGACACACACCTATGATCTTCTAAACCCACGAAGGAAAAATCTAGTGATTGGCTGTGGGAATGGGTCACACCCCTTGGGCCAATATGAAAAAAACAAGTTGTAGAGCAGCTTGACAAGGTTTCACTTCTAGCCAGAAATAAAAGAAAATTTAGGGTCTCAGTTGTCTGGTTCCTCCTCAGTCTCCTTTGCTGGATCATTGGGTTGAGGGTCCCTCAGAGCTCTGTCCTGAGTCCTTTTCTTTCCCATCTCTATAACTTTCTCCCTTAGTGATCTCTACCTAAAGAACAGGCAAAGGAACGCAGCTAAAGAGGAAAGACTTTCTGAGGGGTAGATGAGGAGGCATGTGCCAGGCAACTCAAACTACTACTATTACCCCAATCACCAACTCACTTCAGATCCGCCATAAGGAGAGCCCAGGACCCCAAACCCAAGAGCCTTGGGAAGAGCAGGGCATCCTGTCAAACACCCACAGCTATCATCTATCAACGCTGCTCTTGTGAAGATACCACTTGGCAACTGCTTCCACAGGCACTGTATTAGGTGAAGCAAAGCATGGTTTTACCACTCAAATTCTTGGCCTTACCATTGCTTTTGCTGCCTCACCCTAAGAACCAGGGGACCTTTCTCTTTGACCTGCATTTGAAACTTTTATGTGTTGTCTCCCCCATTAGAAGATCTTTGCCTTACTTTTCTATTTGTATCCCCTGTGTTTTGTACAGAGTAAGCCCTTAATAAATGCTATTTCATTTATCTCCCGTGGGTTCATAAGTAAATCACTTTGCAAACTTTAAATCCCTATGTAAATGTCAGCTGTTATTCAACTTCCAGATTTATATATCTAGCTCTACACTTTTGCTTGAACTACCATATGACCAACTGCTTGATGGATATCTCTACCTGGAGAGACATCAAGAGCAACATGTCCCAAAGAGACCTCATTATATTTCTTCTTTTTAATTCTGAATTGATACACCAAAAAAAATTAGCACTTCTTTTTTACAAATAACACAAAAAGAAGACTGCATGTGAAAGTAAGAAACTTCCATTCTTCTTACTTTTAAAAAAAAGTGTATAATAAATTTGAACTGTTACTTTCAAAACTGTTTTGTTTGTTCCTTCCATACTCAATCGGTACACTCTTAAAATTGTATCAATGACCAACATTTTTCTTTTTTTTTTTGGTATCATCATTGATAACCTCTGCCCCAATTAAAGACAAAAAGAAAAATTCCTTGTAACAAAATAAATACAGTCAAGCAAAACAAATTCACACAGTAGCCATATCCAAAAACATGTTATTTCTCTGCTATAATGAAATATATAGGGTTATAAAGGAAACTAATTATATTGAAATACACTTATCAAAATATAACATGCTTCATCTTAGGTCTTTTGGGGACACAGCTGGTCACTACTTTGTCATTCTTAAGTCAAATTTGTTTTTCTTTACAATGTTGTCATCATATAAATTGCTCTAGTTCTGTTTACATCACTCCATATCCTTGCTTCTTAGGATTCTCTGAAATTATCTCTTTTCTCATTTTTGTGGTGCAGTAATATTCCATTATATTCATATAGCACCATTTATTCAGCTCCTCCCCACTTGATGAATATGATGAATATGCTAAGTGTTAAGAACCTGGATCTGGAATGTCTGGCTCTGGGTGTTGCCATGATCAGACTGGTCACTGCTATGTCCATTTTACTCTAGGTTCTAGAACCACCGGAGGACTTTCTCAGTGGGGCCCTCAGCTCTCGCTGTCTATGGAGACAGAGTAAACTTACAGGCTACATGTGCCTCTTGTAGTGTCTGGTCACTTTAGGAAGTTTCTGGTTTAAATGAGGGCATTGGCTTTTCTGGTGAACCCATTGCCTATTACCCACAGGCTTCTAGTTGAATTCTTAGGCAGTTCTAGTGTATTTTTTTAGGTTTTTGATAAAGTAGGTAGGTGGGGGGAGAACTGAGTTGCCTGCCTCAGATCGAATAAGTTAATGTTGTCAAGTGCTCAACACAGTGCCTACTATGCTCTGTAGGGCATCCTCCCCCCAAAACTATATTGAGAGGGAGTCCAAACTTATATTTCTCCCTAAATGCATGATTCCCTGAAACCTCATGATGCTGCCCTTAGCCTTCAGGTCACAAAGTTTCTTTTGGAGTCATCCTTGACTCTTTCTCTTCCCCAACTCCTCTATCCTATTATTTGCCAAGTTTTGTTGATCTCACCTCTACAACTCCCAGATTCATTCTTTTCAATATTCACACAGACTCTAACCTTGTTCAGGCCCACGTGACCTTATACCTGTACTGTTATAAAAACCTTCTAATTGGTTTTCTTGCTTCTAGTCTTCTCTCCCTCATCAATCCATCCTCCACACAGTCATCCAATTGATATTCCTAAAGCCTAGATCTGACTGACACTCCTTCTCCTTACATCTTTGATGGCTCTCTAGAAATAATTTTTTGGATAAAACACGAAGTTCTCAGCCTGGAATTCAAAGCCCTCTAGAATCTGGCTCCTGCCGAATTGTCTTATTTTATATTACTAGCCTTCACAAAATCTCTATACTAGTCAAATGCGCTAGCTTCTCAACTCCACTGTCCTCCTATACACCTATGACATACTTCCTACCTTCTTGCTTTTACACAAGAGGTCCTCTATACTGCTTCTTAGAAACTATCACCTGAAGCTTAGCGGCTCCCTCCCACACAGTGCCTTTACCTGACTCTTCCTCTTCTGCCATTGCTTTGTACGCACTTGTGTACATGCTATCTATTCCCCAGTAAAATATAAGTTCCTCAAGAGCAGGCATTATTTCATTTTTGTCTTACTATCTTCAGTGATTGGCACCTAGCCGGTATCTAATAAATGGTTGTTGAATCGAGGACTCTTCCTATTCACTGGTCTTTCCACCTCACAAAGTTCTCCCGGCTGAACCTTAGCTGGTTTTAGTCACTAGAATTCCACTTTTTTCTCAAATTCCCAGTTACAGCATCCAAAGCACTTTCCCCAGAACGAGGCAAAGGTAGGCAGTACTAGTATTTTTTGCACATGAGGAAACTGAGGCTGAGAGATGAAGTAGTTTGTCCATAGTCACACGGCTACTAAGTGGTAGAACCAGGATTTGATTCCAGGTTAGTATTCCATGTTCAAGAGCCCTAATTCCTTGGCACTGTGCTTTACTTCTATTTATTGTGTTTACTTATGTAGGTCAGTGTTTTGTCCTAACCATTCAACTGGAAATGCATCAAGGGCAAGGATTGTGTTTCCTTCTTCCTCTAGCTCTCCCATTGTTCTTGTACAAGATTCTATACAAAAGCAATATGGAGTCGGTGTATGCCCTGACATGCTTCTGCCCTGCCCACCTCCTTGGTTGAATGGGGTAAAGACAACATGGCTAACCTATGTTTCCCAGGTCTCTGTCCAGCTAAATCCTTTGAGCTATCAGGGAAAATGTATGGAAACTTAATAGAGGAGGAAGATAAGGTTTTATTTTTATTTCTCAGATTAGGTTAAAAGGACTTACAACAGAAAGGAATCCTAGCAATCCAGGGTTTCTTAAACTTTCTTGTGGACCCCTTGTGGCACTACAGTGAAGCCTATGGGCCCCTTCTCAGAATAATGTTTTTTAATGTATAAAATAAAATACATAGAGTTACAAATGAAACCAATTATACTGAAATAGCTATCAAAATATAAACAAAAAACAAAATCCACAGACTCCAAGTTCAGAACTGATATAGTTGAACCCTTTCATTTTACATGGAAGAAAACTAAAACCCAGAGAAGGTATGTGAGTTATCTAATGTCACATTGGTAGAGAGTAGTAGAACCAGGATTTGAATCCAGTTCTTTGATTTCACATCTAGTGTACTTTCCAACTTTGCCATACCTTATGGCATATCATATTAATATATTATAAAATAGGTCAAGTATAAACTAATGCAAAGTCTATTCTAATCATTTCCTGGTTCTATGACAGATAACATTCCTTAACAGGTCAAGTTCCTTTTTAGTGAGGCCTTCACACTCTGGATAATAAGACTTCTATAGAAGAGGCAAGGCAAAGTGCCAGGTTACTAGAACAAAACTCAGGCTTGCCTCCACCTGACCTAATAAAAAAAGGTATTAGGTACAGATTATCTCTAATACCTTGTAGCAAACTCCCTTAAGGCAAATAAATGGTCGGTTGAGTATCTGTACAACCTCATTCAGGGAGAATGTCATCAGTCAGAATCTTAACCAGTAGTTCAGATTATCTCCAGAAAAGTAAGTATAAAAAGACCTTCTCTCCTATCTATCTAGCTGTTCTGATACCTCATCTGCCTACTGCCTGTTCCCTACACCTAGTAAGTTTCTTCTCTGTCCCATTCTCACCGTTTCCCTACCTCTTCCTCCACAAAGTCCTCCTTGTACTCCAGGTATATGCTTTTGCCTCCACTATTCCACACACAGAAAGGGACCACTGTGGACTCTCTCTAGATAAACCTCCACAGATCAACAAGAAAGAGCTAAGTCCTGCTTTTCTTTCTAGCCTGAAAAACCTAGTTAGCAGAGACTTCACCTCCTACTATATTGATGAAGCCTCATAATAATAAAAATGTTGCATTTGGAAGATGTTTTAGGTTGGCAAAGCCTTTTCCTCACTATCTCCCAGTGAAGTAGGAAGATCTCCCTTACAGGCCATCTCTTAGAGAAGAAAAAAACAGGAACTTAATGGTCCCTACAGTCTACAGAGCCACCAGTCAATTAGGGTTGAGGCTAAGCACCCTGAATACACAGAACCTTATCCTGGGCAACAGAGAGGGGAAAAGGGGGGGTGGTCCTTGCTCTGTGAGCAAGTGTGACGGGAAAACTTGACACATAGGCAAAACATATAGGAGACATGAAACATACAAAGAAGTCGTAATACCTAGACCTCCTGGCTGTTCCAAGAACAAGATACTCCATCTCTCAGCTCCCAGAATTTTTTCTGGCTGTCCCCCATACCTAGAACACTCTCCTTCCTCCATTCTGATTACTGATCACCCTGGATTCCTTTAAGTCCCAATTAAAATCCCCTCTTTTACTGGAAGCCTTCCCAATCCCTCTTAATTCTAGACCCTTCTCTCTGTTAATTACTCCTGTTTATGGTGAACATAGCTTGCTTGTATATATTTGTTTGCGTGTTGTCTCCCCCACGGATAGTAAGCTCCTTGGGGGCAGTGACTGTTGCCTCTTTTGGATCTCCAGTGCTTAGCACAGCGCATGGCACACGATAGGAACTTAATGTTTACTGATAGATTTATATAAACGGGCATTTGGGGAGGATGAAGAGATAACAATAATGAGATGGGAGTAACCGGAGCTAAGAATATTGAATCAGGGGAAGTTTCACTGATGGAACTGAATTAAAGCCTAAAGATTGTCGATCTAACCCTCGTTCCTATAGGAATTCCTGTGAGGCTTGACCAGGGCGTCCCAAGTCCCGGATTCGCTCCTGGATTTCTGAGAGATGGTGGGTTGCTGTAAGGGCCCCAGCTCTCCTGGGAGAACAAGAGCATCATCACCTGATGCACGAGGGCCTGTGGGCGGCAGAGCCCTGCTGATGAGCTGTTCTTACAAAGGCCTCCTAGGAAGCAGCTCCTAGGAAACCAGCAAATACAGAACAGACACTTGTCTGGATGCTCCGCGCTCGGAGGAAGCCCAGCGTGGGCTCGTGGCGGCGGCTCTAAGGCCCCCTCCTCTTCACCACCCTCACCTTCCATCTTTACAGCTGGAAGGTCCTGAGCGGGACTAGCCTAGGCCAGACGGGCCGGGCAGCCGCCTCAAAGCTGGACTTGGGGGCTGCTGCCAGCGCTGGGGAGGGGGGTTGGACAGGGGCCCCGCCCCCAGCCGGCATCTGCAGACTGCAAGGAACCAGGGAAAAGCTTGGCGGGGCGTGGGGGGGCCAGGAACGAGTGCTTATGAGGCTTCTCCCCTCCCCTTCTTCCCAGCCGTGGGATTTCCCGACAGGCACGAGCTTCTCACTGGGGCTTGGGGGGGGAGGGGGGCTCCGGGATCACTTGTTTGTACCAGCAAGAGAAGAAAAGGTCGGCCAGCCCGTCCCGCGGCGCCCGGCCGGACAGATTGGCGAGGACCAGACTCTTAAGGCCTCGGCAGGGGCTGGCCAATGGGGAGCCTGACGTGGAAGCCGACTAGAGGAGGTGGCGGCCACGTGATATGAGGAGGCGTCCATCTTGAAAAAGGGCGAGGAGTGATTTCCGGTCTGGGATGTGCCGGTCCCTTTTCTTCTATTTACTCTGTGATGCAGCCCAGCAAGGTTGGGTTTCAGTCCATAGTACTATGCCTGTGCCTTGATACCTCGGAGGGAGGGCGTCCTGTAGAACAGCGCCACCCCACTGCCGCCTCTGCCCACAAGAAAAATGGCCGCTCGCCGCCTTCACTTCCCACCTCTGCGATCGGCACAGAGGAAGTGCAACGCTAAAAGAGTCCGGCTGGAAACCTCAGCTGGGCAGGTGCGGCAAGGGAGTGGCCGAAGAGGTAGCTCGCTCGGTAGCTTGGCAGGGCTGACTCGGGCGCCCGTGGCACGGCCAGCGCCGCTGCCGCCGCCGCCTCCTCCGCCTCCGCGAAGCCCTCAGCCCCCTCGTGGCCCCGGGCGACGCAGCCCGTGGCCAGCCCCAGTTGTCTAGAAGGGTACCGTACGTCGGCGGGCTGTGGTCCCCGGGCCCCCCGAGCGGGCTCCTAGCGGGGCTCAACCCCGCTAGGGCGCCTTTCATGGCTATGATGCGGCCCTTCCCGGCGCTGCCGCTGCTCATCAACCTGGGCGGCTCGCTGCTGGGCTTCGTGGCCACGCTCACGCTCATCCCGGCCTTCCGCGGCCATTTCATCACGGCTCGCCTCTGCGGCCTGGACCTCAACAAGACCAGCCGCCAGCCCATGTGAGGAGGGCGCGGGTGGGGTGACGGGAGACGAGGGTGGGGGTTCGGTAAGGGGAGGGGGCGGGACACGGGGAGTGGGAGGGGTCAGAGGAGGGGGGGAAGCGGGGCCGAGGAGGAGGGGGACAGCTGGGGATGGGGAGGAGGATCCCGCTAGGGATGGAGTGGAGGGAACTAGAGATGGGGAAGAGGAGGTCAGCTGGGGATGAGGAAGAGGAAGCCAGAAATGGGGAGGTGAGGGATACTAGAGATGGAGAGGAAGGGGCCAGCTGGAGGTGGGGAGGAGGGAACAGCTGGGGATGGGGAGGTGGGGGATCCTAGGGATGGGAGAGGAGGGAGCCAGAGATGGGGAGGAGTGGGGTGCAGTGGAAATGGGGAAGAGGGGACAGCTGGGGATGGGAAGGAAGGGGGACCCGAGATGGGGAAGAGGGAGACAGCTAGGGATGGAGGGAAGGGGGACAAGTAGGGATACTGAGGAAAAGGGACAGCTAAGAGTGGGGAGGAGGAAAGGGAAGTTCCAGGGACTAAGGAGCAGTGTGGTTTGAGGAGAGACAGAGACAGCCTGGAGGAGTTTGGAAGACAAGGGACAAGAAAGAGGACAAGTGACTGAGTAGAAGAGAGAAAGTTAGGAACAGAAATGGAGAAGCCAAGAAGGGCTAGCCAAAGGGGCAGTAGATCTAGGGGGGGGATAAAAGACTGAGCTTTGAAAACAGGGCTGAAGAGAAGAAGCCAAGAACTTAGGCTACTTGGGACATGAGGTCCAAGGGAGACAGAAGAAATTTCTTGATAGAAAGAGGACTAGGGGTGAGATAGGAAAGTTTGCAGAGAGTACTGGGCCTTGGGGCGTCTGGTTTGGGGAAGTGACAGAGAAGTACGGACAGGGGGAAGATATCAGGACAGGGGATGCTATTTGTCAGAGGATAAGGATGTGTGGAGGGGATAGGGTGGGATGTTAAGAGTGATGTCCTTGGAAATAGGGTCTTCTCAGACACTAGCAATAATATCCTCTTAGTTGGGACATGGGTGGAGGGGAGGAAAGAATGGGAGGATATGTTCCTGGGCTGGTAGACTCTGGAATCTAGTTCTGGTGAGTGACGCTATGTTTCCCCCACTCCTCACCTGTCCTGTGTCACAGCCCCGAGTCCCAGGGTGTCATCAGTGGTGCAGTTTTCCTCATCATCCTCTTCTGCTTCATCCCCGTTCCCTTCCTAAACTGCTTTGTGGAGGACCAGTGTAAGGCCTTCCCCTACCAGGAGGTTAGTGGACCTGACCTAAGGGAGGCTCATCTGAGGATTTAAGGGTTTTTTGATTTGTTTTATTTTGGGGGGAGGGGGAGGGACATACATGAAGGTTGGTGGAACATGAGGGAATAAGGTATGGAACTGAACAGCATAGTGGCTGTTGAGAAGAGGGCTGGGCTTGGACTTAAGGCAAACCATCTGAGTTTGAACTCCGTGGCTTCCTCCTCGAAGGCCTTAGTCTTCCCGTCAGTAGCATGGGAACAATACTTGTACCACATAGCCCATAAGGTTGTTTTTGAGGAAAGCAGTTTTTTGAGTCCAGAATGCAATAGAGAACTGTTGGGCAGGCTGAGGAATTTGCCCTTGGGCTGGTAGGGAGAACTAGGTGTAGAGGGAAGGACTGAGCCCTCTCTTGTTTCTCCCCAGTTTGTGGCCCTGATAGGTGCCTTGCTCGCTATCTGCTGCATGATCTTTCTGGGCTTTGCGGATGATGTTCTGAACCTGCGATGGCGCCACAAGCTGTTGCTGCCCACTGCTGCCTCTCTACCTCTCCTCATGGTCTATTTCACCAACTTCGGCAATACAACAATCGTGGTGCCAAAGCCTTTCCGTTCCATGCTTGGCTTGCATCTGGACCTTGGTGAGAAGCACCCTTCCTGCCTCCCAGAATCCTTTCCCTGTGGCCCTTCTCTCTGTAGCTTAGGACCCTCTTACCATATCGATACCCTAGCTGTGTACCTCACTCAGCTCGGTTTTGAAGCCTTTGCTTTCACTGATCCCCATATCCCACTGTGTTCTTCTTCTGCCCTTCTGTCCTCCCTCTCCACCCCCAGATTCCTTCTGATAAATCCCCACCCTGCTCTGTATTCACTTTAGTGCCCCTGGTAAGTGTAATCTCCGCTGATCTTTTCAATCAAGCAGGCATTTATTAGGTGTCTATTAGATGGGGATACAAATACAAAAAGAGATGGCCCTGCCCTCAAGGAGTTTATATCCTACTGAGGGGGATACATGTTCACAAATTTTATAAAACTATAGTATATATACAAAATAAATTCAAAGTAATTTTGTGGGGAGGTGGGGTGGGGAGCCAGAGGAGAGAAAGTAAAACTTGGAATCAGAAGAGGCCTCTTAAAGGAGATGACACTTGAGCTGAACCTTGGAAGGGTGGCAGGAGGGAAAAAGGGACATCATTCTGTCTCCCTATATCTGGTGACTTCTTCCTCCTCCAGGCATCCTGTATTATGTCTACATGGGACTGCTGGCTGTGTTCTGTACCAATGCTATCAACATCTTAGCAGGGATCAATGGGCTGGAGGCTGGACAGTCTCTAGTCATTTCTGCCTCCATTATCATCTTCAATCTGGTAGAGCTTGAAGGTAGGTTTGGGTGTGGAGGGGAAGATAAGGGACAATAGTACTGGAGGTATAGAGGGTGAGCAAATTATGACTGGGAAATTCAGCAGGGGAGGAAAACGAGAATAAAGACAGTTGATTAAATTGTTGATTTTTTTTTAAACAATGTTAGGGAAAGCTGAATGGTAAAAGAGCTACTGACTTCATCTTGGAAGATCTTCTGTCTGGTTGTGGTTCTGTCGCCATGTAGCTCTGTGACCTGGGGGGGAGTCACCTCAGTCCTCTGATCCTTATTTGCATAGACCATGAGAGGTGGAAAGAACCTTGGAGATGATCTTTGTTGTGGTTTCGTTTTGGATTTTTTTAACAAATGTTTTATTGATGCTCTTTTCTTTCCTACATCACTGTCACTTCCCAGTGACTCCTGGAGGTCATCTAGCCCAGTCTTCTCATTTTAAAGATGAGGACACGGAGTCTCAGAGAAGGGCAGTGGCTTGTCCACGGTCATACGGCTAGTAAGTGGCAAAGCCAGAATAGGAACTGCATTCTGGCTTGTAGTGTAGCAGTCTTTCCACCGTGCCATAGCCACGGACACTTGAGAGCATTTTAAGGTTTGTAAAAGCCTTTGACATGTAGTATCCTTCTGAGTCAATAAAAATTTATTAAGAGTCAATGATTATTTGCTTGGTAGTGGAGATATGGAGATGAGAAATGAGGAGTCATTATGTAATATTGGCCTATTTATCAATAAAATGACATTAATATTGGTACTTCCTATCTTACAAGAAAAGAGTTTGTAAACTCTAAAGTGCTGTGTAAATGTGAGTTTTCATCATTCTTGAGAAACAGTAGTGTGGTGGAAGGCATGCTGGACCTGGTGGTGAGAGGCCTGGATTCAAAGCCCAGCTCCAACTCTCACTAACTGTGTGACCATGGGCAAGTCACCTAACCTCTCATCCTCTGTTTTTGTCATCTGTAAAATGGGGATAATAAAGTATTTGCCCCACCTACATCATGGGATTGTGAAGAAAGTGCTCTATAAACCTTAAAAGTGCTATAGAAATGTGAATTGTTATGTAATGCAAGTTGTTACTGATAACCACCATAAGGTATATATGGTGAAAATAGCTAGTCTAGGAAAGCTTGGTGGAAGAAGTGAAATATCAGAAGCTGTCTGAAAGAAAAGCCGCAGTGCAGCATGCATAATGGAGTTGGAGAGGGCTGTGGAATAGCTCGGGGCATAGGTCGGTGTCAGGAGCTTGGCATTAAGCTGAAGGAGCAATTTATCACCTGAATGATTGATCCTTTTTCCTGTTCTGCAAGGTGATTACCAGGATGACCACGTCTTTTCTCTCTACTTCATGATTCCATTCTTCTTCACCACTTTGGGACTGCTGTATCATAACTGGTGAGGAGCTATGCAGAGGGTATGTGTGGTTATAGTTGTTAGTAGGAGCCTAGGTCAGGTGCTGAAGGATTTTCATATCTGTTCAGGGATTTTTTTCTGGGTCCTCAATCAAAAGTGTTTTTAAATGCCCAAACCCCCATATGTGGGAGTCTTTGTGCTAGGGAGTGAAGTACTCAGGAATACCTAGGGGTGCTGTGCCAAGACTGTGGAACTGTTAGGGACCATGTGAGGTGGGGTGGGGGGAAGACTGGTGAGGAGAATGAAGTGGGGGGTGGAGGAGTATGGAATGTTTCAGCCCCAGGTCAAATTTTGGTGCTGATGGCATCAAGTAAGGAGCTCTGTGTGTGGTGGTGGGAAATGATGCATGCCTGGTGATAAAGGTCAGTGATGCTCCATGCTCCTGCTTCAGTTCACCTCTTTCCCATAGGTACCCTTCCCAGGTGTTTGTAGGGGATACTTTCTGCTACTTCGCAGGCATGACCTTCGCTGTGGTGGGCATCCTGGGGCACTTCAGCAAGACCATGCTCCTCTTCTTCATGCCTCAGGTGTTCAACTTTCTCTACTCCCTTCCACAACTTCTCCATATCATCCCTTGTCCACGCCACCGTGTGCCCAGGTACCTTTTTCTACATGGGATTATGAGGGAAGGGGAGGAAAGGAGGACCCCGTTGGCATAACAAAGGGATCTAGATGATGACTTTGAAGAATAGTCTCAACACATGGTGACATTTAAACAGATGTGAAGGTCTGGTCTCATGTAATTGTGTCTAAGCACATGGATGAAGGGACATTAAGTACATTGCCAAGGACTAGGAAGTGATACTGAGTTCTGATTATGACATCCCTCTTCAGCCTTACACCTACCATGATGAATTTTACTCAGTGGGAAGATGAGTTAAAAAATAAAAAGATGAGTGGCAGCTGGGTGGCGAAGTAGATACAGCATCCATCCTGGAGTCAGGAGGACCTGAATTCAAATGTGAGCTCAGACAGTTGACACTAGCTATGTGACGCTAGGCAACTCACTTAACCCCAGTTGCCTCACAAAGTAAAAATAATTACTTAATTAAAAGATGTAACCTTGGTTTAGGTGCTGGTGAAATGCTTCCTGAGCTGCATCTTTAATAATTAGAGTAGCCTGAGCAGTGACGGGAGCAGCCTAGTTGAGATCTCCAAAACTATGAGGAGAAAGCTTGTGCTGTTTTCTAACTCGTTATCCTTTCCCTCAGACCTTCTCTCTTGCTGACTTAGCTGCTTCTCCCAGTGGTGTGTGCCTGAGAAATACATAAGTGTTTCCCTTGAGAGTGCTGCCATTTACCTCACCCCCCACGTTCGCAACCTTTAACACTATCTCTGATAATTCTGCCTCTGCAACATATCTCATTCCTTCCTTTTGATTCCCACTGTGGCTGGCCTTGTATGTTCGTCACCATCTTCCCGGGCTTCTGCGGTAGCCTTCTGACAACTTCTAAAACTTCCACTTTCACATTTCCCTCGTTCCAATCCATCCTTCATAATGCTGCCACAATTTCTTTTTTGAGTAGATCTGATCATTTGAGTCCTACTCTGAACCCCTCACTCTTTACTTTGTCCTCTGAGTAAAGATCATGCTGCTTTGCCTGGCATTCAGGGCCCTCTGAAATCTGGCCCTCACTACCTTGTCGGCCTTCTGTTACTCCCCTATATCCTGTACTTCAGTGAAACTGGACTGCTTACCACCTATACATTATTCTCACTTGGCTACCTTTCCTCAATACAGTTGCTTATGCCTGGACTGCCCTTTTCCCCATCCCCACCTCCTCAGTCCTTTAAAGCTCAACCTTTTACCCCTAAGAATCCTCCCCTTCACCTCCCTCCTTCCTCCCCCACCCTCCCACTTGTGCCATTTAAGTATTTATATGGACCTTGACTTATTTAACCTCTTACATATTTAATTTCTCTATTTGTGTATGTCATATACCTTGACTAGATCTTAAGTTCTAGAAGGATGGGAATTGTCTCATCTAAGCTTTGTTTACATTTCATCCAGCACCTAGAGTAGTGTTCAGCACACAGTAGGCACTTGTTTGTTGAATCGAATAATTCAAATGTACATATTTCCAGGTCTATAAAACTTTCTTCCCAGTCCTGTGAGGTAGGATTATTATAATCCTCATTCTACAGATGAGCAAATTTAAATTCACAGAGGCTATGTTACCGTAGCGCTCCACAGCCAGTGAATGTTGGACCCTAGAATGGGAGCCTAGGACCCTTAACTCTTTCTGCAATACTCTGCTGCCCCTTGAGTATCACACCCCATTTCTTCTGCAGGCTCAACACCAAAACAGGGAAGCTGGAGATGAGCTATTCCAAGTTCAAGGCCAAGAACCTTTCTCTCTTGGGCACCCTAATTCTGAAGGTAATGTTGACATACAAGTAGGTGGCCATGTACTACTACGGGCCCATGGCATGGGAACTCCAGACCAAGAGCAGTCGTGGGGGGAAGGTTTGGGCCATTTCCTCAACGGATGTGAAACATGGCTATGATTAACCCCCACCTTCTGCCTCCAGGGTGCAGAAGCCCTCCGACTGGTGGCTGTCCGTCGAGGTGAAAATGAGGCTGGTGCCTACATTGAGTGCAACAACATGACGCTCATTAACCTGCTTATCAAGATCCTGGGGCCCATTCATGAAAGAAATCTCACTTTGTTGCTTCTGCTCCTGCAGGTGATCCCTTGGGCCAAGATGGGCATGGCGGGTCCTTATCCCTCTTCCTTATCTTTCTTCTGTTTTCCAAATATCCTCTCCCCAGCCTGGTTACCTTCCTGAGGTCTCCCACTCTGTCTCCTTTTCTTATGACTCTCTGTTTCTCCTTGCAGATTCTGGCTAGTGCCATCACGTTCTCCATTCGATACCAGCTGGTTCGGCTCTTCTATGATATTTGAGTCTTTGACCATGACTCTTTACTCCATAACCCTCTGTGCTCCTGTCTCATGTGGAACCCTTGTTGGATTAAGACTGTATTCCCCATAAGCCTATTGGGCTTCTCCCTCTCCTTTACTGTCCTCCAAATTATCTCCTTGGGAGGTATCCTACCCATCCTACCCCTCAGTAATTATTTATTGATTATATTTGCCCTGTGAACGTCCCTAAATTGAAATTTTTCTCCCTTTCCTGAAGCCTCCTCTGGGGCAGGAGGTAGCTATTTCTTGGAAGCTAGGTTGCCATTAGGAATCAGGCTAAGTTCCTGGTGGTTCCTAATGGTTCCACCCTGAAGTGATGTGTTACTGGGAATTAAGTGTTTTGATTAATGAGGAGCAACCTGACTGGTCATTTGCTCCTTTTGGTGATAATAAATGTGTTTGGTTCACTTTTTTAACTGTGGGTGTAGCTCTTGTTTTCAGCTAATTTTGGGGGTAGTGGGACACTTTCCTGCCTGCTTCCCCCAATAGGCAAATATCAAATCCTGACCCCCCTCTCTGTCCTCTTTCTTCCAAATACTGAGCTCCTTCCCTTCCCTGCTGGTGGGGAAAACAACATACTTAGTTAACTCATGCAACCTATGTGGAAAATTACATTGAAGAAAAAGATTCAGATGAGATAGCTATCTTCAAGCGGTCTTTGAAAAATTGCCATATGAAAGTATTAGACATTTTTGCTTGAGTCTAAAGAACAGACCCATGGCCAATGAGTGGAAGTTACATAGGAACAGATTTTGTCTCAGTAAGAGAAACTTTCAAAAACAAACACCTTATCAGAGCTATGGACAAATGGACTGAACCACTGCAACAAGTAGCCAACTCACCAATCATTGGAAGCTGTTTAAGAGATCACTAACCACTTGTCAAGGACTGCCACTGACAAGACTGATTGATTGAATGAGTGGATGAAGCAAGTGTTTATTATGTGCTTACTATGTGCAAAGCACTGTGCTAGGTGCTGGGAATGCACATAGAAAAGTCTGGCAGGCAGGTGGGTCTTCCTCCCTAGGCGCTCACATTGTAAGGGGTGGGGGGGGGGGAGGGGGGTTGGACATACCACATGCAGAGTTTCAGCCACAAGTGGAAAAGTGGCATGGTTCTTAGGGTGCAGTTGCAAAGGAGCTGGGAGCTGGCAAGGTTACTTCCACTGATAAAATCATATCGATTTGTGATGAATCATTTGGCAGTGCCAGGGACTTTGAGGGAAAGACCCTTCTTTTCAGGGTCTTGAGTAAGCATGGCTGCGGCTCCATCTCCACAGGGGCTGCTTCTTCTCGGGATGATGGCTGAGGATACTGGGCAGGAAGCATTGACCCAAGGTGTTTGTCTTCATAGCCCTGGGCTGTCTCCATCAGGGTCTTTGGCGGTGGGGGTGGGGTCCCTGGTGTCAGTGTCGGTGATGGTGCTTTAACTTGCCCCATACATAATGTCTCATGTCTCCCCTTCTTCTGCTTCATCTAGGCTGGTTTGCTAGCCTTATGTGCAGCACTTGGAGGGGATTGCTGGCCCTTTCCCCACAGGTGTTGCTTCCCCAGGTGGTTTTGAGGGCTGGGCTAGAAGCAGGACTGGTGCTCTGGGGGTTGCTGACACTTCTAGGGTTCCTGTGCTTATCTGCCTGTTGGTGGCAATTATTTCTGGTGCTGATGACAAAGGTTGAGAGGGATGATTGCCCTTTTAACTGCACAATCTTAAGGAGTGGAGATGAAGGATGAGGGAGAAAGACTAATCTCTGAGGAAGGCATAGGACCAAAAGGTAGAAATCTGAAAAAGGCAAATTTAGGTTTTATATAAGGGAAAATTGCCCAACTCTTAGAGCTATAGAAAGGTAGACCGCCTTGGTACAGTAGTGGGTTGCCCCTTCTTGGGTGCCAAAGTCTTAAAGCTGAGGTTATACTGTGTTGTAGATTGGATTCTACCCAGGCAGGGATGGATCCAGGAGTGGAGAGCCTTCGACCTCAAGGCCACCTGTGGCCCTCTAGGTCCTCAAGTGTGGCCCTTTGACAGGAACTTTGAAGTTTGGATTTGGTCAAAGGGCTGCACTTAAGGCCGCAGGTTCCCCATCCCTGGTTAGGTGTGTGGATGGATGGAAAAAAAGCATTTAAGTGCTGACTCTGATTTAGTTGTTTCAGACTTTTCATGACCCCATTTGGGGTTTTCTTGGCAAGCATACTGAAGTGGTTTGCCATTTCCTTCTCCAGCTCATTTTACAGGTGAGGACCTGAGGCAAACAGCTGCCCCCAACAACCACAAATGTACAAAGCACCGTGCTAAGTGCTGGGGATATAATTAGAAAAGTTTGAGAGTCCCTGCTCTCTAGAAGCTCACATTCCAAAGTGGGGAGGGAACAAAATGCCTTCAGAAGTCCCCTCCCTCTTGTAAGAGAAGGTCCTGGTGGTCCTTCGGTAGGGGTGGGAGCCAAACCAGTTGGGTGGATTTTTCCCTTCTGGTAGGGACTGATGGGCAGGGACCTTTCTTGCTTATTTTCACACCACTCCCCACCCAAACTGTTGATTTTAAATAAAGGGGCCTGGGCTAGAGGAAAATCAATTCAAAAATTAATTTAAGAGAAGTTTTGACTTAACTTTTTGACACTTGGTTTTTCCATCGCCCTTATTTCTCAGGACATCCCTCTCCTACCCATTCAACTGTCCCTAGTAACAAAGAATAAAGGGTGGGGGAAAGCTGCAAAACGAGGACTCACTTAGCACTGAGTAAGCACCTACGGTGTGCTGCTGTTGGACAGCTAGGTGGGGCAGTGGGTAGAGCGCCAGGCCCGGAGTCAGGAAGACTCCTCCTGGTTTCAAATCCAGCCTCAGACACTGACTAGCCGTGTGACTCTGGGCACGTCACTTAAACCCGGTTTGCCTCAGTTTCCCCATCTGTAAAAGAGGCTGGAGAAGGAGATGGCACAAACCACAAACTACTCAAGCGTCTTTGCCATGACTGAACAGTAACAAACGCGGGCTAGGCCACTGGGGGCGCCGATACAAGGGCCTTCCCCCTCAGTGTGGAGGGGAGATGATAGGGACACACGGAAGCAAGGCCGGGGGGGGGGGGGGGGGGGCGGGGAATTGGAATGAGGCGGTGCCCCGGCCTCTGCCCGCATCAGACAACTTCCGGTTTTCCGGGGGGGGAGGTGCCGCTTTCAGCTGGTTTTTGGTCATAGCTGACTCTCTGTGACCTCATCAAAGATAATGAAGACGCCGGAGCGGTTTGCCAAGTCCTTCTCCGGCTCATATTACACATGGGGAAACTGAGGCAAACGGGGTGAAGCGACTGGCCCAGGGACGCACAACCAGGAAGCGTCTGAGGTCTTCCTCCACGGCGCCATCTAGCTGCTCCGGGGCGCCCTCTTGCCCCACCCATTTTCCTTTCTCGGCGCCTAGGCCGTTTGAATCTCGCGCGCTTCTTATTGATTGGCCGCCTGGGGGAGCGGGAAGCTGGGGTGGGGAGGGGTGAGACGGACGCAGCCGGCCCTCTAGTTTGCTACTCACCGTCATCTTCCCCGGGTAAGAAGAGTTTTCAAATCCGGCCAATCGGTAAGCACGCTCGTACGCTCCGGAGGAGGAGCCTGATGGCTGACTCCAGCCAATTGGAGGCGGCCGTCATGACCCAGCCAATAAGGAGCGAAGGGATGCTGTGACCGGCTGCCTTAAAGGCGGCAGCTTTGCACGCGGACCGGCATTTAGACTGCGGCGAGAGTTTGGCGAGCGTCTTTGCGCAGGCGCAGCCGTTACTCGCGGCCGTTCTCTCCGAGGCAGTCTCGCGCTTTATACGTTAACATGTCGGGTCGCGGCAAGACCGGCGGGAAGGCCCGTGCCAAGGCCAAGTCTCGCTCTTCGCGAGCCGGGCTGCAGTTCCCCGTGGGCCGTGTGCACCGATTGCTGAGGAAGGGCCACTACGCGGAGCGAGTCGGGGCCGGCGCGCCCGTGTACCTGGCGGCGGTGCTGGAGTACTTGACGGCCGAGATCCTGGAGCTGGCGGGGAACGCGGCCCGGGACAACAAGAAGACCCGCATCATCCCCCGCCACCTGCAGCTGGCCATCCGTAACGACGAGGAGCTCAACAAACTCCTGGGCGGCGTGACCATCGCCCAGGGCGGCGTCCTGCCCAACATCCAGGCGGTGCTGCTGCCCAAGAAGAGCGGCGCCATCACGGGACCCAAGGCCCCGGGCAGCAGCGGCAGCAAGAAGGGCACGCAGGCCTCGCAGGAGTACTGAGGGCAGCCCCGGCTTCGGTGCCGCGGCCGCCCGGCCCCCGCGCACCAGCCGCCACCCAAACACCACAAAGGCCCTTTTCAGGGCCCCCCTCCCCCCTCACTGAGAGAGCTGCTCCACTCGCCTGCGTCCCCCAGCCCCGCCCCCTCCCGGCCGCGGGAAGTCCGGAGCCGCGGCCCAGCGGGAGGGAGCCCCGTTTATTCCGACGACTCTTGGCAGCTACTGAACAAAGCACGGGACTATCGCGCGCGGGGCGGCTGGATGGGGACCGGCGGACCACCAGCTTGGGACAACTCTGCGTGCCGCGTCCCGGCCCGCGCTCAAGTTCCATCCCAGCCCGGACCTCCGGCTCCTGAACTGAATTTTCTCAGCTTAGACTCTTTGCCTTTATCCGGGGGAATGGAGAGACTGTGAAAGACAATTTGTTAGTTTGAATAACTTAATTTTATTAAATGGTTTTTTTCTAATGAAGTTTCTTGTGTTTCTTCAGCGTTACTGTAGTTGGTGACAAAGCTGCTGGGTCTCGGAAGTTAGCAAAAGGCAGCGATAATTCGCTCAGCCATTTTTCCTTGGAGGGGGTTTGGGGCTGGGATGTAGAAAGGATTTTTTTTTCTATGTAAATCAGCCAATATGCATTTAAGTGCAGGGCACTGGAGAGAAGATACTCGAGTGGGAATGGGATGATTGTAAATAAAAATTCCACAGAGAGTCGGGTGAAGTGTTTTATTGACAGATTTGGTTACATTCAATGTCTGCGACTCCACAGAAGACAGACTATCCTCCAGCCCCTAGTATAAAGGGGGTCAGGACAAGGCACTAGGATGCTTAGCAGCAACAGGTCCCCCTTCCCACACTTGAGTCTTGGATGATGCAGTTTTTGTGCCCAGGGATAGTCCCTGTTGAGTTAGTTAATGGGGGAAGGGTTCAGGGCACCCCAGAACAAATCCGATGTTCCTAGGCAGAAAACGCCCTCAGGGCTAGATTAGTGGGCATCATTGAGCTGTCTTGCTATATCCAGGATCTTCTTGGCTCCCTTGTTCAGCAGCAGGTTGGCAAGACTGATACCCAGGTTTTCAGCTGCCATTTGGGCTCCCTGAGATACATTCCGAGCAGTGATGCCCACCCGCTGCACATCATCATCTGGGCCATCTTCATGCTATAGAGGAGAAAAAAGTTAGTAGAGAAGAAGGGGTATGATAGAACCCTTGTTTGCCCTGCCCTAGGGGTCCTAATACCTGGGCTGAGACGTTGATGGTTGTCTGCATGGTTTCCTTCAGACTATCTGAGCCATCCAGACTCCAGACTCCTCCAGTCAGGTATAGCTAGAAAAACAGAACAGGTGACAGCCTTACTAGAGGGAGTTCCATAGGGGCAGAGAATCATCTTAATTAATTGTATGCTCTAGCACCTAGTAACAGAGTAGGTTCTAAATGTATATTGAAACTAAAGGCCCACCATTCATTATGGAAAGGTTATTTAGGTGTTCTATGCCACCTCTGACCCCAAGACAAAATAAAACACTTACCTGCCCATCCTTGAGAACTGTGTGGACTGCCACAGGCACGCTGCAGCCTCCTTCCTACAACAAGACCATGGCTGTGAGCTCCGAGGATTCTGATAATATACTTTCAATCACCCCATCCTAAGAGACCGGCTGGAAACAAGTGAGGGGGAATGTGGAGTGGGGGGAGGGAAGGGTTCATACACCTAGGTTTTCCAGTCATTCAACTAATTGATATTTACTATGTACATAGCATACTGAGGCGCACCCTCCCCAAGTGAAACACTGGTCCTACCAGGTGCCTCAGGAAAGCCCTCTCAGCAATACATCGGAGTAAGGTCTCATGATCATGTAGCACACGAACCAAATCCAGCACTTCCTGGTCCTTGGCTCGGACCTCAACACCCAGGGCCCCCTGGGGAGAGACCCCACATTCCGTCAGGTTCCTTTTCACACCAAAATAACCTGGTTAAGTATTGGGCTGCCAAAATTATTTCCTAGTTGTCCAGTGAATACAGGCTCTATCACTAGGTGTATTTCCACCCCTGGGGAAGAGGAAGCCAAAGGCTACAGATTCCTAGGCTGGGAGGAAGAGAAAGGACCCAAAGTGAAGTGCCCACATCCCCAGAGGTCAAAGATGGCTTTCGTGACTGAGCATACCTGGCCCACAGCATACAGACATTCTTCAGGGTACAGGAGCTAGAGGGGCAGAGCAAGCAGTCAGTCGTAGGAGACACAGAAACTGGGACAGTGGGGGCGGGGGGGGGACCCTACCAAATAGCATGACTGAGCAAGGATGGGAGCCTGGATTCCAGGTTCCTAATTCCAGCCCTTCCCAATCTGGATCTTGTTTTCCCATTTAGATGATAATGCCTGAGTGAGGGGTAAGGTGATCTTGAGTAGCGAATAAAGAAAAGGCTTTTTTGGGGGGATAGGGGTGGGACATGATTTAGCACCTAACTCAGGGCTAAGTGTAAAACTTCCTGGTCCAAAGGATGTAATGAGTGATGGGGAAAATAATTCTTACCTGCCCTACACGGCTCTGCCAACCCATACGTTGCAGTCCAGCTGCTGCCAGGATAATGGCACTAAATTCCTGCTGTTCATCCAGCTTCCGAAGCCTAGTATTGAGATTCCCTCTCTGCCAGGGTACAGTGTTAAGGGCTACTGCTGAGGCTTCTCCAAGGCCCATGGCCTCCCCAGCCCCAGGCATTCAGGGCCTACTCATCCTGTTAGCTGCATAAGCTGATCAGTGAAAAGAACCCTCCCTACCTTACAGATCTTTCTGACTCTGGTTATGTCCCACCTCAAACTGCCAAAAGGATACAATACTTTTGAATTCCAGATGTGGAAATTTCCGCTGCAACTGGGCTGCTCTACGAAGGGAGCTGGTCCCTACCACACTGTAAGGTCAGAGGGTTTAGTCAGCACAGAGTAACCCTTACCAATCCTTCCCCTCCCCTTCTTCAGCAGTTGCCTTCCCACCCCAATCCCACCAATCGTTTCCAGACTCTTACCTCCTCTCTGGCAGGGTACCCAAGGTCTGCCCAGCATATTTAGGGTGGAAGATAACAGCATCATAGGGGCTCTCCCGCCTGGGGTAGAGAGAAGGGTTATAATGACGGGGACCAGGTAAGGTATTTGATCAGTTCAACCAAATTTGACCCGAAGCCATCCCAATCTGTCTTCAAAGAACCAACCAAAAATTGATCACTGAAGTCAAGAGAGTAATAGTGAAGGCGGAAGGAGAGGTAACCAAAGAAAGAAATGCCAAAATGAGGTGCACAACTCTCCCCAACCCCCTTGACTTCAGGATTGCCTCTTACTTGCAGACGGCACCGATAGTGAAGGCTGGGGGCAGTACAGTGGGCAAGTCCTTCAAGGAATGCACAACCAGGTCCACTCTGGAAGAGACAGAGTCAGGGAGAAGAGGAGAAAAGTTACAGGAAGCAATGGTTTCCCATGACCTCCCTATCTCCTCTCAATGCTTTGGGGACGAGGAAAACTAACAGCAACTCCAATCTCTACAGCACTTTAAGGTTCCCAAAGACCTCTCCCCCCACCCCCCAACTTGTGAAGGAGTTAAGTGTAAGCATCATGAGTATTTTACAGATGAGGAAATGCGCTCAGAAAAGACAAAAGCCCAGCCAAGGTCACGAAGCTGGCGAAGTGCTAGGGCTGGTATTCAAAGCCAGGTGTCCTGACTCCATATTCTGACCTCCTTCCATTATACAGTACTGCCCTGCACTACATCTCAGGAACCAAACAGAAAAGGTTTATTCTTGTTATCTAGATGCCCACACACCATCTCTCTGTACCAAGGTATTACAGTGGCCACTTGCGTTCTAAAGTAAGAGCTCACTCCAGGAAATTAAGGACAGGGCTGTGATCCTAGCAAGGATGATGCAATCTTTTAACTCTGGTCCCAAAACTACTCCTCCTGAAGTCCATCCACCCTCAGCCCGTATCTTTTGGGTGCCAAATCCTTTGGTCTTTGCAGTGACCAGGTCCCAGGACATCTGCGATCCCAGAAAGTAGAAAGGTGGTGAAGAGGCCCCACACTATACAGGCACTAGAAGAATCCTGGGGTGGCCTTCAGGGTTTAGCTCTCCTGCCTCACTTCCCCACTTACTCGTTCTTTTCCAAGGCATACTCCAGCTCCTTAGTGAATAGGCTTTTCTCCCCAATCTGTCAGGGAAAAGAGAGGGGCATTGTGAAACCCATGGAGCTGGGAAAGATTAGCAGAGACTAGTAGGAGTCAGGGAAGGAGTGAAGGGTTACCTTAGACAGTGCAGTATCCAGGATCTTGTCCCCAGTGGTGGACATTGCAACTAGAACAGAGTGATTGGCCAGTCAACAAATAACTGAGTACTTAAGATGTACCCCCCAATACCATGCTCCTACGATTATATGCTGTGCTAGCTACTCCGGTGGGGAGGGAGAAAAGAAAAATAACAGGGTTTTTGCCCTCAAAGAACTCACTCTCTGCATGGAGGGACAAAACAAATACATCTAAAAAGTTGAAAAGATCAAGCCATATATAATGAGGACCAAATGAGTTGTACAGACAATAGGAGGTCACCATGGCTGGACTGATGAGGGAAGATTTTATGAAGTGGGTAGGAATGGTTTAAACGGGTTCTTCCATCAGATTAGAATTTAGAAGTGCTACTCTGCCTTCTCCCCTCCTGGGGCTAGTAGCCAAGTTCCCTGCTAATCCCCTCCCTCCATTACAGACACTTTGAGAACTCACTGATTTCAAACTGCAGACCAGGGTACAGGTCCTTCAGCATAGCCACCACACTGTCTGTCTGTATCCTTGCCAGCTGGGAAGCAAAGATTGGGCTCAGTCCTGCCCTTCCCTCCCCAATGCCCAGGAAGCTAGTCCAAGACATACGGAACATACACCAGGGCAGGGAAACCTCAATGGGGACTGACTAGGGAGGACAGCAGTACAGGGGATCTGACCATAGTCCAGTGCTCCCAACAGTTTTACCCCCTCTCCAAAAAATTACAGCCTTAGATTATTAGATTAGAGACCAGACTAAGGCCTATGTCCCCTGTGTCCCCCAAACTCAGATTCCTGATGCCTACAACAGTGGGAACCCCATCTCACCTCACTCTTGCGGGTACCCACGCGGATCACTCTCATCTTTGGGCTGTTTCCGTCCTGTGGAGAGAGAATCTGGAGTTGTTACCCTCCACTGCACCCTTTCCCCTGAAAATCCAGAATCTCAGAACAAGACAGACCTCAAGAGACTGCCAGAAGGCCACTCCATGCCTGTGGATGAGGATAGCCTAGGTTTTTCTGGGCAGGAGGGTTACTCTGATGCCATCCCCTCTACCTTCTTCAATGTCCTAAATTAAATTTCAAGTGACCTTCCTGCCTTACCTGGGAGAAATAAGTCTTTTCCAATAGCCAAACAGAGATGAAGGGTACCGACAAGCAGAAGTTAATGCAGCTATACCTCCCAACAGGTCTCTGAACCCTAGAAGGGAGACTGAGTAAGGGAGTACTTAGAGGAGGTCCTGGATCCACCCAGGTGGTCAGGGAGATAAGTGTCATCAGGCCAGCCACAAAGAGGGTGGGGTCAGAACTGGAAGGGGGGGAGGGAAAGGGGAAGGTGGGGAAACGTTCTCTGGAGCAACACTGCAAGTGGCCACATACTGGACAACTTGTGCTGAGTCACTGATAGTTGGAGAGATGAGATCAGTGACTGACACCAAAGTGGACAAAAACCCCACCTACACAACCATTGGTGTTACCCAAATGCTAAAGTCACCATTGTGCCTTGCCCTAGTCAGTGATGGGAATGGGATGGAAGGAAGGAAGGAGGAGCCTAAGAGGAAACAAACTCATCTCCATCAGTCTGTTGTAGAGGCACAAATCTCTGATTTCACCACCAAAGAAACTCCTAGGCACAGAAACTGAGACTTGGAACGAGAAGGGACACATTCCTTCCTCTTGCTAGGGTTCTCTGAGAATATCTGCCAAGGGACCAAGGAGAAGGCCCTATCCCCTGAAGGCCAGAATAAAGGATCATGTTTAATCAAATTTATGTCCAGCCACTCCACCTGATGCCAGTTTTCCCTGCCCTAGCCCCATCAGGGTGGACAGGGAGACTTACTGTGGCTAAGGTCCATCACAGCCATCTCCCAAATAAACACATCCAAAGAGACTCTGAGCAAACCAAAGTCAAGACCAAAACCCTTAACCTACCTAACAGGGACCTCTGCTGTGTTCCAGCATGTTTGCTGGACAGGTGGGCGAGCCCACAGAAATGAGTCAAGAGCATTCCAGAGCTCGGAGACTCCAAGTGGGAATACCCTGGTATGCCAGAGAATCTTTTAGTTCTACTGAATAGCGTGGACAGTGGAGATAAATTCTCCCTTTCTCCCCAGTAACCCAGATACACCTTGGCCAATCATGGTTATGGCGTTATCTCAGTGACCAGCAGGAGCACTTGAGGATGACTTAAATCAGGCCATATTAGGATCAGTGTGAGGAAGAAGAGATGTTTATTTACCCAAAAGAAGCTGTCATTAGACACTAGGAAGAGAATACTTATTCTGCTTGACTCCAGGCAACAGTGACAGAAGTGTTCAAGCTGACTTGGCCAATCATTTGTCAGGGAGGAAGTAGATAAAGGTTGTTACAGTACATGACCTCTGAGATCGATTCCAATTCCAAGAGTCTACAGAATGTTCCTAGAGTCTGGAACATAGGCAATGTGGAGTTACTCCACCAAGTTCACGTGAATCTTGCAAAGCACATCAACCTTTGCACCACAAATGATGGAAATCATATTGAAGATGTTATTTGTTAATATTCCAATTAAATAAAATATTGAAAATTTCATTCATTTCATTTTTTGAAAATATGCATTTTTGCCTGTGTCCAGACTTTAGGAACACCCTGTACAATTGATCTTTGATTATACGGAAGTAGCTCCTGGTGGAGAAGGGGGGACAGGTCAAGTCTTGGCCCAAACCAAACGGCTCCCTCAAACTCCAAAGCCTAGAGGGGACCAGGGAGTTTGAAGCAGGGCACCTGTAGGCTAAGGTGGGGCGGGAGGGAGAGAGACAAGACGAGGAATATGGGTTAGTAAAGAAGGTTAGAAAAGAAGCAATTCAGGAAGGTGTGGAGTAGTCCCATCCCCTCTGGATATGAGGCGCAGAAGAGACTTCAAAGATTATCCAATCTAAGGGCTCTTAACCCGGGGACCATGACTTTGTGTTGCTAATTTTTTAAAAAGTAATTGTCTTCCAATGTAACTGGATTCCTTCGTAATACCATATATTTTATTTTATGCATTTAAAAAACTATTCCGAGAAGGGGTCAATAGGGGTTCAAAAGGGGTTTGTGACACCAAAAACGCCCAATCCTCTCATTTTACACAGGACAAAACTCTGGCCCAGAAACGCGGCTCGTAGATCTAAGAACCAAGAGCTCGCTCCTCATTTCACACGCGGCGCCTGGTCCACTGACGGAAGCCAAGGAGCCAGGAGCGACCCTGCGGTTCCCTCCCCCGCCTCGGCCCTTAGTCAGTTTCACACACACACGCACGCACGCACGCACGCCGCTGGCTGCTAGAGTGAGCCTGCCCCGGCAGCACAGGCTCGGAGACCGTGCCCTGCATTTCCTCCACGCGGTATTCGGCCTCCCCAGCAGCCGGTCCGCTCACATCCACCGCCCACCCTGGGCACCTTCAGTCAGGACCACTTTTGCTACTGTCTCTTTAAACCCCATTCAAAGCCCAGCACCAGTGACAGCCATTTCGACCAATAGGTTCCGGAGGACGACGTCCGACAGCCAATCACTTGTTCGCTACACGCAGAAACGGAAACAGAGTCCGTCAGGATAGGACTCACCCCAGCGGCCGCATCTCCGCTCCCGGACATGACTCCGTCCGCAGAGTGAGGCTGGAGGGTGCGCGCAAGGCGACACCCCTGGCTTGCCGGGAACGCGAGACCCTCAGGCCTGCTGGGGGGGGCCCGGGGCACGTGGAGTCTGCGTCGTCCCGGCTGACTCCGGCTCCCCGACACTCGCGGAGGCCCTTGCGTCACTTCCGCCGCGTCCCTTAAAGGGGCAGACCCTGGCACGGCCCGAGGCGGGAACTTGAGACCTAGAGAGGGGCGGGCCTGAAGCACTGCCTCAGCACCTACTCCCAACTCAGCTTCCTTCTCAAATTTAGGGTTCGTGTAGAAGGGCAGCCCTGCCAGAATCCGTATTACGTGCAGCCCTGCCAGGCTGCCTTCTTAAAAAGTTACCCTAACCAAAGAAAACAGCTGGAAAAGACCCTTGACAGCTGAGGGAAACTGAGGCCAGAGAACCAAAGTGACTTCTGTGTGGTCACACAAGGCATAACCAGCAGGACTGAGTCTGGACCCTGCCCATTGATTCCAGTTCTATAACAATGCTCAAATGCCTTAACTTCCCCTCATACCCCATTAGATTGTGAGCTCCTTGAGGGCAGGGGCTTTCTGCCCCTTTTTGTATCCCCAGCAGTGTCTGCCCCATAGCAGGTGCTTAATGTTTATTGGATTGGATTATCCCAGAACACATGTGAAAATGAACAGGAATGCCGTGTTCCTTCTTAGTGTTACATTTTGGTTATGGCACCGATATGCTGGTGAAGGGCCTTGAGACCATGCCAGGAGTAGGAATTGTTTCTGTTTTTGTATTTGTACCCTCAGCACCTAGCACCATCCCTGGCATACAGACACAAATGTTTGTTGATTCGAAGGAAGGAACAGGGGATGTTTATCTTTGCTAGAACGTAGGCAGACATGCAATCTTCAGGTGTCTGAAACATTGCAGTATGGAACTGCTTGGTCAAGCCCAGAAAATAGGAACGAATGGAACAACACCACAAAGTGTTTTGCAAATCTTCAAGTGCTGTACAAATGCTAGTTATTAATAAATAGGAACAATGAGTGGGAATCACACATTTTGACAGAATATAAGGAAAAACTCCCTAAAAGATGCATGCAGCCTGGAGAGGTGGAGTTCCTCTTCCTCAGAGGCCAAGAAAAATCTAGATAACCACTTAATTTTGTAGTGAAGAATTAGTAATCCTTTATTAAGTGCTTATTATGTGTTAGGCACCAAGAATATAAGTACTACAGATGAACCAAAAAACTTATGAAGGAAAATTACCCGTTTTTACAAAGGAAGGAAAAAAATGATGCTCAAAGTCTCTGGCAATAGGTTTCCTGACTAGTCCAAAGATCACATTATACTACTTCAAGGGTAGATAACTTGTCCAAGGTGAGTGGGAGGGAGGGAAGAAAGAAGGATGGGGGTAGACAATTTATTAATGGACTACCATGTGCCAGGCACTTTGCTAAGTGCTTTAAAAACATCTCTCATTTGATGTTCACAAACCCAAGAGGTAGGTGCTATTATCCTCATTTTATCGTTGATGAAGCAGGCAGAGGTGGTGACTTGCCCAGTCACAGCTAGGTCCGTAAACAGTGGAGGGAGCCTACCTAAAACTCCAGTCTGACTTTCAGGCTAGTTACTATTACAATGCACCCCATCCTCAAAACCAGCACATGCTGATAACCTATATGCAACTCATTCACAGCTGTTAATACTGATAGGATGAGATAAGAGCAGCTTGATTTTCATAAGATAGCACAAACTTAAACTGACCCTTTCAAAGATGAATTATAGAGTTTTTAAAGAATCATTTATTCCCTATGCTCCCCCCTCCCATTTCAGTGTGCAGCTAACACATCTCCTAGCCCCCTTGCCACAGCCTCAGCCCCAGAGGATCTCCATGGGAATGATGCCTAAAATATTTACCAAGGGACAGAGCAAGTTGTCTTGGGTGCTAGTTTCTGCACACCCCTGGACCTCAAGCTACGGATGTCTCACATTTCACCTTGTTTGAGAAGCCAAGAGACCATTAAGCACAGGAATGAGGTAGAGTAGCACCATACCCGTTGAGTATTTCTGGGGGAAAATGTGGCTGCAAGAGGTGGGACGAGTGCACTGGGCAAGCACATCAGGAAGGGCCAGAAAGGCCCCAAATAAGTCATCTTCCCTCCAAAGGTGTCCTGTCTTTTTATTTACAAACTAGATGCTTGGACTCAAGCAGAAACTGGTGTTCTGGGCTAAGAGGAAAGCAGCTATGGTCCATGTATGCAGAGGGCTTATTTGGGTGGCTTCCCTTGCTCCGATGAAATTCCCCATCCTCTGAGGGCAGCAATCAGCACTGGCAAGGGGCAGGCTAAGTAAGGGCAAAGGAGACAGTGAGAAAGCAAATCTCCACTCCTAAGTGTTAAGTCAGAGATGAAGCAGGGGGAGAGGGGCAGTTGCTCTTCCAACTGTTCATTGGGACCTCCCATTGGGGAAGCATCTTTGTTCATAAAATTAGTCCCTGAAGCCCCTTGTTATTTGTTTCCTCCTACATCCGTGCTTGATCGGCCTTCCAATGTCACTCCTCTGATCAAAGTGTCCTTAGGTACCCCGCCTGGAGTGCATGAGCAGGTCTCGCTGCAGACCAGCCTCCAGGCTGGTGCCCACTCTGCCCACAGGTGGATCAGTCAGCAGGGTCAACTTGTTGAAGACACCACGTCCAAAGTAGTCAGCGATAACAGAGAAGCTGTCATTGGAGTACTTGAGCTGGCAGGCAGGAAAGAGAGTATAGTTAGAACAGGACAGGGAAAGCTTATTCGTGCACTCACTCACTCCACTGCTACCCTCTGTTCAAAGGCCACAGGCCCCAAGAGGAGATGCAATGCCCACCAGTGCTCCCTACAGGATTCCTGTTGGTCTTGGAGTCTTACCCAACTCCTCTTTGCCATTCCTACCTGATGCTGAAATTGATCGTGCAAATCCCGCTTTTGCTCCTGGGCCCGGATCATGTCCATAACCTTGCGGTTCTCGGGGAGGCAGGTGGGGCAGTCAGCATCACTTTCTGAGTAGCTCTCAAAACAGTGCTGGTGGAATGAATGGCCACACAAAAAGTGGACAGAGGGCAGCTCCAGGGCACTGGTGCAGATACTGCACTTTGTCTTCTGGAAAATCTTTGGGCTATAACAGAAGAGGGATGAGATGTGAAAGTAACAGCACAGAGGGCAAAAAACCAGGTATCAGAAAGACAGGAGAACTGAACTTCAGAAGTCCTGGGCTAAAGCTCTGACCCTGAAAATCTTTACCCTTAACTATGGCAAGTCAAAGAATGACAGAACTTAGTACTAGGAAGAACCTTAGAAATCACCTAACCCAATCACCTAATTTGAGAAATGAAGAAATTAACATTCAGAGCCAAAGCAATTTGTACATAGGCATAGCCACATAGGAGCTGGGATTTAAACTAAGATTATTTTGCTCTAAATCTAGTGCTCTTTATACCACTCAGTACTGCCTCCCCAACCCCCAAGAGGGAAAAAAAATTTCTATAGTACAGGATGGAGCAAACATGGCCAGAAAAATCAGAGGGTGTAACTGGACTAAGAGCTAAATAAGAGTCATCAGTGTGACAAGACTGATAAAAAAGCTTATGCAAATGAGGTTGCATTAATTCAAATATAGTGTCTAAAACAAAGGAGGAAATAGTATCTGTTTCTTTGATGGTACCACATTCCCTGAGTAACCCAGGCCTGAAACCCAAGTCATCTATGACTCTTCCTCCAGCCCACCACCTACCTTGCTGTCACACCTCCAAAGCATCTCTGGAATCCTTCTCCTCCCATAGCCCCGCCTACTCTGGCCCTCAGTGCTCTCCAGATGACTATAGCTGCCACCTCCAGGCCAACCTTTCACCATTGCCACTCCATGTGGGCTTCAAAGCCCTTCCCCAGCATCTCCCTTCCCAGAGATAGTTCATGGGCCTCCCCTCCTGTGCACTGTGTTCATCTGAATCCAACAAACATTAAGTGTACATAGCACTGTTCTACCGAAGCACATTACTTGCTATTCCCCAACCTCATCCTGCTCTGTCCCTATGCATTTCACATGCTACTGACCATGCCTGCCTGGGAGTCACCCTTAGCCCCCATCTCCAGCTCCTGACATCCTTCCCCTGGCCTCACTTAAGGCCCAGCTCAGACCGATTCATGGCTGTCATCCAGTTAGAAGTGAGTCCTCCCATTTCCGGTCTCATATTAATGTACCTCTCTCCCTCTGGAGAGGCAATGTGGCAGGGGTCAGAGAGACACCCCTGAAGTCAGGAAGCCCTACGGCTTTCAGTCCAGTCTCTGACATACACTGACTGGGTGACTCTGGGCAATACACATCTTTCTCAAACTAAGCTGCTGGAGCAGCTGCTGATCAGCATCAGGAGAGTTATTTTTTTCCTTACCATGGTTTCCCTACACCAATGAAATTATAGATCTAGGGAGGAAAAAGAATATTTGCATTATTACTGTGTCTCACCCCATTAATTGAATGTTGAGCTCCTTGATGACTAAGACTACTGTCTTTCATTTTTCTAAGCTCAGGACCCCACAGAGCAGGGCTCTGAGCTTCTGCTGAATGAATAAGTGGTCCTGGGATGCCCCGACTGGTCCGATCACACTGGAATGCTATCTCTGTTCCATTCTATATAGCATGGACAAACTAGTGACTGACTGGAATAATGAGAAGGTTCCATGAGGATGTGTTGAATGATACTGGAATAAAGTTTAGCCCCAGAAAAGAAGTGAGAAGACTCATCTCCCCCTCTTCTTTGCAAAGGTAGGGAGGGAACTATGGGTATGGAATACTGCATACATTCTCAGAGCCCTCCCCCTCAGGGAGTCCCATCTTCCCATCAGGACACAGATCAAGCACTATTTCCTGCAGGAAGTCTTTCCTGGTTCTTCACCCCCCCACAACTAGTGCTTTCCTCCCACCCATAATACCCCACAATTAACTACTCTGTGTGGATGTGTGTACACAAGCATGCATCGTTAACTTTATATCGATGTCAGATATGTTTTTCTTTGTACTTGTCTCCTCCATTAGAATGTAAACTCTTTGTAGGTAAGAACTGTTCCATTCTTTGTACTGGTAACCCCAGCACCTAGCATGGTGCCTGGAATGTGGAAGATGCTTAAGAAATACTTGAAGTATGCTGGTGGTTTTTGTTCTTTTTCCACTTTCAAACCTTTGTTAAAGAGGGCTGGCTTAATGGAGAGGAGGGATCTGTTTGGAAATGGTGATGGTGATGATGAAAAAAAAAAAGACAGCAATATGAATGAGATTTTTAAAAATTACCCGGGGAAAGGTGATGGGCGACATGACAGCTATTTTCAAACATGTCAAAGTTTAAGTGCAAACAGGGAATAGACTTATTCTGCCTCTCTCTAGAGGCTAGAACCCCAATGGATGGAAGCTACAGGAAGACTGACTTCTGCGTGAACATAAAGGAAGAACTGCCTAAGAGAGCTATTCAACAGTGGCATGGACTGTCCCATCAGAGTCAGCTTACCATCACTGGAGATGTTCAAGCAACTCCTACAGGAATCTGGTCTGGAATGTGGAAAAGGATTCCTGCTTGTAAAATTCAGACTCAATGACCTAATGAGTCACTTCCAATTCTAAGAAAATATGATTCTCAAAAACTGGAAGTGGTAAAGAAAAAGAAAAGTCCCAGGGCTCATCAAAGCTTTGTATGTTCATGTTAGGCACCTGCATGCAGCCCATGCACATTTTCTCCTTAACTTTTTCACAATTACTACCCAGATTTTCTTTGGTGACAGCTGTCATTACGCCTTCTCTGTACTTCGTAGTAAAATCCTTTGTCTGCTATAGTCAACTGTCAGCACTACACATGATCTTTATAACAAACCTTTTATTCCAGGCTTAAAATTCCTTTCTCACACCAAAGCTGGTAATGTTAAAAATAAAGTTTATGAAAACAAAATATAAATTAGTTATATTACATCCCAAGCTAAATAAAAATGATTATTATATAACTGACTACTTTCAATTTCTCATACTATGAGAGCTCTCTATTGAAGCAGATAGTTAAGAATGAACTTTATTCAACTATGATCAATATCTGACCCAAGAAAGAGGCTCAAAAAACGACCACAAATCAAGCTATTGCATACAGACCCATACCAGATTCCTTCCCAAGCCTAACCCCCAAATACCTGGTCTTCAGCTCCTGGATCTCTTGGCGTATTCGGGTGGTTTCTTCCCGGTACCTTCGCACCCGAAGCTCATCTTTCTCAATTTGTTGGCTCTGCTTTTGCAGCTTCTGTACCAGATAATCCTTGATGACAGACAACGTGGCAGTTGAGTTGTGAGCCAAGGTCTGTACCACTAAAATGAGGGGAGAGAGGAAACGATCTATGAGTGGGCAGAACCTCATTCAATGAGACCCAGCTCACAACATCCCAGGCCAATCACCCACCTAAGAGGGGTGGCATGAGGTTCTTGCTCTCGATGTGTTTAAGCACAGCAGCAACATATTCCTTGCAGTCTTCTTCCTTTCGGGCAAAGTAACTGAGCGCTTGCTCCCATAGAGAGGGCTCCTGCTCCCCATGCCGTTCACAAACAGCGATTACCTGTCGGTACTGCTCATGCTGCATATGGTAATGCATGATCTGCTGGAATCTGGGGCCAGGGAAGGGAGTAAGGTCAGTGACCAGTCCTGAGAAGTCATCTGGACTCTTCCTCTTACCCCAACTTCCCTAACCTTCCCAAACCTTACAGCTTTCCTTGCTCATAGAGGTATAGGACCCCATCTTGAAAATCATGCATCTGGCAAAGAACCAAGGCCTTATCGAAGACATTGGCAAAGTGGCCACTCTTCAAGAGAGAGAGTGCCTCAGCATGGAGCTTCTCCTTGACCTAGGGGAGTATGAAGGGAGAGCCAATGTGAGTAATAAATCAACTATTCCACACTCCCTCGATCCCCTTCACCAAATGGAATTCAGCCCCACTACTGCCCCTTAGTGGCTCTAAAAACACATAGAGCCACTCACAAGCAGACAACCCAACCAAAAGATCTGAAACCCACCAGTACATTTTCATTTTCTTATGGCTACAGTATACCTCCACAGACACTACCTGTGGGTCCTTCTCATGAGCCCAATTTTGTAGTCTCAGCTCTAGCAGAGTATCATAGACACCCTGGGATGAGTCTGCCTGCACCTCAGTCATATGCTCTAGGAAGGCCTTCAATTCCCTTGGGTTGTTGGCAAAAATAGGAATGAATTCCTCAGAATTGGCCTGGAGAGCACAAAATGAGAAAGGAAGAACTGGTTGGCTAGGCATGCTTGGCTTTCTTAGCATGTGGTAACTACCATCCTCAATGTCTTCCTCACCCTGCACCCAGGTCCATCGCTCTCAGCAGCAGCCTCTGCGCAGGGCCGATAGTCAGTACACAGGACCTTCAGCAGTTGGGTGGTTTGTTCTGGCACATGATGCATGAGGATCTTGCCGTACCGCTTCATGTTGCTTTCTGCCTGCTCAAAGGGCAGCTTTCCAATATACTGTAATGCCTCCTGATAGTTCTAAGAGAAAGGAGGGGTGAAATTATACCCCAGCTCAGGCCCACTGCTCACTCCTCCTCTGGGGTAGCATCCTGAGAAGGCAACTGTCTCCTGCGTCTAAGACCCTGCCCACCTTGATGTCCTCTAGCTGGACCTTCAGGTACCACTCATGGTGAGCGTGGTTCTCAGCCAAGTACAGGGCATGGGAATAGTAGCCGGCCTGCCGAAGGACCTTGATGGCCGTTTCTACATCAAAGTGTACTTCACTTTCACTCTTTGTCTACCAGGGAAAGAGGAACCAAAGTCAATATTAACAAATAACCAGCAGAAACATGCACCAAAAATGAAGCCCAGAGATAAAATATTCCAGACGCAGAAAAAGACCTTTTCATTCATTTCTTCTTGGAGAAACCTATGTGTGAAACAGTTCCAATTTCCTCATTTCCCAGATTTAAGACATGGTGGCTGAGGAAAAAAGAAACACCAGGAAAGACGCCCTGTTTTTCTACTGTCTCTCACTTCCCAGGATGATGAGTATTCCCATTCTCCTGTGCTCCATTAAACAAGGATAACAATACCAACCCTACGAGATTATTGTGAGAACCAAATGAGGTGATATACATAAAGTACTTTGCAAGTCTTAATACACAGTATGGAGAATGACAATTCTCGGGTTTAAGTATGGAGAGTTGGACCCTTAGAGACCCCCACCCCCCCAGCACCTTGATGAATTCCTCTAGCTTGGAGCTGTCCTTGAGCTTTGTGTAGCAGTTGAGCAGCAGGGTGGTGTGGTCAGCATTGGCCAGTGATTGCCGGTGCAGGGTTTGTAGATAGGCAGTCAAGTTGTGGATGCGCTGGGCATCCAAGAATTTTCGGATCACATAGGATGGCTCCAACTTCCCAATGGTTCTGAGAAAATGTGTATGTGTATGTTAAAAAGGGATACCAATATTTAGTGCAAAGAAAGGAAGAAGGGTCAAACCATAATTACAAACAAAACTAGAGCTCTTCTGAAATAAAGGATGCTCATTTGTACTTAATTTCATGCTAGTTAACAAAACATTAAAATGCAGATGTTTCCTCCCCAATCCCACACCTTTTTTCTTATTTGAAAACATCATAGTTTCTGCAATCTCTGATGTGTTTCTAGGTATGGCTAACCTAACCTAAAAAACTTGCCTCTGTAAGTTCATATCCATACTGACCGGATATACTGCTGGACAGCGCCATCATGGTTTCCCTTGCTGTAGAGGTGGTCCCCATACTGCATAAAGATCTGTGCCAAACCATCACTATCCAGGTGTTGGCTTTTGGCCAAGTTGATTGCCATCTCAAACAGATTCTTTTTGAACAACATCTGGTAGGGGGAAATGTGGAAAAAAGGGAGAAGTGGCACTGGGGAAAAGGTTTCCCCCAAATTGCCTCTCAACAGCATAAACCCCACAAGCTGAAAGTCTCAGAGTACTGAATCTACTCAAGTTCTAAAATAGAGAAGACCCATTAAGATAACTCCTAAATCAACCCGAGAACAATCTGCATATCTAGGATGACAACAGGCAGAGGCTGGCTCTCCCAAGGATGCCTCGAGATGCTTCCTTTCAGTACCCCAACCCAGACCATTCACCTTGTAATTCTATCCTAGGAAAGCTAAGTAAAGTTGCAGAAACTCATAAGCCCCCGACCTAGAAGAGGAGAGACATCCCAGCGCAGAGGATGAGGGGCAACCCAATCCTGGAGTTACTGCAGCTAATTCCTTAGTGCCTGCTCCAGGGAACCTGATGATCTTGCCTCCAGTTTAGTCTGGGTGTCCTTTTCCTGAAGCACATGGACTCGCCCATCCCGAGTCAACACATACAGAGAGCCCCACTCGGCCAGCACGTCTACCACATCCTCAAAGACGGAGCTGTAGGCAATGAACTTGTTGCACAGATCATAGATGTTGAGGATCTGCTTGTCGGAGCTCTGTGAGTCCCTGCTGGTGAACTCTGACCTGTAAAAGGAGGAACAAGGGTCAGGCTTGATCCAGCCCCACTTCATCTCCTCTCCTCTACCCCTATTTCTCCGTTAGTATACTCCCTCAACATTATCCTTCCATGCACAACAATCCACCTTTTATAATCTCTAAGAGATTTATCTCTAGATAATCTCTAATCTCTAAGAGATTTATCACAAAACACTAAATGAACCTATAAATAAATGTGCCTCCCACTGAGCTGGGTAACATACAGAGAAAACTAGTATCTGATCCTCCAAACAAAGACAAAGCTCTGACAGACACTGATGGGACAGAAAACTAGTTCATTCACTGAACAAGTATGTGCTGGGAAAGGAAAAAAAGCAGACCTGCAAAAACACCACAGAGACCAACTACAACCCTGTAAACGAAGACACAACATAGCCACCACACTCAGGTTAAACACAACCACTGACTAGTACTAGTGTGTTCAAATTAACACAGCCTCTCTTTCCTTTAGTATAAGGTAAGTTAACAAGAGCATGCAGTAGCACCTACAATCTCCAGTCTTAAATGCTTGGGTTCATTTTGAAAAAGATTTCAAGAAAGAAACTTTGTGTTTTGAGTGCTTATTAGCTGTGTTAAAAATCTATTAAAAAAAACCACAACCAAATATTTACTGCATACAAAGTACTAACTGAAAACATTATACCAATAACAGGAAAGCAAATTTTTGACATAGAGACTTAAAAGTCACTTAGACTTTTCTTCCAAACTACTAGTCCTAAGATTTACCAGCATTGATCCTAACATCTCCCTTGCCTGAACTACATTTATTTAGGTTCCCTGTTGGGTTTGATACACAAGGAATGATAAGCAAACACCATGAGCTAAAAAGTTCTAAACAGAATAATCTCACTCCTAAATGTTAACCAGGGAAAATGAAGCAAAGTAAAGCTGGCAAAAATTCAATCATTAAGACTTAAAGTCCACTTCACCCTGGGAATTTGTAGTTTTCTTTTCTTACACCCCCTCTCCAAACTTCTCGATCCCCAGCTCCTCCCTACCCCCAAGCCTCCTTACTTGGGTGAAATCTTGCGGTCCCGGGAAACAATAACAAGATAGCCACGGAACCAGTGGGCAATGAGCTTATGGCCCTCGAAGGCAAAGCAAGGGCCACGCTCATCAGGCTGATATAAGTAAACACACTCATCCCCAGCAACAATAAACTGCAGGTCCTGGGAAGGGTCACTTAGGGCTGAGCAGCGCAGGCCACAGCCATGGGTGTCTAACTCTATCCGAGGGTAGTCCTTTCCAGACAGACTGTAGGACTGCAGAAAAAGAGGAAATACACATAGTCACATAAGGATCTTCTTCCTTAATCTACCCTCATTTATCACAGGCGAAGACATTTTCCTCCTTTATCTACTGCCCCTCTAACTACTTAATAACCATTATAATGATGACATCCTAAGAAAATTCCTAAGGGGTTGTGTAATCAAAGAGATCACTTCTCCTTTTACAGATGGGAGCAACTAAAGACTAGAGAGGTTACATGACTTGTCTATGGCAACTTGTCAAATCAGTGCCAGTGAAGACTAGAATCCTCCCCAGTCTTCTCAACCTAGAGTTCTTTCCTTCCTCAACATATTAAGAAAGAGAGAAACAGAACAGAGGCAACGGATGAGGGCTAAAGATGGAAATGCCAAGTATCTAGAACCTCTCCAATTAGCTCTCATTCCTTTGGGACATTTGTTAATCACAATAACCTCATAATTGAGTAGAAGACAAGAAAAGGGAGGGAGAACAAAAGCAACACAGAAAGGTAAGAGTTATTCCCCCTGATTGTTCACCAAGAAAATGATCCAGACCCATACCTGCACATTCTCTGTGGTCACCACGAACAAGTGGGTAGTCTTGCCTGCCTGGCGGAAGGCCAACCCAGTGACAGGATAGCTGCCTTTGTGCAAAATCTGGGTCTTGCTGTGCCGGTCCCTGGTAATATCACCCTTATTAAGGGTAACACTACCATCTGTAAAGCCTGTAGAAGGTAATCAGAAAGAGAGTAGTTAGGTGGCTTTAAAGAAGCCAGAGAAAGGAATGGGGAACACATACACATGTTCATTCCAAAATACTCTCCTTTATCTCAATTTCCTGTAACATGGACAGCTGGATGGTTTATACACTTTTTAAAGTCAACTCGACAATCATTTATTAAGGACCTACTACGTGCCAGGCACTGTGCTAAATGCTGGGGATACAAAGAAAGGGAAAAAAACCTAGCTGTTCTCAAGGAGCTCAGTCTAATGAGGGAAATGACATACAAAGAAGACAGATACAGGATAGAGCAGAGGTAATCCCAGCGGGAAGGCACTGAGATTAAGTCAGAAAAGGCTTCTTCCAAAAGGTGAAAGAATTAAATCCTTGGCCATATGACAGACCCCATAATAATAATTAATGTTACTGAAATTAATAAAGTGTTTACTAAGTAGCAGAGGGGGGATTTGAAGCCACTTATCTGATTATCCTCCAGTGCTCTCACCATACCACCTTCACAAATACCAATCAGTTCAAAACCATGTGTACAAACAGGGGGCTTAATAAATGACAAGAGAAGCAATGGCTGCCCCACATACAGCGCTCTGAGGAGTCTGGTTCTCACTACAAGGACCTATGCTTCTGCCCTCTTCCATTCTAGTTTGCTCACCAATAGCCATAAAGTTGAGATTCTCATGAACCGTCAAACAGGACACCACAGTTGGCTCTGACCCCGGGATGGCGGGGAAGATGCGGGTGCAGAGGGGATTCCCACCATCTCTTTTCTCCAGATTCCAGACCTTCACCTACGGGCAGAGCTCGGGCACATTAAACCCGGTCCCCCCTTCAATCGACCCCCGCTTTGAGACACTCCCTCCCTTCTTTTCTAATCACTACCGGCCCTTACCAGGGGATTGATGCCCTCTTCGTCCTCTCCCACGGAGGCCAGGATGTTGTGCTGTTTCAGCTGATATAAATGGGTGACCCGGAGCTTGTATGCCTGGAAGCCCGTGAGTTGCAGGGAGCGGGGCAGAAACCAGATCTGTCCTTCCATGTGTTCAGGGTAGTCAAGGAACCCACGACCCGTATCTACCTTTGATCTCCCCTAAGTCCCCCATTTTACAACCAGAAAAAAACCCAGAAACGATGAAGACGGACCCAGCACAGACAACCTCTGGGCCCCATTCGGGTCCCGGCCCGCTGGGGAAGTATGAGAATGGGGGAACCCCTCCTCTCAGATCCCAAAGGGTGGGCAAGGCCCCTTCTCGGTTCAGGGGTCTCCCAAAACGGGACGGGGGATGTCGGGTTTGGAAAAACTTGCTCCACTCAGTTCTGGCCTCAGGAGGTCGGGGCGCGGCCCCGGGCGCTACGACCCCCTTTCAGGAAGGGGGCCGCCCCGAGTCATGGAAGGATATCCCCAAAGACCAAGCTCCCCCGGCCCGAATCGCAGACGGTGATGCCCGGAGGGAGGCTGAGAGGCCTGGGTGGCCCAGATCCAGGCCCGGCACCATCGCTCACCGCCGGCTCCTTTACCAGTTCCTTGTCAAAAAACACGAAGCGGCGCCACTGCAGGTAAGCCGCCATCTTGTCCCCAAGCCTCCACCTTCCGTGGGGCAATCACGTGAGCCCTGCCGGAGGGTCACATGACGGTGGATTCGGTGTGCCCACGTGAGGTAGGTTGTGTATGCCGGCAACTTCCGGGTCTCAGACGTGATCACGTGGATTCCTCGGCCTGCCGCGGATTGGCTGAAAAGGCGCGGGGCTGGTGCTCATTCTCACCTTGCGTTGTTATACCAACGACCCCATTTCGGGCTGTGATCGTGAAGCTTAGGGGGCGGGGAGGGGGAAAATGGACATTGAGACGTTTAGCGCCGGTTGCGAGCTCCTGTCTTGGCACTCGCCATTCATTCGGGCGACGAGTGTTTGATTAAGCGCTTGAAGTATATGTATTGACACTTTGCAAAAGTGTAAACACTTTTGCTAATAAACATTTGAAAAAATGCTCAACGTCAGGTGAAGTTAATACCCGTCAAATTGTCAAAAATACATGAAATAAAATTATTTCACTTAAAAATAATTAAATGCAATACAATTATTGAATTTTAAAATACTAAATGCTAAAAATTACTAATTGCTAAAAATACTAATACTAAAATTTCATCAAACTAGCAAAAATAATTACGTGCAGCAAGATTCATGAATTAAATGCACACTCATTCAATTGATGAAATTGCAAGCTTGTAAAGGTGGACAGGGCAGCTAGGTGGCGCAGTGGGCAGAGCGCCAGCTGGAATCAGGAGGACCTGAGTTCAAATATGGCCTCTGATACTTAACTAGCTGTATGACCCTAGGCAAGTCATTTAACCCTGTTTGCCTCAGTTTCCTCAACTGTAAAATGAGCTGGAGAAGGAAATGGCAAAATCATTCCAGTATCTTTGCCAAGAAAACCCCAAATGGGTTCAGGAAGAGTTGGATGTGACTGAAATGACTGTGGCCAACAATCTGACAAGAAGCAATAAAAGTTACAAAAATAATCATACCCTTTGACCCAAAAATTCTATGGCTGGAAATATAAGTAGAAAAACGTTATTATTAAAAGAAGAAGAATCATTGGTCCAAGCATTTTCATAGCAGTAGTATATGTATGGGGAGGGGGAGAGGGCAGAGAGTTGGTACAACCCTGACCCATTTGTTTCCCAGTGCAGTTGATGAAATCACAGGAGAAGCCAGGTAGCTGAGGTGAGGGGCTATTGGTGTTTTTAAATAAAGTCACTCCACCTGCTTATCCATTTATAAAATGTGAAGGAGTTCATCTTCCAGCCTGCCACTGGCTGGAGAAGACTGGCCAAGTCTCTAGGAACCTTTGAAAGATAGCTTGCCAGCTCTGCGAATAGTTGGTGAAGGGAACACCTTCAAGGAGTCCTCTGGCAGTCCAGAGAAGCTGGCTACGGGGGAAGAAGGGAGGTCTCAAAAATGGATTGGTTTTTGCCTTGTTGTATCTCTGGGTGGGTGGCAGGGGAGCTGGAGTACTATTTCTTGTCCTTCAGCCGTGAAATATTGCACGTCTTGAGGTTGGGGTAGGTAAGAGACGCTCACCACTAGTGTATGCTGAAGTTTGTGCTTCTTCTTACCTCTAATGTGTGTATTTGAGGGAGAATGTGCCCTAGCATTAAGGGGAGAAATGTTTTGTTGACACTCTTCTTCTTATGCTGTCTTAATAAATGCTTTAGCTTTGAGCTAATTTTGTCTACTGTTAAAGAAGTGTGAACCCCACAGTAACTTCCCGCTGAGGGATCCAACTTGGGAATGAAATTTGAGGGGTATACATACCATATCTAATTGAAAAAAATGGAATAGCCATGCAAGTAAGACTAACAAGTATGAGAAATACAAAGAAATCTGGAAAGACCCTTATGAAATAATGCAAAGTCTTAGAGAGAAGAACTGAAAGAATAAAGCACACACTAATTGTAATCATGAGGAAAAATGAATGAGATGAGATGTACAAAAAATCTTGATGGAGAATTGGAAGGAAACACTGAAAATTGTTGAGATGTTTCATGCATTGTAATTAATTTAACTGTAAATAAACTAAGTTTAGTTTTCTGTATTGATATTCAGTGTTTTTTAATAATGTTTTTAAAAATGTGGTTAATAAATAAACACAGTGCACAGAGATCCCAGTGATCTGAATATAGCTACTGTCTCTCTCTCTCTTTTTTTTTTTAATTTCTGTGGAGATCCTAGGCCTCAGGAAATGATGGACAGAGAAAGAGACACAATGATTTCAGATGATCCCAGCACAGTAAAATGATTACTCTTTCCCCTGAATCAGAGAATCAGATCAATATGATCCCCTCCCCCACTGCTTTTTTTTTAATAAGAGCAGAAACTACTCATTAGAAAAACTTCTAGACTTGGCCTTCACTTACTGTTCCATCCTCTGACAACTTGACTGGAACTTCGTTTGAGATAAAAGAACCAGAAGCAGACAGATTGCCTTGGTGCTAAGTAATGAGGTGACTGGGGGACACTAGTATAACCTGACATCACTTCTGAGTGAAGAGTAAATACCCTGCCACAGGCCGGTGTCACCCAGAGCCAATGAGGGCTGGAGCTACTAGACTTCCTTTGGCTGCTGAGGTGTGGGAAATTTCCTGCTCCTCGTGTTTTTTTTTTCCAAACAATGAGCCTGATATGAGAGGAATGAAAATCTCTCCCCATTTTCCCTTTACACGTAAATATTCATGGATTAGAACTATTTCACAACTGCACAAAATATGGGGGACAGGGAATAGGTGTAGTGAAATGTGTGCAATTCTATACACTTAATTCCATGTAATTAAAACCATGTGATTAAAAATGTTTGTCATTCCCCAATTCAGAAATGGTCAAAGGATATGAACAGACAGTTTTCAGAGGAAGAAATTAAAGACATCTATAGGCATATGAAAAAATGCTCTAAATCACTACTGATTACAGAAATGCAAATCAAAACAAACTCTGAGATACCACATCTCTCCTGTCAGATTGTCTAAAATGACAAAACAGGAAAATGATAAATGCTGGAGAGGATGTGGGAAAATTGGAACACTGTTACATTGCTAGTGGAGTTGTGAACTGATCCAGCCATTCTGGAGAGCAATTTGGAACTATGACCAAAGAAAGCACTATCAAACTGTGCATACCCTTTGACCCAGCAATACCACTTCTAGGGCTGTATCCCAAAAAGATAATACAAGTGGGAAAGGGATCTGAATGTACAAAAATATTTATAGCAGCTCTTTTTGTGGTAGCAAAGAATTGGAAATCAAGGGGATGCCCATCAATTGGGGAATGGCTGAACAAGTTGTGTATATGAAGCTAATGGAATACTATTATGCTATAAGAAATGGGGAAGATACGGACTTTATAATAACCTGGAAAAACCTACACGATATAATGCTGAGTGAGACGAGCAGAACCAGGAGAACATTGTACACAACCACAGATATATGGATTCTGTGAGGACCAACCTTGATAGACTTCACTCGGCAATACAAGGCTCAAAAACAACTCCAAAGGACTCATGATGGAGAGAGCTGTCTACATGCAGAGAAAGAACTATGGAGTCTGAATGCAGATTGAGGCAAACTATTTGCTCTCCTTTTTTTCTCTTTTGTTTTTGTTTTTGTTTCTTCTTTCCCATGATTCATTCCATTGGTCATAGTTCTTCTTTACAACTTGACTATTGGGTAAATAAGTTTAATGAGAAGTTATATGTAGAAGATATATTGGATTCCATGCCTTCTTGGGGGAGAGGGGGGGAAAAGAAAATCTGGAACTCAAAAGCATGCAGAACTGAGTGTTATAAACTAAAAAATAAAAAACTTTAATTTAAAAAAAAGTTTGTATTTATGAAAGCAATGGGAAGTGATCTGACAGAATAGACGACCTATGGGGTGCATGGAGAATCGTAGATTTAGAGAGTAGATTTCACTTTTTAATTTTTTTTGGTAAATATTCCATTTTATTTCCTAGATCAGGGGTTCTTAATCTGTGATCTGTGAACTTGTTTATTTTTATAATATCTTGATGACTTTTGTAATATAATTGGGTTTTTTGTCATACTTTCGTAATATATTTGTAATTTGTACTTTTGTAATCCTTTGTAATAAATATCTTACTTTAGGTACTTAAAAACATTATTCTGAGAAGGGGACCACAGGCTTCACCAGACTTCGAAGGGATCCATGACTCAAGAAAGGGTTAAAAAACTTTTTTCTAGACTAAATTGGAACTTTGATAGCAAGGGGTTAACAAGGAGGCTACTTCTAAGTTAAATGAGCCATATCTGATGGTAAACAGTACAAGTTTTTTCAAGCTTGAGGGTCCCCTAGTGGCACAGTAAGGAGCTTCAGGGTATTAGAAAGTGACCGATTGATCTGTCTGGTATTTGCCAGAAAGAAGAGAGGCCTGAGCTGGCAACTCAAGTAGATAACCTGGTGGTCAATTTAGATATAGGGCAGCTTGGTGGCAAAGTGAATAGGGTGCTGGGCCCTGAGTCAGGAAGACTCATCTTACTGAGTTCAAATGTAGCCTCAGACATTTAACTAGCTTCATGACCCTGGGCAAGTTACTTAACCCCGTTTGCCTCAGTTTCCTCATCTGTAAAATTTCCAGAGAACAAAATGGCCAACCATTCTAGTATCTTTGCCAAAAAACCCCAAAATGAGGCCATGAAAAGTTGGACACGACTGAATAACAATTTAGATATTGCATTCATTGAATTAAACTCCCTTGCTGGATATTTAACACAGTGACATTCCATCTCCTGGTTGGAGGAAAGCAAGCATTGAACTACAAAAATAGTTCAATTTCATTATCACTGAGATTTTTAAAAATTATTTATTTAGCATTTTATTTTCCCCAATTACATGTTAAAACATTTTTAACATTCATTTTTAAAATGTCAAGTTCTAAATTCTCTCCCTTCTTCCTTCCCCACCCCCCCCAATGAGAAGGCAAGCAATTTGATATAGATTATACATGTGTAGTCATGCAAAACATATTTCCATATTAGTCATATTGTAAAAGAAAACATAGACCAAAAAAAAACCTCAAGAAAAATAAAGTTAAAAGTATTTTCAATCTGTATTCAGACACCATCTGTTCTTTCTCTGGGGATGGATAGCATTTTTCATCATAAGTTTTTCAGAGTTGTCTTCGATCATTGTATTGCTGAGAATAGCTAAGTCATTCACAGCTGATCATCTTACAATATTGCTGTTACTGTGTACGATGTTTTCCTGCTTCTATTCATTTCACTTTGCATCAGTTCATATAAGTCTTTCTAGGTTTTTCTGAGAGCATCCTGTTCATCATTTCTTTTTTTAAAAGAATAATTTTGATATATTTAGTATTTGATTTTTCCCCAATTACAAGCAGAAATAATTTTTAACATTCATTTTTAAAACTTTGAATTTCGAATTCTCTTCCTTCTTCTCTCCCCACCGTCCTCATTGAGAAGGTAAGCAATTTGACATATACTATATATGTGTAGTCTTGCAAAACACTTCCATAATAGTCATGTTGTGAAAGAAAACACAGACCAAAAATAACCTCAAGAAAAATAAAGAAATTAAAAGTATGCTTCAATCTGTATTCAGACACCATCTGTTCTTTCTCTGGGAATGGATAGCATTATTCATCTTAAGTCCTTCAGAGTTGTCTTGGATTGTTGTATTGCTGAGAATAGCTAAGTCATTCATAGCTGATCATCTTACAATATTGCTGTTACTTTGTACACAGTACATTTCACTTTGCATCAGCTCACGCAAGTCTTTCCAGGTTTTTCTGAGAGCATCCTGCTCATCATATCTTATAATACAATAGTATTCCTTCATAATCATATACCACAATTTGTTCAGTCATTCCCCGGTTGATGGGCATCCCCTCAATTTCTAATTCTTTGCCCCCAGAAAAGACCTGCTATAAATATTTTTGTACATGTAGGTCCTTTTCCTTTTTGTTTTTTATCTCTTTTGGGACACAAACCTAGCAGTAGCATTGCTAGGTCAAAGAGTATGCATGGTTTTGTAGCCCTTTGGACAGAGTTCCAAATTGCTTTATAGAATGGTTGAATCAGTTCACAATTCCACCAGCAGTGCATTAATGCCTCATTTTTCCCATATCCCCTCCAACATTTGTCATTTGCCTTTTCTGTGCTATTAGCCAATCTAATAGGTTTGAGGTAGCAGCTCAGAATTGTTTTAATTTGCATTTCTCCAATCAATAGTGAGTTAGAGTATTTTTTCATATGGCTATAGATAGCTTTAATTACTTCATCTGAAAACTGATCATATATTTTGATCACTTATCAATTGGGGAATGGCTCTTATTTTTACAAATTTGACTCAGTTCTCTCTATGTTTGAAAAATAAGGCCTTTATCAGAGAAACCTGTTTCAAAATTTTTTCCATAATTACTATTGCTAATTGTATTTCCCTCCATCCTATCCCCAATCCAATTTATTCTGTTCTCTCTCTCCTTTCACCCTGTCCCTCCTCAAAAGTGTAAGACTTCTGACTACTCCCTCCCCCAATCTGCCCTCCCTTCTATCACCCTACCCCATCCCTTCTCTTATCCCCTTCCCCTCCTACTTTCCTATGGGGTAAAATAGATTCCTATAACCCATTGAGTGTGTATGTTATTCCCTCTTTGCTGTTCATCATTTCTTATAGCACAATAGTATTCCATCATTTTTCCCACATCCCCTCCAACACTTGTCATTTGCATTTCTCCAATCAATAGTATCACTGAGACTTGAGATAGTACTCAAAACTATGATGATGGAAGACTATCTGGCCTGAGACACTAGCTGTGTGACCCTGGGCGAGTCTCTTAACCTCTGTTTGCCTCAGTTTCCTTAACTATTGCATGGGCATAATCATAGCACCTACTTTGCGAGGTTGTTTTGAGGACCAAATGAGATATTTGTAAAAAGTGAATGCTTATTCCCTTCCTCCCCTTCCTTGATTGATGAGTTCAAAAAACATAAGTTTGGCACAGAGCCTTGAGGTTGAAATGATGAGGGACTTCAACTCTCTGGAAGAGCACGGTCTTTGTCGACAGCAGAGTGGCTGATAAATTTTGTATTGCATTAACGAAATTCTTAAAAAATAAAAAAGATAGAGGAAACAATAAGGGGAATCAGCTAGTCTAGGTCTGATTTTGACTAAAAAAAGGGAACCACTTCCTGGAGTGGAAATGATAGAATAGAATTTGTGGTAAAGGATAAGAAAGCTGGGTATGGTCTGAAAATATAACATACTTTTTGGGACAGCAAGCTTCAAGGGTTCAGAGAAAGAATAGGAAGGATACTGTGGCCCAAAATTCCATAGGGAAAGCTGGCCCAAGAGGTGGGAAGCCCTCAAGAATGAATTTCTATAGACAAATTATTGCAATGAGGAAAAAAAGGCAAGCTTTCTAAAGAGACTAACGTGGCTGGACAGAGATCCTTATCCACCAGTTCCTGTTTAGAAGAGACACGCATGTAAGTTGAAAGCAAGGGCAGGTGACTGAAGAAGGATATAGAAGTGTGGTGATTCCTGTAAGAACAGAATTAGGACCAAAAAAGCTCAGAATCATCTTACATTATTGGTTTTATTGTTGTTGTTTAGTCAATTAGTCCTGTCCAACTCTTGGTGACCCCATTTGGGGTTTTCTTGGCAAAGATACTGGAATGGTTTGCCATTTCCTTCTCCAGCTCATTTTAGAGATGAGGAAACTGAGGCAAACAGGGTAAGTGATTTGCTCAGGGTCACATAGCTAATAAGTGTCTGAGGCTGGATCAAAACTCATGAAGATGAGTCTTCCTGATTACAAGCCCAATGCAGCTGCCCCTAGATACTTTACAGGTTCAAATTTTAAAGCTGGCAGAGATCCTATCCAATTCACTCATTTTTCAGATGATGAAACTAAGATTCCATCCACTGGGGAGTCACTGACCAAATTGTGGTATATGAATATAATGGCATATCACTTTAAAAATGAGAAAAAAAATTAGGAAGTGAAATGACTGCCCTCCATCACATATTTATCAAGTAGCAGAGCCAGAATTTGAATTTTGGTCTTCTATCTCCAAATCTAGTGCATTTTCCATAATACCACATTGCCTTTGTGTTTATATAAGGGGATTTGGGGAGATTAGAAACAAATTTGCATCTTTTTAAAATTAAGTAAATATTTAAGAACACTGGGACTTTGACTTCCCCAATGACTGTGTTTTCACAGAGTCCAGATAAATGAAACAAAGCATAACGTGTGTCTTATTCTTCACTTATAGTCTACTACCTCACTACCACATTTAAGACTGGCCACTTCATTCATCAAAGTTCTGATATCTTTCAATCTTGTTTTCCTTTAAATTATTGTGGTGATTATGAAAATTATTCTCCTGGTTCTGCTTATTCACTACATCAGTTCACATAAGTCTTCCTAAGTTTCTCTGAATTCTTCATATTTGTCATTTCTTATAGCATGATGACATTCCCGTTACGTTCACATACCATATATATGAATATAATGGAATATTATTGCTCCGTAAGAAATGATGAAATATTCGAAGGAAACAGGCAAGACCTTATGATCTGATGCAGAGTGAGATAAGCAGACCTAGGGAAATATTTTAAGCAATGACAACATTATAGAGAAAAACAACGTTGCAAGACTCTGAAACTCTGATTAATAGAAATGATAAATCTTTAGTCTGGAGGACTCACCAAAGATGACTAATTCCACCAGTCTTCTGCCAGAAAGGTGATGGGACTTAAAATCCAGAATGAGATTAGCATATTTGGACATGACCGATGTGGGAATTTGTTCTACTAGAATATGAATGTTTGTTGTGAGGGTTTGAATTTTTTTTCCTTAATTGTTTTAGATTTTTTTTAAATTGTTTGTTTTTGTAAAATTGTCCAAAGAGGGTGGAGTAGGAGAGAGAGAAAATAAATACTTGTGTGACTAAATAAAGGTAAAAAGAGGGAGTAAGACAATAAATGACCTTTGAGCTCTGAAATAAACCATTTACAATTCAGCTACTCCTCCGTGGATGGGCTCTCACTTTGTGTGTATATATTTTAAACATTCACTTTTATAAGATTTTGAGTTTTAAATTTTCTCCCCCTCCTTCCCTTCCCTCCTCCCCAAGACAATGTGCAAATGCATATATTTTTGTAACTGTAGTGGAAAATGTGAAAAGGAGCCATTGTAGAAATGGTCCACCTGAAAAGCTGTCCTTCGGACCTCAGTTGGGAATCCTTGGTTCAAAACATCAAAGTTCTTCGGAAGTTAAATAAGATTCCCTCTTCCTATACTCTGTAATTATGTCTGGTGGGTGTGGGTCTACACTAGCACTTCCCAGGGTGACTATCATGGGTTTGCCTTTTGGATTATTACCAGCCTCGAAGTTGGAATCATTAACAAAAAGAAAGGTGTGTGTATAATTGTGTGTATACATGTATTTGGATATATACAATACAGAAAACATTCTCAAAGTGGAACAATGAAGCTTGTTCAAATTTACTTATAGGAGGAGAGAATGTTTGAGGACTGGAATTAAAAACTTTAGCCTCCTTTTATAGGTACAGGTGTTGCCACTCAGGATTAACAACCCAAGTAGCTTCTGGCAACTATCTCTTCCCCCTCCCCCAAATTGCTACCTCTACTTGGAGAAACCTGACTTTACTGCAGCAGCGCAGGAATACTCTTTGCTAGTTACAGATGGAAAACTTTGTAATGAGCATTCCTCTCTTCCTTTCAGATTTTCCATTTCAGTGGGTAGAGATCACCACTGAGATGACTGGGAGGACTTCAAAGGCTTTTCTTCTCTCAAAAAACTTTCCTTTTCCGGTGAGACAGAGGGTGAGAGAACCACATACTTTTCTTCCTCAAAAGCATTATGGTTATGGTTATTTTAAGTCTGGTATCTTGCAAAAGGAAGCCAAGGCTTCAGAGGTTGAGATGAAACAGGGGAAAGGAACAGCTCACCGGTTAAGGCTTCATAACCGATAATTAAAAATTGCTTATTTCCCCTGCTTTTTTTTCTCAGCTCTAAAGCGCTGGCCTATGAAAAGGAAAACAAGCTCCTTGAGACTAGCAATTAGTTCATTCCTTGTGCTTATATTCCCAGCATGTTGCACAGTGCCTGGCATAGTGCTTAGTAAATGCTTGTAGATAGTTTGCAAAGGATCATTCTCACTCAACATTTTGGTATGTCTTTGTCCTTCATTTCTCTTGGCTTAGGATTTTGGATTCTCTACTTGGGTCAAGCAGTCCTTCGAATAGGTCTTCCTTTGATACTTGCTGCTCGTGGTGCTGCCTTCCAGGATTGGTGTATGACAATCCTTGACACCCCCAAGTTACAAAATCTTTCCTTTATGGAGCTTGTCCCTATTCCTTATAAACTCTGGTGAACTTTCACACCCCACTAAGAAGCTTTTCTCAACCCTATCAAGCACAGATTTGTTAACTAACATGCTTCCCCTCATATTTAGATATGAGATTTTCATGATAACTTAGTAACACGCCCTTGTTTGTATGCTTTGTTTACATGATTCTCTTCCTTTTTCATCTATTTCTTGTCTCCTGTTTTCCTAAACCGATGAATTCCCACAAGGTAGGGACGGTGTCCTTCATGCTGATCCTCTTCATGGTGGGCCCCGGATGGTGTTGGCTGATAATTCAGAACAGGAAGCAGTGGGCAGAACAGCTTAGATGTGACTATCAAAACTTTCCATCGTACTGGAACTTCTTCTTGTGAAACTGGCCATTCTCTTTCAGGGTCAGAGAACAAAGCAGGTGTCCTTCTGGCACACCTAAACCCGCCACATCTCTCTGGGGAATAGATTCTGAAAGCCAGGAGAGGCTCTTTATTGTTGTAGCAGCTACCTCACTCCCACCAAAACATATTGCAGGATATAGTGGTCTTTATTGTATTGGTCAAGTATTTATTGACTAAGTATCCAGAAGCATGCTATGTGGTGTGGGTGATGTTCCAGAATTCTGCACTATGTAGACACTCCTTGTGAAGTGAGCACTAGGAGTTAGGAGACCTGGGTTCCTTATCCTGGTTGTGCTACTGACCAGTTATGGTCAGGGGAATCACTTAAATTTTCTAGGACTCAGTTTCCTAATTTGTAAAATGGAGAAGTTGGACTAGATGATCCTTTTTAGCCCTGGAATTCTGCATGTATCAATGAAGCATTTGCTACTGCTCCCACCTTGGAATAATATGGAGAAACAGATAATGACATGAGTAAATTAGAAGATGATAAGGAGGGTACGTTAAATCATAGGCATAATAAGACTGCAGAGAAGAGAAATATGAGTGAGGACTGGAGTAGTCAGGAAAAGCTTCCTAAAGGAAGGCAATCTTGATTTGATGGTTGGAATTGATGGTTGGGTTTTAAATAGAGCTAGAACTGTGGCCTGGAGTCAGGAGGTCGGAGTTCAAATGTGCCTTCAGACACGTACTAGCTGTGTGACCTTGAGCAAGTCACTTAACCCGAATTTGCCTCAGTTTCCTCATCTGGGGGTAATTATAGCCCCTACCTCCCAAGATTATTCTAAGGATCGAATGAGATAATTGTAAATCGACTAGCATAGCGTCTGGAACGTAGTAAGCAGGACACAGATGTTAGCTCGGAAAACAGGCAATGGGGTAGAATGTGGGTGGTGAGAGGCGGGGTTGGTAAAGGGGAAGGGGGAGCCGCAGACCGGGAATGAGCAGAGATGATTTTGCCGAGCAGCTATTATAAATCTGAGCTCAAACTAGGCTGGGACACCCTTCAGCAGACAACCCTACTCCATGCCAAAAGTTTGATTGCAAAAGTTCTGGGTGTGCCATTGGAAAAATACATCTTTTTAAATGTGAGTCGTGAGGAGAAAGCATTGCAGCGCATCAGTCCCAACCCCAGCCGGCCAGGAGCTGAGGGACTTCTGATTGGAGAAACCCGGGGCAATTCGAGCTTTCCGGTTAGCAACGCGCTCTAGCGACCTGCGGGCTCCTTAGCTTCCAGTGGGGGCCAGGGCGCGGGGGGAGGATTGAGGGGGAGAGGGGGTAGGGAGGTGGAGACTAGGGGGCCTGAGCGGCCTTCAATCCTGTGATGTGGACCAATGGGAAGGAGGCTCCGGCGGTTTCCCAAGGCGGAGGGCCTCCCCCACCCCTCCCCCCCGTCTTCAAGGCAGGGGTTGGACGAGCCGCTCAGGGGGCGGGCCTTCGACGTGGCCCAATGGGAGGTCGCGCCGGGCGGTGAGGGGGTGGGGCTGGGCGCGCGGCGCAGGTCCGGGTGTCGGAGGCTCCAATGAGCTCGCGCCGCGTCCGGGCCCGGTTGGTGCGCGAGACGCCGGGGAGAGGTTGGTGGCTCATGTAACAGTTTGCAAGCCCGAGGTGGGGAGTTGCGGCGGGTACGGGGGCTCGGCTCGCTCGTTTTTTGTCTGCCGCGCTCACTGCCCCCGCGCCGGGGCCGGCAGAGCGAGCCCGCGAGGTCGCGCGGCGGGTGGGCGGAGAAGCCGGTACGGGGGCGTAGCAAGGCCGGCCCGGTGCAGCCGGCGTGCGAGCGCGGCCCGCGGTGAGTGCCGGGGCCCCGCGTGTCGCCCCGGAGCCACCGGCGCCGGGACCGGCTCTGGGGCCCCGGGGTCCGTTCTCCCTAGAGGGGAGCGAGCACCTGCTGGGCGCCGGGCAGCCCCCACCCCCTCCAGAGTACTCCCAGCCCCACCCTGCCCCCCTCCCTCCTGGGGGTACCCCTTGTTTGACAGCTCCTCGGGTGGATGTCCGAACCCGAACTGCCCCCTCCGCCTTTTTGATCGGTCACTCGCTGGAGTCGAGGGTTGATTGCTCGTAAACCTAGACCGTAGAGTCTTTTTCGGGGGGGGGGGGCGGCCCTCAGACTTGGGGAGAGGTGTCGGGGTCGCCTCAAGGTAAGAGGAGCAGCCTAACCTGGTGGGGGAGGATAAGTTAGGATCTGACAGCTCTCCATTAACACCCCCACCCCCACACACCTAGGAATTTCAGGTTTTTACTTTCTCTTTTCCCCCAGGCGCTCAGTGGCTAAAATGGACAGAAAGAGGAGACCTGGGTGGCTGCCCTGCTGGGCCCTGGTGGCCGTGTTCTTGGCAAACCTGTTGGTGTTGACTGGTATGTATGTATCCCACCCCACCCCCACCCCACCCTCCCTTCCCTCAGTCTGGAGTAGGTGGGTGAAGTTGCTTCTTTATTCCACCTCCTTTCCAACTACACACATATACACACGCTCATGTGCTTTCTAACTGTCTCCTAGACACCCTTGCAGTGATGTCTGTGGATCTGGGCAGTGAATCAATGAAGGTGGCAATCGTCAAGCCTGGTGTACCGATGGAAATCGTCCTGAACAAGTGAGGGCAGTCGCTTGGGGAGGAGGGGTGGGGGTGGTAGGGACATGGGGTGATGGCACCTTAATTGGCGGCGGGGAGGGCTTTTCTTCCAAAACATCGCTGCGTAATTTTTGTTGTAGATAGGGAGGGCGTCTGGGTTCTAGCTCTTTTTCCTCAGGTATCTCATTCCCTTCCCTCTCTCTTCTTAGGGAGTCTCGGAGGAAAACACCTGTGGTCGTAACCCTGAAAGAGAATGAAAGATTCTTCGGAGATAGTGCAGCAAGCATGGTGAGCTAGAGACCTTCCATTCCCATTGGTGGCAGGGATCTGGACACAGGGGCCTCCAGATAGTGTCCCCTCCATAGTCTATGGGAAATGTAGGGCAGTTGATACTATACTCCCAGACTTGATTAAACCCTAAAGGGCAGAGGGTGTGAAGTGGTATCTTGGGGTCACCATGACTCCTCTCTCTATCCTTATCCAGGCCATCAAGAACCCAAAGGCCACAGTTCGGTACTTCCAGGACCTACTGGGGAAGCGGACTGACAACCCACATGTGGCACTTTACCGGGAACGATTTCCTGAGCAGGAGCTGGGCAGTGACCCACAGAGGCAGACTGTTCAATTCCAGCTGAGCCCGTGAGTGACCATTCAGCAGAATGTTTATTAATGTTTTTACTCTGTGCAGGGGAGGAGGAGGGGTGGGTAGTAACAGTTGCCGAAACTGGTTTCCCTCAAAGTGCCCATCTCTACACTTTCAAGTCTGTGAAAACAGTCCTTCTGACATAGTGTCTGAGTGTTCCCTCAGTCCTCTATCTGATCCTTCCTTTAGGCAGCTACAGTTCTCTCCTGAGGAGGTGCTGGGCATGATTCTCAATTACTCTCGTTCCCTGGCTGAAGATTTTGCTGGTGAGTGGCAGGGATGCTGATGGAAGACTGGTGGCTTGGGTATAGGGGTGAAAGTGGGGGGATTGCATAAAGGAGTTGGGGTACAAGGTTGGGAGGTATTGATTAGATCATGAATAAACCCAAGCATGGGCAGCAAATGTGGAATTTGGGGGTGAAAATGGGGAGAGGGTTTGCGAAATGGCACCCTCTTTTCCCCTCCACAGAACAGCCTATCAAGGATGTAGTGATTACCGTGCCAGCCTTCTTCAACCAGGCTGAGCGCCGGGCTGTGCTTCAGGCTGCTCGTATGGCCGACCTGAAGGTGTTACAGCTCATTAATGCCAACACGGCTACTGCCCTCAGCTATGGAGTCTTCCGCCGCAAAGACATCAATGCCACTGCTCAGGTACTGAGAAGGGAGGGAAGCTGGGAGCACTTGGGCTGGGGAGGTTCCGTTGGTATGGCTTGGGTGTCAGAATGCAGAAACAACTCTCTAGTGAGTCCCTTGGTCCATGTTTGTCAAGTTGAGGGTTGGGACAGTCTGGAAAAACAACCTGGTTGGGTTTCTCTGTTGATGAGACAGCTGAGTATAGTGTGTGCTGACGTGCTTGCCCACACTCTCCCTTCAGAATGTGATGTTCTACGACATGGGCGCGGGTAGTACTGTGTGTACCATCGTCACCTATCAGACAGTGAAAACCAAGGAAGCTGGTACTCAGCCCCAGCTGCAGATCCGTGGTGTGGGGTGAGTGGTCAGCACGTTTGGAGGGGGAGTGGGGGGGAGGGTTCTCAGGTTTGTGTTTTTTAAGTAGTGAGGGGGGAGATACAGGGGTTATGGGTTCTCTTCTTCATGCTCCCTTCCTCTCACCTAGGTTTGACCGAACTCTGGGGGGCCTGGAGATGGAACTTCGACTTCGGAAACATTTGGCAAAACTCTTCAATGAGCAACGCAAGGGACAGGGAGCAAAGGATGTTCAGGGAAACCCTCGGGCCATGGCTAAGCTGCTTCGTGAGGCCAACAGGCTCAAAACCATCCTGAGTGCTAATGCTGACCATGTGGCACAGGTGCCAGCCAACCTTGGGTGTCACTTGGAGGACGGGGCAAGGCCTCAACCCCTCCTTCTTTTCTCCCTCTGGAGCCAGGCTCCCTGGCCAGAGTTATGTCTCTTGACTGGACTGTGGGCCCTTGGCTTTTTCTGATCCCTCACTTTTAAACTCCTCTCCCCCTTCCCCACTCCTTCCCCTCCCTGTCCTGCTATACCCAGAAAAGGGAGTCCTTAGCACTGTCCTTTGTCCCTTCCCCAGATTGAAGGGCTGATGGATGATGTGGACTTCAAGGCAAAAGTGACTCGGGCAGAATTTGAGGAGCTGTGTGGGGACCTGTTTGAGCGGGTGCCTGGGCCTGTGCAGCAGGCTCTCAGCAGTGCTGAAATGAACTTGGTAAGAAGAGGTGGTCAGCATTGCAATGGGGCGGGGGGGGGGGGGGGGGGGGGGGAAGGGAGGAGGATGAACCCTGGGGCTGTGTGCCAAGTGGTGAGACAGGGAAGGGAGGGTAAGCCATCAGGTGTGAAGAGAGGATGGCAGGGGAGAAGGGTGCTGCTCATTTCTTTACTCACGCTGTGCTTCCTCCTGCTCAGGAAGAGATTGAGCAGGTGATCCTGGTAGGTGGGGCCACTCGGGTCCCCAAAGTGCAGGAGGTGCTGTTGAAAGCTGTGGGCAAGTGAGTACTGGGGGGTTTGGGGTACTTTTATTTTTTTAAGGTGGGAAGAGGTAGCACTGGAGCTGGGGGACAAGGTGCCATGCTGAGTTATGCAGAACATTTAGGAAGTTTTCCTTTCTCTTCCTCTTGCCCCTCAACCCCAGGGAGGAGCTGGGGAAGAACATCAATGCTGATGAAGCAGCTGCCATGGGTGCTGTGTACCAGGCTGCTGCCCTGAGCAAGGCCTTCAAGGTGAAGCCCTTTGGTGTTAGGGATGCCACAGTCTATCCCATCCAGGTAAGCCTGCCTCTCCTCCCACCTCAAGGACAGCAACCTCTGTCTCCTTAAGCCTTTTTTCTCTTTGGTTTCTATTTATTGAATATCTTTTATGTGCCAGGCAGTGTGACAGGTGCCAGGGATACACGGACAAAAACAACATAGATTCTGCCCTCAGGGAGCTTATGCTGTAGCCACACATCATCCTACCCACTAATAGAGGGCCCATCTTAGAGCCAGGAAGACCTGGGCTTAAAAGCCGTGCCTCATACATACTGGCTGTGTGACTCTGGCCAAGTCACTTAACCTTTATCTTCTTGGCCATAGAGGTCAAACTCAAATAGGGGTCCCTGTGGGCCTACATTGACTTAGAAAACTAGAAATTAACATTATCTATATTGTATTGTTTATTTTAACATTTCCTAGTATATTTTAATGGGACCAAGATTGACACTTCTGTTTTAGATGACTATATAAATTGCAGAAAGGCATCCACCTGAGTGGGTGGAGGAAGTTTCCTTGCCTAGGAATCCCTGGTGCCAGTGAAATCACCAGTCCTATCTGTCTCCACCTCCTGTCTCTCCTAGTCTGGCTTGCCCTTCCTCCTCTACCTTCCCATTTACCAGTACCCCTACTCTGTTTTTCCCATCTCATAGGTGGAGTTCACAAGAGAAGTAGAGGAGGCTGGCCCTCGGAGCCTGAAACATAACAAACGGGTTCTGTTCTCTCGAATGGGACCCTATCCCCAGCGAAAAGTCATTACTTTTAACCGCTACAGTGATGACTTCCATTTCCACGTGAACTATGGTGACATGGGCTTCTTGGGGCCTGAGGATCTCAGGTGAAGATGCGTGAGATACGGGTCATGGGATATGGATCTGAAGGCTGGGCCTGGGACTGCAGTGTTGAGAGGAAAGCTTTTGGGGGATTTGAATGCTTTTAATGAGGGGTGGGTTTAAATATATTTCAAACTGTTTAGTATGTCTTTTTAGAAAATACTTTGAAATTGTTGCCCTGAAAGAAAGGAATTGAGAGTGAGGCAGGCCTAGGCCTGTAGAAAGTGATTGGAGAAGCAAGAAGTCACATAGACCATGAAACCAAAATAATAAATCCTTGGAGTTGAAAGGGACCTTAGAAGGCCCCAGTCTAAACAGCAAGCTCCTCAGAAGTCCTGCACTCCAGACACCAGGGTGGGGAACATGGGGGGTTTTGTCTTGGGCCACTTTGGAGCTGAGGGTGTGTCGGGATCGCCTTGTGACTCCCACATCCTACTCCCCTTCCCCAGGGTGTTTGGCTCCCTGAACCTGACCACAGTGAAACTGAAAGGAGTTGGGGAAAGCTTTAAGAAGTATCCTGACTATGAGTCCAAGGGTATCAAGGCCCACTTCAACCTGGATGAGAGTGGTGTCCTAAGCCTCGATCGGGTAAGGCGTTAGCTTCTGGTGGAGAAAAGGGGGGGAGCCCAACACCCATTCAGCCCTTGGCCAGCTCCATGGTAGGTAAAGGCCTGTTCTGGGCACTGGAAAAGGTACTATGTGGAAGAGGATTAGGACACCAGAAAATGCCCAGCTACATGGGGAGATAAGATATACTAAGGGAAAAAACCAAAAAGGCCAAATACAAATGAAGATCTAACCTGTATGGGGTATTTGGTGACATGCTGTGTGGCCCCTGTTTCTAGGTGGAGTCTGTATTTGAGACAACAGTGGAGGACCGGCCTGAAGAAGAGTCCACTCTCACCAGTAAGGAAGGGGCCAGACTGGAGGCTTGGCATCAAGGGTTGTGCTGGTGGGCATGAGTCTGGGGAAACACCTGCTGGGTTAGAAGTAGAAAGGGGAGTGGTGCTGCCTCGCAGTCCTCTGATCCTGTGCCCTCTTCCCCCTAGAACTTGGCAACACCATTTCCAGCCTTTTTGGAGGTGGCTCCACCCCAGAGGCCAAGGAGAATGGGACAGACACTGTGCAGGTGAGCCCGGGACTCCACCTCTTTTGTAAACTCCTAGCAAGGGATCCCTGAGCCAGTTCAATTGAGCAAATGTTACCTGAGTACAGTGCAGAGAGGACTCCCACACAGGCCTTGGTGCAGATCTGGTAGGCACTGACCGCTAAGCCCTAGAGTCCAGTAGGAATATTATACAAGTGAAGAGACCATGTGTCCTTTTGGTGGCATGGTGGCGGATGGAGGCCTATACCTGGGGGCTCCAGGAATCTCCAGGAAGGATCACTAGTAGAGCAGTGGATATCCTCCTGAGCTGTGTGTTTGGTGAAGTGTGGTGACTAGCCCATATGTGCCACTGACTTCAGTCATGCTTTGTGTCTATTTAATATTAGAAGTATACGTTTGTTGTAATGGGAAATCAGAAGCTGCCTTGTTTTTTGTACAGTGTCTGGCCTCTGGTCATCCCTATGTAAACAATCCCTGATGGAGAGAAAGGCACTGTGAAAGAGCATTGGCCTGGGAGCCAGAAAGCTGATTCAGGTTCTGGTCTGCCTTTCACTTTTTGGATGTCTTTAGGCAAGTCCCATCCACTCTCACAAACTTGGTTTTATCATCTGCAAAACAAGTGTGTTGGAATCGCTAATCTCTGCAGTGGTCCGTTTTCACCCTCATCCTTCTGTGACTGAGTGAATGCCAAGAATTTGGAAATTGACTCACAGGCAGTAGGGAGCCATGGAAGGCTTGTGAGCAGAAGTGTGATATGACCAGATGTGTTCATGAGAAAGGTGATTCTGGCAGTAGATGAAATTGGGGTTGGGGATTTGAGGAAGACCTGTCTGAAAGTTATTATAGACATAGGAATGAGATCCTGAACTAGGGTGACTGCCATGGGAATAGAGAGGAAGGGACGGAAATAAAAGAGATTGCAGAGACAGGATTCACAGTACCTGGTAGCTGACTTCTTCCTTTTATTTCATAGCCAAGTATAACCTCGAGGTTTCAAATGTGGGAGACTAGTTTGTTTTTAAATACAAGGATGAACTTTATTTCAGTTAGGGCTGTCCAGCTATGGAAGGGACAGCCTCAAGATACAGAGACCCTCATTGTTGGAATTGTTCATGCAGGGGTTTCATTGACTGTTTTGTTGGAGATACCCAGGAAGGAGTTGGATTAGATAAGTTATGTCCAATTAAAATTTCATGTTTATTTTAAGGTTATGCTCCTTGTCCATTTGTATCACTAGGATATAAATCTTTCTAAACTGTTTGCCTTCACAAAGACCTGTTAATTTGATTAAATATTGATTAGGACATGGGACTCTGTGCTATACTGTGGGAGTTCTGGAAGTAGCCCAGTGAAGCCAGCTGGCTTGATATGTCTCTGGACTACTACGGTCCATCCAACTCTGGCTTTCTCTTATTCCATAAGAAAGGCCAATTCACTGGTCTTAGGCTGGGCAGAAGGGTCTAACCTGGGGCTAAGGGTTACCAGGTTGACCTGTGGGATTGGCAGGTGGGAGGTAGTTAATGGATTATTAAAGAGGCAGACAATGGGTCAGGGCTGGATGTGGGACGAGTGAAGCCAAAGTGGGGAGAATGAATGAATCAGAAACATTTAAGCACTCAGCATGTACTAAGCTCTGTGCTTAGTGCTGGGGATAGAAATAAAAGTGAGTGAGGTGCTGCCATCAAGGGATTTCTGTTAGGAGAGAGGTGGCCAGAGTGTTCCAGTGGGTGGTGAGTGGAGCCTTGTGAGAGTCCTGCCCTTTCTGGAAGTAATGGTAGTTCCAAGCTGACTTGTTCCCGGAGGGCGTGGGTGAGATGGCAAGAGAAGGAAAGAGAGGAGCCGCATCACAGCATCTCGGAGATAGATGAGACCGCAGGGCTCTTTACTTCAGCCTCTGTCTGAACAAGAATCCCCTCCCCAGTAAGTGAGCTTTGCTTAAAGACCTGTCAGTGAGCAGGTAACATACTACCTCTGAAGAGAGCCAGTTACCCTTTGGGATAACCAATTATTAGGAAGTGTTAATTTACCGTAGTCCTCCAACGGACCAGGTCTGTCCCTTCTGTGAGAGTCTGAGCCCACACCTTTCTGTTAATTTTTCGTCAGCAGTCTATCTGGTGTGCTTGAGGCCCTTTCTCTAATTTTTTTTTTTTTTTTGCTTTTTGGCAGGGCAATTGGGGTTAAGTGACTTGCCCAAGGTCACACAGCTAGTACTTGTGTCAAGTGTCTGAGGCCAGATTTGAACTCAGGTCCTCCTGACTCCAGGGCCGGTGCTCTACTGACTGCACCACCTAGCTGCCCCATTCTCTAATTTTTCTGATGTCTCTTTGCTCCACTTGAAGCTTTGTCGCTTGGTTATCTCTGGCTCTCAGGACGTGACAGGCCCATCTGTTTCTCTCTTCTGGTCAGACATTTCTCTGATGACATCCTTTACACCATTCTTCTGTGTAATGAATGCCCCGTTTGTAATGTAGAGCCACCTGCTTAGTGCTACCATGTATGCAACTCTCTGTTGTCTTTTAGGGGATCCTCAACTTCAAATCTGCTTCTTGGCAGCTTCTACCCTTTGCTCCTAATTCTCCCCAACACTTGGAAACAACTATTATGTCTCCCCCTTCAGCTTTACCCAAGTCATTTCTATCCTAAACTTACCTCATTCCCTCGCTGCTAGTCCCTCCCAAATTACCTTCATTTTATATGTATTGTGTATACATCTTTATATGTTCATGTCATCTTCCCCATAAGAATGTCTCTCTGTAAGGGCAGGGAGCATTTCCCTTTTACTTTTGTATCTCTCGCATTTAACACTGTGCCTGGTTTACAATGAACAGAATCTGGGGCACTCCCCTGAAGGACCTTCTCAAAGTGGAGAAGACACATGCCCAGTTAATCAGCCAGTTTAGAATCCATCTAATTGTGCTGCTGTCTAGCCTCTGTGTCTCAAATGCTTTGCTGAAATCTGGGTCAGCGACACAGTACTCCCCCATCTGCCCCTCTAGTAACTGTACCCCTGAAAGGGAAGTAAAGTTACTTCTGGCCTCACCTGGCCTTTTTTCTGAAATATATTTTTCACTGAATTTTTTTTTTTTGCATCACCATAATTTCCCCCAATATCCTTCCTCCAAATAATCATCCTATATAACAAATAATTTTTAAGCCAAAAAAAAGGAAAGGAAAAAATCATCACAACTGATTAATACATTGGAAAAAAGTCCAAAAATGTGTTATGTATGACACCTCCACAAAGAGGGCAGGTTGTCCAATTACCTTCTATGACAGTATTCCCTTTTTTTCTGTCTCTGGAGTAAATAATATAGATGATAGATAGTAGATTCGTGCTTGAAGAAAACATCTCCACCTTTTTGCTTGTCTTGTCCCGTAGACCCAGGTGGGCTGTCAGGGCTCCAAGTTCCCTGGTATCCCCTCTTACTGAAACCTCACTGGCTCTCTGCTTTGCTGCATTTCTAGATTTCAGTCGCTCTTATCTCTGAATGAAGTGTTCTTTTATTTTGCCAGAATCCAAGGCGTGTTCGCTGGCTTATTGTTTGCAAACTCAACTCCTTCCTTTTTTGAAAATCAAGTAACTTCCCCTGCCTAGGCCTATAGCCCCTAGTTCTTTCAATGACAACTGACCTCAGTTCCGCAGTCACGTCATTGATTTTTCCCAGCATCCTGGGATGTGGTTAGTATGTCTGAGGCTGTCAGCTTAAACCTGTCCAGGGCAGCAAAGTATCCTCATTCTCTCCTTACTCAATTCTGGATTCCAGATCTTTATTAGTCATTTTTGTTCTTGTCCTTTCTAATCAGGGGAGTGTTGATCTGGATAGAGAAATACTTCAACCCCCTCCTGTAAATCTTACACAGAGAGTCCATTGAACATGTTGGGGACATTCCTCTAAGTCTGGACATGAGGTGGGTGCCAGGGCAGCACCCACATCATCCATCTTGCTCTCTGGCACTCCCACACATTCTTGTAGTCATACTTTTCTGTCTGTCTGTGGGATATTTTCAATACTACTTCTTATGCCCAACATGTTCTTAACACGCAGCAACCTCTTTAGGCCCACTGTGCCATTGCCCTTTGGATGGCGAGCCATTTTTATTCTTTGTAGAGTGGTTTTTGCTCCTGTGTAGCATCAACAGAAGAAAATTGGTGTTAAGATTTGGTTTTATTTTTTATTTTGCAAGAGTATGGACAAATAGATCCTAATGAGCCCTTGTTAGGCATGCTTCATACCTGGCCAGGAACCTGTCATTCTGATATTTTTAACCCTCTTATATTTTTGTCTAATTTTATTTTATCTTTGTTACTTAGGTCCAAGTGTTCTTGAAAGATTTGTATGGGAGTGAAGTGCAGATGTAGGGTGATGAGGGAATGGAAAGGTAGGATAGGTTGTTAAGAGGGGGATTTCATGTTTCAGGGTTTTGGAAGTGGTGTTCTCTGCCACAGCTGGTGTGTGTGTGTGTGTGTGTGTGTGTGTGTGTGTGTGTGTGTGTGGTGCCGATAAAGAGGGCTATCTTGTTGATCAGGTTGGAGAACTATATGGTTGTTTTGCTGGAGGGGATCAAATAAAAAATCCCAGAGGGCTGTGCAGGTGATGAAGTGGAGTGGAAGGCCATGAGCCAGGGGCTGAGCCCACTACCAAAGCTTCCTTCTCTTTAGAGCCAGCATCAATAGTAGGGTCCTTGTTGGCTCCTTTTGTGTTTCTGCATCTTTTCCGCCTGGTGACCTAAGCTATGAGCTCAGGGTCCATGATTCGGTCCAGCCAGTAGTCTCTGACAGTATGATTTTTCTTCTCACTCCCTTTAGGAAGAAGAGGAAACTCCAGCTGAGGGGAGCAAGGAGGAACCTGTGGAGCAGGCAGAACCCAAAGAGGAAGCCAAGGTCCCAGGCGAAGGGGACACTCAGACCCCAACCCCTGAGCCAATGGATGATGCAGCCCCCAAGGGAGAGGCTGCACCAGAGAAGGGTGATGGGGAAAAAACGGAGGCCCAGGTGAGATTTAAGGGGAGAATGAAGATTGTGAAAAGGTCTGTAGAGCCGGGTAGATCAGCCCCTGGATGCTTGGGTATGAGCCAGAGCTTTTCATGTTACCTTCCAATTCTCAGGAACCAAGTGACCAAGGGGAGCCAGGGCCAGAGGGCAAAGCGCAGGCTTCTGAGGAGGAAAAGAAGCCGAAGGTGGCCCGAAAGCAGAAGATGGTTGAGGAAATTGGAGTGGAACTGTCTGTGCTTGACCTTCCTGACCTCCCAGAGGATGAGCTGGCACGTTCTGTGCACAAGTGAGTCTCAGCAGGGGGTGGTCGGGGGAGCAGGGCAAGCATCTGACTCTGCATCTTCCTGGAGCTGACACACCTTCTTTTACCCCCATCACCACCTCAGGCTTCAGGAGCTGACTCTTCGAGACTTGGAAAAACAGGAAAGGGAGAAGTCAGCCAACAGTCTGGAGGCCTTCATCTTTGAAACCCAGGTCAGTGGTGTGGAAGAGGGTAACCGAGGCAGCCTGCAGGTTGTCCTTATCTGCTTGCCCAGGGACCGAGATGGGAGGTCATCTCCACTCTGCCCTCAGCTAAGGTGTGTTCTGTGTCCCCAGGACAAGCTCTACCAGCCGGAGTACCAGGAGGTATCCACAGAGGAAGAACGAGAGGAGATCTCTGGGAAGCTTAGCTCAGCCTCTACTTGGCTGGAGGATGAGGGCTTCAGTGCCAGCACCAAGGTGAGGAGCACAGGGGTCAGAAGTCACTGCTTTGGATTCCCTCCACTCCTCCCCATAAAATAATAGAGTTGCTAAGTGTGGGGCAAGGGCCGTGATTCTCAGATTTGTAGGGGGAAATACTCAGAAAAGTCGGGGCTCGGACCTCTAGGACCATTGTCCTTCCCTGCTGCCATCCATCAGGAACTGAAAGAAAAGTTGGCCGAGCTGAAGAAGCTGTGTCGGGGGCTTTTTTTCCGTGTGGAAGAGCGAAAGAAGTGGCCTGAGCGGCTGGCAGCCCTGGACAGCCTCCTCAACCATTCAAACATTTTCCTCAGGTGAGCAGCCAAGGGCTCCATGTCCCTTGTCTCTGCCCCAGCCTCCCTTGCCTTCCTCCACCTCTGACCGCCCTGACTCCCAGCGTCCATAAAGCGTTAGAGATCTCCTTGTCTCATGCCAGCATTTTATACAAGGGACTGACCCATGGTCTCCTCCTCCTCTGACCGCCCTGACTCCCAGCGTCCATAAAGCATGAGAGATCTTCCCATCTCACGCCAGCACTTCATACAAGGACTGACCCATGGTCAGGATGCCAGCAGCTTTCTTCCCCCTTTCTCCTTCCCAGCCCTCTGTCTCTGAGCTGATGAGCTCTTGTTTGACTTCTAGGGGTGCCCGGCTAATCCCAGAGATGGACCAGATTTTCACAGAGGTGGAACTAAGCACACTGGAGAAAGTCATCAATGAGACCGGGGTAATTAATTCGGATGTACTGCCGTCCGAGCATGGACACATCTCGAGGCCAGCTGCTTAGGGAGACCCAGCTGTGAGGTTCAGTAAAGAGAGGGCTGGAGTTGGGTCAGAGACTGAGGTCAAAGCTTGTCTCCAGCATTGCCTGGCTGTATGGCTGTTCTTCCCTCTCCGCTCCCTCATCTGTAAGATGCGGAGAATAATACCTACCTCACAAGGGAGGATCGGCCGAAATCGTGTGTGAAGCACTCTGTGAACGTCGGAGTGCCGTACAAATGTTGGTTATGTTGTTATAAGGGCCAGAGGGATGAGGGTTCCACGTTCTTGAGGAGTTTAGTCTCATGCGAGGGATAAAAGTTACAGGAAAGAGGAAGTGACGGCCTGCTTACTTACAGCGCTGTACAGTTTACAAGGTGCTTTCTTCATGAGGCCGGGCACTTGGTGCTAGCTGATAGCAGCCATTTTCTTTCCTGTTTTACAGATAAAGTTACGTGATTTGTCAAAGGTCGAAGACTAGTTAAGTCAAATAGGCAGGCCGTAAACCTTGGTCCTGCTGACTTCACATCCTGTGCTTTGTAGGCTCACAAAATCTGGGGCCTTTTCAGTAGGAGACAGTTGAACCCCTTTGTTTTGGAGATGAAGAAATGAAGGTCTTGAGAATGCTTTGCCCAAGGTCACATGCATAAGCAGATTCTGTGTCCAAATCCCCAGCTTCTTCCAGAATCCTGGAGCTGAGTGCTGAGGGCTAGCCCAGTGTTGTAGCCATTGGTCGCCATTCAGGGGCAGGAGAAAGTACTCTGGGCAAGGGAAGGTTCCAGGGACCAAGGTGTGAGGTCTTCACGGTCAGCTGGTTCACTCGGCACTGGAGGCAGGAGTGCCGTCCAGAGCATTTGGAAATGAAGCTATAAGGGAGGGGGAGAATTTATTCAGATCCATGCAGAGTTGGACAAAACATTTGAGCCAAGGAGAATGGGGTTCAGTGGGAAAAGTGTTTGCTTCGTCCCTGCTATGTTTAAAGCGCTGTGGTAGTTTGTCAGGGTAGAACTGCCCGCTATCTCTGACTTCTGGCTGCCTGGGGCTCTGAGAGGTTGGGTGATCGGTTTGTGCTCACAGAGCCTGTATGTTGTGTCCCAGGTGGGTCTTCCTGATTCCAAGGCTGGCCCTCTTGCATGTGACCATTGTGTAAAAGGTGTTGGGAGCCTTTTATTTATACAAAGAGAAGTAAGACCAGATCCCTGCCCTCATGAGTTGGTGCTCTAGGAGAGAGTGTCCAACAAAGCTAAAATACAGAAACAGGACGTGGGCGGTAAGTTCAGTTTGATGTCTGTGGAAAGAAATGTGTTTTCTGATTGAGAGGATGGAGGAGGAGGGATTTGAAAGACAGGTGACCTCTCAATGTGGATTTGAAGGAGGGCATCCCTGGGGTAGGGAATGGTATGAGTAAAGAATTAGAAACAGGAAAGCACAAGACATCCAAATAGTCTCCTTTGGTGGGAACTTGGAGCACATGCAAGGCAATAGATTGTTAGGGCATTGAATGCCAGGATAACAAGTATAACCTTTCATTCAGTAAGTAATAGGGAGCCAGTGAAAGATTTTGAGCAGAGGAGTGACATGATTGGTTCCTCTGGCATCCCTGTGAAGGATGGATTCGAGGTGGGAGAGGGAAGGGAAGGGCAGAGTAGGAGGCTACCACAGCCATCCAGGGAAGGTGTAATGTGGCCTTGTGCTCCTAGGACAGTGGCTGTGAGAAGAAAGAGGAAGGGATGAAACACTGGAGTAGCATGGGAAAGAGCTGGTAACGGACTGGAGGTGGGAGGTGAGGGAGGGGGGAATGACTGAGGCTGCTGAGCTTGGTAGGGGCAGGTCTGGAGCAAAGGCTGGGATTGTTGAAACCTGGGAGCAAATTAAGAGAGAAAGGAGAGCTGCGGTCCCCATAGAGGGTCCCTGAGAGAAATCAGCAGGACTGTGTCCTTAGCCCTGTGCTATGACTGGGGGGATCCAAGAGAAATACAAGACATTACCCTGTCCTCAAGAGAGCTTATCTTGATCAAGAACAGCCCTTCACAATGTTATGGAACTAGAAAACAATTTGATAAAGTGCGTTATTAAATGCTTAAAACACTGAGGACATTTAGGTGACTTGGGTGCAGGAGTGGACCATAGAATCTCAAAGTTGGAAGGCATTGCAGAGGTCATCCAGCTTTCCCCTGAAGCCCTTCACTAACGGGGGCTTAGAGTTTCTGGGCAGCCAGCTCCGTTTTTGGATAGCTTTTCCTTTTTAATTTGAGCCAAAATCTCCCTCTCTGTAACTCCTCCGTGGTTCCCCAGCCACACAGAACATGTCCGATCCCAGCCTTCTCTCAGACTTTGTTACCTTATTCGTAAAATGAGTAGAATTGGACCAGATCTGTCTCTAAATGTAGGTTCCTGTGAGTCAGGGTCCTCCCCATTTCCTCCAGCTGGCTGGGCGATGTGCATTCAGATCCCCTCAGACTCTTGGTTTGTCAGTGTCACTTCTACACTGCACAGAGCTGAGCACCACACTTGAGACAGGGCCTGGCGAGGTCAGTGTACGTACAGTGGAGCTGTTCTTTCTCTTAAATCACGGCATTATCTCTTTGACTTAAGATTCCATTCGTTTGTTTGGCCTCTACGTCAAATGGAATTTGTAGTCACTCAACAGGGGAGTTTGTGCCCCGATGCCTCTGGGTCTCTGCTCTAAGCAGACCTTCCCCACCCCATCTTTGTACAGTGAAGTGTTCAAATCCAAATGTGCAGTTTAAAAGTTTTCTTCATGCAGTTTCATGTTGAGATTTATTCACCCTTGAAAGAAGCTATTATGGACAAGTGGGTTAGTGGACACGATGAGCCACAAGAAAGTTAGGCAGGATGAGGATGGACAAAGAGGCAGCTGCATGTGGGAGGTCTCTCAGGATAGGGATGGGCCTGAGTGCCAGGCGTTACCGGAGACTGAGAAGTGAGGGGGACGGGAAGAAATAGAGGTGATGAGTGCAGACTCAGTGATTCATGAGACTTAGAGCGGGGCGTGTAGAAGGATTAAGGGAAGGGAGGTGTTTTGGAAGGTGGATTTTTATTTTTTTTTCCTTTTTGTTGGAGCTGGAGAGAACAGCAGTGGGAAAAGAGCCCATCGGATCAGCAGGCACCTGTTAAAGATTTGTGCAGGGATATGATATGATGAAAGTTCTCTTTATTCCAACAAGCAGTTAAGAGTCTGCTCTGTGCCGGTATTGCTAGGCACTAGAGATACAAATACAAAATCAGTAAGAGTTTAATATCCTCCCGGATGGAAAAAAATGTTATAAAAAGTTAAACCTAGCCAGTGCTGAGAGAGAAAGGTAGCATAGTTTAGCCAACAGAGGGCTGCCCTCAGAGTTCAGAAAACCTGGGTTCAAGACTTGCCTCAGACACATAGGATTCTGTGACCCTGGGCCAGGCCACTTAACCTCTCAGTGCCTGTAACAATGAAATCACAGACATGGGGCCAGCCGCACTGTCGGAGCTCAGTGCCTAGGTAGGCTTCCAACCTCAGCACCTGGCTGTCCACTGACGGAGCCCTGTCCCAATCCCCAGGCCTGGAAGAATGCCACCCTGGCAGAACAAGCCAAACTCCCTGCCACCGAGAAGCCAGTTCTGCTTTCAAAGGACATCGAGGCAAAGATGTTGGCTTTGGACCGTGAAGTTCAGTACCTGCTCAACAAGGCCAAGTTCACCAAGCCCCGGCCTCGTCCCCGGGACCAGAACAAGACCCAGACTGACCCATCACAAAATCAAAGTGCCAGTGCCCAGGAGGAGAAGGTCATTCCACCACTGGGTGAGAGATGCCTGGCCATACCCTGTGGCCTTTCTTGGTGGTGGGGGGAAGGTATGTGACCTCTCCTGGAGCCACCTTCCCATTCATTTCTTGCCCTTCCTTGTGACCCACAGATGAAGATGTGGAACCCATCCCAGAGCCACCTGCCGCTGGGGAAAAGGCAAAGATTCCTGACTTAGGTGAGCAGGACAAGGAAACAGCCTAGAGCTTGCCTCTCTCCTCCCCCCCCAAGCTGATGCTGATCTTTTCTCTTCCCACCATAGGGCTTGATCTAGGGGACACTGAGCCTTTGGAATTGAGTGGACCAGGGGCAGGTAGGCCTTGAGCTAAGTACATGGCTCAGTGGGTGGAGGGATAGATGTCTCTAGGGAAACACTGGTGAGGCAGATCTCTACCAGGAGGAGACAATGTCCTTCTGCCCCTGCCTCATTCAGTCTTTCCTTCCTTCCATAGATTCAGAGCAGAAGGAGCAGCCGCCGCCACCAAGGCCACAGGAGACCCGGTCGAATGATGAGCTATAGCTGCCCCCTCCCCTGTCATCCCCTTCCTCCCAACCACCTCTATTTATTGTCCATTGGGGGGAAGGGGGTGAGTCTTCCCCCAGGGGTCCCTGAGGAGGGAGAATGAAGAAGCAGCCCCTGGCTCCCTTTTTCTTCTGGTGGGAGACATTAGGAGTTGAATTAGAGCTGCAGCCTCTTTCCCAGGCCCTGGCAACACAACATCTTGAATGTTTTAAAATCACCCCAAGTTCTCTTGCTATGCCAGGAGGTGGGTGGGGACTAGCATGCGAGCAGGCAGTTGATGTGGGCCATGTACAGGGGTGCATTAGGAAAGGGAGGGACTCCTGTTTGTACCCTTGGAAATAAACATCTGCCTGTGGGAGAGGTGAGGAGTAGTGGGAGGGCTCCAGGAGAGATGGGGGACTGCTGGCCTGGGGGTGTCTGTTCTTCCCCTCTGGATCTCCCCACCCTCCCCATCCCCCACTCTCTCCACATCTCCATGGCCACTAAACAAAATGCTGTCCCATGTGCACTTATTTAAGGGGAGGGGAGGGAGGGAGACTAAATGAGCCAGTGTCCTCTTGGTCACTAAGTTGGGTATCTGGCTTCCTAACCATGCCCTGTCTTCTCCTTTCTCCACCCCCACCATGTTCTTTCCCCTAAAAGAGGCAGCCCAGTTGCATTTGCTCCCAGGTGTTACTATCGGGGCTCCGCTCTCTTGCCCATGGCCTCACTTCATATTGGAGCAGGGGGTTAGGAGGTGAGGAGGCATAAACTGACCTGTAAACACCTAGGACATCCCCTGTAGTCGAGGCAGGAAAGCAGGGATGGGTGAGTTAGAAATCCAGAAATTTTGTTTTGGAGAAGTTAGGTGGACTGAGCTCATTCACTGTGGGTGTAGAAATAGGTAGGAAAACAGAGTTTGGGTTGTGGGTGGGTAGATGGGGTGATGCTGACTGAGGAGGGCAGGTATGGGGTGAAAGCTCCCAGCAGGTACTGTTGACATCTCTGGTTCTGTCCCCCATGTGCTCTAGCTATTTAATCTCCCCTTCTGCCACTGTCTCCCAGGCACAGCCTCCCCCCTGGGCAGACCAAAATGTGCTTTCTACTGTGAGCCCCAGCCCCCGGGTGGGGGAAGACCATGGCGAGACTGCCAAATGCCTTTTGATTCCTCCAGAATGCCAGGAAAGCCAGAAGTTGGAAGTAGGGGTGGTGGGTGTTAAGTCAGTTCTGAAGGGGTGAAGGTTTTTAGCCTCTGCTGTAGATCCAGGAGTGGAATCCCTTCCCTGCCTGCGGGAGCCCAGCTCCAGGGCTCTACACCAGGGGCTAAGCTGGAGGGAAGCCATGTTGTGTCTTTGTCTCCCATTTTTTTCTTTTTTTTTTTCTTTTTTGCCACATTGGCAGAAACAGGGACCTCTAGTGGTCTTGCCTCCCCTCCACTCCTGTGCATTTGGGTTCTTTGACTAGGAGTTGAGGCTGGTTGGACAGTTTTGAGTCAAATTGTACTTTGAGACATTGTTAATTGAGAAATGGTTTCAATAAAATATTCGCTTTTCTACAGCCTGTCTCTAAGTGTCAGTTTTCTTTCCTTTAAACCTCAAACAAGCTCTGAAAAATAGGTGAGGGAAAGGACTGAGCCCTGTAGCAGGGAAGACAGGAATCTGGCACAACTTGTAGGCTTTTGTAGTTGGGAGACCTGGAAATCACTCCCTTGGTACCTATCACCCCAAAGTTGGCTCTATAAGCAATATGGTGTACATAGATAAAAAGCCCTTTTGTTGGAGGGGCTTTGGGAAGACGGGTACATTTTTCATCCTGGAAAGCAATTTGGAGCTTCACCCCAAAAGTTAATAACAATGCATACCCTTTGACCCAGCGGTCCTAACTGCCTGTACCACAGAGGAAAAGCAGAAAAATTCCTAGGTGATATACAAAATACAGGAGTTCTTTTGTGGTAGCCAAAAATTACAAAGTAAATTAGGGCAGGAGTGTCATGTTGGCAATGGCTAAACAAACTGCATGGATATAATGGGATGTTATTCTGTTGTAAGACATGACAAGATAGATAGTCCTGGAGGGAACTGGGATGACCTCCAAATGGATGCAGAGGAAAGTGGGAACCAGAACAAGCTATACACCGATAACAGGCCTCTGATTGATGCAATGAGAAAGCAGGAGTCCAAAAGTATGCAGAAAGAAGGCCCCTCACCTGCCCAAGAAGTCTACTGAAAATGCAGAGACATTTTGGGCTTGGCTAAAGTGGGACCATGAATAGAGATCTCGAAAACAAAACTGCTTCCCTTTGACTTTCCCTTACTCTAATTTGTTTTGACTCGGAAGCCATGTGCCAGGCCCTGAGGAAACAAAAATAAAACAATCCCTGCTTTGTGGGAGCTCACCTCAACGCACTCACCCCACAGGGAGAAGGCCAATGAACCTAGAGTGAGAAGACACTAAAGAAAAGAAATAGCAATCAAAGTGAACAAGTGTTCAGTACCTACTATGTGCCAAGTGCAGAGGGTACAAAGAAAGGCAAAAACACTGATCCTGACCTCAAGGAGCTCTCGTTATAATGGGCAAGACAACATGCAAATGATTGCGTATATCGAGACGTACGCAGAGTACATAGAAGGTAATTTCAGAGCACAAGGCACTGGGGCAGGGGCTGGGTTTGGGTTTGGGAAGGGTCTGTAGAATGTAAGATTTGAGCTGAGTCTTGAAGGAAGCCAGGAACACTTATGGGGTGGAGGTGAGGGGGCAGAATTTTTCAAGCATGGGGTCAGCTAGGGCAAAGTCTGAGATAGAGTGTCCTATGTAAGGAATAGCGAATTGGCCGTTGAATCTGGAGCATAGAATTTGTGGATGGAAGGAATAAGTAAGAGAACTGAAAAGGCAGGAAGGGGCCAAGTTCGAAGGACCTTAATATTCAAATGGAGAATTGTATACTTGGTCCTGGAGGTAACAGGAAGGCACTGGAATGTATCAAATGGCGGAGTGGGATGGTCAGATCTATGCTTTAGAAAATCACTTTGGCACTTGAGTAAAGAATGGACTGGATTGGGAGGAGCCAATGAAGGAGGCCATTATAGATGTCTAGGCCCAAACTAGGGTGGCGTATGTGTGATTGGAGACGAGGGGCACGTATGGGATGTGAAATGGCAAGATTTGGCAGTGAGTTGAGTATAAGAATGAAAGAGGGTAAGGGGTCAAGGATGGCATGGAGATCTTGAGCCCAGGTGACTGGGATGATAGTGGTCTGCTGGACAGTTTAAAAAGAAAAAAGTTTGGAAGAAGAGAGGACTGGGGGAAGTTCTGTCTTGGACATGTTAAGTTTGAGATGCCTAACAAGACCTTAGGTTCAAAATGTCTAAAGGCAGTTTTGCCAAGTGTATTGTTGGTTTAGATATAAACTTATTTACAAAACTCCATGGAAGGAGATGGCAGAAGATTGTGAGTCAATGTGGCTGGTGGTTTTTTGTTTTGTTTTTTTACAAAATGAATAAAAGAAAAATGATGAAAGAAAAAACAAGTCATAGAAAGTTTGACATGATAACATCCAACTAAGATCATCCCAAGAGTATTTATAGATGAAACTAAGAGTAAAACAAACAGAAACACAGGCAGTAGAAGAAGCTTGCCAGCATTTCTGCAACAATCAAATCTTATCTATGACGCTGGAATTACCACTTTTGGACTTGTAACCTTTTTTTTTATAAATTTATTTTTTTATTTTTAGTTTACAACACTCAGTTCCACGAGTTTTCGAGTTTCAAATTTTCTCTCCCTCCCTCTCCTCCCTAATCCCCACCCAAGATGGCATGTAATCCGATGTAGAATCTACATATACCTTCACATTGAACTTATTTACATAATAGTCCAGTTGTAAAGAAGAATTATAACCAATGAAATGAAGAATCGAAACCAAAAAAGGAAAATAATAAGAGAGCAAAAAGTTTACCTCGATCTGCATTTAGACTCCATAATTCTTTCTCTAGATGTTCATAGCTTTTTCCATCATGAGTCTTTGAACCTTGCATTGATGAGAAGAGCAAAGTCTATCAAAGTTAGTCCTTAAAGATACCGTGTGTCTGTAATCGTGTATCTCCTGGTTCTGCTCCCCCTCACTCAGCATCAGATCATATAAGTCTTTCCAGGTTATAATGAAGTCAGTCTGCTCCCTATTCCTTATAGCACAATAATATTTCATTACATTCATACACCACAATTTGTTTAGCCATTCCCCAATTGATGGGCATCCCCTTGAATTCCAATTCTGTGACACCACAAAAAGAGCTGCTATAAACATTTTTGTACATATGGTGGATTTGTAACATGATATAATTTTTGAGAAGATGGAATTAGAGTCAGCAACAGGACCAGACCATATGCACTTAGAAGATGTCCATGTTGGAGCCAACACAATTTTGGAAGCAATGAAATATGCATTTTCAAGATATTTTGGAAAAAATATCAAACAACTGGAAAAAACTTGTGGATTCACCTTTCTCCCCAAACTCACTTCTCTTCTGAGCTTCCCAGTTACTGTAAAGGGCATCACCACCCCTCTAATCACCCAGGTTTACAACTTTGGCCTCATCCTCTACTCACTATCCTCACTCCACATATCCAATCAGTTCCCAAACCTTAACATTTCTATTTCCACAACTCTTTCATATCTCTCTCTTCCATACTTACACAGCCATCACCCTGGGGCCATCTCCAATCGTCCTGATCCATATCTGGCCACTGGACCCAGACGGCTCTGGAGGACCAAGTGAGGCTCGTGACCTTACACAGCGCTTCCTCACTTAAATCTAATTCACTTTTAAGTTGTGGCATCACTATCCTGACATCGTGGTCCTCTTCGAGAACGAAGGACAAACAACAACCATTCTAGTGCAGGCCCGAATTACCCAAAAGCATTACAATAACCCCCTATTAGTTCTCCCTACCCCAAGCCTCTCTGGACTCCAATCCATTCTCTATACATTTGCCAAAAGTGATTGTCCTAAAGCCCATGTCTGACCTATTATCTCCGTGATCAAATATAACTCCTCTGGTATTTATCTTCACGACCTGACCGCCTTCTTCCCACCGTTCCATCTTCTTTCACATTAGTTCTTGTTCCTCATAGAAGACACTCCATTTTCGGTCCATGAGTCTTTGCACTGGCAATCTCTCATGCCTGGAGCATTTTCTTTCCTAGGGTCTGTCTCTTGGAATCCCTGATTTCCTTCAAAACTCAGCTCAAGCACCACCTTCTTCTACATGAAGCCTTCCTCGGTTCTCTCAGGTGCTAGTGCCCTCTCTCCCCAAACTACCTTGTATTCATTTTGTACATACTATATAAGTTTATTTATGCACATTTTGGCTCTCCTGTTAAAATGTAAGCTCCTTGAGGGGAGGAACTGTTTCATTTATGTCTTTGTATCACCAGTGCTTAGTACAGTCCCTGGCAGCGAGGTGGCACAGTTGGATAGAATGCTGGATCTGTTGTCAGGAAAACTTGAGTTCAAATTTGACCTCAGATGCTTAATAGCTGCATGACCCTAAGCAAGTCACTTAACCTTAAAAAGCCTTGGTTTCCTCATGTGGAAAATGGGGATAATAATAGCATCCACCTCTCTCAGAGCTGTTGGGAGGGTCAAATGAGATAACCTAAGTAAAATACTTTGCAAACCTTAAACCTATATGTGAATGCTAGCTATCATTATTAGGCACCTAATAAATGACTGTTGATGGACAGTATTATTATCATCCCAAAAAAATGTGATAGAGAACAACAGTCAACTACTTACCAATGTCAACTTTTTCACCTGTCTTTAGAATAGTGGTCTATGTACACCTCAAGGACATCCTTGATGAAATTCTGAAAAAGAAATGCTTGTTTTTCTATAACAAATCGTACGTTAACAATTGTGCAATTAAATAAGAGATACAGGGAATGCAAGATCCTGCTGTGTTATATGGTCCATTGTTACACAGGATATATACAAAGGGAGTAGGGAAGCGGAATGAGCATTTATTAAGCGCTTAGCATGTGCCAGTCATTGGGCTACATATTCTGACAAATATCGTTTGATCTTCATGATAAACATGTGAAGTAGGTCCCCATTTTACGGTTGAGGGAAATAAATCCCATCTAATGGGGAATGCACATTTATTATTCTTATACATACTTATTGTTTATATATCTTGAATACCAAATCCTTATTAGAGAAATTTAATACAAAGATTTTTTTTTTCCCATTTGACCACTTCCCTTCTTGTCTTAGATGCCTTCAGGCTGTCTGTGCAGGAGCTTTTTCAGTTTCAAATAATCAGAGTTATCTGTTTTACCTTTTGTAATAGCCTCTATTTTATTTGGTTAAGAATACATGTATTACCTATAGCTTTGAGAGGTACATGATCTGCTTCTCTACTAATTTATTTATAGTATTATCTTTAATATTAAGGTCATATATCCATTTAGAATGTATTGTGCAGTGTGGTATGAGGTGTTGGTCTAAGACTAATTTCTACTGGACTGCTTTCTAGTTTTCAAGTAAAGATAGTGTTCAATGGTGGGGGGTGGGGAGGTGGGGGGAGACAGAGACACAGTTTCATTCATTGGGAAGGACTAAGTTTCAGGAAAGCAACATACTCCTGAGGAGAGAAGATGTACTCCAAAGTGTCCTTCTAAGAGTAGGATACTTAAACTGGGATCTTGGTGGCTGCCTGGAGCTGGTCAATTTGCATGTTAAGATTCAGGGCACACAGGAGACTTTTGAGGTACACAGGTGCAGAGGGGAAAGACAAACTGGTAGTTGGCAGGATATTATTTTTGGATACACAGATGTACTAACCCTTTTTTTTTTCATGTGAAAGAGCCATATGGCTCTTCCTTTAGCTATTTCTTTCCTTTCTCATTATTTATTTATTTAATATTTTAGTTTTCCGCATTGATTTTCAAAAGAGTTTGAATTACAAATTTTCTCCCCATTTCAGATGTACTAACCTTAAAAATATTACTGTTGGTATTTTTCTGTGACCTAATCTATAGCAATGGTTTCCATGCACAGATTCTATGAATTACAGCTTCCTTTAGGGAGAGACTATCATGATAGTCTCAAGACCACCAGGCCTTATTTTACAAGATATCCTACATATATCATACAACATATGAAAAATGTAAATTTAATTTTGGTAGTGTAATGGCAAACGGGGGGGTGGGACTTTTTGTTGTCTTTTGTTTTGGAGTGCTTCTCAGCACTAAGGCAATCAAATACCTTTGAGTCTTGCCTTTGTTTGAATCAAGAGTCATTGATTGGAAACTATATATATTGAGATCTTTCCCACACCCTTTTGCTAAGTAGGTGCTAAGCCCCAGGGCCCTAAACAGGGTATATATGTTCTGAGATTAGCATTTTGTTTTGGGGCTCACTCACTGGAAGAGTGTCATGTGATTTGACCAGACAAGACTCTGGGTAGCTGTTAAGGAGCTCCCCCACCTTTGAAAATCCAGATGTGGGTGCTTTTCTCTCTGGTAACTATGTATATATTGCTATGGTCAGATGGTTAGAAGTCTGTCTGTTGATTTGTGTTATTTTTCTCTGCTTCTAATTTCTGTTTGTATTTTCTCTGAAGTTCGGGGTGCTTTTTCCCCTGAACTAAGTGAATGATATATGTATGTTTAATTAAAGTGAGATTGTAAACCCCTTAAAGTTGCTTTCCTTAGGAAAGCAGATCAAAGAATCTGTGCTAGCAGCCCTGTTGGTGTTGTTGGTCTTACACAGCCACAGTAGTGGCAAGTAGCATTGTTGTTACAGGTAACATTGTCATTTTTATTATTTTGGCACAGCCTAGCCAGGAGCATTGAATATTCCTTCAGCTATTTAGGTTGTTCTCCAGTTCTTTAAGGAGTATTTTATAATTGAATCTATACAAGTCTTTTATGTGCTTTGGGAGGCTGATCCCCAGATATTTTATGCATCTTATAGTTATTTGGAATGGGATTTCTTTTTCTATTATTGTCCTTATTTATTATTATATAGAAATGCTGTTGATTTTAAAGCATTTATTTTGTAGCATGCAACTTTGCTAAGGCTGTTGTCTCAATTAGCATATTTTCTGATTCCTTGAGATTTTCCACATAAACTACTATACCATCAGCAAACAGTGATAGTTTTATTTCCTCTTTACCTATCTTTATTCCTTTAATTCCTCTCTCTTATCTTTTTGTTAATGCTGGCATTTCCAGAACTATATCTAATAATAGTGAGGGGAGTGAACATCCTTTTTTCACTCCTGTATTTATTGGAAAAGCTTCTAATGTATTCCCATTGCATATGGTACTTGCTTTTGGTTTTAAATAGCTGGTTTTTAGAATACTAAAAAGAGGTCCCTCTATGGTCTATGCCAATACTCTTAGGGTTTTTAGTATAAAGAAAGTTGTACCTTGTCAAAGGTTTTTCTGCATCTATTGAAATAATCATATGGTTTTGGATATTTTGGTTTTTAATACAATTAATTATGTTGATCATTTTCCTAATGTTGAACCATCTTCTTATCCCTGGTATTAATTTTGGATAAATCACTGCAATCTGATAGGATTTTGTTTAATTTTTTTGAGAAAATATTCATTAATGATATTGGTCCATATTTTTCTTTCCATGTCTTATAATTCCCTGGTTTAGGTATTAGGACTATATTTGTCTCATAAAAGTATTCTGCTAGGATTTTTTCTTCCTTGATTTTTGAGAATAATTTGCATAGTATGAGTACTAACTATTGTTTAAAAGTTTGATAGAATTCTCCATCAAGTCAAGGGGTTTTTGTTTTTTGGTAGTTCCTTTACAGCTAGATCTATTTCCTTTTCTGAGATTGGATTATTTAAAATCTCTGTCATTCTGATAGCTTGGTTATTTCATATTTTTGAAGGAATTCCTCCCCTTCTGTTGTCATCTCAGTTTTGTTAGTATATTCTGATTATTCTTTTTATTTCTTCTGGTTTTTACTGTGATTTCACCTTTTGGGCCATTGCCGGTCATCTTGAGTTTTGTCTTGCTACTGGACTCCCAATACTCTGGAGGAGAGAGTGAGGCTGATGACTTTGTATAGCTCTGCCTCACTTAAAAACAATTCACTAACGTCACCCTCAGGGGACCCAACCTGCCAGTTCAAGTTGGGGAATGATGTTATTTCTTCTTTATTTTCTTCTCTGTACTTCTTCCTTCTTTTCTTCCTTCCTTCCTTCCTTCCTTCCTTCCTTCCTTCCTTCCTTCCTTCCTTCCTTCCTTCCTTCCTTCTTTCCTGCCTTCCTTCCTTCCTCCCTCCTCCTTCTCCTCCTTCTCCTTCTCCTCTTTCTTCTTCCCTCACCACATGTGGTCCCTCTCTCCACTTGAGGCATCATGCCCTTATATGTAGGTGCTGTATCCAGAGGAATATAATTTGTGGTCACTTATACTTTGTAAGATATCTTGGGGCTTGAAGGATGGATTTTTTTTTAAATTCTCTATTTATTTAATTTATAGTTGGGATAATTCTTTGTCCTGCAGTTTTCTTTTGTGATTTCTTGAAATATAGCTCTGAAAAAACAGATTTGGTTTTATAAAAGCCCATTGTGATTCAGTTGAGCTACTTGACAGTGCTTTAAATCCAAATCACTCTGGCTTTCACTGAATGGCCAACGTAGGCTCCAGCCCAAACCTCAGTTGCTCATTGTTCAGGTTTTGGTATCTTAGAGTAGTGAAAATAGCAATTGTTTTCCGTTTTGGCCAGAAACTCTGAGTTTATTCCTCTCCCAAATTGATATTTTTGTGATTGCAAGCTAAATCTTTTATTTCAGTTCTTACCCAGCATTAGTTATTGAATGGACATTGTCTCAGACAAACAGACATTGGAAAAGACCTTAATTTAAAAAGGCCAAGGACACCCAGTGCATCCTGGGCCATCTCCAGTTGTCTGGACTTTTATCTTGGCACTGGACTATGATGACTCCTGAGGACAGAGTGAGGCTGATGACTTTGCATGGCTCTCCCTCATTTAAATCCAATTCACACCCAAGTCAAGATTTTATTACCCTCATGGCATCATTGGTCCTCTTGGAGAATAAAAGACCAACAACAACAACAAATTATTTCATCTTGTTCATTTGCTGTTTGATTGATTTCATTTTCTTCTCTCTTCTTTTTAATCAGATTAGCTAAGGGTATCAATTTTATTAATCTTTAAAACACAACTTTTACTTATATTTATCATTTCTATTTTCCCCAATTTATCTATTGCTCCTCTAATTTTTTATATGTCCTCTTTTGTGCTTATTTTACATTTATTTGTTAATTCTTTAAATTTTTTTAGAATGCCTACTCAGTTCATTAATCTTCTTTTTTCCTTTTCTGTTAATATATGATTGTAAGGATATGATTTCCCTCTAAGGACTGCTTTAGTTGCATCCCAGAAATTTTATGTTGTTTCATCATTATTATTTTCTTTTACATATTGTTCATTATTTGTTCTTTGGACACACATTATTTAGGATTTCATGGTTAAGTCTCCATTTGGGACTGTATCTTTTATTTATGGTCCCTAAATCAATTTCTATTTTTATTGCATTATTGTCTTTAAAGGTTGTATTGGGTGTTTCTGCCTTTTTACATTTGTTTGCAATATCTCTGCGTCCTAGAGCAGGGTCAAATTTTGTAAAAGTTCCATGTGGTACAGAGAAATATGTATATTCTTTTGCTGTCCCAATTAGAAGACTTTGTTGATTCATACACAGCGTAAGTCTTTCAAGTGTAGTTTTTTTCAGAAATTTTTTTCAGTTCCATTTTTTTCCTTTTGTTTATCTTTCTCTTAGACTTATTCAAAACTAACAGAGGAATATTGAAGTCTCCTCTTGCTATTATGTTGCTGTCTGTGAATTCTTGAAGCTTAGATGTTTCTTTTATGAATTTGGATGCTAAGGCATTTGGAGTATATACATTTAGTAATAATATTGGTTTGTTATCTATAGTTCCTTTCAATATAATATAGTTTCCTTGTTTATCTTTTTATTTTTGATGATTTATTTTTGTTTTGTCTTATAGCATGATGGCAACTACTAATTTTTTGGATTTACTTGTTGTATAATAATTTTTTTCCATCCTCTCAATTTTATTTTGTGCATGTCTTTATTTTTTTTTAAGTTTTGTTTCTTGTAAGCAACAGATTGTAGGGTTTTGTTTTCTCATCCAATCTGTCACTCATTTTCGTTTTATTGGTTTATTTAATCCATTGACATTGAAAATTGTAAGAGTTAGATTTATATTTTTCTCCATCTATTTCTTTTCAATTGGTAGTCCTTTTCCTTTAGGATTTTGTTTATTAGTTTCTCTTTCCTGCTTTTATCTGGTTATGTATTTCTACCCCCTCCCACTTGTTCCAAAGTAAGGCCTCTTTCCTTTTCCCCTTTTTCAATATTTTCCCGTCCTCACCCATTCCCCTCTAGGGTCTTCTCGAGACCACAGATATTTTCTTCCCTTCATTACTATCCTTTGATTTGAGCCCAGAATATCAGTCCCTCCTCTCTATCCTCTTCCTTTCTTCTTCTCCATTATGTACCCTCCCATATTGTAATGTAGTCCCACAAAAGAAGCATTCACTTGTAGGGTGGGTATCTCCAGGCTCTGTCCACTATTCCCCATGTCCATCTCTTCACTGTTGCCTCTTTCAGATTTCCACCTGTATTTACTTGTCTGTGAACATATATCTCCCTAGTACAATATAAGCTCCTTGAGTTAATAGAATTTCATTTTTTTGTCTCTCACATAACAAATTATTTGTTTGTTAGTTGATTCAACTGTTTATTAATTGATTTCTTTACTATTTATACACATAAGAAGTGACAAAAAGGATATTATTCAAGGAAAATCTAATTTTAAAAAAGATGTGGGCTAGTCATATCATTTAACAAGAATCATAGATAACAGATGGAAAATTCAGATGCTGGACTCATATCTATGAACTCTCAAATTACCTAAGAGAAGGCTTCTAAGATGTTAGATGACTCCCGTGTGGAAGATTTCTGGGATGATATGGACAAGAATCACACAGGAAGAAAAAGTGTGGGTGGGTTTGTAGTAGATAGTACACACAATGATGAGATCAGAAATTCTCTAAAGTTTATTAAAAAGTATCTGTCACTGTGCTATGCCCTTCATTCCCTGCTGCATAGTCTGCCCTATAGTCTGCCTACTACCTTGCCTACTCCTAATCTTGGCTGTGTTCTTGAACTTTCTCTTGCCAAACAGATCTACTCTCACTGATACACCTTGTTATTTCCTACCTCACCACTTTTGCTCATCACAATTCCTCGCCCCAATCTCTAGCTTATCTGAAATGTTTTCTAGTCTTTCCTCTGTCATCAAATCCAACCTATCCTTCAAGACTCAGGCCAGAACCCATTTTCTCCTTGAAGCCTTCTCAGATGACTCTAACCCACAAAGATCTTTTCTGAATGCCTGTCCCTTTTAACCATAAGTCCTCTGGTCTTCTAGGACTTAGTGTCTCATTTTAAAAAATAATGTGATAGAAAGAGAACTAGACTTGGAGTCAAGACCTAAATCAGAATCCCAATTTCACAAGTTACCAGTTGTATGGCCGTGGGAAAGTCACTTAATTTCCTATTCTCAGTCTCCTTATCTGTAAGATGGTGATGATACTTGCACCACCTACGTCACAAGGTGGTTGCAAAGAATATGCTTTGTAATTAGAGTAGTACATAAATGTGAATTGTTTATATAGCTGGCTTCTCTAAGGAGAGGAACAGGAAACTGCCAAGGTCGGCCAGTGCTGTACAAGAGATTTCAGAGAACTACCACAAAGTGGCAGAATGACTACTGAGAGCTGTGAGCATTGGATGCTCAAGATTTCTCAGACTTTACCGAATTTTCCTTAGTTTGTCACAAGGAACATGGAGAGAGAGGGAACATCCTTTTAGAAAGATGTGAGTGGGAGGATACTCATTGAGCAATAGTGTTTCTATTGCTTAATGTTCCCATTCTGATCCAAACACATAAATATCTTACTGATTCTATGCAATTTACCTAGATTTCTACTAACAAACAGGATGGCTAGACCTGAGTTTGACTACAGAGGGAGTATGAAAAATCAGTATGCTTGTCAGATTCCATCAGTTTTTTTCTCTAGAGGTGGATGGCATTTTTCATGAGTCCTTTGAACTTGGATCATTGTATTGTTGAGAACAGCTAAGTCATTCTTAGTTGATCATCATGCAATATTGCTGTTACTGTATACAATATTCTTCTGGTTCTGTTCATTTCACTTTGCAGTTCTTATAAGTCATAGTTTTTAATGTGACATTTTCTTAGATTATTAGTAAGTTGGAGTTAATAACAAAATAAGAAAGTCATAAGATCACAGATTTAGAGATGGAAGGAATGTCAGAGACCACCTTATTTGTCAGTGACTTGTCCAAGGTCACACAGGTGATGTTCTCACAGGTGAGAAGTGGAACTTAAAGATCTTGTACCGCCTGAGTCAACATTCTTTTCACTATACCATGCTATTTTGTTTAACTTACATAAGCTTTTAAAAAATTTCACCTTATTTTTAAATTAACAAGCATTTTTTCTCTCCCACCCCCCTCGAAAGAAGACAAAATTATTGTAACAAATATGCATACTATTTTACCAGACCATAGCCTGCTCCAATAAAATGACTCACAAATTAAAAACAAGTCTCCAATGATAGATTGTTTCCAGAAAGCAAATTGAATTCAATAAGATTTAAATGAAAGGCAGGAAAAGTGGCAAGAAAAAGTAGTTGTAATGTAAGGGAAGAGGGGACAGGTGAAAGGGAATGAGTGAATCTTGCTGTCATTGGATTTGACTTAAGGAGGGAATAACATACACACTCAATTGGGTATCTTACCCTACAGGAAGGTGGGGGGAAGGAGACGGGGGGGGGGATGATAGAAGGGAGGGCAGATTAGGGGACGAGGTAGTCAAAAGCAAACACTTTTGAAAAGGGACACGGTCAAGGGAGAAAAGTGAATAAAGGGGGACAGGATAGGATGGAGGGAAATGTAGTTAGTCTTTCACAACATGACTATTATGGAAGTGTTTCACGTAATGATATATGTGTGGCCTATGTTGAATTGCTAGCCTTCTCAAGGAGGGTGGGTGGGGAGGGAAGGAGAGAATTTGGAACTCAAAGTTCTAAAAACAAATGTTTAAAAAAATTGTTTTTATATGCAACTGGAAAATAAGATATACAGGCAATGGTGTATAGAACTCTATCTTGGCCCACAAGAAAGTAAGGGGGAAGAGGATAAGGGGGTGGGGGGAGTGGGGTGATAGAAAGGAAGGCAGACGGGGGAAAGGGGCAATCAGAATTTACGCCATCTTAGGGTGGGGGGAGGGTAGAGATGGGGGGAAAATTTGTAAGTCAAAATCTTGTGGGAATCAATGTTGAAAACTAAAAATATAAAATAAATAAATAAATAAAAATAAATGAGAGGCAGGGTGTTGTAAATGAATAGAACTGTTCTCAAGTAACGAGGGCAGCTAGGTGGCTTCAGTGGAGAGGGTAGAGTGTCAGGCCAGGGGACTCAGGAACACTCATCTTCCTTAGTTCGAATCTGCCCTCAAACACTTATTAGCTGTGGGACCCTGGGCAAGTCACTTAACCCTATTTGCCTCAGTTTCCTCATCTGTAAAATGAGCTGGAGAAGGAGATGGCAAACCACTCCAGTATCTTTGCCAAGGAAACCCCAAAATGGGATCAAGGAGAGTCGGACACGATTGAACAACAACAACAAAGCTCTTGGCGAAAGGAAGAGTGGGCTCCTGGCTCATGTGGCTGTGTCACGCTAGGCAAATCACTGTTTCTCTGCGTCCCAGGTAGCTCTCTAAGAGAAATAGCTAACCTTTCTAGAACTGTGCTAAGGGCCCTGCACTTCTCCCTTTTGATTGTCAGAACAACCCTGGGGGAGGGAGGTGCTCTTATTATCCCCATTTTACAGGTGAGGAAACTGAAGCAAGAACTGGGCTCACACAGCTACTAAGTATTTGAGGCTGAACTCGAACTCAGAGCTTCCTCACTTCTGGCCCAATGCTCTATCCATTGCACCACCAAGGCTGACATGTGTTAGTAAAAGGAGTTACTCATAGCAGCTCCCTACACCAGTGAAATCCAAATGCTATCCCTAACTCTCTATCTCCTAAGGTAAAACAAATTTAGATTAAAAGAGTGAAATTTAGATAAAAGATGAAGGGGTAATCTTAAATTTGCCACAGTGCTCCATGACAGAAAGGCCAGAGTAGCCCTAGTGACATTAGACAGAGCTGAAGTCAACCCAGAAACTACTCTTGGTGTTCTATTTATTTATTTTTTTCTTTAAATTTTTATTAATTTTTTTTTTTGGTTTTCACATCCTCTTTATTTCCAAATGTTGTCCCTCCTCATTTCCCTCCCCAGAGTCATCCCTTGTAACACAGAGTTAAAAATAAAGCAAATGAAGTAATTCAACAGAACTACAGAGAGCCACCAGATCTGACTGTCGATACAATATTCTTCACCCATAGTCCCTCACCTCTGCAAAGAACCAATTGATCATGCAAGAAGCATTTATTAAACACTTATTGTGTTCGAGGCACTGCTAGGCATAGGAGATACAAATGTAAGAAATGAAAAAAATTCCTACTTGCAAGTTGCTGTTGCTGTTTGTCCTTTGTTCTTGAAGAGGACCATGACATCAGGGAGGTGAAGCCATGAGGTGAAAGTGAACTGGATTTAAATGAGGGAGGGCTAGGCAAAGTCACCAGCCTCACCTTCTCCTCCAGAGTCATCTGGATCCAGTGGCTAGATTTGGATCAGCACAACTGGAGATGGCCAGGATGCAGTGGGGACAGAAAGGAGGGACGTAGATTTTCCTGTATCTTCTTTGGGACCAGGCTGTCATATCAGAAAGTACATATTAAAAGAGATAGACAAGGACATTATCTTATGTGCTATGTTATTCAGTCATGTCTGACTCTTTGTGCCCCATTTGGGGTTTTCTCGGTAAAGCTATTAGAGTGTTTTTCCATTTCCTTCTCCAGCCTATTTTACAACATGAGGAACTGAGGCAATCAAGATTAAGTAACTTGCCCAGGTTCACATAGCTAGTAAGTATCTGGGGCCATATGTGGAGTCAGGCAGGCCTGTGCGCCACCTAGCTGCCCCTATGTTATACAAAAACTTAAAAATATGTAACTAGTTATTTATATATTTAAATATATATTCAATATGAAATATATATGCATTTTATAACTGCAGTAAAATTTGTAAAGGAAAGTCTCACAATCTTGAAAGAAGCTAAAAATCAATAACAGTGAGAGATCTTAACACTACTATCAGAATATGACAAACCTAACACCAAGATATGTAAGAAAGAAATTACAGAACTGAACAGGATAATTGGTAGGACTGAATAGAGAAACAAAAAATACTGGGATCTGTGATTTTGTCGGTGTAGGTGATGAAGTCAGGTAACCATATTTTTAGGGGTGCTTGAGACCCCAAAATACCAACATGCTGGGTCCTGCTCAAATGAATTTGACTCAAGTTTTCTCAGCCAAAGAGAAATACAAAGTTTATTAAAGGTTTGCCATAATGTCTTAAGAAATCTCATCATTTGTGACAAGCAGGCCAGAGTCAAATGAATCTGAGCCCCTTCATGGAGACAAGATGAAAGTTATATACAGAAAGATTGTGAAAGGGATCTAGGGTGGTCCTGGGGTGATGGGAGGAGGGGTTTAGAGAGGGTCTTGAGGTGAAGTCTAAGGAGGAGCTTGATGGGACTGGGGTGAGGTCAGACTCCAGGGACCAAGAGAATGGGATTAAGGGTGGGCAGTAGCTGGAGGCTTCCCGGAGATAACAGACTGTGTAGAGTTGGGCTAGTTTTAGAGTAACAGATTTGGGCATGGACACTTTGATTGGATCAGGGGTGGAAACTAGCCAGACTATGGAAGGCTAGGCTAGGTTAAGAGTAACAAAGATTTGAACCTAATGATAATGAAAGGCTTATGGCCTCAGGCAAATGCCTCATCAAGTAGGAAGATTCAAGGAGAATTCAAGGGGGTTCTCACAGTCTAAACCCCACCATAGGGAACCCAGATTAGTAACCAGTATATAGTGCCCCATATATACTAAATAAATCCTAGGAAGTTGCCCGAAGTCCTGAAAGGTTAAAAGACTTGCCTTGAGTCCCATATTTAGTGAATGTCAGTCTAAATTTGAATCCAGGAGGTCCTTGCTCCAGACCCAGAGCTATTCACTGAGGCCTTAAATTCCTGCTTCTGTCCAAACTATGAAGCTCCAAACTAATTGTACATTTTGACCTAGCAATTCTATTGTTAGAACTTCATCCTAAAAATAAACATAAATAGGAAAAAAGGACCTCTCTAAATAAAAAAAAATTTATATCTACTTTATTTGTAATAACCAAAGCCTACAAGTAACCTATGCTCAATGATAGACAAATGGCTGAATTAAATATAGAATAGTTAAGTAATGGAATGTTATAGTGTGTTAAAAAAAAAAAGGAATGAATGTGAACGAATACAAGAAAACATGGAAAAGACCTACAGGAAAGGATCAGCCAAATCTGAGCTATATAGGTGCTGACTACAATTATTAATTAAAAAAATGAAAACAAAGTCAAAGGCGGTGGAACTTCAGACCAATTTGAAAAGGGACACAACAAATGTATTTGTGTGTATGTGTGTGTGATTTTGTCTGTTAATTTATTTGGTTCTAAATTGTCAAATTTTAAGAATTGGATATATGATTTTGTTTTTTATTACTTGAAATGCAAGAGGATATTTGTGACTGTGTGGTACTCCCAGTGTGTGAACTACCTCCACTAATTCAGACTGAAACAATTTTAGGATTTAGTGGCTAAATTGCCCAAGACCCATGGAGGCTGTGTCTTGCTCAAGGTCACGCAGTCATTAATCGGCAGAGGGGAGAGAATGGCAAGTAAGCAGGTGGAAGCTTGGCCCGCCTAGAAGTTGAACCTAAATTTGATTCTAGGTTTTCCTGACTCCAAGCCCGACACACGTTTATGATTATTATACTTTTTTTTGGTTGGTTATGCGTTAATAACAACTTTTAAAAAAGAATCTTAGCTCTGACGATCTCGCCTTGGAAGGGACTACAGATATCATCTCGCTTTCCCTGGGTGTCTTGAAATGATTTAAGGTCACCCTCTTTGCTCTTTGTACTGCCTGGCGAGTGACAACCTTCTCCCCCGGGCCAAATGGGCTTTAGGAAATACCAGATTGGAAATTAACAATCCCAGGCAAGCCACGCCCCTTCACCGCAGGGAGAAGAGCTCCGGCTCTGTGGGCGGAGCTTGTCCGCGCGGGGGCGGGGTTAGAACGCTGGGTGGGCGCCTGAGTGTAGGCCCCGCCCCCCCTCGCCCGCGCGTTTCTGTGGCCTGCGGGCTTGGCCGCAGCCTGCTTTCTTGCCATTCTCCGGTGGCAGCTAGCAGGTAGGAGGTGGGCGTCCGGCCGGGCAGCCGGGCGGGGAGGCGGGGAAGCGGGGAGGCCAGCAGGCAGGAAGCTGGCGGCGGCGCCGCAGCGTGTTTGCAGGCTGGGCTGGGCAAGGGCGCTGCATCTTGCGTCTCCCGCCCTCTCCCTTGGCCTTGAGCTCGCGCCACTACAGTCCCTTCTTCCGGAAGGTGCGGGGCAGGAAAAGGACGGCGGCAGGGATGGGGGCTGCACCTTCGCGCGCCTACCCCGGGATTGCACCAACCTCCCCCTACAGCCGCAGGTGTGCCCCCCGCCCCCGTTCCCCCTCCCTCCACTCAGCCCTGCCTGCTGCATGCACGTCGCACCCACACCCTTGTAGCCACAGCGCCCGGGCTCCCTCTTGCTCCCGGGCCCCGGGCAGTGTGAGGACACTGGCGCTGGGCTCAGTGCCCAGATCGGCCGTCCTGCTTCCCACCCACGTCTCTTCCCCCACCGGCTTTCACCTCCTCCTAGCCAGACCCAGGGTCCATGGTGACCGGCAATGGCCAGCGCAGCCAGAGGGGCACTCTTTCCCAGGCCAAGGACAAAGCCGCCCCTTCCTCCTCCTCCTCCTCCTCCTCCTACTCTAACTCCCCTTTGCTTTACGCTCTAGTTACTTCGCCCATAGGCGAAGGAGGCCTGGGCTCCGGGAAGCTCTTGCCCCGTCCTGGAACACAGGGCATCACTGTTCCGCTGATGTGCATGGCCCAGTGGCCACATTGACACTGCTCAGTCACCCTTTATGACCCCTCTTCCTACACACGAGAGATTGAGAGATTGAATCTCCCTCTGCCCTCCCTCCCCCTTCACTCCCTACTCACTGGGGTCCCGGCTGTGCCCCTGGTGACAGCGATGGGGGGCAGCGCGCAGCAGGAAGGTAGGTTATACCGGTTTCATTGCATTGGGTGGAGATGTTTAGGGGAATGGGAAGTGAAAGGAACAATAAGTCACTTTGATTTGATACTTTTAAGATTTACAAAATACTTTCCTGACAACAACCATAGGTGGGTAGTTAATGCTTGCTTTATTATTATCGTCACCATCTACAGATGAACAACTTCGCAGAGGTCAAGTGTGGACTAAGAGATTCACACAATGTTAGACCTAGAAGGGTTTTCAGTGATCACTTAATTGAACCCAAGTCTGGTGTGGCCCACTGAGGCTGTGCTTTAGGAATTAGGAGTTAAAAGGATCTGGAAGAAGGGGAAGCTCTGAAAGGAAGGAGGGATTCAGCAGCATGAAGGCAGGATGGGTTTCTGAGCAGTCAGACTTGGGGGGGGTTAGGGGGGAAGGAGACAAGAGAAAGGGTGTGAGTGGAGCCAGACAAGGGGGAAGTTGACACCCCTGTTCACTTGCTTTCTTGGGACTCTCAGCCTCCTCTGGGCCCTTTGGCAGGAAGAGTAATTAGGTTATGCTTTTAATCACAGCTAGATTCACAAGCAGGAGGGGAATGAAAGAATAGGGCAAAGCAGTATTAGGTATGAGGGGCAGCTCCTTCTCCAGCACCTCTGAGTGTAGAGGCGCCATGCTTTGATTGGACCAGACAGCATTGCCTTCCCACCTACTCGCTTGTCCCCTCTCTTTGCTTTCTCCACTGTTTTCCCTTTTCTTCCAGGACATTGGGTTCCAGGGAGCCGCCCAAGAGCTTAATGATTGCCCAGACAGTGGCTATAAAGGGACCTGGGGAGCCCAGCACTGGAGACAGAGACTGAAAGCCCCAACTCAGCAGTTTAGGTGTGCAACCAAGAAGCGGCAGGCAGGCTTGTGGTACCTGGAGCAGCTGGAGTCCCAGAAGGCAGGGCAGGGCTCCCTGCTCCCTCCCACTGGACATCATGGCTTCCCGGAGCTATGGCTATTACCGAACTGTGATTTTTTCTGCTATGTTTGGGGGCTACAGTCTGTATTACTTCAACCGGAAGACCTTCTCCTTTGTCATGCCTTCACTGGTAGAAGAGATCTCCCTAGACAAGGATGACTTGGGTGAGGACTCCGGGAGGGCTGGGGCCCATGGCCCATGGGAGATGGTGGGTATTTGTGGGCCTATAAGGGATACAGCATGTACTTAGTGCATGTTGGGTCTACGGGATAGATCTATGCAAAAACATAGGTTGAGGGAGGGTCCTTTGAGTGGTATGGTCTGTGGCTATATGGAGAAGGGCCTGCAAATGTGGTGGGTAATATAGAAGTATGTATGTTTGTATATAGAAAGGTTGTAAAATGAAAGCAAGATGGAAAGCCCTAGACCTAGTATAAACCGCTCCATTTTGCAGATGGAGGAAACAGGCTCAGGGCATTGAAGTGACTTACCCAAGGCCACACTGTTAATAAGTGTCAGGACTTCGGTTCTGGTTTCGGGACTCCCAGTCAAATTCTCTTTCCATTGCCCTGTGCTGCTCAACCAAGACAGATGGGAGAGAGCTCCATATAGGAGATCTGTATGTGCATGCAAGGGTTGTGTATGTGATTTCTGCAAGGGGAGGAGTGCTGAGTATGTGATCTTCAGACTGGTGTGAGTACGTGTTCAGGATCAGGTGGGCCCGGGCATGGGGCATTCACCCTAGCTGCTCTTGGAGGGGCAAGGTCTCTGGCTCAGATCTCAGGCCCTTTGCCCCGGGGATTAGAAATGGAGTGGCAGAGCTGTGCTTTCTGTCAAGAGGTGGCAGATGAGTAAAATGTGCCCCAGGGAAAGAAGAGCTATTCTGCCCCACAGTCCTTTCCCTTCTCTCCTCTCCCTGACAGCTGGGCTGGATCGTTCCAAGAGGCTGAAAAGGTCAAGGGTCATCCTAGGGCTGGTGCTGAGGGGGAGGGCTGGGGAGATGGAGGGAGTGAGAATAGGGTGGTTGTGTTGGGGAGAGGGGTGAGAATTAATACCCTGGTACCAGCAGACACATCTCTGGTGAGCCCTGGAGCACCTTACTCTCCCCTTTGTACCAGGGGAGAGTACCTTGCTTGCATCTTTTTTACCTGCTGCCCTCGTGGCCCAGTGGGCAGAACCCTTGAGACTGAGGTTCCTTTTGAAAGGGAACTGGATTACCTTGATGGGCAGGCCTCATGCCCTGACCCTGTGCTCTCCAATCCTATGGTCTCTGACCTAGTGTGCTTTGACTTTCCATTTTAACTGCCCTTCCCCTTTATTTTTAAAAATAAGTTTCACTGATGCCTTTTGGTTTTAGTTGTTTCTGGAAATACTCCCTTTCTTACTTGAAATGGAACCCTCCTCTTGCAATAAATAAAGTTTAAGCAAAAACACTGCACCATGTCTGACAAGTGTATACATTTTTCTCTAATAGTCCCCCCACCTCCCAGCCAAGAGAAGGGAGGAAGGTATGTTTCATTATTTGTTTTCTGGGACCACTAATGATTTTTCACTTAGTCATAGTCAGGCTTCTTTTAGTGACCTTGTTCCAGTCACTGTATACCTCACCGTTCCCTGATCCTTTACCTCTCACTCCCTGGTCTACCCCCCCTACCCTTCCTGCAGGACTCATCACCAGCAGCCAATCAGCATCGTATGCCATCAGCAAGTTTGTGAGTGGGGTGCTATCTGACCAGATGAGTGCCCGGTGGCTCTTCTCATCCGGGCTGCTGCTGGTTGGGCTGGTCAATGTGGCCTTCTCCTGGAGCTCTACAGTATCAGTCTTTGCTACCCTCTGGTTCCTTAATGGGCTGGCCCAAGGGCTGGGCTGGCCCCCATGTGGGAAGGTACTTCGAAAGGTAGGCATCAGCTCCTGTGCTTAGGGCTGGCCCAGGAGATGCTCATAGGATGTCAAGAGTACCCCATCTTCTACCTTCCTCCAGGGCCAATTTCTCAGGAACTCAACTCAGCTCAGATTGCTCATCAAGATATTTCAGGCACTCGTGTGGTAGCAGGGATCAAGTAACAGCCTGGGGCCTGGGTACAGCCAGGAAGAAGCCATAATCTTGGCTTTCCACTATTACTCCCTCCCTCCTTGACTCTAGCCTGTAACTCAATCTCCTGGATCCATCCCCATGCCCCTGAACAGTGTGCCAGGGCCTTAATGCCTAGGTGGTGGTGGTGGGGTGCAGTGTGAAACCCCTCCTTGGGGCATTTAGCATCCATTTTGGAGGATGGGGCAGGCACCCACCTTGCCACATTCTGCCCTTCAGTGGTTCGAGCCATCCCAGTTTGGCACCTGGTGGGCCATCCTGTCAACCAGCATGAACCTGGCTGGAGGGCTGGGCCCCATCATGGTGACCCTCCTGGCACAGAGCTACAGCTGGCGTAGCATTCTGGCACTTTCAGGGGTGATGTGCGTGGCCGTCTCCTTCCTCTGCCTTCTCTTCATCCATAATGAGCCAGCAGATGTTGGGCTACAAAACCTGGACCCCACCCCCAAAAAGAGCAAGAAGGGTGAGCCTCCCCCCACCCCATAATCATCTGTATTTGAACATTCGTTAACTCACTTGCTTATTCATTAATTCACTCAAGCGTCTGTACCAGATGAGTGGTGAAGACAGTAAGTGCTGTGAATTCTCTGCTCTCCTTAGTCCTTAATCCTTGACCAGAACTCGCCATCCAGGCCCCAAGTCTCCCTCTTTTCTCTGTCCATTCCCTGCACTGGGCTTTAATTCCCACCTGCACTAGAGATCTGTCCATCTCCTGGAACCCAGAATGTTTTCCTTAGGAAGCCCCTCATGTCCCCTGCCCCATCCTGTTTTCTTGGGCATTTCTTCTAGACATGATGTCTAGAAGGGTATATATGGGGTAGTGGACGGGGGGATTGTCCTTCAGGCTGACTCCTGGGCTCTGCAGCTGGACTTTGCTCCAGCAGCTGGTTAATGAGTGTTGGGGGCTTGGGAGGAGGCGGGGAAGGGAGATAAAAGGTTAAATCCTGGTCTCCCCCAACCCCCTCCTCTGCTTCCTCCCTTAGGCTCCCAGGATGATGAGAGCACTCTACGGGAACTGCTGCTGTCCCCATACCTGTGGGTTCTCTCCACTGGCTACCTGGTGGTGTTTGGGGTAAAAACATGCTGCACTGACTGGGGCCAGTTCTTCCTTATCCAGGAGAAAGGACAGTCAGCCCTTGTGGGTAAGAGGAACTTGCAGCCAATTCCCAGAAAATAATGGGTTGGGAATGGACAAGTTCAGGCACTCTCTAGGAGGAATGGACACAAGGCTAGGCTTGGGGTTGCGCTGGCAGTATTGTAGATTGGAGGGCATGGCATTCCCTGTATGGCCATAGCCTCTACGTTGAAGCTCAATCTTGTTCCTGGACTGCAGTGGCAAGAGATGGGTCTGAGCACCAGCTCTGCCTCTCGGTTTAAGGCAGGTCACCCCCAGGCTCAGCCTTCCTGGGCCCATTAGTACCTTTCTTTTCATTATAGGCAGCTCCTATATGAGTGCCCTGGAGATTGGGGGCCTTGTGGGTAGCATTGCAGCTGGCTACCTCTCAGATCGGTCCATGGCAAAGGTAAGTTGGCAGAGAGAGAGGATGGGCACTGGTGGAAGTACCTTAAAGCAAAGTTTTGATCTGATCACCTTCAGGACAGCTGACATAGGCATCAGGTGGGTAAGAAGGGTGGAAGTTTTTATTCCTGAGGATGAAGTAGGCATGGGAACCCAGAGATATCAGAGAGAATGGTGCTGTGGAGCAGCTGTTCCCCTTCTTAGGGGAGTGGAAATGAAAGTCCTTAAAGATGGAGTGGGCAGGAGTAGCCTCTGTGGGCACTGCCATACCTCTAGGAAGGAGAGTGTGTGGAGGAGGAGGGGCTGAGCTGTAGCAGCTGCCGGGCACGTGCTCCATGATGGAAGTGGAGGGGGGCAGTTAACAGTGGAGTTTGGCCCCAAGACAAT